>NC_080198.1:17831000-18433000 GCF_030028045.1 Hippopotamus amphibius kiboko
CTCAGTTTCCTGCCCAAGGGCTCTGCCTGCCTGGCCACCAGCCCAGCTCATGATAAAAAAGCCACTTTTAGTTTTCTTTTCTCATCTATCATGTGAGTTTGTCTTCCAGAGGGACCCTGTGGGACAGAAGTGCGTGTGGTGCGGGGAGTGCGGGTGGCTCTGGTTTGGCAGGATCCTGGCGTTCCTGAGTTCCTAAAACATTTGCATCTGATTAGGTCTTAAGCCCCTAACAATGGTATTTTCTAATTTTTCTTCTTTTATTCTAATTGAAAAAGAAAAACCCTTCATATATCATACATGAACACATTCCCTGCGTAAAAGATTAAAATAATTCAGAAGATTTTCCCCACAGGTAAAACTGCCCATGTCTTCCCTCTGTATGCGTGCACACACACACATGCATACACACACGCATACACACACACATGCATACACACATACACAGATACACACGCATACACACACGCACACGTGTGCACACACACGCACACACATACACACACACACACACATAAACACAGGCACACATGCACAGATACGCACACACACAGACACACACAGAGACACAGACTCACACATACACACACAGACATACACACACACAGACACATAGGTGGGGTGTTTCTCCGCCCAAAGGGGTCATACTGGATAAGTTTTTCCGTGATTTGCTTTTCTCACTTACCATGTCTTATGCGGATGGGCCCCATTCCTTTTTTAAAGTAATTAATTAATTGGCTGTGTTGGGTCTTTGTTGCTACACACGGGCTTTCTCTAGTTGCAGAGAGTGGGGGCTACTCTTCATTGCAGTGTGCAGACTTCTCAGTGCAGTGGCTTCTCATGTTGTGAAGCAGAAGGACAAGAGGGACGAGAAGGGGCTACTCTTCATTGTGGTGCACAGGCTCCTCATTGTAATGGCTTCTCTTGTTGTGGAGCACGGGCCCTAGGCACGTGGGCTTCAGTAGTTGTGGCACATGGGCTCAGTAGTTGTGGCTCACGGGCTCTAGAGCACAGGCTCAATAGTTGTGGCGCATGGGCTTAGTTGCTCCGCGGCATGTGGAATCTTCCCAGGGCAGGGCTCGAACCCCTGTCCCCTGCATTGGCAGGTGGATTCTTTACCACTGTGCCACCTAGGAAGTCCGGCAGCCGGATTCTTAACCACTGCGCCACCAGGGAAGTCCTGGCCCCATTCCTTTTGAACTGCTGCAGTTTTCCCCAGTACCCATGTGCTGTAGTTTATTTAACCACTCCTTGCTGATGGGTACTTCTTTTCTTCTAGGTATCAATAGCACCACCTGTGTTGTAGCAAACGTTCTTGTCCACACGTCTTTGTCCACGAGTGTGAGCATAAGCCAACATGCACACGTGACAGAGCTGTACAGACCAGATCACTGTTTCGCAAGAATTCACTCCTCCCTTTACTCTGAACGTTGTGACAGGAGGATGCTTCCCTGTCCCATTGCCACCAGGCTTGGCCACAGGACTTGCTTGCCCAGTGGAGTGGGGGCAGGGGTGACGGTGCCCTGAGCCTTCAGAGGCCTTGAGTGTTTCTGCTCGTCCCTCTTGTCCTTCTGCCATCACCAGAAGAAGGACGTTCCCCAGGGCGTTACCAAACCAAGGAGATGGGAGACATGGGCTGCATCAGCCCAACCCGTGCTGAACTGCAGGTAAATGAGCTGGAAAATAAATGCTTGTTGTTTTGTGCAGCTGAAATTTCAAGGTCGTGACCCAATAAAGTTGCCTGATCCAGGATTGAAAACTAGGAGAGCTTTGACCATCTGTCAACATGTTTCATGACATGCCCTTTGACCCAGCGTTCTACTTCTAGGTGTCCAGCCTCCCAAAACACTGCACGCCAAGATACACGAATGATGAGCTTCAGGTGAACACCCCCTTGATAAAAGTGGGTGTCCCCCCTCCCATCTGATGGATGGGGCTGTTCAGGCTTTGACCTGTGAAGTCACTTAGCAGCTCATCCTGGGAGGCCACCAGGGACTGGGGAGCCCCTGGTGCTGGCTTCCCCTCTGCTCAGAGTGACAGCCGCAGGGGTCAACGCCCCCAGGGCTGTTCATGTTTGGGCAACACTGGCCTGTCCGAGGCCACAGATCATGGACTTGCAGTTTTATCACCTTGGGAGCCTTTTCCTAGCAGGAGCCACAGCCCCTGCACAAGCAGTTCCAATCCCTAGAGGGCTGCCGGGGACTCAAGACTGACTGAGAAAACTCATCAGATAGAATGCCTGGGCAAAGAAGAATTTCCTATTGGATTGAAGTTGACTGTTTTCCATTCAGCCCCCAGACAGCCAATCTTTTCACGCAGGAACTACATTTTCCAGGCTCTTATTATCCCCTTGGTCTTCCAGTGGCCTCTTGGGCAGGATCGAGGGAAGGCTTCCTTCGGGAGGAAGATGCTCAGGGCTGCAGCCAGGGGTCTGCTGCCTGGGCTCCTCCTGCTTCCTCCCTCAGCCACTCGGCAGGGGCCAAGGGCAGGAAAACTGACTCCACCACAAGGGCCTGTGGACAATCCGCAGAGAAGTCGTCTTTTGCTGGGGGAAGCCCAGATGGAATCTTGGAGCTGGGAGATAGATGCATTTGCGGGCTGTCCCCACTCACCTCTCGGTCCATCTCTCACTGTTAGCTCAGCGCTGGTAATTCTGTCGACTTGGAGCGCTTGCCTGGCTTGGCAGTGAATGGAGTGGAGAAGGAGTTTTTCCCCAGCAGAAACAGCGTGTCCATGGTTATTTGTGGTGGATGCTGTTGTTGAAGTTGGGGCAGAGTGGGGGAAGGCTTCATGTAGGGGGTTGGAGCCGTCAGGGTCTCCACGCCCAGCCCAGGTTATGGGCATCTGGGCATCTGCCTGCAGCACCTGCCCACAAACAGGGAAGGAATAGATGAGCTGAGAAAACCGTAGTCCTCAACCATGCTGGTTCTCCGGTAGCCTACCCAGAGGGGGCTGCTTCATCTTTCCACATCAGGTCATGGAGGAAGGTCTTGTTCCTTTTCCAACCACTGCGTTGTATTCCCTTGTAGATACGTGATGTGGCAGCTGTGATGGGGAGGAGGCGGCCACAGATTAAATCAATGTGGACACAGGGCTGGTCATCCACAGGCTGGTCAGCAACTTAGGAGGTGCCAGTCACGAAGCCCTGCCCAGTCGGTATCACAGCACTCACCTCTGGCCCAGATGTACTCATCCCTCTGCTGTGGGGAAGAGGAGTATCTCATTCATCTTCAAAGCAACCCTATGCGGTAGGTATCATTTTCACCATTTTACAGATGTGTAAACTGAGAGACAGAGAAGTTAAGACTCTTGCCCAAGATCACACAGTGAAATAGCAGGGCTGGGATGCAAGCCCAGGCCTGACTGACCCCAAGGCCACCCACCCTTGTAACTACTATTTCCCAAGAGGGCCTGGTCCTCGGGAAATGTGCTGAAGTCATGTGATGATGGGGAAGATAGGAGAACCCAGCTGTGCCTTAGTCCCTGAGCTTCTTGGAGTCCCGGATATGATAATAATCCTCCCTGCCCACGCTCAGCAGCTCTAAGTAGCCAGAGCGGGGCTCTGGTTTTGGTCAGCAGTCTGATCCAAAGCCTATGGCTTTTGGTTTGCTAGCTTGTGCCTAAAATAACCAGATCATGGCAGCTGAAGCAAATCACTCAGCTTGTGTTGCAGACGCCAGTTGCCTCCCTCCTGAGGGAAGCCTTTGCTCTCCATTGCCTGCTTTGCGGTGATCGATGTCAAAGCCAGAGTCCTGGACCCCAGCATCTGCTCTTGTTCCCCTGCAGTCAGAGACCCCAGGCCTGGTGGGGATTCAACCTAGGTGCGGTGCAAATGTCGCCAACGGAGTTCTTCCTGGCCTCGATCTCCTATAAGCAACCTAGAGCACTGGAGGGTGGGGCTGGGGGCGCAGGGGGGTCCCTCTGCCTGGCAGCTCCCGGCAGACGTGCTCCCTGAGGCTCCCGCGTGCTTGCTCTCTTGCATCCAGCACCTCCAGGCTGGGCCAACACTAATATTTACTTTCGAAGGCAAGGCTGCAGCTCAGGGCTGCTTTCCGTCCCCGTGGCTCTCCTGGGCCCAGGGGAGGGAATTGCAGAGTGGGGTGCTGGCTGACTACTTGTGTGGGCTGAGGGGAGCCATGGGAGATGGTGGACAGGGCATTAGGCCCAAGGCCTCAAATAACAACAATAACTCTAGCAATCAGAATAGCAATTATTTACAAAGTTCTTACTATATGACCAGTGCTGGGCTAAATCTTTCCCATGCGTTTCAATTTTAGTTCTCACCCCAGTTCTTCAAGGCAGGTGTAGCATAGTTTTACAAGCTAGAAGACAGCGGCAGAGATAAGTAAGTAGCTTGTCCAGGTTCACACAGCTTATAAGGGATAGACCTGGGTGGCCAGGAGCGTATGAGCCTTGGTGATGCTAAGGCTCAGTGTCTACAGGGAATGGGAAGTTTAATGAGTGAATCCTGATAAGTGTAAGGCAATAGGGAGTAGTGGAGACTGGGGCACACTGGAGAGGAAACCCCTGTTGAATTCTCAGCTCTAGCTAGTTGTTGCCACAAGGAAAAGTGGACCCAGCGGGGCCAGCTTGTCTGATTTTCAAGAGAAAATCTTGGCATGCTTGTTTCTAGAATCAGGGGGAAACTACATATGTATACATCTACAGGTTTTTATTTGAAGGATTCCAATATTTAAATGTTGGCAACACATTCCTTTTCTTAAAAAAAAAACACAGTGGGAGCCAAATCAAACACGGCTTTGGGCAATCGCTCTGCTCCCACAACAGAGCCCAGCTTGTCTGCTCAGCTCTTTGTTTCCCTGACATGGAGGGGAGGGCCGAGAATTCAGCTCAAGGCCCACAGTCTGGATGGCCACCCCTGGGCCACTTTCGGCTGGGTGCCTGGGAGCAGTGACACCCTTCGATCCAGATGGTCAGGACCCTACTGGCCCTACACTTGAGAGGGTCACCTCCCGCTGTCCCCCTGCCCGTGAAGAGGAAGGTCTGCTGGACCAAGGGGCCTGCCCACCCAGAGGTCACATCCTCTCTTCTAGACCAGCCTCTGGGTCCTGGTGACCCCAGAATTCCCTACCACAAAGGCCTGGAGCCCCCTTTGGGCACCAGTTTTCTGTTGCCATAAAAAGCTACCTAAACTGCATAGTGTGAAACAACAGCACACCACCCTGCTTGGGGCCGTACTGCACAGCATGTGGGATCTTAGCTCCCTAGCCAGAGATCAAACCCGTGCTCCCTGCAGTGGAATCTCCGAGTCCTAACCACTGGACCACCGGGGAAGTCCCAACCGTCATCTCACTGTTACCACCTCTCGTGGCTCTGGGACTGGTGGGGTCAGCGCAGCAGTCCTCCCTCAGGCCTCTCCTGCTGTCCAGTGGTGGCGGCTAGGGCTGGAATCGTCCTGGGATCCTTTCACCGGCATGTCTGCGGTCCGTCTGGCTGTCAGCTGAGGCCTGGGCCGGGGCTGCCGACCAGAGCATCTGCACGTGGCCTCTCCAGGGCCCCCTGCTTCCTCATCACTGGGCGACTGGTGCTCAGAACAAGCATCCCAGGATGGAGAAGCAGGAGGAAGCTGAATCACCTTTACAATCTAGCCTCTGAGGCACTGCTGGTGTACTTATTGGTGGAGGCAGAAACAAAAGTCAGGTTCGGGGGAGGGACGTGAACTCCCCCTTGAGCATGGAGGGGCAAGATTTCACGGTGAGACGAGCCTGTGGAGTGAGAGATGTTTCCGTGGCCGTCTGGGAGAGCCTTTTCTGCAGCCGTCTGCACATTTCTCGCCCCTGCAGGCCTCCCCCGAGGATGGGCCGGCAGCAGGGGAGGCCCAGGGGTGGCTGCAGGGGCTGGGAGTGGACAGATGGGGCACAGGCTGGCTGTGTTCACGCCAGCGCCTGCATGACCCGCCCGTGTCAGGGGCCGGCTGCCTGGAGGGCAGGGCAGGCCCTCTGGATGTGCTTTGAGGAGTCCCCACCGAGAGCCGCGTTTGGACAAGGCAGAGGCCAGCTCCTGGGGGATCCAAGTGACGGCCGCCACTGAGCAGGAAGGGCCGAGGGGAGGAGGAGAGAGACAGAGATAAATGACCCCCTGTGTGTCCACCGACCTCCTGGCCCAGTGTCTTGACTGAGTGTGGAAAGAAGAGTCAGCACTCAGCTTGCAGGGACCCGTAAGGGATTCTACGTGGTGCTTCCTTGCCAGAACTTGATTTTGGTTAGATAATGCAAAAAGATATACAAGGCAGCTATCAAATAACGTAAGTCACTGTGTAAGTTTGGGTCAAAGTGCAGAGATTTCTAAAGCTGTTTTTTTTTTTTTTTTAAATATTTATTTATTTATGGGCACATTGCTCAGCATGCGGGATCTCAGTTCCCTGACCAGGGATCGAAACTGTGCCCTCTGCAGTGGAAGCGCGGAGTCTTAACCACTGGACCGCCTTTCTGGGAGGAAGAGGTCAGGGTCCTGGTTCTCCAACCTGCCTGCAAATCAAAATCACCTGGGGGAGCTTGACGAGCTGGTGATGCCCGGGTCCCCTCCGCTCAGTGCTGAAGCAGTCTGTCCCGTGGGGGCCTAGGCGCGAGAATTTTTTTAGATTTATTTTTTATTGAGGTAATGTTGGTTTATAACATTATAAACTTTCATATGTACAACCTTCTCCTTCTATATACACTACAGCGTACTCACCATCAAACATTTAGTTTCCATCCGTTGCCAAACCTTGGTCCTCTTCATCCATCTCACCCTCCCCCTGCCCCTTCCCCTCTGGGAACCACCCCCCGGGTCTCTGTATCTGCACTTTGGTTTGTTCATTTGGTGTTTTTTTTTTTTTTTTTTAATATTCGATGTATGAGTGAAATCATGCAGCATTTGTCTTTTTCCATCTGGCTTATTTCACTTAACATAATGCCCTCCAGGTCTCGCAGGGGGATTTTTAAAAGCTCCCTAGTGATTCTATGCTGCAGCCAACTTTGAGACCCGCTGAGCCAGAGGAGAAATAGCTGGACGGGAGACTCCCAGGCCTTAATGACAGCATAGCTTGAATAGGCACAGAGGGCAAGAGAAGGCAGTCCAGGTGGGCAGAACAGCAGGAGCAAAAGAGACCAGGTGGGAATGTGCTTTGCAGTATTAGAGAGTATCCAGCATATAGATGGATCTGCTAAGGTAGCAGTCTTGGTGATGGTAATAGTAGCAAAAAAAAGATTGACATGTGTCAGACGCTGTTAGAACTCACTGATAGAATCTCATTTGGTCCTCACTACAGCTCTGTGAGGTAGGTATTTTAATTCCCACTTTACAGATAAGAAAACTGAGGCTCAGACAGACTATGCGATTTTCCCACAGCTAACCCAGAGCTGAGATTTGAACATCTGACTCTGATTCTGAAATTGATACTTGGAAGTATCAAACGTGGGGAATTCTGGACTTGAGCTAGAGGTGACAGGGAGCTAGTGTAAACTGAGGTTCAAGCAAGTGGCGAGTTGGAAGAGGTCCTCGTGAAATGGTGAGCGTGGCAGGGCGATATGGAGGGGTGTGTGTGTGTGTGTGTGTGTGTGTGTGTGTAAGAGAGTGCAAACCAGTGAGTGAGTGAGCCAAAAGGAATGGTGCGACTGTGTCCAGGCGGGTGGGTGAGAAAAGCTCCTGGTCCTAGCTCTGGAGGCCGGAACAGTGCCTCTCCAGCTGTGGCTCCCTTTCTGCGTGGTCATTTGGGGTCTGGGCAGCCTTCCTGAGCATCTCAAGCCTTTTGGCCTTTGCATGCGCTGTTCTCTTTGCCTGGAACTGTCTCACCCTCTTCTCCACCTGTCTGTGCATCTGTCCATGCATAGCTGAACTCTCACCTCCTCCAGGAGTCAGGCAAACCGAGTTTTGAGTTGGAACTCTGACATTTACCAGCCTGGTGTTCTTGGACAACTTGTTTAACCGCCTCAATTCTCCGTTTCTTCACCTGTAGAATGAAAAGAGTGAAAAAAGTCCTTGCCTCAGAGGCTGCTGGGAGGATTAAATGTTATCATGCACGTAAAGCTCTTAGGACAGAACCTTGTTCAGAACTAGTGCTGCCAAAAGTCAGCACCCGTTGCTGCCCTATTGCCCTCATATCTGCGTTATAGTTGCTATTTGGCTGTCTGATTCCCCCTTGAGACTGGAAGCCCCCCGAAGGCAGAGGCCGTCCTGGCCTCCACTGGAACCCTGTGCTCACCATGATGCTTGTGACATGGTTCTGGGAGGGTCCTCAGCTGCAAATGTGGGAAATTCTGGACCCAATCTAGAGGTAACCTGATCTAGGTGTGGCAGAGATTGCGAGAGGCAATCTCATCCAAGATGTTACCTCTTTTCTCCTGCTGGCCGATGGGAACACTAATGCATCCATCTAAAGGATCACACCTTCCAGACTCTGGCAGCTAGAGTGGCCACATGATGCAGTAACCACAGACCAACCAGGCTGTCTGAGGTTGCGTTCTCAGAAGCAGACTTTTTAAGGCAAATATTCTAGAGCCAGCAGTTTATTTGGAAGATGACTCCAGGGAGGATTTGTATGGCATTGGAGAAATGAAGCAAAGAGAAGAAACCAAATGCAGACTCTGTGAGTGAACCAGGTACTGTTGGGGGCAGCTGGGGCTCTGTCCCACTGGGAGACTCTGAGAGTGAGAAAGGTGGAGTATTTGTCCACCACCTGCTCTCTGTCATTGGTTGAGGCTGCTCCTGGGCCCCATTAACTCTGGCACACTAGCCCTGCTGTATGTGGTGACCTGAGTAAACTACTGGGTCCAAAGGAAAATGTCTTTGGAAGTAGTTTCTGTGGTGCCCAACTGACGAGTGTCCAGGGGAAGTGGGAGAGGCAGGCACCAACAGTGCCCGTTACAGAAGTGTAAGTTGTTGCAAAGAACTTCCTGAAAATCCCCACAAAAGGTAGCCTGACTCAGCTGATAAGAGCTCTTTTGCTTATGACCTTCCCATTTTCCTCTTGCTCAGAATATTGTTTTAATGGCTGGAGCTGTGGCAGCCATGTTATGCCCATGAAGAAAAGACCAACAGAACTATCAAGATTTCTCACTGTTCTGACAGCATTTAGTTAGAAAACAATTTACTACTAGACATAATGTTGTATAAGAGAAAAAAAACAAACCTCTTCACTTTAGTTTTAGGCAGCCAATGATTTTTGGGTTTCATGTTACTTGCAGTCTACTCCAATCTTAGTTCAAAAAATTGTAAATGTTGAAGAATGAATGAATAAATTCTGGGCAGGGGCTTGGGGTAAAGCAGAGAACACCTTTTGTTTACAGACATGCCCAGCAGATTTGACTATATCCCTAGACTCTAAGGGCCGGACAATAATTATTTTTGCTCATTGTTTTATCCTCAGCCTGTGCAGAAAAGACTTGTAATAATTGTTTCCTGAATAGGTAAATGACCAATGATCCTGGGGGAGGAGAGGGAGCTGCAGATGCTCTGGACAAAATTTATTTGCATTTACATTTATGAAATGTCTTTTCATATACCAGACTGTACTTTTTTTTTTTTCCACTAAAGGGAAAGGATTGGAGAGGGGAAAGAAGGGAATGCAAATGAGCTAGGATCAAGTACAGGCAGACCTCGGAGATTTATGGGTTCAGTTCCAAACCAGTGCAATGAAGTGAATATCACAAGAAAGCAAGTCACACAAAGTTTTTGGTTTTCCAGTGCATGTAAAAGTGATGTTTACACTATATAATAATCTGTTAAATGCGCAATAATAGCATTATGTGTAAAAAAAAAATGTAGTTACCTTAATTTTAAAATAATTTATTGCTAAAAAATATTAACCATAATCTGAAGCTTCACCAAGTTGTAATCTTTTCACTGATGCGGAGTTTGAAATATTGCTAAAATTACCAAAGTGTGACACAGAGACATGAAGTGAGCAAATGCCATTGGAAAAATGGTGCTGATAGACTTGGTCAATACAGAATTACCACAGACCTTCAGTCTGTAAAAAAGCCAATATCTGTGAAGCAGCATAAAGCAAAGCACAGTGAAACGAGGTGTGCCTGTATTAAACATCAAGTAGGTGAAACCTGTTCTCTCTGAACCTCAATCTCTTCATCTGTAAAATGGGAACGATAACCATACCATACTGAAGTTTGTTGTAAGGATTAAATGAAATAATATATATCCAGTGATTTGCTGAGTTCTGGAACATAGTAGGTCCTCAATAGAGGGTATTTTTATTATTGTTGTTCTTGTTATTACAAATGGGTACCTCTACTAGGCCCTGTGGAAAGTAAATAAGACATGGTTCTTGTCCTCAGAGAACTGATGATCTGATAGGAGGAACTCACTGTATCATGAGGGAGGAACAGTGTAATTATTCCTATTTTATGGCTGGGGAGGAACAGTGTAATTATTCCTATTTTATGGCTGAGGGTTATACAATGTACCCAAGATCAGCTGCCTGGTATGTGGTAGGCCTCTCCCCCAGCACCATGAGGGAACTCAGGAGGAAACAAGAGGTGCTGCTAACTTTGGGACAAATTCGGCAGAGAAATTCTGTGACTAGGTCTTGTACTCAGGACAAATACCTACATGAGGGTCCCAGTGTGCTCTGTGATGGTAGCTCCATCTCACCTCCCCTGGTTCCCTCCCATCCTACAGGCCTCAGAGACCTCCAGAGACCCATTCTAGCCTTGAACTTGAAAATGCACTTGTCAAAAGGAGTTACGTTGGCATGGAACAACTAAAGGAGGTGTCTTTTAGCAAAGCTATGGACGGAAATGTCCTCCAAATTAGGATAAGGTGCTTTATTTTCCAGCCTAGTCCTTGAACAAGCTTCTTCATTCTCAGGACTGTCCTAGGGCTGCTGATGGCAGAGTTGCTGTCACCAAGACTGTAGGTGAACTGTCAGTGGCTAGTTCCACTCACCAAGGGAAAAAGAAGAGTTCCCCTCGTCACCTGGCTGGGAGTCTTCCCCAAGTGGGTGAGGCTGTTTCCAAAATATTTGTATGTTAATTGTTGGAGTTATTAAGTTTTATTAAATGATGCTCCTGTTTAGAAGCTTGGGTTTGAAGCACATCTAACTTCCCTGTAAGTGGGCTTCCTTGTTGATGAAGCTTTAGAGCCCTACCAGTTCCCGCAGTGCCCATCACAGACTCTGTGACCACCATACTGTTCTCAGATAAAGTGACTTTGCTAAGGATGAAGGCCTCAGCAGGGAGAAGGAAAGGGACAGGGGGCTGAAAAGCCCCGCTTAGTCTCAGCCTCCAGACGCTGATACCAGCACAGGCAGTGCCGTGCTTTGGGTGTCTCTCAGCGGGGTGGGGGTGGGGGTGGGGTTCCACACCCTCCTCCAGCATCTTGTTCCCTGAGAGGTGGTTTTCCTACCGTGACTCATGCCCACAGGCATAGTTGTGAAACAAGTAAACAAACACCTTCATCCTACCTCTGGACAGAACAGCTGGAGAGCGTGTGGCAGGATGTGATGTGTTCTTGGCTCCTGTTGTTTCTACCGTTGCCTCTTCTTCCATTCTGCCAGTGGTGCACTTTGTACTGACGGCCTCGGGGAAGGGATGACTCAGCAGAAACTCTGAGAGCAAAGAGTGTCAGCTCTTGGCTTTGGAGTTTCAAAGGCTTAGGCCTCTGGGGGACGGGAGGACTGCCAGGAATAAATAATATATGTGGGAGAAGGGTAGGGGGAGAGGGAAAATTCTGGACCTGGGGATGGAGAGGATTCCCCTGGCTGGAGGAAGGGAGAGAGATGGAGGGGGTATGAGAAAGGATGGTGGACCTGGGGCCACGTGGGCAAGAGGAGACTCGGCTTCCAGATACTTCCCCACCCTCTGGGAGGGAGCCCTTTGGGTCAGGCAGGGATGCCCTAGGGAGCTTGGTCAGAACCTCCGGACTCTGCAGTCTCTTCCTGTGGTCACCGTGCACCATCGACACACAGGTGTTTTAAACTGTAGAGGTGGGGAGGACCCTGGGCACCTGCAGGGGTGATAGTGCTGGAACAGACAGAGCCCCTCATCACTCCCAGGCCTCAACTCCAACTGGACTTGCCAAGATGTACCTGCTGAGGTGGGGCAGGGAGCACTCCAGGGCTCTTAGAAGCTCATTAGCTTAGAGCACGGGAAGGAGGAATAAGATGGGCTGTGGGTTCCTGTGTATCCCTGCAGGCTAGCTCTAACTCCGCCTTTTGTGTTCCTCTTTGGAAAGCTTAACAGGTTGCAAATGCGAGTGAGAAACCCCTCTTCCTTCCTCCCTTGCAGAAGCTCCGGGACTCAGTCTGTTTTCTCAGCTCAGTCTGTTTTCTCAGCTCGGACAGTTCTCCCCTGGGGCCTCTCCTCCCCAGCCAGGCCGCCCAAGGGGTGGAGTCTCCCAACGGTCCTGCTCCCCACCCCCCACCCAAGTCCACAGGCCTTTTCATTTAAAGAGCTCAGAGCTGCAGGAAACAGATGGGAGTCACAAGAATAATAAACATGAGACTTTCAAAGGTTCCGGAAGCTTCGAGTCATGGTCTCAGGCCTGTAGTTAAAGACTTCCTTGTGCGACAGGTCCTGAAAAGGACTGCAGCCACTATTCCTTGAGCTCCTGGGATGGCCAGGCAGGGACTGAATTGTCAGCTGCTGGAGCGGGATGGGACCTGCGGAGGGAGGGCATCGTTACTGCCCTTTTACAGAAGCAAACGCTGAGTTCAGAGAGCAGGCTGGGGCCCCAGGCTGCACGGGGCCCAGTGCCAAACGAAAATGTGATGCCCGTGTTCACAAATGACTAAGAACTTCAAGGTGGTGCTATCAGAGTATTAAACCAAGCATGGGGCTCTTCTGAGCCTGGGGCCCCGTGTGACTGCGCAGGACCCGGGCCCACAAAGCCAGCCAGACCTGTCGAAGAGATGAGGCAGCAGCTCAAGGACACCCAGCTCGTGGGAGCAAGGACGCTCAGATTTCAGTGCAAGGTCTCTGACGGCCTTAAGCTGAATTTTGCTTTCTCTTGCCCTTCACCTGCAGGCACCCCTATTCCCTCCCACCCACCCACCATGGCTGATGAAAGCCTGGTCAGGACCCTGCTTTCCATGACTTAAAAAGAATAGCGAAAAGCAGAGCATGATTGTAAGACACGGACACTACACAAATCCCATGTGGCTCCAAGCAGCCCTTTGGCTTGTGCTGAAATGGAAGCTAAAGAGAGCCTTGGGCATTGCCCCATGCCTGGCCCTCCCCATTCAATTAACTTGACAAGTCAACATTTTTGAGACCGATGATTCTCATTTCCAATGCCCTTTTGAAAGTCCCTGGGGCAGGAGGAATATCAGGCGTGTTTACTTCAGGAAGTGGAGTCTTCACTCCAATTTATGTGGACTTGATTTTTCAGGGACCACAGTGGGCTCAATCCACATAGATAAGTCTCCCCGATGGGACATGTGTAATATAGGGTTTACAATACACATTTGATGTAACAGCTTTAAACCTGTTTATATGAGCATATATTTATATTTTATTCCATTATCACAGTGATGCTTAGTGGAGGGAGAGACTTTACTCTCCCCCTTCCCCCAGGGACATTTGTCTGGGGACTTTTTTGTTGTCACAGCTTGGTTGGGGGAGCTGCTACTGGCTCCTAGTTGGTAGAGGCCAGGGATGCCACCAAACATCCCACAATGCACAGAATGGCCCCCACAGCAAAGAATTCTCCAGCAATCATAATTATTTTTGCTATTTGCAAGGGATGAAATAGAGCTCTAAGACTGGAAGCCCAGTTTGTGAAAATCTATCCCTAGGAAATGAAGTTTTGAGAGATGCCCACTGAATTTGCCCCACATCAGGGGTCGACTGAACCTCAGGTAATCCTTACAACAATCCCAAGGAGTCTGAATTGTTACCCCATTTTACTGATGAGGAAACTGAGGCTTGCAGAAGACAAGTAATTAGGGAAGAACTTCCTGGAGGTGGGGTTCACCTGAAGATGCCGCCGCAGGGTCAGGCACAACCATGGGGTTTTTTTGGCTCTAAGGGATCCACTTTTGTCTCTAGGCACCCCACCTGCTTTGGCGACCCTGCCACCTGGGGGCCCCACTTGGCTGCCTTTGGCTCAGAAAATCCCCCCTCTGCATTGGCTCACAGTGGCTTCTGTTTTTCTCCTTCTCACCTCTACTTTTGAATGCACTGCATTCATAACACCTGGACGTTGCTTTCAGGGAACCACCTTCCTAGAAGCTTGGGATAAACTGACCCCAGACGCAGAGTCTGAGGATGCGGCAGGTAAACCAAGTGATGGCACCCAGTGGATGAACTTCCTTAGGCCACAGGGATTGCTTTGGGATGACCCCATCTGAGCCAGTGAGAAGCTCTAAGAGGTTTGCTGCCCTATTGCTACCCCAGGGGACTCAGCCTAGGGGGCTGCCAGACAAAATACAGGAGACGGTTAAATTTGAATTTCAGATAAACAGTGAATAAACACATTTTTTAAAATAAGTATGTCCCACTAAATAATTGGGACATATTTACACTAAAAAAAATTATAATGGTACACACTAAAAAAGAAATTCTTGTTTTCTTAAATTCAAATTAAACTGATATTTGTATTTTTTAAATTGAAGTATAGTTGGTTTAAATGTTATGTTTCAGGTGTACAGCATAGTGATGTAGTATTTTTATGGATTATACCACATTAAAAGTTATTACAAGATAATGGCTGTAATTCCCTGTGCTATACAATATATCTTTGTTGTTTATCTATTCTATATATACTAGTTTGTGTTTCTTAATCCTATACCCCTAATTTGTTCCTCCCTGCTTCCCTTTCCCCTTTGGTAACCAGGAGTTTGTTTTCTATGTTTGTGAGTCTATTTTGTGTACATGTTCATGTGTATTATTTTTCAGATTCCACATATAAGTGATATCATATAGTATTTGTCTTTTTCTGTCTGACATTTCACTAAGCATAATATTCTCTAGGTCCATCTATGTTGCTACAATTGCAGAATTTCATTCTTTTTTATCTATTGTATATATATATATATATATATATATATACACCACATCTTCTTTATCCATTTGTCTGTTGATGGGCATTTTGTTTGCTTACACATCTTGGTTATTGTAAATAGTGCTGCTGTGAATATTGAGGTGCATGTGTCTTTTCAGATTACTGTTTTCATTTTTTTTCAGCTATATACCCAGGAGTGGGATTGCTGGATCCTATGGTAGTTCTGCCTTTTTTTTTTCTTTTTGGCTATGCGGCATGTGGGACCTTAGTTCCCTGACCAGGGATTGCACACATACCCCTGCATTGGAAGTGCAGAGTCTTAATCACTGGACCACCAGGGAAGTCCCCTGCTTTTTGTTTTTTGAGGAACCTCCATACTGTTTTCCATAGTAGCTGCACCACTTTACACTCCCACCAACAGTGTCCAAGACATTCTGTATTTTTATTTGTTAAATCTGGCCACCTATCAGAGGACGCTAAAGAGGAGATGGCTCCTGGTGACACCATCTGGGTCCTGATTCAACCTCACCTAAAGCCACATTACCTACGGTCTTACAGCTGCATAACTGCTAAGGAATTTTCTGGACCTTCTCAAAGTCTTGGCCTTAGGAAGCCTGGAAAGAAGGCCCCCTAAGGGTGTCCTACGCTTCCTCCTGTCCTGACACAGTTCTCAGTGTCTGGGACGATAAAGGTTTATTGAATAATAAGTTTCTGAGATTAGCTCCGTTATAATAAACTGTTTTATTTTTTTGGGCACGAGTAGGGTTCTTGGCCTCTTTAATCAATAGAAATTGAGTAGAGGACAGACCAAGAAATTCAGGCAAGGCTTTATTGGGGCCTCTGCTGTAGCAGAGGGGAATGGAAACAAGTAACAGTTTCTTTTGCTCACTTGCTGCCCGGAGGGGTATGCGAGCCAGTTCCTTATAGGGGGTGAGGGTAGGGGTGCGTCCAGGGGTCTGGCCCGAAGGAGGCTGTTTCCACCCTTTAGGTGATGTTTTGTGCAGGGGGCGTTCGCAGTACCCTGCTTTTGCTCCAGGCTCTTCAGAAGTAGCAGTTAGGGTTTTTGGTCTCTTTGTATCTTTTGGGTGGAGAATTTGCCCCAACTGCCCTTGCACGCAGTTATTTTTAGTCCTATATAGTTTCTTTGTATTTTGTTGCTGGAGGAGGGGTTTGTCCAGGTGCAAGCATTGCAGCAAAGGGTCCCAGGTCCCAGCCTGTCTCACTATGTGCCAGACACTGTATTGGGGATTTTACTTAAAAGGACTTTCCACCCTTCACATGTCTTGGAGTTAGGTAACATCACACCCATTTCACAGCTGAGAAAACAGAGGTCTGGAAAGGTGGCATCCTTGGCTTTAGAGCACAGGCTGAGAAACTGAGAAGCGGAGCATTTTAAACAGGTCCTCACACTTGCAAAGCTGGCGTTGGTCCCTTATAGCTTGCCACCTCTTGGCCCCCACACCTTGCCTGCTGGTCAGCCCTTTGGAAGGAACCCAGTGTTACTCACCACCCTGCTTTTCTCCCTCAGCCCCTGGGGACCTCCATGAGCTGCCCACCTCCTGCTTGAAACAAGCCACTGAACATCTGGAAGCCCTAGGAGGCTGTTTCTTTGACAACCCTCAATTTAAGGGCTCGTGGAAATTCTTGCCCCTACTGCTGTGCTGTGAGCAGCTCAGGTACACAGGCCTCTGGAGGCCAGAGGAGTTGGCAGCACCTGCTTCTCATTACCCCGGGGAGGCACTGCACGGCCAGCGCTGGATAACAGGAGGCCTGGCCTCTGATTTACAGCCCATTTGGAATGAAGCCTCGGGAGCAATTACTTGGATGGAGGCTGGCGAGGGCTGAGAGCTTTGCAGAGCCCAGAGAGGCTCTCCACTGGCTGTGCTCCCTCCCCAGGGGGATGAGAATCACCTGGTGAGGAACTTCTTATTTATGTAAGTTACCAAACGCTCATGGACCTGCCTGTGTGCCAGGCACTATTTTGAGCACTTCGTGAATATTCACTCAGCGAATTCTCCTTGGTAGGGGGGAGATGCTATTATCATTCCATTTTACAGTTGAGAAACTGAGGTCCCCAAAGATTACATAGCCTGCTGCAGTCACTTAGCTGGGAACACGGGCTCAGCTGGTTTTTTTCCTCAAGTTTTATTTATTATTTATTTATTTATTTTTGTCTGCGTCGGGTCTTAGTTGCGGTGCGTGGGATCTTTGTTGAGGCATGCAGGATCTTTTGTTGCAGCGCACAGGCTCTTTGTTACGGCATACGGGCTTCTCTCTAGTTGTGGCGTGTGGCCTCCAGGGTGCGTAGGCTCTATAGTTTGCAGCACGCAGGCTCTCTAGTTGAGGTGGGCGAGCTCAGTAGTGGTGGCCCACGGGCTTAGCTGTCCCTTGGCATGTGGGATCTTAGTTTCCCGACCAGGGATCAAACCCACGTCCCCTGCATTGGAAGGCGGATTCTTTACCACTGGACCACCAGGGAAATCCCTCAGCTGGTTTTCGAATCTAGGCACCAGGATCCATTCTGTTCACCCTGATGCTGCCCACAGAGGAATGATCTTTAAAACATGTAAATAGGACCAGATTCCTGCTCAGAACCCCCAACTGGCTTCCATTCACAGTTAGAGTAAAACCCGAAGTTTTTAAGCTGTGAGGACCTCCACGACCTGTCCCATGTTCTCTCTTTTCTTGCTCAACCTGCTCCAGACACCCGCCCCCCCGCCCCGCCCCTTTTGAATTCTTTTTGTTTGTTTGCTTCTTTTTTAAACAATAGCTTAATGAGATATAGTGAACATATCATTAAACTCACCCATCGAAAGCGTACAGTTCAGTGGTTTCTCTTTTTCTTCACAGCGTTAACTATCACCACCATCTAATTTTAGAACATTTTCATCATCCTCCAAAGAAACTTCATCCTCAGTACCACTCATTCCTATCTTCTCTTTTCCCCAGCCCTCAGCAACCACTCATCTTTCCGTCTCTATAAATTTGCCTACTCTGGGTATTTCATGTAAATGGGATCCTACAACATGTGGGCTTTTGTGACAGGCTTCTTTCACTTAGCATCCTGTTTCAACTTTCAGCTCAGTGTCAGAATCAGGACTTCATTCCTTTTTGTGACCGAATAACATTCTGTTGTATGGATATACCACGTTTCCTCGATCCATTCATCGGTTGGTGGACATTGTGTTGTTTCGGCTGATGAATAACGCCGCTGTGAACATTCGTGTAGTTTGTGAAACCGAGGAGAGAACTGATAATCCGACAGGATGTTGTGGAGGAAGTCGGGATTGTGTGGCTTTGGGAGTAGGCGCTTTGGCTGGAAACATCTGGGTTGTGACTACTTATGAGCTCTGTGGCCACAAGCAATTAATTATACATTTTCTGTGCCTCTGTTTTCTCAACTGTCAAATGGAAGTAATAAGGGTACCTTCTTAGTTGGATGGTTTTGAGGGTTGGATTAGCAAGGGTTCTTTAGAGACACAGAGCTAATAGGGTATTGATGTATATATATCATTTATTATAAGGGACTGGCTCGTGTGGTTATGGAGGCTGAGAAGGCCTACGACTAGCCATCTGTGTGCTGGAGACCCAGGAAAATCAGTGTTTCTAAGAACTGTTGGGGCCCAATGGAGTAAGTCCCAGCTGAGGACGAGGAAGACCAATGTCTCAGCTCTGCAGTCAGGCTCAGAGAGCAAATTCCCCCTTCCTCTGCCTTTTCCTTCTTTTCAAGCCTTCAAGGGATTGGATGAGGCCCTCCCACACTGGGGAGAGCCATCTGCTTTACAGTCCACTGATTTAAATGTTAATCTCTTCTGAAAACATCCTCACAGGGACACCCAGGGATAATGTTTAATCTGGGCACCACAGGTCCCCATCAAGTTGACACGAGAAACTGTTACAAGGATAAATTGAAATACTGTGTGTTGGTTTTTTTTATGTGGATGCATATGGAGCTCAGGAGAACAGAGGGAGCGAGGAGGGTGGACAGGTAACTAAGCTGGAAGGGAAGCGGTGGGGAGTCAGTGAGGGCTTCCTGGAGGAGGTGGCATCTAAGCTGGTCCAAGTAAGAGGGAGCTGGGGGATCATGACATCCCTCCTTCCTCACCTCCAGGTCAGGGATCTGACAGTCAGAGGAGGACTCCAGGCAGGCAGTCATCCCACCACTTTGGCCTCCCTGTTGGCAAGTCTGACATTTGGGGGGAAGATGCCTGGGAGAGGAAGTAACACAACAGGGTGGTTAAACTCAGAGCTCAGGTCAGACCAGGTCCCCTGGTGTACAGGTCCCCTGGCTTCCTGACTGTCCACCTGGGCACCTCTGGGCAACGTGATGAACTCTCTGAGCCTCAACATCCTCACCTATAAACGGGGACAGTGATGACAGTACTGAGAGCACAGGAGAGTCGTGAGAATTCAGTGAGGTGATGCAGGGAAGCAGTGGCCCAGGGTGACTGGTGGGTCCCTGTCAGCGGTCGGTCTTGGTCTTGGCTGAATCCCTTTCCATCCGGTTGCGTTCAATGTCTTCCCAGAGCAATGGCAAAGCAGGCAACTGTTTTTAAACCTGGGACTGCTGTTTAAAGAGCTTGGAGCGGAGACTGGGACAAGGGAGTCGGGGTTAGGCCTGAGCCTGCTGTGTGGTCTTGGGAAAGTGAACCACTCCTGCTGAGCCTGGAGGCGGAAAATGGCTGACTGATGGGTGAAGGGGAAATGAGATAAAAGGAGGTCAAGCCCTTGCTGCTTCCTGTCTCCCTGGGAATCCCTAAGAACATTCCCCGGCCTCCTCCTCCGCCCTCATCCCTCTCCCGGGGCTTAATTGGGCAGCTGCAGTCACTCGGCACTTAACCTTCTCCCCATCTGCCCTCCAGGGAAAGAATTAACGTTAATCCCGGAGAGCTGCTTCCCCTGCCCTGTCAGGGAAGCCAGTGAGTGCGGGGAGCCGGGAGCCGGGAGCCAGGAGCCAGCCCAGCCCGGGCCTCCCAAGTAGCTTGGCCTAGTTTAGGAGCTGGAGTCATCCTGGAGTCTTCTGGGGCAGCCCTGCAGCCAGTAAGCCACCTTCCTCTTCACCCCATCTTTGTCCCTCTAGCCCAACACCGTCCCATGGAAGTATAATGTGAGTCACCTAAATAATTTTCAATTTTCAATATTTAAAAAAAATGAAAAGAAACCAATGAAATTTTAATAGCATACTCTATTTAACCCAAAGTATTCCAAATGTGATCTTTTCAACATAGAACCAGTATGCGCAATTAATAACAAGATATTTTACGTTCTTTCATGCCTAGTAAGCCCTGCAAATGTGGTATGCATTTTATGCTTTTACAGTGCATCTCAATTCAGATGCGAAGTTTTCGTGGGGATACTTGATCTGTATTTAGATTTCACAAAATTTTTAGTTGAAAGAGTAGATTCACCTACTCAAGTTGTTTCATACCTAGAGAAGAGTTTTCCAGTAACTGAATCAAGGCTCTGTTTTTCAGTTTAAATGTAACTTAGTTAAAATTAAATAACAGAAACAACCACACTAGTATGGCATTGCCAGGGCTCACGTGTGGCTGGTGGTTACCACATTGGATGGCGTAGCTCTGGCCTTTGCACCCAACTACCTACATCTGCTCCTCAGCTGACCTCCCTGAGAAGGCGTGTGGGGTGGTAGAGCTAGAAGAGATGGGAACTCTGCCTCCAATTTGCTGTGTGACCTTGGGTAAATCGCTAGACCTCTCTAGGCATTTTTTTCCCTAGCTGTCAAACCCTTTCATTCAAAGAAGCCGAGTGCCTACAACTCACCCTGCTCTGTTGAAGGCTCTGGGAGTGGCAGGGAAAGAGCACACAGTTCTCTTCCCAGAGCTTCTTTCTGGAGTGGGAGATGGTAATAATCATGACAGCTAATGCCCACTGAGCCCTTGCTGTGTGCCAGGTGCTGTTGGATGCCCTCACCATTCTCCACCTCCTCTGACCCTCATGGTAACTTTGTGGGGCAGGTGCTATGTCACCATCTCACATGGAATAACTGAACTGCACAGAGCAGTTAAGAAACTTGCCCAGGGTTGCTCAGCTAGGAAGAGGCAGCGCTGGGATTTGAACTCAGGCTGTCTGGCTGTAGTGCGAGTGCTTTCATCACTTCCTTTGGCCTCCAGTGAATAGAGTGGCAATACGAGTGCTGGGAAGAGAAACAAGGCAGAAGAAAGAAAGGGCTGTTATTTTAGATCAAGAGGATGGAGGCCACTCTGCTCTCCAGGCTGACCAGATGCTCCCTGACTTCCCTAACATGGCAGCTTGTCACGGGCTGATGGCACCCCAGCTTTGGAGGGCTAAGGGAGGCCCCAAGGCAGAGTGTGATGTGCCCAAGTGTTTGAGGCGGTTCCTGGCTCAGATGTGCCCCGCAGCGCTGAGGCGCTGGGCTCCTGAGCTGCCAAGCACAGCCAGACCCTGCCAGGCAGGTGTGTCACTCGGGCTGGGAGCCAGTGGCCAGCAGCTGCCGAGCTGAGCCAGGCCTGTGCCAGGGACCGCAGTCCAGAGAGCGGCTCAGATTGTACTGAGCACAGTTTCTTTTCTGATGTCGCCTTCTTTCCCTGGTTCAGCCCTGTCTTTCCCATTCCCCTCCCTTCTCCCTTTCTGCCCTCTCATCTCCCTCCCCTCCCCTTCTTTCTCTCCCCCTCCCTCACTCCTTACTTCCCATTTATCCATCCATCCATCCATCCACCCACCCAACCACTCAGTATTTACTGAGGGCCTACTATGCGCCAGGCACTGTGTAAAGCTCTGGGGACACTGCTGTGACTAAGATGCTTCTGTCCTCAAGGAACTATATGGACAATTAGTGGGGTACCATAAATAAAACTGCAATATCAGCGTAGAGAAGAGATGTGTGCTCTCT
Source organism: Hippopotamus amphibius kiboko (assembly GCF_030028045.1). NCBI lineage: Eukaryota > Metazoa > Chordata > Mammalia > Artiodactyla > Hippopotamidae > Hippopotamus > Hippopotamus amphibius. The sequence goes on from NC_080198.1 coordinate 17,852,827, forward strand.
GAGAATAACACACATGAATTTTGGGAGTTAGAGCCTCTTTGTACATGGAAAGAGACTACAGACAAAATTAAAAGACAGCAGATTGGAAGACTCTTTGCACCCTCTGGGATGCACACGGAGCCCGTGTCTGTGTACAGAGCATATTCAAGGCCTGGCACCGAGTATCACTTCCTTTTAGCAGGGCTCAGTCTCAGTTTTTTCTTTCTCCTTTTTCTTTTCTTTTTTGGTCTTTTATTTTTTCTTTTCTTTCCATTTTTTTTTCTTTCTAATTTTCTATTCTACATTAGATAATAGTGCCCTGTGAGTAGATCAGGGGGTTAACTTCCTGCCCCAATGAGGTCAATCAAAAACAGATATGTCACGGGGTCAATCCACTTGCCATTCATTGACATTTTATTGAGCACCTACTATGTTCCGTAGGATGATGCTACAACATTGAGCAAGACAGAATTCCTGACCTCAAGGGTTTAGAATTTACTGTGGGTGGCAGACAGGATGCTAAGAAAAGGCTCTTTGGGGTGATGAGTGCAATCGAATTTGTGGATGTAGAATCTGCTGATGTGGAGGGGCCAACTGTGTTCATTATTTTATATAAGGTACTTGCGCTTCCGCGGATTGTGGTATCCAGGGGGTCCTGGAACCAATCATTCCATGGATAGGGAGGGACAGCTGTAGTTCCATCTTTCAGGAGTCTAAGTCAGGGAATCCCAAGAGATGCGGGTGGGGAGGTAAATGGGTCAGATTACCAAGGGTATAATACACTATGCCAAGGAGGTTGGACATTATTCAAAGATCAGTGGGAAGCCTTCGAAGAATTATAAGCCAAAGAATAACTATCTCAAATTTGGGTTTTAGAAAGATTAAGTTGGCTGCATCCTGAATATTGGAGTGGGGAAACCTGAAGATGGAGAGATCAGTTCAGGGGCTGTTGCCAAAATCCAGGTGAGAACCTATAGTGGCTTAAAAGAAGGAAATTGCAGTGGGGATGGAGAAAAATGTGTGGAGGTCAAGGTCAAGATCAAGGTGAATGGCCATAGGGACTACTTCTTTGGGGCAGGAGGGATCCAGGATAACCCCAGCTTCATGGCTTGAGCAATTGCAGAGGCTGGTGGGGCCAGTAGGGAGGGGGACACTGGGTGAGGAAATGTTTGGGAAGAGGAAAGGCTAGATGGTGAGTTTGGGGTCCTTGTGAATCTCACAGTGGAGGTTTTCACAAAGCAGTTTCATGAATCGGAAGGTGAGGGGGAGGTTTGGGCTACAGATCCAGACATGGGAGTTGCAGGCAGACAAACAAGACTAGAAGCCAGGGAGCAGCTGCAGTAGCTCAGGGAGACTATATCATTCGAGGAAAGAAGGGATTGAATATTTGACACTGGGTTGGGTGTTTGGATCAAGAACTAGGAGATTCCTGGGTTCTTGCCTGGCACGTGCTGACTATGTGAGTTTGGGCTGGTCACTTCTCCTCTCTGGGCGTCAGACTCGCCATCTATAAAACACAGGACTTGGATAAGATCAGTGATCTTCCATTGTCCCGCTGAGCCCTTGGAGTTTCAGGAACTCCTTCTGTGGCCATGGCAATGGCTGAGGAGGTCTTGGTTGGCTGTGGCTGGGGACTGTTACCTCCTTTTCAAGCACAGGAGTTCTGCCTCAATTTGCTTTGTAACTTGGCCTTCTAAGTTTTGATTTGAAGAAAGGGCTCCATGACTCAGGAGAGGTTGATGGGGAGATGACCTCTCACGTTCCATCTGGCAGAGGGTAGAGTCACACCCAGATGGGAGTTTCCCTGTTGCTAGAAGGAGTGATGTCTCCATGGGTTGGAGGGAATTAACAGCAACAAACCTTCCAGTGCCATTCAGTGCAGGCTCCAGATCCAGGGGAAACTCATGATCCCTGCACCCAGGATGTCCCTGTGGACTCCTCTGGAGGGTTAGCAACACCAGCAAGCATTCCAGGGGTAAAAAATGAGATTCAGCTCGAGTGACACTTGCAATTGATGAGAAGGTTGCCTGGAGCTGCGCTGCGAAGGATTCTGAGGCTGTGTCTCAGTGAGGATAAAGTGCTGTGATTGATTGGCAATGTCTGCCCCGGGCTGCAGATAAGTGGTAGTGGTGTGTGTGCCATGTATCTGCTAGCTTTGGTCTAATCTTTGCTCTGAACCAGGACGTGAACTCTTTCATCCCTTTCCTAGTCCCTGGCTGCTCTATTGTGCTTTCCCTTCCTTCTCCTCCTCTTGCCATTGAGTACTTCAAAGGTTCATCCTGGCCCACTTCCCAGTGGACCAGTCACTTCAGGAAACGAATGGTCTGCTCTCTGGAGGAAGCCAGATCACTCAATGAGTTCCCATTTCTCCAGAATTAGATAGTTAGTCATGCTGACCAGGGGCAGAAGGTGGGCTCATGGCCAGGGAAGTACAATGCTTCTTTGCTGAGACCCAGGGTGTGGGCCTTCCTTCTGAAGATATTCGAGGCTGTGTTAAGGAGGCTCTTGACACCACCCTTGATCTTGCTTGCTGTGTTGTAACGGGGGCCTGCCAGCACTCATGGTGGGAGTGAGGGCAGGAGTTTAAGAAGGGCATTTCGTTCTCAAGAAATTCAAAACCCAGACTCAACAAATGTAAATCTTTAACATTTAAAAAAAGTAATCTTGATTACATAAGTAAAACATGCTTATTGTAGGAATGTTGAAAAACATGAATAGGGACTTCCCTGGTGGTGCAGTAATTAAGAAACCACCTGCCAATGCAGGGGACACAGGTTTGAGCTCTGGTCCAGTCCCACATGCCGCAGAGCAACTAAGCCCGTACACCACAACTTCTGAGCCTGTGTGCCGCAACTACTGAAGCCCACATGCCTAGAGCCCATGCTCCACAACGGGAAGCCACTGCAATGAGAAGCCCGCTCACCACAACTAGAGAAAGCCCAACTGCAGCAACGAAGACCCAACATGGCCAAAAATAAATAAATAATTCATGAAAAACATGAGTAAGCAAAACTACCTGTCATCCTAATACTTAGAGAAGCTCACTATTTCAGCAAGTTGGTGATGTCTTTCCAGACATTGGCAGCGTGGACTTTAGTCCATCAGAGTAGACGATGGCTACCGTCCTGGGGTGGGTGGGTGGGGCCCCTGCTGGGCCAGGCGTTAACCCTTGAGCTGCTGGATCTGGGAAGGCCTAGGCTCCAGGGGAGGGGCCAGGGCAGGTGGGGTGGCGTGTGATGTTTGAGGCTCAGGCAGCTGCTTTTATCAACCAGACTGGAAATAGTTTAATTTTGAACAACTTGAGCTGGTTGTTTATGAGTGGTGACCAGTGGTGCCCATCCTCACTCCTCCGAGGGTGTGATTGGGCACGTTGGCCGGGTGTGGACCTGCGCTGGGGAGGGTGATTGGTGGGCAGAGTTAGGAGGCCACTGCCCAGCCGATGTTTCTATTTGCTTTTGGAGAATTGTTGCTCCTGGAAGGTGAGCTGGGCCACACATCTCCCTCATCTTTTTAAATTACTGTAATACTATTTCCCCCAACAGGGACCAAGGACTGCCCTAGAAGAGAAGAATCTAGGATTCTGGCCTTCACCTTGGGATTCAAAGGTAAAAACTTCCTCATCTTTTGGGCTCGGCTGGCTTCCCTCAAGCCTAGAAAGTCAGAGAGGACCACAGGATTCTAGAGTCTGGATTTCCTTATCAGGGAAGGGAGAGCCTGGACAGAGCCAGGACTCAGCACCCAGGCCCAGGGAGCTGGAGGCGAGGGTTCTTCCGAGTGTGCTTTGAGGCGGATACTGGAACCCACCCTAGCTGAGTGGGGACCCCATGGGGTAGGGTGTGTGTGAAATGTAGAGGCTCTCACACTCTGAAGCTTGGGCAGCATTGTTGTGGGCTGGTCTCAACTGCGGGAGCCTTCACATCCTGATCTGAAGGGGCAGTGAAGTCTTGCCAGATGTGAGGTCCCAGCATGATCAGATCAGGGAGGGACAGAGCAAGGAATGGAACCAGCAGCAGCTGCAGGGTTGCAGTTCCAGTGACCAGATTCTCCACCTCTGCTAGGTGGCAAAGATGCTCAGGACTCATTTGATAAGTTGTTTAACTTAGTGGTTAGGCGTGCAGATTCTGGAGCTAAAGTGCTGGGGTTTAAATCCCTTCTTTACTCTTATTAGCTATGTGACTTTGGGCAAGTGGCTTAACCTCTCTGTTCCTCAGTTTTTTCACCTGTAAAGTGGGAGATACATAGTACCTATCTTATAGAGTTGTTGTAGGGCTGACATTAACATATGTAACCTTATACATAACTGGTTGTTATAATTAATTGTTGACTCACACATACATCCCTTGGTGGTTTCGAGAATGCAGCATTTGGGAAGCAAACCCTGGGAAAAGCTGGAAATTCTTATTAATTTGGACAGTGGGGCTTTGAGCTATTGTGTTTTAGGCAAATGGTTCTGAAACTTGAAAATGTATCAGAATCATCTGGAAGGCTTGTTAAAACCTATTGCTGGACCCTACTGCCAGTAGGTCTGGGCAGGGGCTGAGGCTCTGCATTTCTCACAAGCTCTCAGGTGATGCCCAGGCTGGAGGTCCACAGGCGGTACTCGGAGCCCCACCCGGCTTTGAAGCTGTTATAAGTGCCCTTCATTTGTTTTCCCAGGTGGAAAACCCATTGTGTGCCAATTGTATTAGACCTCTCTTTTTACTAAAGTGGGATCGTACCTGACATTTGGTAACCAGATTGTAGACTTGACAAGGGCAGAGACCATGACCTTACTTCCCAGTGTATGTGTAACATCTGACATGTAGAAAGTACCCAATAAATAACTGTTGAAGGGAGGAACGCAACATGCTCTCTGCACTCAGCAATATTCTTGTGTACATTTTTCGTGTTAATAAATATTCTTCCCCAGCATTGTTTGGTTGGTTGCATAGTTTGCCCTTGTATGGATGTAAGTGGGAGAACAGATTGAGTTTGCTGGAACAGAAAGGGGAGATGCCTTCTAAGGGGCAGAGCGCCTTAGTGCCTGGAACCAGGACAAGAACCAGAGACCCTATGTAATGATCTTGCCCACTGGGGCTCTTCTGCATCTCCCTGTACTTGTTTGGTTCCTTCCCTTTGACTTTTGCTGCAACTTTGTGCACGCGACATCCAAGATGGCTGCCTACATCTCCCGGTTCTCTTGTTACAGCCCCTGCCATGTGGCAAACCAGTCTGTCCATCTGCTCTTACTCCCTCTCCTAGTAACCCCAACTGGGACTCTGATTGGCTGTTCTGAGGTCAGGTGCTTACTCATCCAACCAGGGAGAAGGGCCACATTATTCCAATATGGCTGCCTGGTGCCCCTGTGGGGAGGGGTACAGTGAGATGGGACATGGTCTCCCCAGATGATCCGCTCCAGTTGCCTTCCATTCATCTCTCCATCTCTCTACTTCACCCTGATTTCAGTTTCAATCTGGTGACCAGGATTTGGTTTCTGTGGACTTTTCTGGGCTCAGAGCGGGGATTTGACTGACTTAACCCCATCTCCCTTCCATTAGTGGTAATGACCCATGGCTGTAGCCTAGGTTTGTCTGATGTCTTTGAACATTTAATCCGGGCAACGTGATTCTGGGGGAGGCAGGAGGTTTCACCCAACGAGGCCTGTTTAGCACCAGCAAGTCTGTTCATGATGTGAAATGCAGCTGAAAAAATAAATATAATTAAAAAGATAACTCAGGCCAGCATTCCCGGAGTCTGTTTTACATGGGTGCATAATGAATGCTAAACTTAGTGCAGCCGTGCCAAAAAGCAAAATAAATTCTTGGAGTTGGTCTGTTTCCTGCCTGCAATACATTTGCTTGTTCCAAACAAATATATTTGTCAATACAACACAATTAGGAAGGCTGAGCCAATCAGACCATCAAATATCCAGAGAAGCAGATCGTGGCTTCCATACGCCCTGCTAGGTGGAGCCAAGGTCTCGGCATATGGTGACCAAATCAGTTATGGCCTGGGCAAGCCTTGCATTCTTTGCTGGGCTGAGCTTTCTCATCTCTTCTGGTTGCTGAGAGAATTCAACCTCTTTTTTCTTCTTTCTCAATGTTACTCTTAACCCCCTTCCCCCTCCTGCCCCAATCTCTTAGGTTAATTTGCTTCCTTTTTTTTTTTTCCAACATCTAAAAACAGCTGCTGACATATGCAGGTTTTAGAAGGAGGGTCTGCCAGAATGGGACTAATGATGAGTTTTGATAATAATAGCTTTCATTTATGGCATAGATGCCAAGCTCTTGGCATTCATGGTTTTTCCTGATGCTCACAACCCTGGGATAGGCATTACTAGTTCCATTTTATAGATGAGGAAACTGAGGCTAAGGGAGGCCAAAGGGCTTGCCCAAGATCACACAACTAATGAATAGCTGAGCTGAGAGATTCAAACTCTAGTCTTGGTGACGCTGGGGCTTGTGTTAGGACAACTGATGTTAAGAGACACAGAACCCAACTCAACTTAGTTTTAAACAATAAGAGGATTGAATGACTTTTGTGAATTGATAGCCCAGATGTGGGTTTCAGGCAAGGCTTAATCCAGCCATCTTGCCCAAGGACCTGGTTTCTTTCTGCTCTGCCTGCCTTCATTCTTAGGCTGGGTGCCACTGGGTTTACAGTGCATTGCTCTGGACTCTCCCCTCGTGGAAGGAAATAGCTGCAGCAGCTACATCCTTTCAATCCTCAGCCTGGGGAAGAAAGAACTTCCCCTCTGGGAGTTCCCATGGAAGAGAGAGGAACTTCTACTCTCAAACTCTTGGTGTCCCATGTGCTTGGCTTGAGCTAGGTGCCCCTCCCTGAACCATCTCGCCTGGCTGAGAGATGTGAGGTGCTGATTGCCATAGGCTGTGGGGGAGGGGTCCATCTCACGCAGGCCACGTGGCTGAGCCGGGCAAGGGGCAGCATCCTGGGTGCTGTCATCAGAATAGGGGAAGTGGCCTAAGTAGTTAACCAGCCAGCCTGGCATAGTCATTGAGCAGTCAGAACCAGTGTGGCCACAAAGACTGGTTAACCGTTTGCTACTTAAAGCAAGCTACTGGTTTAGCACCATTGGCATAATTTGGGAACCTGCTGGAAATGCAGAATCTTGAGATCATCCCCTGATGTACTGAAGCAGACTATGCATTTTAACAACATCTTTAAACCTTTAACAAGACTTGGCAAGTTGGGGAACCCTTTTGTAGCATGCCTGGCATGTGGTGGGTGCTTAATAAGGATCACTCCCTTTTTAGCAGAATGGTATAGCAGGTGGGATAGGGTTTCTGCATCAGACATGTGGGGTCCCAGTCATGCTCCATCACTTAGCTGTCACTTAGCTGGGTGACTTCAGACATGGGGTCATGCCACCCCCCTCATCAAATTGTTGAGGGGATTAAGGGAAGTAAGTTGCGTAGCGTGCCTGGTGTGTGGTGAGGGCTTAATAAGCATCACTTCCTTTTTCCCACCCTTAATGTTTATACATGAGGAAACTGAGTCAGGTGCCCATTTGCCCAAGATACAGAACTGGACCTTGGGTGCCCTGAGGGCTAGCCTGGGGCTCTGTTGTCCTCACGACACCAGAGATTCTAAGCTGCCCGTTGGAATCACCCAGGAAGTTAAAAAATCTCGATGCCCAGACCTCACCCCAAATCAAGTCAGTCAGAATCTCTTGGGGGAAATCCAAGCAGCCGTACTTTTAACTTCCCACGGGCCGTTCCCATGGGCAGCCAAGGTGGAGAACTAGTGCCTCCCACTTTCTTCCCTCCTAAATTAATTCTGCTCTAAGAAGGCTCTGCTTTGAACGCTTCTAAGTGGCTGGCAGCAAAGCCACTGGTGGTGAGGATTCCTGCCATCAAACACTGAGCATGTGCTCTGCCGGGCTCTAGGAGGCGATTGGTGGATGGTTGGTGGGAATTTATGCTGCCTGGTTGCAGCTCACATGCCTCAGACCTTCAGCGAAGGTTCAGCTTTTGAGACAGGGAGCTGATGGGTTGGGACCCTTGGTCTTGACTCTAGGGATTCCATGGGGCCAGTGGGAAGCAAAGACCATCTCTGCACCTGAGTGAGAGAAGACCAGACGTTCTATCAGTACATCTTTTGTGGTGTTATAGATCCTTTGGCATCTGGGGAAGCCCCTGGACCCTTCTCAGAAAACATGTTTTCATTTTACACAATAGGGCTAAGGAAAGCAATTGTTTGGAAATACGATTTTCAAGGTATTAAAAAGAAAAAAAATTATGATTCAAATATATGTGCTTTATTAACATATGAAATAACGAAGATCTAGCAGTGAGTTTAACAACTGTTGGAAGTTCAGAGTGGTGGTGAGCGTGCATAATATTTTAAGATATCTGCAACAGCTGTCCTGTGATATCAAAGTATCTGTGATTCCTAGTGGCGACAAGGTTGTAGGCATTGCTAATCCTATGGTGGGTTCTTGCCTATATTTTACAATGGAGGCAAATGCTGAATTTTCGTTAGACGTCAATGAAAATTACGATCTAATTTTTTCCTACCCGAATCTGCTGACCCTGTGAACTCTACCCATGGACTTTTGGGGCTCCATGACCCCAGGTTAAGGACTCTCAGAACAGAGGAACGGGCTGAAGGCAGATCTCTAGCTGCAGGAGTGCTGTGGAGAGGGGGTGCCCCACTGTTAACAGCCTGATGTGTCTCCATCACAACATCCAACCCCCGCTGGGTCCTGGGATGCTGAGGTTCCAGTGGAAGAGGTGCGTGTCCTGGAGTTGGAGGTGTATAGGAAAGGTATTCCGAACTTCAGAGTGGAGCAGGCCAGGGTTCTTATGCCATCTCCCCCTCCTCCGGCTCTGTAACCTGGCCCTGCTGCTTAACTTCTTTGACCTCATTTTTCTTAATCTATAAAATAGGGGTCCTGATACTCACTTCAGGGGTTTCTGTGATAACGAATGAAAAATGCCTAGCATAGTAGCAGAGAACTTAATAGTTAAGAGTGTGCTGGCTGTGTGAACTTGGACAGGTTCCTAACCTCTCTGGGCCTTAAGTTTCCATATCTGTAAAAGAGGCTGCAACTAGTGCCTGCCTTACTATGAGGATGCAGTGCCTAGCACCAAGGGGGCATTTAGTCACCTTAACCTTTATGGCCATTAGACCAGGGCGGCACACGCACAGCCCGCCATACACGGTGGCTGTCCAGCTGAGGGCCTCAGACATCCCGTGGGATCCAAACAGAGCGGCTTGGAGCCTGCTTCTTTGGCCAGACTTCTTGGCTTGCTTCCTTGGCTGGACTGTGCAAGCTGCCAGTTGCAGGGGGGCAGCCCTGGAGGATGCTGGGTGACCTTAACTCCTCAGGCACACCAGCCTATCCCCACCTGGCCTGTGAGCCCCGGTGGGGAGGAATTTGATGAGAACCTTGGTGGAGAGGAAGGTGTGGGGGGTGTGGTGGGGAGCTGCGGCAGACACGCCCTGCTTCCACTTCTCCAACAGCTGGCCCCCCGCGCTCTGCGGGGCTGGGCGTCTCAGGGCCCTGTGCCCGGGGCCCTGGCCTCTCGCAGTGGCTTGGCCCCGACTCAGCCGGGCCTTAGGGGCACCTGGAGGGCTGGCCATTCCAGACCTCAGCCGCAGGGACTGGGTTTCTCAGGAAAGACCCCGGTTGTGGGCATTACCCTCCCAGCGTCTGTCCCTCCCCATCTGGAGTCTCTCATTCTCACTCTTTTTCTTTCTCTTTCTGTCTGTTTCTGTGATAATCCTGTGCCCGCCTCCCACTTCCTCTCTCGGTGTCTCTACCTCTCTCTGCCTCTCTCTCTCTCCCTTTTTCTACCTCTTTCCTTTTCCTTCTCTCACTCCTCTGTATGACTCTCTCCATCTTTCCATCTCTTTCTATTCTTATCTTCATTTCTCTCTGTCTGTCCCTCTGTCTCATTGTCTGTCTCTCTCTGTCCATTTCTTGCTCCATCTTGCCCCACCCCATGCATGTCTATCACCTGACAAACCCCACAACCCCCTGATGCATTCATGGTGAGGCCCCCCGCCTCCTTTTTTTTTATTTTTAATTTAAGCTCTTTATTGGAATATAATTGCTTTACACTGCTGTGCCAATTTTTGAGGTACATCAAAATGAATCAGCTGTATTTATACACATATCCCACCCTCCCTATCCTGGCCCTCTAAGTCATCACCTATCATTGAGTTTGTCTCCTTATGTTATGCAGGAATTTCCCACAAGCTATCTGTTTTACATTTGGTATTGTGTATATGTCAGAGCTACTCTCTCACTTCGTCCCAGCTTCCCCATTGCGCCCCCCAACCCCAACCCTGTGTCCTCAAGTCCATTCTCTACATCTGCATCTTTATTCTTGCCCTGTCACTGGGTTCATCAGTACCATTTTTTTTTTTTTTTAGATTCCGTATATATGAATTGGCATACGGTATTTGTTTTTCTCTTTCTGACTGGCTTTGCTCTGTATGACTGACTCTAGGTCTATCCACCTCATTACAAATAACTCAGTTTCCCCCCTACTTTTGATCCAGGGACCTGGATGACCGTGGAGGGCAAATTTCTTCTTGAAATTTCTTCCCCACCACTTCACCCCCCACTGTAGAGGCCGAATCTTGAGAGGCATGAATGGGATGGAACCCATGGAGTGCCTGGGACTTGTGAGTGACTGTGCAGTAAACCTTAGCTCTTGGAGCTCCTAGAGGGCAAGACTGAGTCTGGACTACCTTCAGATCACCAGTATCTAGCCCAGGGCCGGCTACACAGTTGATGTTCAGTAAACATTTATTTACACGAATGAACAGTGAAAGCATGAAAGAAAGCACTAGTACTTTCTATCAGGTCAAATATACTCATGACTATTTGTGGCTACTGGTACCTCTTAATAGATTTAGATGCTGAAATCTGTAGTTAATTCTTTAAACCTCATTTGCTTCTTTAATTCTAACCCTTCCATCCCCCCACCCCCCCCACCCCTGCAACTTCACATTCCTGAATATTCCAGAATGTGCCAAGCTGTTTTTGTACTTTCGGTTCTCCCTGCCCACTGCTATTCATTCTTCACATTTCCTCTTGGATGTCCCGTTCTTCAGGAAGCTTCCCCGCCTGCTGGGCTGGGTTAGGGTTGCTGCTTGCGTGTTCCCACGGTAATCTCCGTGCACAGCTGCTTGAACCTCTTCTGTTCCTGTCCCCTCTTCCCACCGGGGCTGGAAGCTGCCTGAGGGGAGGGAGCGGGCTCTTCTCACCCAATCCTGGGCCTCGCACTGGGCCTGGCAGGTACCACTGGGTATCATCTTGAGCGCTGTGGCCATGCTGGGGAGAGCTCAGCCACGCAGCTGTGGTCCTGTGCCCTCTCTCTAGTTTATAGCTGTTCAAAGACAATCCTGTCCTAGACTAGAAAGACCACACAGAATGCAGGCAGTGAAGGCCAGTCTGGGAAGTCACTCCCAGGAAGGCCAAGCTGGCTGCCGCCTGCGCAACGGTTACCGGGCCTTCAACTTCCACATTTGACATGTTGGTTCTCAGCCAGACTGAGCCCCAGGCAGAGAAATAACTCCCTGTTCAGACCGGCGGCGGTTCACCCTCATTCCCCCCTGCTCCATCCCCTGCCACATTTTTTCAGTAGGAGGAGGGGAAATGCATGAATTAAGAGCCGAGTGTGTATTCACACGGACGCATTGGGTCTCCAGCTCCTGCCCTTGAAATGTGCAATCCTGGTTGCAGATGACACTCCTCCTCTGGCCCCCAGCCCTGAGCTGGGAGGGTTTTCATCACAGCGCCTCTGTGGGCTGCCTGGAGTGGCTGCCCCGCCTGGGAGGCTGCACATTCCTCCAGCGGCCTCACTGGGCTTGGAGGAAATCTACTGGCGCTGGCCCCACTTTGCAGGGGGTGGAAGGGCGTGTCGCAAACGCCCCGATCTTCATCTACCCATCTCCCCTCCATCCCCCAGTGGTCCGGGGGGAGGGGCTGAAATAAAGCCACCAGCATGAGGGCAGGAGATTGAGAGTTGCTGTGTTTATCGCCGGTCGCACAGTCTCCTGTGGCAGGGGCGTTAGCAAGCCGGGCACGGGGGTGTGTGTGCAGGGGCCACCGACCCTCCAGCCCGTCAGGCCCCTGCCTGGGATCACTGTGGGGAGCTGCAGCAAGAAGCAAAAGATAAAAAGTGATCCTGGATCGTGGCCTGGAAACTGAGCTTTATATAGAGGCTTAGGCGCTGATGGTCAGCATTCAGGAGGACGGAATGTTTCTGTGATGACCACACAGCGGCCAACAGTCGCTGTGCACGTCCTTTGTTCCTGGCCCTCGACTAAGTGCTTTTCACCTGTTGCCCTAATTAATCCTCACTGTAGAATGTGCCCTGGTGCTGTTTGGATTCCCATTTTTCAAAGTAGGAAAAGTGAGCCTCACAGGGGGTCCGGAATGTGCCAAGGCCTCACAATAGTAAGCAGTGGAGGTGGCCTTTGAACTTGCATAGTCTGACTTGAGCACCTACACTTTTATCTGCTGTTCCTTTGAACTAGTGTCGGTGACAATGGACACTGCTGTTGAGAGGCAAGCCCATGAGAGACCAGCCTGCAGTGTCCTTGGGTGGCTCTTGTCACCCCTTAGAACCTCAGTTTCCTCATCTGTGACACTGGGATAGTCACACCTACCTTGCAGACTGCTGTTGGGATCATAGGATATTATACGCAGAAGGTACCTGCCCTGGGCTGAGTTGGATGCCCCCTGAAAGATGTGTAGACGTCCTTACTCAGAGCCTCAGAATGTGATTGTATTTGGAAACAGGGTCATTGCAGATATAATTAGCTGAGGTTTGGGACTTCCCTGGTGGCACAGTGGTTAAGAATCTGCCTGCCAATGCAGGGGATAGGGGTTCAATCCCTGGTCCGGGAAAATCCCGCATGCCATGGAGCAACGAAGCCCATGAGCCACAACTACTGAGCCTGCACTCTAGAGCCTGAGAGCCACAACTACTGAGTCCATGTACCACAACTACTGAAGCCTGCATACCTAGAGCCTGTGCTCCACGATAAGAGAAGCCAACGCACTGAGAAGCCAGTGCACAGAAACGAAGACCCAACACAGCCAAAAAAAAAAATAGCTGAGGTTCTATGGAGTAGGTGGGCCTTTCTTCCAGTATAACTCATGTCCTTATCAGAGGGGGAAATTTGGACACAAAGACAGACACACAGAACAAAGACACAGAAAGGACAACCATGAGAAGACAGAGGTAGGATTATGCTGCTACACGCCAAGGAACACCAAGAACCGCAGAGAGATTCTAGAAGCTGTGAGGAACAAGGAAAAGTTCTTCCTTAGAGCCTTCAGAGGGAGCCTGGCTCAGCCGACACCTTGATTTCAGACCTCAAACTTCCAGAATTAGGAGAGAATAGATTGAAGCCATCTGGTTTTGGTGCTGGTGACAGAGAGTAATACAGTGGCTTCTCACAGCAGATGCCACCAGTGCCTGTCAGTCTTCTCCATGCCCCCCTGGCGATCCCCTGCAGCGTGGTCACACAGCGAGCCTCTCACCTCTAGCACCGGCAGCTCTCTGCCTGCAGGTCTTCTCCGAACACAGACGCAAGCCCAGCCGGGCCCAGAGCAGGCTGCAGGTGCCCAAGATTAATGCCTCTGGGAGCAGCCCACAGCCAGGGGGCCCGGGAGTTGGTGGATAAACACCCTGGCTCCCCCAGCCCTGGGTGGGATGACTCTGAGGCATGTACTACGCAGTCTCACAGAGGTGCCCAGCAGGATGCAGGCCCCGCTGCCCACAGTGCTAACCTACTGATGCACCCTTTACGTCACCTCCCATCTTCTCTCCCTTCCCTACTCTCCTACTAGTGCTTCCTGGGATCAGCCCCTACACAGACCAGTTGTGTCCAAAACCTCATCTCAGGTCTGCTTTGGGGAGACCCAGGCATGGAATGACACTGTAACGGCAGCTGCTTTCTTCTCCTGATCACACGTGGAAGGTCAGATGTTGGCACCTTTGAGCTAAAGGGACCAGTAGCTAGTCCTCAACCACATGGGAAACCTTGAGGACCATGACGGCCCTCAAAGACAGGTCCAGTATCTCAGGAAGAAGATGATGACATCAATGACCGTGAAAGTGGAGAGAAGAGTATGAATCAGATTTGTAGGACGCAAGCCTGGGGAAGTCAGTCTGGTGAGACTGCTCCCACAAAGTGATAGGGAAGACGGAGCTATTACTCCCTGAGTATTCCACTTGAGGTGGGGGGGTGGGGTCCCAGGTTGGGCTCTTGGGATCCTGGAAGGAGGCAGAGGCAATGAATAAGATGAAGCGGTGCTGAGTTGTGGACACAGTGAGGAATCCCCCAGGGATTCCACGAGTCTTTCTGGGAATTACTAAGCCACAAAATGCACGCACGTGACAGAATTTCTTGTGAGAAGAGTGATGGGGCCAGGGTCCATGTGCGTCCAGACTGTGAGTGGGCACAGTAGACTCAGGAGGGGAGAGACGGGCCACCTGCCGAAACTGTTGGTAGGGGCCTGGAATAATACAGGCTGGGATATGGGGGGTCTAAGCCACGTTTACCCAAATCCCAAGGGACAGAGTCACGTGGAACAGACCTGGTCATTTGTGGCTTCCCATCACCCAGGAGCCCTCTCCCTGCATTTTGGATCGTTTCGCCCCTTTTCAGTCCTGCCTTCAGGAAGAAGACACCCATTGCTAGAGTCCCTTGCTTTCTGGAACATGACCTGCAGGCTCTTGCAAATTCGCTGCACCTGTGGGAGCCTGGTGTTCAGAACTGGGCGCCAGAGGAAGCAGCCCCACGAAGGGAACCTGACTTCTGGCCAGCATGGTGGCCTGGGGATTCTGCCTCCAGGGACAGTGGTGTGGAGCTGCTGATCTGGTCCTGAGTCCGAGGGCTTCTGGCAGTGACAGAAGAGTGATGTTTTCTCAGGGGCAGTCCCCACAGTGTGGCTGAATGTTGCTTCTGGCTGCAGGGCTTCCACATGGGCTTCCCCAGCCCTCGCAGGGTTTCTGTGAGCCATCTCATCTCCTCAAATAATGTTTCTCTGCTTAAGTAAGCTGGAGTGGGGGTTAGGGTTATTTGTCCCTGACAGCCCTGTCCAGTATGGGCCTGAGTGACTTCTGGGTTTCAACAGTCATAGCTGCCCTTTCGTGGGAGGTTACTATAAGGCTGACTGTGCCTAGTGCCCGTGACATGCATTATTTCAGTAAATCAGCCCAACAGGACAGAGTAGGGAACTGATGGGAGGCTGAGTGGCAGGCTCAGTTCCATCTGCATCCAACACCTGTGTTTTTCTTCTTCCTCGTCTTCTTTTTTAATTTAAACATTTTTTATAGAAGTGTAGTTGATTTACGATGTGTTAATTTTGGCCGTACAGCAATGTGATTCAGTTATACTTATATATATATATTTTTTTTTTCATATTCTTTTCCATCATGGTTCATCACAGGATATTGAACATAGTTCTCTGTGCTATACAGTAGGACCTTGTTGTTTATCCATTCTATACAAAGTAGTTTGCATCTGCTAATCCCAAACTCCCATTCCTTCCCTCCCCTACCTACCCTCCCCCTTGGAAACCATAAATCTGTTCTCTATGTCTGTGAGTCTGTTTCTGTTTCATACCTGTGTTCATTTGTGTCGTATTTTAGATTCCACATATAAGTGATATCATATGGTATTTGTCTTTCTCTTTCTGACTTACTTTGCTTAGTTTGATAACCTCTTGGTCCATCCATGTTGCTGCAAATGGCATTATTTCATTCCTTTTTATGGTTGAGTAGTATTCCATTGTATATATGTACCAGGTCTTCTTTGTCTGTTCATCTGTCAGTGAACATTTAGGTTGCTTCCATGTCTTGACTATTGTAAATAGTGCTGCTATGAACATAATGGTGCATGTATCTTTCAAATTATAGTTTTGTCTGGATATATGCCTAGGAGTGGGATTGCTGGATCATATGGCAACTTTATTTTTAGTTTTTTGAGGAACCTCCATACTGTTTTCCATAGTGGTTGCACCAATTTACATTCCCACCAACAGCAAACACTTGTGTTTTTCACCTTCTCATCGAACCATCAGACCTATGACATCCCTCATGGGCGGTGATGGGTGGAGACCGCCTACCTTATTTTGATACAAATTCCAGATGGAGATTACACTCCCTCTCTTTGCCCCCCTTTGCACTGTGTCACTGCTAAAGGAAAAGGAAAGCTTGACCCTGGGTTTAGTGCATCAAATGAGGGAAGGAGGAAGGTTGGAAGGTAGGAGGGTGTTGTTCTTAGAATTCTTCATGCTTCCTACATTTGACTAGATAGAAATGATATAAAAAAAAGTCCTGCTGTCAAATACGAATTTCCCCTACCCGATACACCAACAGTGGGCCACAATCAGTACTCTGGGGGTTGCCATAGAGTAAGCTCAGACGTCACTGCTTTTGACTCTTTCTGGAGCTGACAGCACTGCGAACACACTGAAGATGCTGTCGATTTTCAGACACATCGGCAATTTAATAACAGCATGCAGGGGGTAAGCAAAAAGAAATAATCGCTAACATATGTTGAGAGCTTACTATCTGCCAGGTGCTACACTCAAGCTCTCTTTCATTTATTATCGATTTGGGACTGTTATGAATAGCTTCAATTTCCAGATGAGGCAACAGAGGGGGTGCGATTTGCCTGGGGCCACAGGGTTGGGAAATGGCAGAGCTTGGAGTGTGACTCCAGAGCCTTCCTCTGAACCGTCTTGCTGCAAGCCCTCCTAAGAAATACCACCTTAAATCCTCCCATTGATTTTAAGTCACCCTTTGATTTCCGAAATGTTCCAAAATGAAGAAGCATGTGTCTTAGAGGTGAGGAAATATGGAAGCTCTCAGCACAGTGGAGGAGCCCCAGGAAGGTTTCCATAACACCACTGACTCCCCCTCCTCCCTCCTGGGAGGAAGAAGGCAAGGCTGGGACAGCTCAAGGGCTGATGGCCCCGCAGGGCCAAATCCATCTCCATCTCCCTATGGGGCTACCCTTATGACCAATGCCAGCATTAGGGGTCTTGATGGGACCGCACACTGCAGTTTAACGTGGAACATTTCCTTGCATGATACCATCCCATGTTCTGCACTGCATCTAAAATCCCAGAAAGTCTCGTCAAGGGGCTGAATCACCCTCCCCTTCTCTTTTAATTATTCAGGACCTGACACGCTGACTGGGAATACATCACTCAGAGTACATGGCTGGTAAGATTAAATATTAGAGGAAACTCTTTTAATTAATTTTTAATGCGTTCTTTAGAGCAATTCTTCATACCTAACCACACACTGAAACAGAGTACTTAAAAGGAAAATTAACGTTCATGCGCTCAGGGGCTTGTAGGTCCTGACAGCTCCTATTTTGCTTACCTGTGAGCTACGTATCAGGGTGTAGCAGAGGTGACATCGATGGCATAGAAGTAGAGTGACCATGTGTCCTGGTTTTATTGGGACAGTCCCAGTTTGTGCCTGTCGTCCCAGTGTACTCACTAACAGTGCCCCCTTTTACTCCCCAGAGTGTTCTAGTTTGGATGCCTAACTATATGACCACCCTACTTCAAGGCCACTCCTCTCCCTTCTGTTGCCAATGACAGACATCACTAGCTGATCGCAGCACCCAGTCCTGGCTGATCCTCAAAGGCATTCTCAGTACAACCCTCCAGCAGCCTCTCCAGTGATTAAAGGTGACATCAAGATGGACACTATTTTTCCTTGCTGAGAAAGCAGTTTACGTTAAGTCCTAGTATTTTCATTTCATCTTTATCTTTAAGTCACTTTGCCATTCAGGCCCTTAATGTTGTGACTTACTGTTTTTCAGTGGAAGCACTATTGTTATTTCATATGGGGCAGTTAGTCGGGGGTGACTGTCTCAGGCATTATGGGCTATTTAATACAGTAATGTCCCTGGGCCCATGGGTGTTAAATGCCAATAGTACAGTGTCCTCCACTCCTGGTCATTGTGATAACAAAAATATATCCCCCCACCCCCAATTTCCAGAACACCCCTAGGGAAGCACTACTGCCTTGAGTTGGAAATAAATGTAAGCATTGAGAACTAAGCTAGTCTAAAGATGTTGCTTTGATTACCTGTTGCTGTGTAATAACTCCCTTTTCTTCGTCCCTTCCAAGGATTCAGTGAGTTAAAACAACGGTAGTTACATTTTTTTTTTAATTTTTATACAATTTTTAAAGGTTGCTTTCCATTTACAGTTATTACAAAATATTGGCTCTGTTCCCCATGTTGTACAATACGTCCACGAGTGTATCTTACGCCCAATAGTTTGTACCTCCCACTCCCCCACCCGTATATTGCCCCCCCACTAATAACCACTATTTTGTTCTCTATATCTATGACTTTGCTTCTTTTTTGTTATATTTGCTAGTTTGCTGTATTTTTTAGATTCCACATATAAGTGATATATTACAGTTTTTATCTTTCTCTATTTGACTTATTTCACTTAGCATGATGCCCTCTAAGTCCATTCATGTTGTTGCAAATGGCAAAATGTGTGGCTGAGTAGGATTTCATTGTATGCTTGTATACCACAGCTTCTTAATCCATTCATCTATTGATGGACACTTAGGTTGATTCCATGTCTTGGGTAGTGTAAATAACACTGCTATGAACATTGGGTGCGTGTATCTTTTTGAATTACTTTTTTTTGTTTTTTGTTTTGGATATATACCCAGGAGTGGAATTGCTGGGTCATCTGGTAATTCTATTTTTAGTTTTTTGAGAAACCTCCATAGTGTTTTCCACAGTGGCTGCACCAATTTACATTCCCACCAATAGTGTAGGAGGTTTCCCTTTTTTCTACATCCTGGCCAACATTTGTTATTTGTGTTCTTTTTGATGATAGTCATTCTGACAGGTGTGAGGTGATAGCTCATTATGGTTTTGATTTGCATTTCCCTGATAATTAGCGACATTGAGTATCTTATGTCTGTTTGCCATCTGCATTTCTTCTTCGAAAAATATCTATTCAGTTCTTCTGCCCATTTTTTAATTGGGTTGTTTTTTTTTGATGTTGAGTTGTATGAGCTGTTTATATATGTTGGATATTAACCCCTTATGGGTCATATCATTTGCAAATAGTTTCTCCTATTCAGTAGGTTGTCCTTTCATTTTGTCCATGGTATCCTTTGCTGTACAAAACCTTTTAAGTTTAATTAGGTCTCTCTCTTTTTTTTTAAACTTTTGTTTCCTTTACTTTGGGAGATGGATCCAAAAAACTATTGCTTTGATTTATGTCAAAGAGTGTTCTGCCTATGTTTTCCTCTAGGAGTTTTATATCAATAGTATCTGGTCTTACGTTTAGGTCTTTAATCCATTTTGAGTTTATTTTTGTGTGTGTTGTTAGAGAATGTTCTAATTTCATTTGTTTATGTGTAGCTGTCCACTTTTCCCAGCACCGCTTATCAAAGACCGTCTTTTCTCCATTGTGTATTATTGCTTCCTTTGTCATAGATTGACCATAGGTGTGTGGGTTTATTTTTGGGCTTTCTATCCTCTTCCATTGATCTATGTGTTTGTTTTTGTGCCAACACCATGCTGTTTTCATTACTGTAGCTTTGTAGTGTAGTAACAGTAGTTTTTAAAAACTTGCGCACAGTTTTGCAGTTTTGGCAGGGCTGAATGGGGCAGCTCAACTGAGCAAAAGACTCTTCCAAGAAAGTTCACTCACAGAGCAGACAGACTGGTTCTGGCTGTCAGCTGCAAGCCCAGCTGATTTCAGTTCTCCTTCCTGTGGGCCTCTCCATGCAGCTGCTTGGGCTCCCTCATAGCGTGGAGACTGGATTTCAAAGGGGAGGACATGGAAGCTGCTGGTTCTCTTAAAGGTTAGGCTTGGAACTAGCATATCGTCACTTCTCCCATATTGTATTGGTGAAAGCAGGCACAGGCCCAGCCCAGACTCAGGGGATGAAGAAAAGTGAACCCACTTCTTGAGGGGGCAGTGACAAAGCACTTTAATTCACCTTCACTAGATGTGTAATCTAGTCTTATAAAGTAGATTGGGCAGATCCCATTGCATTTCCTCACTTTGTATGTGCTGAACCTGAGGTTCAGAGGCTTGGTGTGGCTTGCCCATGGCGGATAAGGTAGTTTATCAGCCATGACTTGGAACAAAGGAAAGGTCAGGGAAAGTTCGGAAGCATTCCTGTGATTTCTTTGGAACGATTATTGTGAGAGGCAAACCAGGTGGAGTCAGAGGGTGAGGGCCCATTTCTTGGAAGCTCCACCCTGACGTGGCTTTTGCTGTGTTAGACACTTCAGCTGTACCTGGCTTCCTGGACAGCCTCAGAGCCTCTGTCACTTACTCATGACATATTTATTGACTGTCACCAGAGGCCAGATGCCATGCTAGACCTGGGGGATGGTGAGGGGAGTGAGCTAGAAATGGTGTTGGTGTGTCCACAGTCTCCAGGGGAGATGACACGATTTAATTGCGAGCTCTGAGGGATGGCTACAGCTGTGAGGGCTGCTGCGAGGCGAAGGTGCAGGGTGCTATGGATGTGCACAGGAGGGGCGCTGACCTGTCAGAACATCAGAGGAGTGTCCCTGAGGAAGTGACACTTCAGCTAAGATCTGAAGGATGGGAAACAGATAAATAAGCAAAGAGAGAGGGGTGGGGAAGGATGTTCCAGGCAGCGCCACCCCATATGCTGTCGTGAGGGGGTCTGCAAAAAAATAAAGAAAACCCCGGGGTGAAACGATAGAGAGCAGCGTGAGAGAGGGCCATGGAGGAAGGAAGGGCCAGAGTGGGCAGGACTTTGTGGGCCAATGAAAGCTGCTCTTCTCCTTGTTATTCTTGTGTGTTATTCTGAGAACAATGGGAAGGCATCTTGTTTTGGAGAGATTGTTCCAGCTGTAGCTTAGAGAATGGATTTGGGGGGTGGGAGTGTGTTTGGGGAGAGCAGGGCCTCAACCCCTGCTGAGAAGGCGGCCAGAGACCGCATCGGACATGCCGACCAAGGCAGCCCTTCTGGCTCCTCTCCACGAGGACCACCCCCCCCCCCCGCCTCCCGTGCCACACGCACCCCACCTCTATCCCACCGTCAGGGGTGTATGAACAGAGATGGTGGGTCTGCTCTGTGATGCGAACCAGGGCTCCTCATCCACAGGGTCCAAGACGCAGGGCCAGGACCAGGGTGAGGTGGGTGAGAAGGCCAGAGAGCAGAACTGAGCGAGGCATTCATTCCCGTCTGGGCTGTGCACCCCTAAGAGTGAGCATCTCCTTACATTGTGTGCCCTAGATGCCTCCTCACCTCCCTCTCTTGTCCTGTCCCGGCCAGCGTGGTTTATCTCCAGCCTCACATTGTGAGGCAGGAAGCAGGGAAGGGGAAGGGGAGGGGGGCGTGCCCCTTCCTTGACAGCGCGTGACCCGTGGCTGGACCTGTCACTCCCCACACATGCCATTGGCCAGAATGGAGTCACCGCCACCACGGCTGCCAAGGGAGCTGTGCGTGTCGCCTTGATCCTGCGCAGCGGGGTGCCTGGCTGATGTTCTGGAGTTGTGTGACCAGTAGCTGGGAATCAGATAGCCCTGCAGCACGCGGTCAGATTAGAGAGGCTTTACGGTGTGGTGCTTCGGGAAGCGAGGTGAGCTTCAGGGCTGTCCAGACTGGCTTCACGGCCCAGTTCTGCCAGCTCCTGGCTGAGTGGCCTTGGGCAAGTTATTTAAGTTCTAAGCCTTCTCTCTTCATCTATGAAATGAGGATCAGGATAGAATTTATTGCACAGAGTGCTAGAGAAAGTGGATGCTGATTCTAAAAGCATGGGCTGAGAGAGAGAGCCGGCAGATCATGGAGTCAGCTCCCCGATCTCACAAGTGAGGACCCCCGGGGCTGGGGAGAGGGGCCGGCCTTGCCACGATTACCCGGTGAGTGGAGGCTGGGGGCTGGAACCCCAGCCTCCAGGGGAGCCCCACTTTCCTGACCACCTGTTCTCTCAGCCACTCCTGCCTGGAGCAGCGCTGACAGACCCATCCCGAGGGACAGGGTGCCCGGGAGGTGGCACTCCCGTGGGACGTGCGTGGACGTTTGTCCTGCTTAGTGCGGGGAGGGGAGAGGCTAGGGAGGAGTCAGGAGGGACCCGGGGAGACGTCTAGGCTTTGGCTAGATTCAGAAGGAGCTCTTCCTCCCCCTGCCCTCCCCTCATCTTCTTTCCCCTTTCTTACCCTCCTCCCTTCCCCTGTTTGTCTTCTTCTCTTCCTCCCTTTTTCCTTCTTTGCCTCCATCTCCCCTTCCTGCTCTCCCTCCACCACCCTGCTCCCCTGTCTGTCTGCAGCATTCTCTCCTTCCTGCTGCCCTCCCCCGCCCCCCGCCCCCCACGTGCCCTTTTGTCCCTCCCTGGCATGGGTGACATCTGAGGGATGGCTCGTGATGGAAAGCCCCCAGTTTGGTGCCTTAGGCACAGAGGGCCCTCTGACTCCTGCACGGTTGGAGGCTTGGCCAGTAGGTGAAGCTCGCTGCCTCCCCAGCCCCACAGCCTCAGAGGAGAGGTCCTGCTGGTCACAGCTGGGCTCAGACCTCAGGTTTCTGATGGGCCCCTTCTCGGGTCAACACTCCCCTTTTAGTCCTCATCACCCCCTCCATTCCCTCCCAATCCTTCTCTTCTCTCCATCTTTAACCCCGCTACCAGAGCCTCTCTGGTGAGAATTCCATGCAGGAAAACTCAGGGTGGTAGAGAGCTGGGCAAGTTCATCCAGGCTCTGTCCTAGATCCCAGTTATGTTCTTTGAGTGAATAGATACTGCGAATTCTTCTTGGCTTTTGCTTGGTACGAAGACCCTGGGAGTGAACCATGGTTTTAACGAGATGATCCCCCTCCTTCCTCATTGGTTCCTCCCTCCCTCCTTCCTTCCCTTCCTCCCTCCTTCCCTCCCTCCCTCCCTTTCACCCTTCCTCCCTCCCTCCCTTTTTCTCCCACTTCTTCCCCCCACTTCTTCCCCCCCCCCCCCCCACCACTATTCTCTTCTTCAGACCTGTGACCTTAGATACACTATTTAACCTTTGCTATGTGTCAGGTTTCTGAACTCAGGGAGGTGGCAGAGGTTAAATGGGTGAAAAGCGTGTAGTAGGTGCTGGGTAAATGGGAAGAGCTAGATGTGAGAATGGCAGGTGCTGAAACAACAGACTCACCTCCTCACACTCTAACTTATGCACAATTTCAAAGCAGCCCTGTCCGTTCCTTTCCTCGCTCACTCCTCTTTCCTCTAGGACAATGAGTTACTTGCTTAAATGGCCTTGGCTGAGTGCTCACGTGACAGCATTCCATTAAAAATCTCTTGCATCGCTGTAGTGCAGTGAGAAACATTTGTGGTAGGTTTGGGGGGGAGGCACGGATTTTGAAAGCAAAAAGAAACAAAGTCCTTTTATTCCCCCTTGAATGAGAAAATACTTCCAAATCGTTTCCTCACTTTCTCCCTCAGCACTTTGCCAGAGACCCTGGCAATGAACTGCTCTCTCTGAATCACTGTTGTGGCAGAGATGTTTCCTATTTGAGTTGCTTTTAAAGGGTGGATCCTGTCCCAAGGAAGCACAGAGATCTGCAGAGGGTTTGTGCTTTTCTGTCTTAGAGCATCTGCTTTCGGTGAAGAGACCAGAGTCTTCGTTCCATCAAGGGTCCCTCTTGGAGACGCAGGGGCAGAGAAGGGAATTCCCTCTGGGCTAGTCCTTTGGGGAGAGTGAGACGAGCTGCTTCCCTGGAAACTTGGCTGTTTCTATCTTGACCCAGCCTGCCTTCCAGGTGGGGGAGATGGATGTTGTTTCTGCTTGTAAAGAACCAGGAGCTGGGAGCCTTTGTGACTTGAAACCAGCGTGGGCTGCATGCCCTTGGCCAAGTTGCTTTCCCTCTCTGATTTCCACATGTATAAGAAAAAGTTAAGAAAAAGCATCCCACGTTTGGAAACGAGGCAAAAGGGTGACAGTGTGTCCTGTGTGTGCCATATCCGACCACGGGCTGCCAGGCTCGCCCAAAGGTTATCTAATTCTTTAGGGCTCAGGCCAAATCTGGGTGCTGCCTGTTTTTGTAAACAAAGTTCTACTGGAACACAGCCACGCCCATTCATTTAGGGGTTGTGGCTGCTGCCTTTGCAACAAGGCAGCGTCTAGTAGTTGCAACAGAGGCCAGATGGCCCACAAGGCTGAAAATGATTTATGTCTGCCCCTTTATAGAGAAGGTTTGCTGACCCCTGCTCTAGGGGCATGTAGTGTTATTTGATTTACTGTTTACTACTGATTCGGGCCCAGGCTCTGGAAACGGTGATGCTAATTTGTGGGAGATTGATAACTTGCAAATGATTTTGGTCCAGTGGTCATGAAAGTGATTTCTGTCCAGTATAAAAGATACCCCCAAAGAAAACGATTTTATTGATTTATAGGACATCCATCATCTCTGTGTCTAGCTTGGCAATCTTTTTCTAGCATTCTCTCTGTCCTTCACTGACTTTGGTCTCTCCCTCCCATAAGCCTCAGAACCGGCTTTCCCATCCGACTGGTTCTCCCATTAATAGGTTAGAGAAATCTTTGCCACGTGTGCATTTCTGTTTGTGTGGGAGTTGTGATCTTAACTTTTCGGAAATTATTCTCTGACACGTGCAGTGAGGGCATTGGACCAGATCAGTAGTTAACAAACTGTGCTCTGGGGAACCCAGAGGTGTCTTCAGAAGTCCCTCAGGGTGGATGCTAAGGAAATAAGGGAGGTCAGACACCTGGGGGCCCTGCCTCTTCCCCAACCAGAAAAGCTCCATTTGTCAGTCTGCCTTGTATTTTGAGGCTTCAAACATAAAATTCCTGGAGGAAAAAGAAAAAATATCTTGCCACCAAAAACAAGCAAACAGACAAACAAACAAAGAGAGTGTTGCAGCACAGGAGGAGGTGATGGGGACGTTTTCAAGTCCCTGAGAACTGCGTGTGGAGCAGACACGGCTGTGCTGGGCCCTTGTAGCTTTGGGGGGTGGGTAGGTGCCGCACATTCCTCCCCAGGTCTGTAACAGGCTCCTGGTCCATCTGTGGCCAGCAGCTGGAATGCGGGGTATTTATGCTCCTTCAGAGGAGAGTGAGGCCTCCAGAGACCCGGCTTGAATACCAGCATTTTCCCCAGGTCTTAACAAGGAAAAAAAAAAAGTGTGCCTTTCCTTCCTAATTGTGTTTCTTAAACAAACCTAACCAGAGTTGCACAAGGCGTGGTCTGTGGTGCCTGATTATGGAGTTTCTCATGAGAATATTCCGGAAAGCAGCAGGTCTTCGTGCCCGCCAGAGACCTGCGGGGCTTACCAAGTGGCAGGGGGGTGGGAGGTGTCTGGGACCTCGGGGGGCCTCCTCGGGGTGTGGTGGGGGTGGGAGGAGAGGAAACTGGTCAGAGCTGTGTTGCGTGTGTTTCCTCTTTTAATTTGGGGCTTGGTCGTTCACTGCAGCTCGAGGGGAGGGGAGGGTCTCGGGGCTCAGTTAAGCCACCGCCTTTCTGGAAGCAAGCCTGCTTCTCCCTGGCTGTCTGGGGCTTCCTGAGTGCGGGCCTGGTGGGATAACTTTGAGCAGCTCTTGGAGTCTGAGCCACGCTGGTTGGGCTTAGCTTGGCTTAGATGAGCCTGTGGTATGGGTCTGTCTGTTCTTGCCAGATTGATCTTTTCTTTTTTTTTTAATTTAATCAAGGTGAAATACAAAATAGGAATTGGGATGAAATTCACATAATAGAAAATGAACCATTTAAAAGTGTACAATTCAGTGGCATTGCGTGCATTCACAATGCTGCGAAACCATCACCTCTGTCTAGTTCCAGAACATTCCTGTCACCCTAAAGGTAAATACCCATTAAGCAGTCATGCCTCATTCCCCCACTGCCTTCTCCACCCTGACTCCAACCCCTGGTAAGCACTAATCTGCTTCCTGACTCTATGGATTTACCTGGGTATTTCGTATAAATAGAATCATACGATGTGTGACCTTCTGGTTCCGGCCTCTTTCACTCAGCACCACGTTTTGGATGTTCTTCTATGTTGTAGCGTGTGTCAGTGCCTCGTTCCTTTGTGGGGCTGAATGATGTTGGATCGTATGGCTAGACCTCAGTGTATCGGTTCCTCTGGGGATGGCATTTTGGTTGTTTCTATCCACTGGCCGCGGTGACCAGTGCTGCTGTGTAACCCCTTCAGTCCCTCAGCAGTCTGAGTACTCACACAGTGACAACTCCCACCACAAAGTCTCCCCCAGGTATTTCTGGGTGTCCCGGGGGGGTTTCACATGACTGAAGTTCTGTTCCAGGTGCCTGGTTGCACAGCCTCTGCAACCTTCTCTGGCTGCCTTCCATGGGTGGACAGCTCGGACATACCCAGGTGGCACCGCTGCATCCCTGAGTCCCCACCTACCAAGCTTGTCCTGTGATGGACTGGATGCAAGATCTGTGTTGGGCAGGACCTGGGGACCCCTGGCTTTGTGACAGGTTGGAGACCTTGCCATCTTGTGAGGGCATTTCCTTTTGCCCTCTCAGCCTGCAGGTCTTTTTCCCTGGGCTGCTCACTTTTCCCAAAAAGGACTCTTCTGGTCTCAGAGGGGTCTAAGAAGGATGACAACTTGTCCTGAGTGATCCAGGGCTGAAAGTCCATCATCCTGGGAAGCCCCTTCAGTCTCAGGCAAACTGGGACATTGGGTCCCGTAGGTTTCAGCCCAGCTGGGGAGAGCCTCATCATTCAGTGTGTTGAGTTTCACCTCATCCCCCTGCTTTGAATCTGGCGTTCCTTGGTGCCCCGAAGCCCCAGTTCAGAGCCTATTTGCCTGCAGTTGGCTAGCGATTAAGCCTCTTTTCTTCCACTGGATTGGTTAGTTATCTTGCTGTCTGGGATTAGAAAGAAATCTGGAGATTTCAACTCTCTTTTTAATGATTTTTTTTTTTTTTTTTAAACCAGTCCTCTTGCTTTCAACCTCACTGGCCCCTTGCTTTCAGGGCTACATGTTGCCTCTGGTTTTTGATGTTTGCTGGGGTCCTGGGGACAGAGATCACCCGGCTTTCTATCATTTTTCCTGCAGGCTTGGCTGGAGCTTTCTTGGCTCTGTTACATCATTTAGCTCTCATCCATCTGCTTTTCACCTCCCCTCTCCCAATTAATTTCTTACTTCTTTCCTCCTTCCTTCCTTCCTTCCTACCTTCCTTCCTTCCTTCCTTCCTTCCTTCCTTCCTTCCTTCCTTCCTTCCTTCCTTCCTTCCTTCCTACCTACCTTTCTTTCTGTCTGTCTGTCTGTCTGTCTGTCTGTCTGTCTGTCTGTCTGTCTCTCTCTCTTTCTTTCTTTCACATCTCTTGCTTGTTCTTCTCTCCTATTCTCTTTTTCCTGGCTGGCTTCTTTATGACTTAAAAAAAAAAATTCCTTTACTCTCATGTTCATGATTCTCCAGGAGGAGCAGAGACAAACATACATTTTGTCTGACATTTTTAGCAGGAAGTCTTATTTCCTCCACGTGTGAGGCCCGCTTGG
Source organism: Hippopotamus amphibius kiboko (assembly GCF_030028045.1). Taxonomy (NCBI): domain Eukaryota; kingdom Metazoa; phylum Chordata; class Mammalia; order Artiodactyla; family Hippopotamidae; genus Hippopotamus; species Hippopotamus amphibius. The sequence goes on from NC_080198.1 coordinate 17,880,266, forward strand.
GTCTCCATCGTGGCTCAGCCGCTCAGCTAAGTGGCCTTGGACAAGTACATTAATCTCTTTGAACCCCATTTCCTTCAAAGCCTGGGCCCCCTTTAAAGTAAGAAAAGTGGGGTGGGGTAATAGTAAACCAAAGAGCATGCGGGAAGCCCTGAGCATGGGCCAGGCATGGGTGGCCACACATCTCCCAGGGTCTCAGATTTCCTCAGTCCCCGGTGTCCTCCCCACCCTCTTGTGGGAGCTCAGATCCCATTCATGTCCACAGGGAACACACCCCTCCCATCCTCCGCCCTTCACAATCATTTTCTCTAGGACTTCAGAGCGAAACCTTCCTCCTCTATCTGCCAACAGGGTCACCAGCCCATCCTTTCCTCCTCGCTCCCAGTTTGGGCTCAGCTTGGACACCTGTCCTCAGCTTTCCAGCCTCACCTTTGCCCCATGTATGTACTTGTCTTTGACCTCCGTGGTCAAGCTCAAAGTCATCTTCCCCCTAAACTTGACAGCTTCCGCAGAGACCCCTCCCCGACACTTACATTTTGGGGCAGGCACTGGAGAACAGAGGCTAAGAGTTCGGGCTCTCAAGGAGTTGCCCACCTGGGTGTGAATCTCAGCTCTACCACTAGCTGGCTGTGCTACCTTGGGCAAGTGGTTGCACTGCTCTCTGCCTGTTTCCTCATGAGTAAAATGGGGGTGAATAATAGCACCTAACCGTCACACATGGCACCCATCATTCCAGAGATGAAGGAATAGGATGGAAGTAAAAAAATACAGTGGCCAGTGTGTTTGTGTAAATACGCAGGAAGAGTTTATTATTATTTCTGCTTCTGCAATATTTTAATTTTTGGTTTGATTTAGCTCCAGCCTGTCTCTAGGGGTGGGGACTTCTTCTTCCTCTTTCTCTACTTTGCAGCCTGGCCTCAGAGGCCCAGGAGGCCATAACGGCACTAGAGCAGGAATCCCCAGTCCTGTTTGCCCTGCATCATTGGAGGGGTAACCTTGGGCAGGTCACCTCACTTCTCTGAGTCATTGCTTTTGGAGGCAGCTGGGAGACAGAGTCCTGCTGAGACATGCAGAAAAGAAAGTGAAAAAGAGACTGGAGCTTGTGATGTATGTTTCTTCCCTCTTCCAGCAAGTTCATCCCCCACTGGCTCAGCCAGAGTCTTGTTAACACAGAGCTGGATGGAACCCTCTGGGTCCCTGACTCTGTGGCTCTCAGTCTCTACTTCACAGGAGAATAAACTGGGGAGATTTCAAAAGTATTAATGCTGGGACTTGACCTTGGATGCGGGAAACTGGAATTTTGGAGGATGGGGTCTGGTTAGAAAGGCTTTTAAAAGCTCCTAGATGATGGAGATGCTTTTGGCCCAGGGCCCACATTTGAGTAGCAAGACTCCACACAATCCTCTTGTTCTTCTGAGAAGCATCGATCAGGCCCCTTTGTACCAGGCAGAAGGAATGATCTCCCTTTACAAAGTTCCATTGAACTTTGGCTTGAATTCCACAGAACCCCTCTTTTCTGAGACCCATTCCATTGTTGGGCAGCAGCTCTGATGATCAGCAAGTTCTTCCTTTCATCGAGCTGAAGTCGGCATCTCTGGAAGTCAGCCCATCCCTCCATCCCCATTGAGGTTGGCTCAGCCTGACCCAGGGAAGTCACCGTGCATCTGAGCTGCCCCTCTTCTGAGCTGGCTCTGGCAGAGGTCACACATCAGGATCACTTAGAGAGCGGGACTTCAAGGACTACCTCATAGATTTCAAAGGAGCCTGGATCCAGAAGAGAGACCATCCTCTTCACCCAGCATTAGTCCAGTGTTTTCCAAATTTGCCTTTGCTAGAATTTTCTGGGCAACATGGTCCAAATATAACCCACCGAATTGGAATCTCCAAGGGAGGGTCTAGGAATGTTGTCTATTTAATCTTGCCTCAGATGAGTGTTCTGATCAGACAGTATGGGAAACACCTTGTAAGTTGATTGGATTAGTTAGTTCTGGCTATGGAAGTTTCTGGGGAGCAGACTCCAAGATGGGAAAGAGCCTGGGGCTTAGCAGGGGTGGGGAGGTGAGGGTGGGGATGAGGATGGGGGTAGGGAGGGGTGCTGAGCACGAGAAGGTAGAGGGAGTCTAGGCCTGGATGGGCTCCCACCTCGGCCTAGGCCTCAGCAGTTGGTCTCCCTGGGGCCATGTTGGTCTGTGGCTGTTGTACCAGAAACCTTTGCTCCTTCTTTGCCCAAAGGGGTCCTTTCCTTTCATCCTTAGCTCTTGGGAAGATGGAGGGGCCCATCAAGACCATTTATGTCTTGGTCATGCCTACACAGTTCTGTTCTCTGGGAAGAGATTCACTCTTTCGGGGCTTAGTTCTGTGTTTTAGATGTTTTGTTTTTCCTCTTGGAACAAGAAAATTAATCCTTATTTAAACAATGCAGCCCTCTGTATTAGCTTGCTAGAACTGCCATAACAAAATGTCACAGTCTGGTTGACTTGCACAATGGAAATTTATTTCTCACAGTTCTGGAGGCTGGGAGTACGAGATCAAAGTGTTGGCAAGTATGGTTTCTCCTGGGGCCTCTTTCTTTGCCTTGTAGACGGCCGCCTTCGCATAGTGTCCTCAATGGCCTTTCCTCTGGGCATGTGCATCCTTGGTGTCTCCGTGTGTATTCCAATTTCCTCTTCTTATAAGGACACCAGTCATAATAGATTAAGGCCCATCCTAAAGGCCTTATTTTAACTTAATTACTGATTTAAAGGCCCTAACTCCAAATACAGTCACGTTCTGAGATTCCGGGGTTAGGACTTCAATATTTGAATTTGAGGGGGACACAGTTCAGCCCATAACATTCTCCTAGGGCTGTGTAAGTGGGTGACTGGTGACAGTGTTAAAAGAGGCCTGGGTAGAGCATTTGTTAAACAGGAGGAGGGAAGAAGCAAAGAAACAAAGGCTAGGAATCATGGCCACATCAGCTATCTCGCTTTGGTTACCTAACCCTTCTGCTATCCTCTTTTCAGTTTCCAAGTTCTCTTTGTCATTTTCTGTTCATTTCTGAGAGTAGCCTGTTCTTGTTTAAAGGATATGTTTTCTTTCTTAGCGTGTTTTCAAAAACCTTCTATTTCTTGCATCCTCTAAGTCTGAATTTTTCCCTTTGCATCTGTTTTGGTTTCTCGCTGTCAAGGTAGAAGTACTCTTGACATGTCTAGGGTGTGCAGCTGTCTGATTGGAAAAACCAGTGGGGTGGGCATTTTTTTCAAAGGACCCCAAATATCAGATTCTTTCAGTGTTGGCTTTTGGCTCAGTCAGCATCCCTGGATAAGAGCCCTCTGATGATTAGTGTGCGCGTGCACGTGTGTGTGGGGGGTGGCAGTGGGATGCTGATGAGCTTGACAGTGGGAATTCTGGGGCTGAGTTGGGGGAAAGATTCTGAGCTTCACTCTTCAGTGGATGGACATTCATTTACTCCCTGTTTTCAGTACAGCTCCTCATTCCTACCATTGGCAGGGGCTGGTGGCCCCAAACTAGAGTCCCTGGCATAGCCTGTCCTGATAGTCTATTTCCCGTCTGCAGCCACAGAGCTGGCACCTGCCTGGCACTGTGGCCTGGGGAAGGGAGCTGGGGGGGACGAGCGGGCGGTGGTCTAAGCTTGCACTGAATTTCAACCCTCCTGTTTCAGGGCCACCTGATGCACCTGTCTCCAGAAGTACCTGGTGCCTCTTGAACCTTCCAAGATTCTGCAGTGCATCATCTCTGCTTCTTATTGCAGAGAGGAGGAAGCAGAGAACCAGATCTCTTGCCACTTGTCTGTTTGCTCTCCATCTTCCTAAACTGTGCTGACATTTTACATTTGCTGTTGCTCCCTCTCCTGTTTGCTTTCTTCTTCTTTGTTTGTAGCTTTGTTCTTCCTTCATCCTAACTCTAGTGAGTTTTGGGGCCTGAGCAGAGGTCATCTGCTTGATTAGCTGGAATTTGACCTCTTCGCTAAGCCTTAGTCTCCTCATCTATCAAATGGGCTAATCATAGTTTCTGCCTCAAAGTTGGTGAGAATTAAGTGAGATAGTACCAGTGGAATGCTTAGTATCAGGTCTGGCAAAAAATATGCAGTAAGTGCTAGGAAAACAACTAAGTAAAATTATTGACCTTATCCAAGGGCCCTTGAAAATGCTTGGAACAACTCAGTGGTTAGAACTACCCAGTGGCCTGTCTGGCTTCACATTTTGTTCGCTGGCCTCTGGTGCTTGCTTTTTTCCTCCTATTACTGAACAAAGAAGCAAAACTTGGCATTTTCCCACAAAGAGAGGTAGACTGGAGTGATGTTCCTCAAACTTCACCATGTACTCTTATTCAGACTCCAAATCTGACTCTGTTGCTCTGGGGTGGCCAGAGACTCTGCACTGCTATTGCTTCTACTGGTCTGAGGACCACACTTTGAGTAGCAAGACAATAAATGGTAGAAATGTACCCAGTCAGCCAAGGAGGAGCAGGGAAAGAGAAGACGTCTTATGGGGGCTCCTTTGGGTGGTGGCTTTTCAGTGGGGCTCTTCTCCTTCAGGATCAAAATCCAGAGGGAATAGTGTGGGTTCCTTGAAGTGGCCACAAGATGTCATGATGTCATTACAGGAATTCTCCCAGAAAGGTTCAAGTCTGGGTGTCAAATTACATCCTTTAAAGCAGGAAAGTAGTGGTTATCTAATCAGTGCTGCTTCAGGGACCTGCCCCAGTTAAAACTCTCCCCTGGGGTCCAAGACCTATGTCAGGCTGACAGCAGAATCTTCTTCTTACCTACCTTATTCCACTCACCTTATTCTTAGTGTCACTCAGGAGTCACTCGGGCACTAAGCAATGAAATCTGTCACGAGGGAAGACTGCCCTTCTTAGAAACACAAAGTGCAGTATTTCCACAGGGTGGTTCCCAGAACCACAATTTGGAGGGATGCTTTGCACAAACAAAACGTTTCCTGCACAAGTCAGTTAGGGAGTGGCTTCATGCTGCATCCCCACCTGGAATCTTCTGGAAGCCCATTAGCAAGTCATATGCTTTGATCAAACCTACAGGGAACCAGCCTGGTAACAACAGTTCTTCTTCTGCTTCTCAAACTTCTCAAACATGCCCATCTTCCCTCTTCCATGAATGCTAGTAAAGCCCCAACATAATTCGACCAGAAACCCAAAGGTGCACATTTCATATTGGAAATGGAAGTTGCCTTAGTGTATTTCAGGTGCCAGGCAGGACGAAGAGAGATGCATTTGAGGTCACCTGACTGGAACTGTCAGCTCCCTCAGAGATGGTTTTGAAAGAACCATCAGAGAAACAAAGTCAACTCTACCATGATGATGGCCTTTTGTACTTTCTTCTTCATTTTAGAGTCATCAGTGTTTACTTTATCTCCCCAACCATTACGTGAAACCACATGCAACTGCTGTTTCTGGAGGTCAGGCTGGCCAAATACCAACAATTTCATGTGGTTTCACCTGCACTGGGGCCCACATTGGTCCCACCTCTGTTTTTGTGTATCACATTTTATTGGGATGCAGCCCCCCTCATTCATTCAAGTGTTGTCCGTGATTGTTCTGAGGCTGCAATGGCAGAGCTATGGGATTGCCACACAGGCCTTCTGGCCTTTTGCAGATCACAGTTGCTGGCCTCAGTATAGAAGTGGTAACTCCTGTAGAAGAGAATCCACGGATGAGCCATTTTTGTAGCTTCCCGCTCCCCACCCCCAACACCACAACCTGTAAATACTAGGTGCTTAATAAATATTGGATATGGAAAACCGCCATGAGCCTCCTTCCTGGAGAAGGACAACACCTGGTCTTTCATCTGCTTCCCCAGACCTTTGGCTTCTGTACTGTGAGTCACTCTCAGACATTTGGCAGGCAAGCTCTTACTGCCGCCAGTGAAGGCAGCTTCCTCTTTTTGAGGAAAAAAAATTTTCCAAAAGCCTCTGAGGGCCTTTGGACATCAATCAGCTAGCTCTGAGAGCCGGGTGGACAAGGATATATAAATGAAGCCAACATATGGGTTATATTTCCATCAAAATACACATAGGCTCTGAAATTAAGTGGGAAAGTGCTTTGCGCGGTTACCCCATCACTATGGCGGTCTCTGAAACTGTTTAAGGAACGTTTGATTTGTTTGATAAACCTCAAACGCAGCATGGAATTAACCTTTCTCTCCCCAGACTGTGCAGAAAGCTCACAGGGGAGGGTTGAGGTCCACCAAATTGAACTTCTCATTTGAAAGTCTTCTTGAGTCTGACATAACAAATGACTGGCAGCTGCATATGCCCACTTGGGGCTATTTTTCAGTCCCCCTTGGAGGGGCAGAATGGAGGCAAAGGTATAATTTGCTAGGGTGGTATTTTCACTTCCTGTCTGATATAAGCCTGGTGTGGTGGGGAAAAAAAAAGAAAGAAAAACCTAACTGAAAAAAATGATTACACACCATCCATGTTCATTGTCAGGAAAATGAGAAGAGACAGATGAACACACAGAAGAAAATAAGAACTGATGTGGCATCATTTTACTGTGATAGGATGGCCCCATGGTCCTATGCATAGATACTCAAGCAGAGTTGGAAAGGAAGGCAGAGTTGGGGGAGAAATTTTGGAAGAAGAATGATGCTTCTTACAATGTAAGATATGTTTGGAGGCTGAAAAGACAGGAGCATTCTGGGGGAGGGGGAAGTGGGGGACTAGGAGGGTGGGATTTGAATTTGGATCCTGTTTTCAGTTTTTCGAATTGGCTTCTGCCCTTTAGGGGCTTTTGCCCTTCACCCCAAACTTCTGTGCTTTGCAACTATGGGGCAAGCCTGGAATTTGGCTCTGAGCACCAGGAAAACATGAATTGCTTTAACTTTTTTGTAGGCCTATTAGACTTTCAAAATACTAGATTTTTGGCAGCTTACGTGAAGGGACAGGGTTGATGTCTGAATAGGGTCATTTGTTGCCTCAACCTGCAAAATTCTCACTTGCTCCAGTAAACACAGGAAGTGGGAGGTGGCAGAGGCTAGCTTGACCCTGAGTTGTGTTGTTCATCCCTTGCTGTGCCTGTGTTATTCTTTGGTGCACCTGGAAGACCCCGCTGAATAGTTACCCTCACTCAGTTTGCAGCCTCCTTTCCCTCGCTGCTTTCCTGTGTGGAGGATAGAAACCCGGATGATTCCTTTCCCTGCTTCCCTTGCAGCTAGGGTGGTTGGCTACAGTTCTAGCCTGTGAGAATCTGCTGGGTGGGGCTTCTGGAAAATCCTTCTCTTTCCTGCGTAGAAGTGAGTGATGCTATCCCTTTTTCCTATGGCCAATTTATTTTTGACTTGGGCATGGATGGGATGTCTGGAGCTGAAGCAGCCATTTTGTGTTCACAAGAGAAAGAGTAAGAAAATAACAGAGGTTGGCCCCAAACTCATTAAAATCTGTGTCAGCGACTACCTACCTCTAGACCTTCTGTTATGTGAGAAAACAGTCCCCTCTCTGTTTAAGCCGGTGTGAATCTGGTTTTGTTATTTGCAGCCTAATGGCATTTTAACAGATACACCATATAACCTGCTCAGCTCAGCACTGAGACTGATGCATATCATACTAACAGTGTATAAACTTAGTTCTAGCAAAAGCAAACTTTACAGGATGCTTTAAATTTGGTGCCTGTATCTGGGTCTTGGCAGGAAATTGATAATTTTCTCAAAGAGGGTAATTGAGGAGAGTTTGATAAAAGGATGATTTGCAAAGGTGGCCAGAGGGTTTAGGGAAGCCATAAGAGATTGATCAGGCTACTTGCCTGGAGATTGGTCAGGCTACTTGCCTGGAGCTTTTACACCTCTAGGCTAAAAGGGCAAGGCAGTAAGTGATGACTTGAAGCCAGGAGAGAGGGACCAGATGGAAGAAGCTTCCAGACAGGGGTGTGACCTGGGGCAGAGGGACGCTGCTACCTCGTGGAGACCCAGCACTGGTTTGTCTCTCCTTCCACTGTCCAGTGTCCTACCAGTGCTAACAGGAAGCCAGGGGGCAAAAGAGACTGTGGATACACTCTGTAAGTAGCGGCCTCCCAGGACACGGAGCAGGGTGGACAAACATGGCCGGTGGATCTGAAGGTCTCCAGCCCGCTGGTCCACTGATGAAGGCTCTGGGGCCTTCCAGGGAGCTGTGCTCCCCCAGTGGAGAACTACTGCTCAGGGATCCCAAAACTCCCCGTAAAGTTCGAGGGCTCTTTGATCTGTGCCTTCTAAGAAGTGGTCTCTAGGTTTCTGGCCAGTGGCCTATGGCTATGCCTCCAGCTTGACTGGCCTCCGGGCTTGGGAGGCTCTTTATAGAAGCTGCTCATCTCTGGAGACCCCTGGGCTGGCTCCCTGGCATAATTTACAATGTTAATTGGGCACTGGGAGCTGCATGAAGTGCTCTGGAATCAGACTGGTTTTTAAAATTTGAACGCTATTTAAATGTCCCTCGGGGCTCAGAACAACCTAGTTAAAAACAAACCCTTAGAAGACAAGGAAGGAAGGAATGCCAGCCCTGCCAAGTGCCTCCCCTTCAGGGTCTGATTTAATCCACACAACACAACATACCCAGACTTGACCCAGGTGGGAAGGGATGCACGAGAGGGCAAACGGCTTGTCCCAAGGTTCAAGGCCAGCATGCAGCAGGGTGACCCAGGTTCCCCTGGCTGGCCCTGCCCCTCTCACATCTCTGTCCTCTTTTACGGGAGTACAGGGTCCGGTGTACCTAGTGGGCGGCTGCTGTTCTGAATTTCCACCTCACCAGGTAGCTGCTGTAGCCTCCCTTTCCCCAGGAGGCTCAGAGAGGTTAAGGGACTTGTTCCAGGCCACAGAACTAAGTGGCATCTCCAGAAGGAAAACTCAGGTTTCCTGATGTCAAAGACTGTCTTCTTAATCAGGTAAGCCTAGATCCAGTTTCTTCAGGGCACCCCAGATCCGCATGCTGGAAGCGTCTCTCAATGGGGATGCATCCTCCGGGCTTTTTCTGACCTGAACTGAAGTTTACTTGGCACCCAAAGAATTCAGAAAAGTCAGAGTAATTGCCATAGAGAATAGTCATTGAGAGCACTCTGTGTCAGGCAGAAGGGTAAGAACCCTTTGGACCTCGGTTTTCTCACCTGTAAAATGGTGCTATAACTCGCATAGATTGGATTCCCCCAGAAGCTGACTTTGGGACAAGGATTCTAGCACAAGTAGTTTATCGGGAAGGTGACCCCGGGAAACACTAGGAAGAATGTGAGGGATGAGGCAGGGCAGGAAGGCAGCCCATACCAGGTGCGTTATCAAGCAAATGACTATGCTGGGTGACCAGAGCTTCATCTTCTTGGGATTCAGCCCCACTGGGAACCGTCGAAGACCACACAGAGTTCTCCTGCTCAAAGAGCAGAGGAGTGGGGGTATGGACCCATCAACTCCATCCCTCATTGGCCAAGGCTGCTCTGCGGGAGGTGGGGGTGGGGTGGGGGGTTGGGGAGTGGAGTATTATTCATTCTCTGGCTGTTCCGGCCTGCTGGTGAGTGGACAGAGCCAGCTCATGTAGGAGGAAGCCTTCAGCAAAGTGACGCGGGAGTGGCAGATGACGTCAGCCAGAGCGCGCTGTATGTAAGGGTGGAGATGGAGGCACTGGTCTCCAATGCTGATCCCCTCGAGTTGCGAGGAGGCTATATCACTTGGCACTTAGGAAGTGCTCATTTAATGGTGGCCATTCTTAGTCCTGTCTTTATGGCCATCGCCTCTACCGTGATGACTACCTAGGAGCAGATGGAGCCGCCACTGAGAGCTTATTTGTCTCCCTCGGAGGCTTTTTGCCATCAAAGTGTTTTGCTTCAGCCAAGCATTTTATTTCCCCCAGGGACCATGCACTGGGAGAAAGCTCTGAGCTCCTGGCCCAGGGCTTGAGAATTCTAGCCAGGTGTGTTTCCCAAGCACAGGAAAGAATTTGCCTTGTGGGAGGAAATTGGGCCTGGCTAGGTCCACAGGCTCTGTTTTCTCCAACTCTTCAGAGAAAAGAAAAAAGTACCAACCCTCTGCCTTCTGTAGCCAGGAGAGTCCGTTTCCCCTCCAGCTGGCAGCCGGTGCCATGCACGCAGCCAGCACCCGTGTGCAGCCGTCTCCTCCTCGGGCCCCCTGCCCTCCTCTTGTTTCCCTGAAGGCCCCGGGACAGAGAAGGACCCTCTTTGAAGCTGTAGGAGGGTGGAGTTGCTTCCTCCAATTGCCCTCCTTCCTTCCTTTGTATTTTCTGTTGCTTCCTCTTCCGCCTCCACCCCCAACCCCCTGCCCCCACCCCAAACCACACCATCCTATTTCCTTGTCACCCTTTCTCCTCTGGGCTCCTTGGGGACGGGTGGGGTTTCGGTCAGGATTATTCCCGCACCTACCCCTTTAGAAGCCCTGGCTGGGTTTGGGGTGTGTTGAAGGGGGCTTTTCCCTCCTCCTCCTCCCTTTTGGGTCTGTTCCCTCTTGTGTTTGCTTTGATCTCCAACTGATGCCGACAAGTGGACAGGCCCACCCACGGATCCCATTCAGCATGGTTGAAAAGCAGTGTTTTCTTATTCTTAGGGCTGCTGCTGCCCTTGCTGCCTGCAGAAGGGAGGGATGCCGGCTGGCATGGGAGCCTCTCGAGCCCTGTAAATTGAATGAGCTGGCAGTGCCGGCTGGCTTGCTATTAGGGAGCTGATGGTTGATGTGTGGCTTTGCTTCCTGAGGATTGGAAACAGGGCAGGGTGTGGGGTGAGGCAGGCACAGATGAAATAGGGCAGGTCCTCAGGAAAATGCAGCAGTCTCTCTCGGGAGGGATCCCGAAGGACGGCTGTCGTCTGGAAGTGTCTCAAGGACCTACTACTCTGGAGGAAATGCAAATGAGAAAACAGGCCAACAGGACACTTGGGTTCAAGTTCTGAATCTGTTACTACCTGGCTGTGGGGCGTGGGATGAAGCACGCAGACCTGTGCCAGCATTTTCTGACTCCTAAACTGTCTAACATGATACTGACCCTACTCTGTTTGGGAGCTCATAAGATCAGCCCTTACTGCATGAAAAGAACCACCCCCAAACTTAGTGGTTCATAACACCCAGTAGTTTGGGTGGGGTTCAGCTAGGTGGCTCTTCAGTGTTGCCTGGACTTACTCATGCCTCTGGTTAACTGCTGGGTCAGCAGGGGGCTGGCCGTTCTAGGCTGGCCCAGCTGAGATAGTTTGTCTCTCTCCACTGGCCCGCCATCCTCCAAAAGCCGGCCCTGGTGATGTCTGGAGTCCAAGAGAGAAAGCCAAAGTGCACATGGCCTCTTGAGGCCTTGACCTAGACCAGTAACATTGTCACCGCAGCTCTATTCTTTTGGTCAAAGCAAGTCACAGGCTAGCCCAGATTCAAGGGGTGGAGAAACAGACTCACCCTTTCCATGGGAGAGCCTGTAGAGTCAAGTTGCAAAGAGGTGTGACTACAGGGAGGGAAATAGTTAGGGTCATTTTTGCCAGCAATCTGCTGCACCCATGAAATAATAAATTCAGAGCTGCTTGGAAGACCAGAAAGTCCCTCATCATGTAAACAGAGAGGCGATGGGCAGAAACTCAGTTTAATCCTACCTCCCAGAGGGAGGTGTTAATGCTATTTGTCTGCAGCATTCAGTCATTTTCTAGGCTCATGTGGTGGTGTTTTGGCTGAGTAGGAACCAGAATTTGAATGACCAGGTGAACAGAACTAGATGAGAATTCTTTTCCTGGTTGTCTCTTTGCAACCTCTGAGAAATGTAGTCCTTCTGACTCATCCACCTTTGAGTCTGGACATACAGTACTGATAGGACCGCTGAATTTAGACAGCTCGGATGGTGGTCCAGTTTCAGGGACCCTCATCACAGGGGATGGAGTCTAGCATGGTACCCCAGATGTCTCACGAGCATGACACCAAAGGGAGGAGGGGTTCTGGATCCTGTATAATGAATACCAGCACCTACTCTAGCTCTTAGTGGCATCGGTGTTTTCTGGAAGAAAGGAGCCTTAGCTGTCACCTGAGGAGGAGCTATCACTAAACTCTAATGCTTTGGAGACTTAAGCCACCTTGCTGTGTGACCCTTCCAAGTGACTGCCGCACCAAAGGCATTGCATTTATTTCTCTTACGTGATGATGAAAATTGCTGGCCACCAGAAGCTGGTGTTAGTAGAGATTTGGGGCTCTAAAGGATGCTGGATTTTCTTTCTTTCTTTCTTTCTTTCTTTCTTTCTTTCTTTCTTTCTTTCTTTCTTTCTTTCTTTCTTCCTTCCTTCCTTCCTTCCTTCCTTCCTTCCTTCCTTCCTTCCTTCCTTCCTTCCTTCCTTTCTTTCTTTCTTTCTTTCTTTCTTTCTTTCTTTCTTTTTAAGATTTATTTATCATTTATTTATCCACTTTTGGCTGCATTGGGTCTTCATTGCTGCATGCTGGCTTTCTCTAGTTGTGGCGAGTGGGGGCTGCTGTTCACTGTGGTGCTCGGGCTTCTCAGTCTGGTGGCTTCTCTTGTTGCAGAGCATGGGCTCTAGGCTCACGGGCTTCAGTAGTTGTGGTGGGCAGGCTCAGTAGTTGTGGCACAGGGGCTTAGTTGCTCCTCGGCATGTGGTATCTTCCCAGACCAGAGGTCGAACCCATGTCCCCTGCATTGGCAGGCGGATTCTTATCCGTTGCGCCACCAGGGAAGTCCCAGAATGCTGGATTTTTAGCCTCACCAGCAATGAGAACACAGTTTCACTGCAAAGAGCACACCCGAGGCTGCAGAATCCCAGACTCCCAGTACCACGGTCGCTGAGTCTCATTCACGGACACACACAAGCAGTCTTGGAGCCCTAACTGGCTTCCCAAATGTCAGCCACTGGTCATCCTCCCCAGCAGTCTTCCAGCATGCCTCTTTCTCTTCTGCTTTTGCCAGCCCTGAACATGCTCAATTAAAAAAAAAAAAAATCCTGCCTGGTTTTTAAGCGGACTCTCTTGATGCATATACGCTTAGAAGCCGAAGTGTCCAGAAGCCATTAGACCAGGAAACCATTTGAAAGACGAACGGTGGCCGCCCTGGTGTGGGACGTTGCCAAGCCAGCGCCATCCTGTTCAAGAGGGTCCTGCAATCTGCACACGTTTTACTGCGCAGCGGGCAAGTCCTTCTCCCTTCCTGTCCAATTACCCTGCTTGTGTACGTGGTCCTTTTCACTCACCAAGGCCCTCCCGACCCCAGATTGGCTAATTACTCCATGCAGCGCCTTTACCAGCAGGAGGTGTGCCTGTGGCCAGCCCAGATGGGTGGCACATCCCCGCCCTCACCGGCTGCCGGGGGCTTGCTTTGTTTTTGTTCATGTTGGCTCTGTTTCAGTGGAGTCCACAGATGTGGTCAGACCGGAGGGGGGTGGGGCTGGCGTGGGACTGCAAGCGAAGGGGAGAATGAAGGAGTCAGTCATGTCTCACGTAATCCCATCTGACCAGAGCTTTTGGAAGCGGGGCAGTGAGACACGCCAGACTCGGGCTGGGCCCCTGCTGGCCTGTCTCCTGGGCCTGTGTCTCCATCCCTCCCGGAGAGCAGGACACTCCGGGCTCTGGGAGCCCTGGTGGGTCTCACGTAAGGAGCCCCACGGAGCCCTGCGCAGATCAGTCGCAGCAGCTGCCATTTCCAGGCTGCGGCGGGAGGGCCTGGCTCAATTGCCTCCTCATCTCTGGTGCTCTGTGGGGCTGGCTCAGCCCTCACGAGGGCAGACAGATCAGAGAGGGAGCCGGCTTGGCAGAGAGCTGACGTCCCCTCGCCCGCCCTGACGTCTCACCTGTCAGGTGAAAAGGATCCCAATTAAGCATCTCAGCAAAGCAGAGCCCGCAGCCTCACAGCCCATCCTGTCACCTGCCTTCCAGGGCGGTGGAGGCAGAAGCAGGACCCTGGGGGCGGCAGGGGAGTGGTGGGAGGAGTCAGTCCTTAGAAGAGGCTGCCCCTCTCTGGGGTTTACTGGCCTGTGGTCAAACCACCCAGAAAGCACAAAGCCTTGGGACCCCTTCTAGATCACACGGGTGGCTCCTGATCTCTGGCTCCAGTAGGCTTTGGGGCGGGGGGGGCTATGAAAGAGTTCAGAACTCCCCTCCCTCCCTCATCTGCCAGCCTCCCTATTCCTGCTTCTGCCGGCTGGCTCCCATTCCTTCTGGAGTCCCCGTGGCTTTTCCACAAGGAGGCACGCGGGGCCCTGCCCCCAGCTACATCTGCCAAATGCAAATAGTTGCTAAAGTTATTTAGTGTGTCCTCATGTCTCCTTGATGTCACTGGTGTTCCCTAGGCAACCGCCGCTGGCATGTAGTCAGCTTCTAGGGGCTGTGCACACAGCAACATGAAATGGCTCGTGCTTACTTCTCGTTGGAGGGTGTCTTGGAGAGGGGTCCTCCTGCTGGGCATTAATTGTTCCTGTTTCTTATTTGAAAAGAGGGCAGTAAGAGCAATCTGATCAAACTGCCCCCAGAAGTCGAGGCAGTGGAAACGCCAGGTTCTTGGCTGACTGTCTGGGTGTGCACGAGAAGGGCTACAGAGGATGACCACTTCATCTTTCTCGTGCCCTCCCACCAAAACCTTCCCGTAGGCATGGCTGTGGCAATAGAGAAAGAGAGGAGGCTCTCTTTTCTTTCTAAAGATTCCTTTCTTTGTTCTAAAGCTAGTTTTTCTTATATAAGCTTGAAACTCCTTGCAAAACATTAGGGAGGATAGATGCGTATAAAAAAGAGGGGAAAACTCTACCTCAATGACCCCTCATCCCATGCTGCCGAGATGACGACTGTTAACACTTTGGATAGGCTTATAACCGTATACAAGTTTTTAAACAGAAGCGGGACTTGTGAGGTATCTTACAGTTGTGTGAAAAAGGCACTATAGTATACAGCTCTTTCCTCGTTTGTCACAGGTACCTGCATTGTGTCAGATACCTGTATAACAACTTACCCCCAAGCCCAATGGTTTAACACAGTGGTTCTCAAACTCTTTTGGTTTCAGGACCTTTTTACACACTTGAAATCATTAAAGACCTCAAAGAGCTTTTGTTTCTGTCAGCTATATCTATCAATACATGCTACATTGGAAATGAAAACTAAGACCTTTATTTTTCTGGTTGCGTTGGGTCTTCGTTGCTACACAGGGGCTTTCTCTAGCTGCAGGGAGTGGGGGCTACTCTTTGTTGGGGTGCGTGGGCTTCTCATTGTGGTGGCAGAGCACAGGCTCTAGGCACGTGGGCTTTAGTAGTTGTTGCGCGCGGGCTTCAATAGTTGTGGCGCGTGGGCTTAGTTGCTCCGCAGCATGTGGGATCTTCCCGGACCAGGGCTCAAACCCATGTCGCCCTGTACTGGCAGGTGGATTCGTAGCCAGTGGGCAACCAGGGAAGTCCCTTAAGAACATTCTGAAATCAAGAATACATAAGCATATATCCCACTTGCTGTCAAAGTGTTGATGTCTTCACACATCATGGAGCCTCTAGAAAACTCCTCTGTCCACTCACAAGAGAATGAGAATGAAAGGGCAAATAATGTCTTCCTGGTATTACAAAAAGAGTTCTTGTAGATCAACTCACAGAATCTCAGAGACCCCCTTGAAGTACCCCTGCCCTGGACCTCACTTTAAGGACTGCTGGGTTTCAAGAATTAGTACTTACCATTGCTTACAAGTCCCCATATCAACTGGATGGTTCTTCAGGTCTTGACTGGGCTCACTGATGTGTCTGCCATCAGCTATGGCTAGCAGGTAGCCCTCCTGATCTTGGTCAGACTCTCTCTCGTTTTGGAGGGGCACCTGCTTAGAGGCTGGTCTAGGACGGCTTCAGCTGTGACGACTGGGGTCTGCCCCCTGCCTCCTGGTCTCTCCTCCTCCAACAGGCTAGCCTGGGCAGGTGCACATGGCAGTGGCGGGATGCTGAGAGCGAGAGATGGAAAGAGAGCGTCTAGTGGGAAGAGCAGCTACCGATCCCAGGTGAGGATTCCCACGCTGTGGAGGATGGCAAAGACCGCAACAACAGCAGCTGCCTGTGTGGGAGCCTGCAGACCTGGTCTCCTGTGTCTCCTAGAGGTTAGGAGTCACCAAGGAGGACTCAACGCACAAGGCACTGGTTGAAACAGTGCTTTACTCACGGACAGGAGGAGGAACGCAGCAAGAGCAGCATCTCCAGGGTCCCATGGTCGTTCGTCCCTCCTGATGGCCAAGGCAGGGTAATGGACTGCGTGCACCCCTCTCGTGATGGACGGCAAAGACCCTGTTCCCTTCCCACCAGATATACCGATGGGCTGGCCAGCTGCCAAATGATGCACACAGTTCCGTAGGTCCCGTGATGGCTGCTTTCCCAACAGAGAGAGGGAGGGAGGGAGGGAGGCAGGGAAAGAGAGAGAGGAGAGGAGAGGAGAGGAGAGGAGAGGAGAGGAGAGGAGAGGAGAGCTCAAGGTCTCTTAAGACCGAAGCTCAGAACAGGTGCACTGTCACTTTGTATTCTGTCAACCAAAGTGAGTTAGTTGCATGGTGACCAAGAGGGTGCAAAACAGGCCCCATCCCTTGATGAGAGTTGCTGCAGAGTCACGTTGCCAAGGGCACGAGTAGAGGAGAAGGACTGTGGCTATTTTTGCAATCAGTCTCCACGTACTTCCTATTCGTTTAATGGCTGCATTATTTTCTATTGAGTGGACAATGCCTATAATTTACTCCAGCACCAATTGCTGGACGCTGAGGTTGATTTTAATTTTCTCCTAATATAAATGAGGCTGGAACAAGCATCCCTCTGTATTTGTCTGACTCTTTCCTTGGGACAAATTCCTAGGAAGGAAATTGCAGCAATAAAAGTTCTGAGCATTGTTAAGTTTCTCATGCCTACCGCCAAATTTCTCTCTTGAGAGTTCCCAATGGTTTACACTCCCACCAGCAAGGAAGGCAGAGCCTGCCTGTTGGGAGACTTTTCCTGCTAGGGTGTCCGTGTGTGGGAGATTACTTGTTAAGCATGGTTCTCTATACCTCGTGTAGACAAGGCCTGAGGTTGTCAGTAATTCAATCTGCTGAGCAGAGAGCTGCTCTCAGCCTTTCTCTACAGAAGTGACCACAGCTTGGAGATGATGCTGAGAGGGACGTGGTACCCTCTTCACGGACTGCTGACTCTGACTTTACCTAAGGGCCCTGCTTTCCTTTCTAGCCTCTCACTGGTCTTAATTCGTTACTCATTAGAGATTCAAGAGGTGCCTCTTCCCAGGAGGAAAAAAAAGAGTTCTTTTAGACAGTCAAGAACAGTGTGATGGGCTGTCACTCCGGAATGGAGTCCTGAGCCGTTGGGGAAACAAGCCCACCGTGGTTACCAGGTGATGAGGCACTGAATATGGACCAGGTGACTTTGGGCAAAATCCGTAAATCTGAAGTTCTCTCCGGCCAGCCTCACCTCCTTTCTGCATGCCCTCCATGTCCTCCTCCTAGTGTTCCTCGGTCAGTAATCAAGCAGCTTAGTCCGCAGGTCCTGTGTGAGTTTTTGCTTTACTTCTCACCAATGCCCCACGTGTCTCCTTGACCCTATGTTTCTGCCAAACCGTGTTTCCTACAGTTTCCATAAGAAACTGTGATGAATGCCTCCAACTTCTGGGTTTCTGCTTCTGCTATTTCCTCTGTGAGAAGTTCTGTCCCCACCCTCTGTCCATCCCACGTTTTCATCCAGCTAGTTCATAAATATTCTTCAAAACTCAGCCCAGGGAAATTTGAAAGGTCCATTTTGAGTCTGGGTTGAGGCTCTAGGCCCTGAACTGATGCCTCCAGTGACAGCAGCTCAGGCTGAGATGGGGGGGAGCCCCGATTCTCACTGTTTTCCTAAATGTGTGACGTTTGGCAAGTCAACTGACCTCTCTGAGTTCCAGTTTTCCTCTTCTCTAAAATGAGGTTACTGTCTGGCCTGTATATCATTCTCGGTCGCTCAGAGGGTCTAATGAATTCATAGAAGTCCATGCCATTTTAATTGCTACAAATGCAAAGGACTGTTGTTATTTAAAAAAAAAAAGAAGTTCTACTTTGGGTTCCCCTAAAAAAGCAGAGGATGAGGTAAGAGCTTGTGTGCAGATGGTTTATTTTGATGAAGTGATTCTTGGGAAAGGGCAGGGGTTGGGGGCGGGGGAGTCAATCAGGGAAGGCAGGTGGGCAGAATGCCTGGAGGAGAGGGCCCATGCTGTGGGCACGTGACCTCTGGGGAGCAGTAGACAGCACCTCAGCGTGGTCCCCTCAGGACACAGCAGAGGGGAGTGCTTGTTCCCACTGGCGAAGCTCCCTCCTGGAGGTCACACTTACATGTTTGCTCAGGGCCCCACGGCGGAGCAGGCTCCTGGGGGCACCAAGGCCGCAGTGAAGCCCTGCGGAAAGCGGACCCCCAGTGCAGCTGAAGCAAGGTGCCCTCTGGTTGCCATGGATCTGGACAGGACAAAAAGGTGAATGGCAGGAGTCACGGTGGGACACGTAAAAGGTGTCCCACCCAACCCCGAAGTCTGCCTCTCTCATCTCCAAATCCCCACTTGTAAGTGTGGTGCACGACACCGGGCAGACACTAAACCAACGGTAGATGAGGACTGAGGAAAATACTCCTGTTGAACTTGTTCGTGGCCGTCAGCTTCTGGTCACAGTGGCCAGAGGCTCTTCTCCATAGTGCTTTTATGCCTCTCTGGCGCCTGGAGGGAGAAGGTTCTCTGCTCAGTGAGTGAGGTTGGTTGGGCTAACCTTGATGAGGGACTGGGTTAGATGAAGCTTTTCCAATTGCATCCTCCAGGGACCTTGTGGGGAAAGTTGCAGGGAGGGGTGGGGTGGCCTGATCATAGCAGGAAGCATTCCCGCTTCCTAATTCCTGCGGATCATCTGAAACAGCAGCCATAAACATTTGCAAAGCACAGCATCGGCAAAAAGTATTCCATGGAATTCTGGTCCCTTCTCACCTCTTCTTCATCCAGGGCGCTTCCACTCTCACCTCTTGGATATTTTGAGTTTGTGTCTGTCTTAGATGGGATTTGGGTGCAAGCAACAGAAACCAACTTCTCTAACTAAAGAGCAAAGGAATTCATTGGCAGTGTATGCACATCCCAGATCTGTGGGCAAAGAAATTTGGGAAAGAGAATTGAACAAAATAAAATAGGGCTGGAGTATTGCAGAACTTTTCAAAATCTTTACTGTGCCAATGCAAGTCTCCGAGGGGGGATACAGTTTGCAAAGCTTTCCAAATGTATTTCTTGGATTCCAATATGTGCCGATTGTAAGACGGATCCGCTGTTTAACAACAGCTTTCTAGGATTCAAAACCAAAAAGGCAGACTGTCATGTTGGGTGTACACATGGATTTGAACAACAACCTGACCTCATAACCCTGTTTTTTTGTTTGAAGGCAGCACATACAAAGTTCTCACTCTATGCCAGGTACTATTTTAAGAGCTTTTATGTAAACTGAGTCACTTCATCCTACCTTTTGAGGTCCTTCTGCAGAAGGGCCTGAGAATTTGCTTCTCTAATCTCCTACTGCCGGGGGTGGGCTTGACCGAGGACCCCTGATGCTGAGCTCTGAATCCACCTCTGTCTACTTATGTATGTATGTATGTATGTATCTATTTATTAATGCTGCATTGGGTCTTTGTTGCTGCCTGCGGGCTTTCTCTAGTTGCAGCGAATGGGGGCTACTCTTCGTTGTGGTGCGCAGGCTTCTCATTGTGGTGGAGCACAGGCTCTAGGCGCGTGGGCTTCAGTAGTTGTGGCACATGGGCTCAGTAGTTGGGGCTTGCGGGCTCTAGAGCGCAGGCTCAGTAGTTGTGGCACACGGGCTTAGTTGCTCTGCGGCATGTGGGATCGTCCCAGACCAGGGATCGAATCCGTGTCCCCTGTATTGGCAGGCGGATTCTTAACCACTGCACCACCAGGGACATCCCCCACCTCTGTCTTGGGCAGAGACCTTGCTTCCCATGGGCTGTTAACAGCTAGTGACCTGCTGTGTGGGGGATACAGAGGCAGGCCCTTCCTGGGAGATGCACAGTTCCTGATGGTTGACTTGGACTCAAGAACTCCTCAAAACTTTGCCAAAACTTTCTTAGGATGGCAATCCAAGGCTTTTTCTTCCTTTCTTCTCTTTTTTTTTGCAGGAATTCAGTCTGCGTGGAGGTTTCACAGCATTTCCAGCCTCCTCCAGCTTCTCCCCACACTTTCTCATGGCTGTTTCCCTCATACACATCTCATCTTGGCATGTGCTTCTTGCAGAACCTCACCTAACACAGTGGGATCTTTTACTTCATTCCCAATTCATGGATGGGGAAGCTGAGGTTCAGAATGGTTAAGTAACTTGCCCGAGGTCACACAGCTAGGAAGGGGCAGAGGTGGTAATCAAACCCAGTTTGTCAGACTTCCAAGTATATGCTCGTAACTACTTCATTAATCAACCTCATTTCATTTTAATCAGTGATAAAATAAGAAAGTGCATCGGAAGTATCTGGAAAAAGAGGTATTGGATCAGAAGAGTCATTTTTTTGCAGAGCACCTTGTAGGACAAGAATTCAGAGAGCTGTCCCCTGGGAAAGGCTGGCATAGTGCTTTGCAATGCGTATCTATCATTAGGGACCAGCTCTCATCAACAGACAGGAAGAGTGGAGGTGAGGACTGAGACTCCCTGAAGGAGCCCTCCATGACTGTCCTGCATGGCTGTCAACTGTGACCTTGGAGAAGTGTAGGAAAGACCTTGTCACACACTTACTCTACATGGGCCCTTAGCTTAATTCTGCCGTCCGCTCGTCTCAGATTCTAGAGAGCCGACCACTGTGTGGTGGTAGGAAGCCCATTGCCCTGGGGGACAGAGGGCCTGAGTTTTTGACCATCACTAAGCAGAACCAGGACCCTGGCAAATCAGTGAACTTCCCTTGCCCTGCTTTCCTCATTTGTACCAAAAGGATGGGATGAAATGGAGGGTTTGGAAACAGAGTTCTTTCAGGCCCTAGTGGCCCTTTGGAGAAAACAAACAAGCCCACTGTGAGCAGGTGTGGGAAGGAGATACCCTGCCCACCCTCTTCCATTTCAACAGATACTCTCCACTTTTATCCACTTTAAATATTGGAATTCGGTGAGTATCTGTAAGCATAATTGGCTGCAAGCATCAGAGAGCTGATTCTCCTAGCCAGAAGAAAAAAACGTATTAAAAGGATATTAGAGCCAGGGACAGTTACTCAAAGATTCAATAAGAGGCTGGAGGACCAGGCTTGGGGTCAGGGGAAGGATACTGAGAGAGTTTGGAAAGGCTGCCTTGGTGGGTTTACCGCCATTATGAAGACCACCTTGCAACCAATGCCCTTGCCTTAGGTTTCATGTTCAAGATTGAGTCCAGGAAGAAGGAATTCAGTTGACTGAGCTTGCCTTTGAGAGAGGGAGGAAAGACATTGCCTCTTGGAATCCCAGATTGGGCAGGGGTCACTTAAGAGTCTTTCCAGCCAATACCTTACAAATTGGTACAAGGTGTTTTATTTTCCAAGAGGTAAACCAAGTTCTTTAAGAAGAAGGACCAGATACTAAATGCCCACTATATAAATGGGATTTTGTTTGCAGAAGAGCTCCACTGTTAACCCGTTTGAAAGGTACTGGCTAAGAGCCCTTCCTGCGTGACAATCAGAGATGTTCACCCTGTGCGGCTGTCTGGGTTCCATCTGGGAGAGGAGGGAGCAGAAACTCTCTTGTTTTTGGCCACAGAACTGCCACACGTGCCACTGAAAGCCCCACTGCTGCTGACAGCTGGTGGGGAGAGGGCAGGAGGGCAACTGTCTTGGCTTGGGTTCCCCCAAGAAAGAAGAGCTGGAGATTGAAGGCTTGCATGCAGGTAGTTTAATTTAGGGATTGATCCCCGGGAGTGGGTGACAGGGAATGAGGGAAAGCAAGGCAGCCAGCACTGTGGACCATGGGCCGCTGAGGACCCTCTGAGGAGTCATTTAGAAATAGCCCCCAGAACTGTCTAGCTGAAGGACAGAAGAGGGAAGCAGTCACAGCCCGGCTGCTGCCTGTCATGGGTCAAGATTGCCCCCAGTGCGTTGGCGTGCTTGTGCTTCCACGTCTGGGGAACAGCTGAATGGCTGAGTGGGTTCCCACACAGAGAGGCAGATGGGAATCCCCTGGGTGGACAGTGGAGAAGAGGGGTGCTGCTGAGGGCAGGTGCATTCAGGTCCACTTGGGCACAGGTAACTGCGGCAGCATTGGCTGGAGACCCAGGGTGTATGTGGCGTGGGGCACCAGAGGTGTCCCAGACCAAACTCCTTGGCACTTGCCCCAGCCACATCCCTCTGAAGCCGATGGGCACATGAAGTACCTGATGTCAGGGTAGCTTGGGGCCCACCCAGTGGGCTTTGCATTTTGGCAGCTGGGAGCTCCAGCCCTTGAGAAAGGTGCCACCTTTGATTAGCTGCACAGCAGAGCATGTCGCACTGTTTGGCGACAGATGTTTCACTGGGGACCTCACACTGCTTTCCCAGCATCCTTACATTCTTCAAAAGGCAGCACTTTTGCAGAATGTACTCAGGGGACACAATGTGCATCCTGCTGACCCTGCTAGCAGGCTCTGCCCCAAGGGTGCAGGTCAGTGCTCTCCAGCTGGGGCCTGCCATCCTCAGGGAAGTGAGGGGGACTGTGCAGGCCGGGCCAGGCCCCTGAAGGCTCCAGCAGGCGGGCTTCCTGGTTTTGGCTCAGGCTGCGAAAGAGGAGATTTGGAACCTGGTTTGGACCCCAGTCGAAGTGTCCAAAGCTCACAGGCGGAGAGGGTCCCCGGGGCTTTGTTGCTTGAACTCTGTGGTGTTTGGCGACTCCAAATGGCCTTGCTAGAGGCCAGAGATATTTTTATGGGTTTTTATTTTTAAAGCCCACTGGCCTCTGGCTCTCCTCCGACTGGAGACAAGAGGTCAGCCTCTTTCTTCCAGCACGACCAGTCCAGCCGAAGCCTGGCACTCTCACCCTGGGTGGAAGAGATTGCTATTAGTACAATTCTATTTTCAGTGATCTTCATTAATAATCATTCCACTTACCAATATTTATCAGGTCCCAGGCACTGTGCTAAGAGCTTAATGTCCCTTCTCTCTTTTCCCCCTATTTGACTCCCCAGGCGTCCTTCACATCTTCATGGTTCCTTTCTTGGGGATATCTGTCTCCACTCTCCTGTGGTCCCCACCTTTCCATCACAGGCTCTAATTGCACCCCAAACCTTCCCTTTGAGGCACTTGTCTCAGTTGACATTTTGCTTTTATTTGTGTCGCTTTTTCATAGACATTGGTCACCCATACTGGAAGGAGACCTCAGTGCTACCCGCTTACTGCCACTCCCCACCCCGAGCACAGTGCCCGGCACATGGGCACTCCGTAATATGCTCACTGAATGAAGAATGACTGAGTAGCCTTACCAGAGCCCTGCAACATGGGTTTCACACTGAGGCTCAGAGAGGTTAAATGCTGGCTCAGGGACACACAGCTAGTGAAGGCAGAGGTAGGATTCAAACGTGGGTCCATCTGGCTGCAAGACCAGACCTTCTCGCCCTGCTGCTTCCCACCATGCACGTGTGTTTTCTCTCGTCCCCTGCCGTGTCCTGCCTGTGAAGGGTGGAGGGGTCCTGCTCCCTCTCTCTGGCTCTCTTGTTTTACCTCCTGGCCCTCTCCCCTAGGGGCCTGGCAGTCAGCCCTGTGACCCCCTCCAGCTGTGAATCCCGCCCTTTGCAAATGCCTTCCGTACCGCTCGGCGGTGTCTTGGCTGCCAGCGCTGGTGCTCATCTGCGGCGATGGCGTGGTGCCCGCTCTCAGGATGGCATGCTATTTTTACTCCACTTAGGTGCCAAGCCAGCCAGATGTTTCTCAGCAGCACAGGGAAGCTGAGCATTGCTCGGGTGTGGAGGGAAGCTTCCACACGTCAGCTCCGTAGGGGGGCTCTGGACATGGCAGAGGAAAGGCTCTGACTTGCGGGTGGACACTCCCAAGAAGTTTCCAGTTACTGGTACCTGTCTGGGGCCCCAGCAGCATGCGCTACACTGGCTGCTGGTCATGGGCGCGAGCTGGGGCTGTGGTGAGACGGCAGCTGTGATGGGTCTGCCTCAGGGAGGAAATGCCCTGGGCCAACGTTCCTGGGAAGGCACGGGCTTCCCTTCCATGGCTGACCTGGCTGCCTGGAAAATTCCAGGTTTGGCTGGCTGCCCGAGGAGCTGGCCAGATCAGGCTGAGTCCAGGCGGTCGTTAGCATCAGCTTTCCCTCAGAGCAGAGGGATCCAGCCGTGCGGCCATCTCAAGCCCTGCTCTCTCCTCCCGGTGAGGGGGTGCCCTCGGTTAAGGCACAGCCCCCGAGTAACAGCCAGTTAGGGACGGGGTGTGTGACCTGACCCTGCCAGCCCAGCTCCCTGTTCTCCAAGCTGCTCCACTACTCACCTGTGTCCCCTTGAGCACGTCCCAATGTCCCTGAGCCTCCGTCACCTCATCTGTGGAACCCCCAGGGCCCCTCCCCCAGCTCTGGGAGCCAGTCGTGCCAACTGGCTGTAGCGAATCACAGTTTTCACTAAGCTTTGCTGACCTTTTCCCAGGACCGGCCATTCTTGGAGCTGCGGCCGAAGAGCACACTGTTCTTGCGCCGAGTCACGCACGTCTCACACTCAGATGTGAATCGCATTTTCTCGCCCTCGGGGAACATTTCGGAGCATTCAAACCACCTATAAGAGGCTGCCTCCCAGTCCAGGTTTCTGGACAAATGACCCCATGCTCCATGAAGGCCTGGGGTTCCCGTGGAAAGCGAGGAGATGTTTGTAGTTGTGGCCACTGAGCTGAGAAAAGCAGACTTCAGGAGGGGGTCCTCGGGGCCTGATTGAATGCGCTCGCCTGGAGGTCCTGAGCCCCGCCCGGACCGATGTCTGCCCAGCTGGGCCGAGGGGAGGGGGTGGGGGGCTGCTCACGCTTGAATGTGTGCCTGCGCCCCCTGTGGCGCTTGTTAAAGTGCAGGTGCTGATTGGTCAGTCTGGAGTGGGCCCCCAGAGTCTGTGCGATGGTCAGGATAATGGCCCCTCAGAGATGTCCACCTCCAGGTCCCTGGAACCTGTGCAGGTGACGTGGTGGAGGAGAATTAAGCTTGTGGGTGGAATTAAGGCTGCTCATCAGCTGACCTGGAAACAAGACTACTCGGGATCATCCAGGTGGGCCCAGTGAGATCACAGGGGCCCTTGAATGTGAAGGGGGAGAAGCAGAAGTAGAGGCGAGAGAGGCAAGTCAGAAAGACTCACTCTGCTGTTTGTGGCCTTGAAAACCGAGACAGGGAGCCAAGGCCCAAGGAATGTGGGCGCCTTCTAGAAGGTGGAGGGTGCAGGGGAGGGTGTCTCCCCAGAGGCTGCAGAAGGAATACCGCCCGGCTAGCAGCTTGATTTTCACCCGGTGAGACCGGCTTCAGACTCCTGACCTCCAGAACTGTAAGGCAATACCTTTGGGTTGTTTTGAGCTACCTAGTGTGTGGTAATTTGTTATAGCAGCAAGAGGAAACCAGTGCAGTTTGCATTTCTGACAGGCTCCCGGGTGATGCTGCTATTGGAGACTTAGACCTGGGCGGCGTGGGGACTTGGAGATGGGAGAGGTGTTCAGTGGGGTCCATGGGAGCTCCTCATAACCCGATTTTGTCACCATCCCCTTGTTGCCCTGCTAGGCAGAGATTATTTGAGGTCCCTTGTGTGTCTCTGATATGTTTCAAGTTGGGGGTTTCCTGGTGTGTGGGCTACAGCCCCCTGAGAGAGAGTTGGGGGAGTTACTGTAAAGCCCCCATACCCTTGTGGGTGCTGTCTGGTACCCAAATACGTGATGCCACATGCAAATTACATTTCTCAAATATTATGCAGCTGCCATGAATAGGACATTCGTGGAGGGCGGTGATTTAGAAAAGAGGCCTGGCCCTCTGACTAAAATCTGAACTCTCTCAGGACGCACGTGTCCCTACGTGATCTGGCTCCTCCCTCCTCCTCCAACTCCACCTTGCTCATCTCTCCCCATCCGTTACGTAAGCGGCCGCCCCGCTGGCTTCTTTCCTGCCGTCGAACAGGGTTCTTCGTTGCCTCCATATCCGAGGCGCCTCATCTTTATTCTCCCCGCTCATATCGAAAGGAACCTTCTTGGGGGACCCTTCCCTCATACCCTGAGCAAGCTCACCTCTTACTCTTTCTTATTGCTCTGGTGCGTTTCCTTTTAGTGTTGATTACAGTTTGTAGCTACGTTATTTATTGGAAGCGTTTACTTGTTTATCCCCTGCATTTCTGTCTGCGTTGAGTTCAGCAAGGGCAGGGCCAGGGGCGTTTGCGTTTGCCTGTGCCTGGCGCGCTCACACGTTATGTGTTTAATACATATTTGACTAGGGAAGGAATGAATAAATGAATGGATGTACCTCTAAGCCTCCAGGAGGAGAATTCTGGAGTGTGTCCACTTTCCTCAATGCTCTGAGGCTCCAGCTGTCTCCTGGAGAGCCCTGGTCCCTGAGCCCCTCCTGTGAAGCAGGAGCCCCGTGGCCGGCAACACTGGTCCCTGCTTTCCTTCACATTTCCTATCCCCCGTCTCCGGCTCTCCTCCCCATCCCCGCGGTTTACTCTGCCACGAGGACAATGAGCTTTGCTGCTCTCCCCTGTGTGATTGGTTGTCTCCTAACGGGAAGAGAAGCTGCATGCTTGGTGCCTGGCGTCCTTTCTTCCATTTTAATCTCAAGTCAGGAGGGCTTTTGTATGGCATGAAGCTGAATACTAGTATTGACTTTTGTTTGATCCCAGAGCTTGCCTGGTTTGTGCGAGTCCTGTCAGCTGCTGGAAATACTCTGCTTCCGGTCTTGCGTCTCACCCTGGTGGGGGAAGCACGGGCAGAGAACACAGGAGCTGACGTCCATTGTAACGGGCAGGACTGCAGGCTGGACTCCAAGGAACAGCTCCCCGTGCACAGAGTGGTATGAGGGGGGCATGTGCCCCGGGTGTCCAGGGAGCAGGTGTCTCTGGAGGAGTTTGAGGCAGAGACGACGCCGTCATTTGAGGCCGATGGGAGTACAGCGGGGTCTGGAGGCGAGCGATGGGCAAGATCCAGCCACAGGGCCCTGGGATGACGGCGGCTTGGGTTTCTTTCTTTATTTTGGCCATGCCTTGCTGCATGGGGGATCTTAGTTCCTCGACCAGGGGTTGAGCCTGCGCCCCCTGCTGTGGGATGGCGGGGTCTTAACCACTGGACCGCCAGGGAAACCCTGGGGTTTCTCTTTATACTCTGTCATCCACATTTCCCACCATGAGTGGCAATTACTGAAAATCTCAGATCCTTATAGATGAGGAAACTGAAACTCAGAGAGGTTAAGTAACCCATTCAAGGTCATACGTTCAGATCGTGAAATCAAGTCTGTCTGACTTTAGATCTTTTGTACGCCTACTGCCTACTGCTTCCTCCTCTGCACTTGAAAACTTCCTGCTAAGTTCTGCAGGTATTTGCTTCTGTATGTCAGTTCCTTAAGAGGGATGCTTTGTTCTGGCTTGGGGATCTGGAAGCACTTTCTAGGGGAGGTGTGGTTTTCGACATATGTGCAGAAGGCTGAGTGGTACACATTTGAGCATTGCCTTCTCAGAGTCCATTCCTCCTGCTTCCAGCAGTAATGCCTGATTTGGGGAGGAGTAGGTGGCAGGGAGAATCTACTTATCACCAGTTCTCAGTTTGTATTGTTTATAGATTCTCAGCTTAGCTGCAGGAGTGAAATAGAGGGCCTGAGCCAAGGCCAGTCAGTGCATCCCATCCTTCTGGCCACAGATCAAAGATGGTCACATGTCCTAAGCAGGTCCAATCATAGTGGAGCTGAAGACTTTTGAGGGGGCTATCAGAAAAGGTTTTGGCTCAATCCAGCTGGATTTGAGCCTGAGTGGATTTGAGGTTGGTACCGTGGTAACCATATTGTCCCCATGAGGAGAGAGTCTGGAGTGGAAGTCTGAACTGGAAGATGGCTAGAAATTGAGTCCCAACATCATGGTTTGATCCTTGATCTAGCTGTACCTGAAGCTAAACTTACCTTTAAACTTTCCAGCTATATGAACCAATAATTTCCCTTTTGGTTTATTTAAGCATGAGTCATTTTTTCCTGTCACCTGTAATGGTGACAGCCCTCACTGATACAGGGAAGGTGGGGGTGGCCAGGTGGTGCTGGAGAGAGAAGTACAGAGGGAAATACGTTGTCAGCTTGAAAGTGTAGGAATGAGGAAGTCTCTGTATCTCAGTAAGTTCATGATATGTATCCAGTTGGAGAAATGCATAGAATACACTGACTTAGAGCTCCCCTACCCTGCCCCACAAGAGGATGGAGGAATTCAAACTCCCTGCCCAGAACATCACTGTCCTGGAGTGTTAATAGGTGTTTCACTAGGGAAGGGATGGTGTGGTCCAATGAATTTGAGAAACATGGAAGCAAGTAAAAGATAAAGAATTCACTACCAGACCTCTTGCAGCCTTTAAAATGCTAACTTGCCTTGTGAGCTCCAAGGAGAAGAGAGAGTGTGTGTGTGTGTGTTTGCAGAACTTATTTTTCTTGAAGCATCTCATGGGACCAGTGTTGCAAAGAATGTTTTGGAAAACATTGGCTCAGAGAGCAGTTACTGTGCAGGCTTCAGGGAAGCCACTTTCCAGAATGAAAAAGCTCCGTGAAGGCATGAGTGCTCATCTAGATGTCCTTAGGGCTGGGGTGATAGGCAAGGAAAGGGAGGTAGCTATTGATTCAAGGGCCCCAAAAATACTTTCTATATTTAAGTTGTCCTCTGACCAGACAGCAACAGGATTGAAATTCTTATGAGTAGGGGCAAAATTTGAGCTTGGAGGAAATCTTCGAGAAATTCCTCTTGAACTATAAATGCAGAACTGCTTGGGGGTATCTCTGGTTTGCATTCATTAATTTATTTATTCAACACTTATTTATTGAAAACCACGTGCCAGGTACTGTTCAAGGCGCTAGGGATCAATCAGTCGATCAGACAGAAATTCCTGCCTTTGTGGAGCTTAGATTCTTACCGATGGAGGCAGACAGTAAGGTAAGTATATACGTAGATAGCATGTTATGAGAATAAAGAGGAAGAGCAATGAGTTTAGTGCAGCTGGATGGGGTGAGCCAGGGAAAGGGGGGTGATACTGGGGGAGCTGACTGTAGGGCCAGGTTGTGTAGAGCCCTGGAGGACCTTGGTTTTCACCTTGACCAGAATGAGCAGCCACTGGCAGATGTGAGCAGAGGTGGCTTTCACTTGTAAAGGATGGCTCTGGCTGCTGTGTTGGAACACAAGTGCAGGGGCCAAGGGTGAAAGCTGGGAGACCAGGGTGAGGCTTTGCACTTTGCCTGGGAGAGATGCTGGTGGAGTGGTCCAGCACTGTAGATAAGTGGAGGCGGGGAGTAGTCGCTGGATGCTGGATGGCTTTTGAAGATGAAGCCAACAGATGGTCCTGAAAGATAGGAGGTGGGGAGTGAGCAGGGGAGTTGAATCAAGGCTAACTTTTGGTCTGTGGAACTGGAAGGATGAAGTTGTCATTAATGGAGATGGCTAGGTCTACATTGTGTTTAGAAAAAAATGAAGCCAATGTTTGAAAATCGGAAGATTTTAAACAAATTAAAAACAAAATCCACATTTTCAGCCACTCTTCTTTTTGTTTTGCTTTGTTTTTTAAGCTTATTTATTTATTTATTTATTTATTTATTTATTTATTTAATTTGGCTGAGTTGGGTTTTAGTTGTTGCACGCGGGCTCTTCATTGCAGTGTGTGGCTCCAGAGCACGCAGGCTCAGTAGTTGTGGTGTGTGGGCTCTCTGTGGCACACGGGCTCCGGAGCATGTAAGCTCTGTAGTGTGGTGCTTGGGCTTAGTTGCCTTGTGGCATGTGGGATCTTAGTTCCCCAACCGGGGATTGAACCTGTGTCCTCTGAATTGGAAGGCGGATTCTTAACCATTGGACCACCAGGGAAGTCCTCCAGCCACTCTTGAAAAATGAAAAAGATGTGGCAAAACCAGGCTCACATTCTACCTGGCTTCCATTGGTTTGAGCTGGCTGGCCACTCTTCCATTAGAAATGGGCAGGCAGCCTCTAGTTTCCTCATTTAGATCACCTGCCTGGCCCCTTATGGCTTCCAGCGGAGAATCTAGGGATGGGTAATCAGTAGCATAGTGGTCCTTAAATTTGGGTGCATGTAAGAATCACCCAGAGGACTTGTTATAGCTTCCTGGACCCACCTGCAGAGCTTGGGATACAGGAGGTCTGGGGCGGGGCCTGAGAACCTGCAGTCCTTCTAACATCCCAGGTGATGCTGATGCTACTGGTCCAGGGACCACTCTTTGAGAAGCACTGAAGGAGCACATTCTCCCTGTAGCATCCATTCTCACATGCTTGCGGATGAGGTTCTCAGATGTTCCAGAAGTGGCCTGTAAGACGGATGCATTTTGACAGGGTTGGGAGGGTGGTGGCAGCTCTGGTGGGGGCAGTCTAATCAGCCAGGAGGGCCTTTGAGGTCTGGGGACACTTGAGGGTTTGTCAGGGCTGCTGAAGACACATTTGGCTTGCTTCTTTGTTTTTGGCAAAACTGGCTCTTCTTTGTCGAGGTCACCGGCAGTTGGGGCAGGGTGTTGGAGACCCAGAGGAGGACCAGTGAGGCCCCAGCAGAAGATGGTGTCTTCTGGAGAATCTAAGGGAAAGATGAATTCCCTGCAGCCTGCCCAAATTGCTTGCATAAGCTTTCTCCTTATTTATTTCAATTAAGCTCCAAGTTCGTTCTGCAGCCCCAGTGCCTGCTCTTCTAGGGGGACAAGCATAAATCACATTTCCATCTACTCCTCCAGCTTCAAGAGCTCAAGGGAGAAGACAGGGGCCACTACGGCACTGGCCTCTCAGTTACCCCCAAGCACTGAGGCTGGAGAAGTTTCTGGAGTCTCTTCAAGCTGTTCGAGGTAAAGGATGGGACTCTGGCCTGCATTTGAGGGGCAGCAGTGTGAGAGCAGGATAAGCAACTTTTTCTTTTTTTTCCTGACAAAGAAAATATCCCTCTGTACATCTGGTTTGCGTTTTTCTTTAGGCTTTTGCCAGAAACAATTGTGAAAACAGAACGCAGTCCAGGACCGAAAGAATCAATCCATTCCTCTGGCATTCTCCAACTGTCTGGTTAGGCCTCATATTAAGACTTGAGGAATTCCTTAATGTGAAGTCATCAAGCTTTAAAAATACTGCAGGCGGTCCTTGGTTTGCCAGTGGTTTCTCATCTTCACATGTTGGCCTCAGGCCCTCTGTCCCCCTAGAATGGTGTATCATAATCCAGCCCATTCATTCCTATGTCCAGTATTTATCACACTCCTTTTCTGTGTTGGGCAGTGATACGTCTTGGTCAGAGGGAGAAGAACCGATAGTTGCCACCACCCTGAAACTGAGAATCTGTGGAGGGGCAAGCCGGTTAAAGTAGTGTGATTAATGGTGGTGTCTGTGAAGCAGTGCTTCTCTAGTATCTATAAAGGAGCTGTCATTTTCCATTTGTTGTCCATCACTAACCAATACATGGTCCTCTTGCGTGTGTGTGGTTGGTGTTTAGTTTGTACTATGGGAGTTGGGCAACACTTGAGTCCATCCAAAGCCTGTTCAGTGAGTTGAGTCTACTGGTTGCTTGCTTGGCTGTCACAGCTGTGTTAAACTGTAAAAGAAGTTTCCAAACACTCACGTTCTGTTGGTTGATGTGGACATGTAACAGTCTGCTCATGGCCCAGCACTGGTCTCTATTAAGGATGAGAGAAGGTGTTAGGAGAGAGAATAACAGGAGCCTTATTCAGACTGGGCAACCACCAAAGGAAGTGAGACCTGAAAGCTGAGTGGAGACAGCCAGGTGAGGAAGTGGAGGGATCAGTGTTTCTGGGAAAGGAACAGTATGTGTTGAAGCCCAGAGGAGGGAAAGAGTTTAGCCTGTTGAGGAATGGAAAGCCCGTGTGTGTGTGTGTGTGTGTGTGTGTGTGTGTGTGTGGTGTCTGGTGTGTTAACAACTGGGTGTTGTTCAGAAATGGAATGCAGAGTGATAGAAGGGGCAAGGCTGGGGCAGTGACCTGCTCCCATGTTCATTTTAAGAAAATCCCTCTGGTTGTGCCTGGAGCATTCTTCATAGGTCAGGGTTTCGGGGTGAGGGATAGCACGAAGAGAAGAGAAAAGAGGTGTTGACAGCTGTTCGGATTTGGGCGTTTATTAATTTGCTAAGCCTGCTATACCACAGAGTAGATAGAAACTTATTGTATTGCTTTGGGGCTATAAATCCAAAATCAAGGCGTCCTTAGGTTTGGTTCCTTCTGAGGCGCATAAGGGAGAGTCTTTTCCATGCCTCTGGCCTAGCTTCTGGTTGTTTGCTGGCAATCTCTGATGGTTCTTGGCTTCTGCTGCATCACCCTAATCTCTGCCTTCATCTTCACGCAGTGTTCTTTCTGTGAGTGTCTGTCTTTTTGTCCAAATATCCCCCTTTTAAGGATGCTTTATAAATGGTGGTGGTCATACTGGATCAGGACCCACCCAAATGACCTCATCCGAACTTGATCATCTACAAAGACCCTATTTCCAAATAAAGTCTCATTCACAGGTATTGGGATTTTGTATTTCAACATCTTTGCAGGGATACATTTTAACCTAGAACATGGTGAGAGAGTGGCTGTTTATATCAGGGAGATGGTAGGAGCCAGGAAGCAAGTGGAATGGATCTAGGAGATATTTTAAAGTTGAACTCAGAGGACTGGGTGATAGATTGGGTGTGTGGAGTAAGAGAGAGGAAAGAACTTGGAGCTGTGCTTCTCACCTTCTAATGTGAGATCACTTGGGGATGTTGCTCAGATCTAGATTCCGATTCAGGGGCTCCAGACATGGCTGGAGATTCTGCATGTCTTAAAAGCTCGCAGGTGAGGCCCCCGGACCATGAATACACTTTGAGGGGCGAGGACTTACAGCTTCACTCTCTAGCACTGTGGTCATTAACCACCTGTGACCACTGGGCGCTTCCATGAGCACTGAGGTGTGCTGGAGGTGTAAAGACTTAGTATGAGAAAAAGATGGTAAAACATCAAATTAGTAAATTATTATTTTTATTGTTATTTTTAAATTTTTATTGGAGTAGAGTTGATTTACAATGTTGATTAGTTTCTGCTGTACAGCAAAGTGAGTCAGCTACACATCTACATATATCCGTTCTTTTCCCATGTAGATCATTATAGAGAACTGAGTAGAGTTCCCTGTGTTACACAGTAGGTCCTTATTAGTTATCTATTTTGTATATAGTAGTGTGTGTATGTCAGTCTCAATCTCCAATCTATCCCTCTGCACCCTGCCTCTCCCCTAGTAACCACAAGTTCGTTCTCCACATCTGTGATTCCATTTCTATTCTGCAAACAAGTTCATTTGTATTATTCTTTTGGATTCCACAAATAAGTGATAGCATATGATATTTGTCTTTCTCTGTCCAACTTACTTCACTCTGCATGACAGTCTCTAGGTCCATCCATGTTGCTGCAAATGGCATTATTTTGTTCTTTTTTATGGCTGAGTAATATTCCATTGTATATATGTACCACATCTTCTTTATCCATTCCTTCATCAATGGACATTTAGTTTGCTTCCATGTCCTGGCTATTGTAAATAGTGCTGCAGTGAACATTGGAGTGCATGTGTCTTTTCAAATTATGGTTTTCTCCAGATATATGCCCAGGAGTGGAATTGCTGCATCATATGGCAGCACTACTTTTAGTTTTTTAAGGAACCTCCATACTGTTCTCCATAGTGGCTGTGCCAATTTACATTCCCACCAACAGTGTAGGAAGGGTCCCTTTTTCCACGCCCTCTCCAGCATTTATTGTTTGTAGATTTTTTGATGATGGCCATTCTGACCAGTATGAGGTGATACCTCATTGTAGTCTTGATTGGCATTTCTCTAATGATCAGTGATATTGAGCATCTTTTCATGTGCTTTTTGACCATCTGTATGTCTTCTTTGGAGAAATTACTTAGTAAATTTTTATTATTATTCAATTAATAGTATTTTGAATTATGCATGGGTCAAATAAGATATATGATTAAAATTGTTTGTTCTTTTTTACCCTTTTCTTTGTAGCTGATAAAAATTTTTAAAACTTAAGTTTAAAACAGTTAGAGGGGCTTCCCTGGTGGTGCAGTGGTTAAGAAGCCTCCTGCCAATGTAGGGGACACGGGTTCGATCCCTGGTCCTAGAAGATCCCATATGCCGCAGAGCAACAAAGCCCTTGAGCCACAACTACTGAGCCTGTGCTCTAGAGCCAACGAGCCACAACTATTGAGCCCACGTGCCACAACTAATGTAGCCCAGGCACCTAGAGCCTGCGCTCTGCAGCAAGAGAAACCACTGCAGTGAGAAACTCACGCACCACACCAAAGAGCAGCCTCCACTCGCCCAACTGGAGAAAGCCCGTGTGCAGCAACGAAGACCAACAGGGCCAAAAATAAATAAATAAAATAAATAAATAAATTTATTAAAAAAAAAAGAGAAGTGGCTCACACTACAGGCAGCCCTTGGAGATACCGCAGGTTCGGTTCCAGACCAGCACAATACAGCGAATATCACAATACAGTGAGTCTCATGAATGTCTAGGTTTCCCAGTGCATTTAACAGTTGTGTTTACACTATACTGTAGTTTGTTGAGTGTGCAAAAGTGTTATGTCTAAAAAAAAACGAATGTACATACCTTAATTAAAAAGTACTTCATTGCTAAAAAATGCTACTCATCCTCTAACAATGCAGGGTTGCCATAAATCTTCAATTAGTAAAATACTCCGTATCTCTGTAGCGCGATAGAGCGAAACACAGTAAAACGAGGTGTGCCTGTATATTACACGATGTGTGTCTTTTGGCCAGTGTTGCTTTAGAGGGTTGGTCCTTGAAGTCATGGCTCAAATACTTCCTCCTTCCCAAAGCTTCCTGACCACTTCAGCTGAAGGAGATGTTTCCCACAGGCACTCTTTAAAAGGAGGGGAACTAAGGTAACTTGAAATAAAGCCCCTCCTGTCTAAGTGTTCCCTATGTATGGGACCATTAGCACACTCGCCTTCTTCGGGGCTCCGTCAGGCACTCAGAGGCCCAAGATTCTCAGCTGCATCCCAGGAAGGGGGGCCTAGAGGGAGCAATGAAGAGCTCTTCCCCTCCTCGGGTTTCTGTGCTTTGTGAGAGGGTGTGATCTGGGGAACCGAGAGACCATTGGGAGCGTCGAGGAGACACGGTGACTGCACCAGGCCGTGCTGCTGTCACAGAGGAAGGGACGAGAAATCTCTGGGGAGAGAAGGGCCACCAGGGGTCAGAGCTAGATTGGGAACAGAGATCTTTCCAGATATCACTGTTCTTTGAGCAGAGCTGCCAGGTCTGGCCCTCAAGACTCTGCTCTGGGCAGATGGGCAGGGACCCAGGAAAATGGGTAGAGGACAAGGAAGTTTTTTTGGGTGTTTATTGAGCATTTACTATGGCCAGACCATTCCCATCCACATCTCATTAAATCCTCACAACAGTGCAGTGAAGTATTAGCAGCAGTGGGAGTGGTAGTAGTAGGAGAAGTGGTGGTAGTAATAAAAATAGTAGCTCTCGAACTTTCGAACTTTTGGAGTAATGATGAAGCTGCCTTAAGCACTTCGCATGTTGCCAGCACTGTGCTCTCTCCCCTTACTTGCGTTATTTGGTTGAACCTTCACAAGGACCCCATGAGAGGATGCTCGGCTGTCTGTATAAGCCCAGAACAATGAATCAACATGAGTGCACCCTAGTTTCCTGTGACTGCTCCAATGTCACTGTTCTTGAGAGAAGCAGCAACTGAGATGCTAGGAGGCTAAGGTACTTGCCCAGCGAGCGCTCCATGGCAGAATCAGGATTTAAACTCAGGAGGTGTGAGTGCTTGCAGAGTCCTGGTCATAACCACTCTGTTGACTGTTCCTTATTGCCAGCATGTGACAGACAGCATGGTGACACCCACTAGTGTGAACCATGGGCTGCGTGGTCCCTCGCAGCTGCTCTGTCTTATACAGCAAAAGAACAGGTGAGGCTGTGTCTAATAAAACTTCATTGATGAAAGCATGTGGCCAGCAAGTAGGGTTGCCAGATAAAATATTTTATATCCTAAATCTGGCAACCTTAGGTGCGCCAGATGTGATCATGGGCCATAGTTTCCCAACTTCAAATCTCGTGAGTGCCTAATTGCAGCACTTGACAGGCGTTCCCTTAATTCCTAGAAAACATCAGGAAAGAGTTTGATTCCCATTTGACAGGGAAACTGAGGCTCATAGGGATTGAGTAACTTGACTAATGTTACACAGGTGTCAAGTACAGATTTGGGTTTGAAATCCAGGTCTATTTCACTCCTTAGCCTCCTTGTACCCCAAAGACTTGAGGCTCTGGAACTAAGAGGCAGAGCTCCTGGTAACTTCATGAAATGTAAGCAAATGGAAAGATCTTCCTGCTTCTCCTCCCACTCCTCTATCTCTGAAACCAGGCTGCTGTTTTGCTTGTACCTGATTTCACCTGGATTCATGGGGGAAGAGAAACAGAGGATGAAGAGCGTGGCAGGGAGATGTGTTTGGTGCCATACTTCCTGGTGACAGCTCTGAGTGCTTGGCCTAGTTGTGACTTCTTTTTTTAGAGCAGGTGGCAGTAACTACTTATTCCTCATCTAAGCTGACTTCTCTGGCTTCACCCAAGATAATGCAGCAGAAGAATGGCTTTGCGGCCCATGAGCTCTGCCAGTGAGTCTAGGTCAGTTTCTAAATTGTAGGCAGAGTAGATCATTTGCCAGTGGGCAATGTCTTTAGATGTTTGGCTTGTCACACTTGAGGTGGGGGTGGGGTGGGGGGGGTTGTTACTGGCAGCTGGTGGATGCAGAGCAGGGATGCTGCTCAACATCCTATGATGCACAGGACATCCCCCACCACAAAGAATTCGCTAACCTAATATATCATAGAGCTGATGTTGAGAAATCTTGGTCTTTGGTCAAGAGGCCAATGGAATGGGTCTGCTCTGAACCTTCTTGCTTGTTTCCTTTGGTTCCAGCCCCGTTGTTATCATACCCCTTCCCCACTTTCTTTTTTTTTTTTTTTTTTGGTGGGAGGTAGTGGGGTTGAGCAGTGAAGGTTCTTCAGGTTGAAGGTCTCTGTTTGTCCCCGCCTCTTCCTTGTTCTCTGCAAAGTATACCTTCCCCTCCCCACTGTAAACCTCAGCCATATTTGCCAGACCTGCTGTGTTAATCAGGGTCTAAGCAGAAAGACAGAAACCCCCTCGGCTATTTGCAATGAAGGGCATCAAATGCAGGGAATTGGAGGAGCTAAGAAAATGAAGGGGGTGAGCTCCCACCACCCTTAGGCTGTGAGACAAAGGGAGGAGGTAGGGTTGCAGGATCCTGGTGGCTAGGGTCATCTGGAGAGTGGGGACCTGGTGGGTCTGTGCAGTGGGAACTGGAGTCTGGAGGAGATGCTGCTGCTGGAAGGACAGGATGGAGACGGAGAAATGCTCCCAGTATTTCCAAATGGGCAAAACAGCTCAGCTAGAAGTCAGATGACCCAGGAACTTGGGAAGGGCAGCTGCGAGAGTTAGCTCCTTTAATACCTGAAACAGAACTGGGGAACGGTGGAAGGTGGATCTGAAAACAGGCCCCGGGAATGGTCTGCTTACTTCTTTTGCTAGAAGGAAGATGTGAAGGAATTCTGGTTGTTCACAGGGATCCAGGGCTGCTGTCAGACTCTGAAGCTACCTAAGAGTTCCTACATGCATCTCAGGGAGGACCCAGTGTATGAATCTTTTGTATATTTCAGTTCAGAAAAATCTTGGAAGGTAGTATAGATGCTTGAGTCAGCTTCTCATGGAGGGTTGATTCTCAAATTAGCAAGATCACTTGAATCAGAATTCCCTGGGGACTGTTAATAATGCCAGTTCCAAAGATCTAGAAACACAATTTCCAAGGGGAGGAGACCAGGAATCAGCATTTTCAATAAAGTTCCCCACAGTTGGAGAACCACTGCTGAAAGGTCACAGTCATGTTAGCACTGGTTTGGGGGAATCTTTCACCTCCAAATTTCCCACTCTGTTTATAGGCTATGAATATGACTCAGATATTGTCATTCTCTGCTTTGCAAGTTTCCCTGAAGTATTGGAGGGTTTCCCATGACCATATTATATTGATGAACTAGATTCTTAAAGAGGAAAATTGGTCAACTGTTGTTTTTCTCTTTCTGCTTGAATGAATTGTACACTCTGTGTGTGTGTGAGAGAGAGAGAGAGGGAGAGAGAGAGGCGTAGGGAATGGGGGATCCTGACATCCCAAGAGAGGGTTGATTTGTGATCAGAGAACATCTGTGTGTTGAAGCCACTCTTAGGTATTCCTGACCCCGAGATCTATCCCTTCTATGGGCCAGTTTCCTCTCTGAGCCCACTCTCTTGATACTAAAAACCAGTTCACTTTCCTAAAAACCTATTTTGTGTGCAACACTTTGGATAGGTTATTTCAGTTTCTCACAGCAACTCTGCTATGAAGGGATCAACTTTTTGCATCACGATAGATGAGGAAACAAAGACACAAAGAGGTAAAATCATTTGCCTGAAATTGCTGAGCCAGTGGAAACAGGATATGCAATATACTTTCAAATAAGTCTCAGAATACATCCCCTTGTCACTCTTCCAGGAAGATTATGAGTCAAATTAATATTTAAATACTCAGCTGGGTTCAACTTCTGGCATAACAGTGTAAGAGCCTCTGCTGACCCATCCCCAGTGAAACTTGTAAGAACTATGAAAGAAAAAAAATTTGCATCTCTGGAAATGACCGAAAGTGCACAGAGCAAATGAAGAAATATTTATTGAAGAAAATCTAATATTTAGTAAGAGCTTGAATTGGGTGAGAGTTTGTGATGTCTGAATCATGACCTGCTCCCTCTCAACTCAGCCAAACAGAAATTCCATTCCAGACTGATAAAACCAAGAACACAGCACTTCCTCATGTCAGCATCTCACAGCCTGCTTCCCGATACCTGTTGCTGGGCAAAGTTTTGGGCAAGTGAGGCTGAGAGGTAGTGTAAGCAGATGTGGTAGGTTGTCCCCTGAGAAAGAGAATGAGGTATGACTTTCTTGATAGAAGAGACGCTGTTTCTGGCCTAAGCCATTTTGTGGCCACAGTCCTTGCTCTTGAACAGGTCTCAGTAATTAATGATCTTAAGGGAAAAGAAGAATGCAGAAATAGGCAAGAGAAGTAACAGTAGCAAAGATAACATATTAATTGTAAAGGCTCCCTGTTCTGTTTCAATGGTAAAGATTAGCCTAAAGTGGTCAATAACCAGATCAACTGGGACCCAAGGGATGATGATATTGACCTTTTCTGACCTTCGTGACTTCAGTCAACTAAAGCTTGGACTTTGTGGATATCCCCCTCCCCCCAAACCCCTTTGTTAATATGCTTGTATCTTAGCTTAAAGTTTGCCCCAATTTTGCTGTTCAGGGAGACACTTCTTTGGAAAAGATCCCCAGTATTCTCCTTACTTGCTGCAGGTAATAATCCTTTTACAGGGACTTCCTAGGTGGCTCAGTGGTTAAGAATCTGCCTGCCAATGCAGGGGACATGGATTTAATCCTTGCTCCAGGAAGATCCCATGTGCCTTGGAGCAACTAAGGCTGAGCGTCACAGTTATTGAGCCTGAGCTCTAGAGCCCAGGAGCCACAACTATTGAGCCCATGTGCTGCAACTACTGAAGCCCACATGCCTAGAGCCTGTGCTCTGCAAACAAGAGAAGCCACTGCAATGAGGAGTGCATGCACCACAATGAAGAGTAGCCCCCGCTCGCTGCAACTAGAGAAAGCCTATGTGCAGCAACTAAGACCCAATGCAGCAAATAAAATTAATTAATTAATTAATTTATAGAAAAAGTAATAATCCTTTTCCTGATCTTTGGCTTGGTTGTGTCTTTTGACTTACACTTACCAAGAAGCAAACCCAGTTTTCCAGGTAACAGTGGGAGCTCATTTCTTCTGCCCAGACACCACTCATAGAATGGAGGCTCTACATTGGACATAGCACCATTGAGACTACTGAGGCCCTAGCCCTTAATCTGACTCATGAGGTGGGGGTTCCATACTGACAGAGACAAGATAGGGTGACTTGGGATTGCTGGCCCTCCTTCCACTGAATTCTAGCTCAAAGAGAAGTATTGTCATTGCCCCAAGCACCAGATGCTTAGTTTAGGGATTTTGCCTGGTGGGGGGGGGGGGGGGGGGGGCGGGAAGTGGGACATAGAATAAAGAGCTCCAAATATCTTTCCAGAGGAACTGATTTTATTTGCAGCAAAGTGTGGAAAAGTTCAAGTCAAAGGGCCCTCTCAGAAATAGAGGTTATAGTGAAAGACAATTTGATAGATTGATAGATTCATTAGAGGCACAGGCTAAACTATAAACAAATAGTTTGTTGGTGAGAAACAAGGAAAGGGCTGGCAAGAGATCTCATGGGGTCTGAAAAAATCTCAAACAGTGACCCTGGCAATTATCCCTTTAAAAGAAATGGAAGAAATGGAATGTGATCTGATCAATCCATAAGTAAGTTATGCCCCAGGGCATTGTTGAAAACAAAAGAGCAATCTGTTAGCAATACTAATTGTTAAGTGTCACTAGGCACTTAACAGCTGGGTGTGGTCAGGGAAGGAGAAACTTAAAGAGAGTCTATCAAAACTAGTAG
Source organism: Hippopotamus amphibius kiboko (assembly GCF_030028045.1). NCBI lineage: Eukaryota > Metazoa > Chordata > Mammalia > Artiodactyla > Hippopotamidae > Hippopotamus > Hippopotamus amphibius. Next base: position 17,920,923 of record NC_080198.1, read on the forward strand.
CATCCTAGGTTGACCGTGGGCATACCCCCAAGCTGTAACCTCTGAGGAGAAACATTAGAGATCTTACAGTACAGGGTGAAATAGACGTAAATGAGATAATCCAGCCAGTCAATAAACAAGTAAATGAGCAAGTAACAATAACGAACCCCAGAGGAGAGTGGACTAACAGCCAGAGTTGCTGCAATATATCATCTAAAATGTCCAGCTTCCAACAAAAAATTACAAGACATGCAGAGAAACAGGAAAGTATGGCTCATCTACCTGGGGAAGAATCAGCGAAAACACTGCCTGTGAGTGACTGGATGTTAGGTTTTATAAAACTTTAAAGTAGCTATTAAAATCTGTTCGAAGAACTAAAGGAAATCAAGATTAAAGAAATAAAGACATGGTGAAATGTCACATCAAATAGACTATCAATAAAGAGAAATTATAAAGAAGGACAAAATGGAAATTCTGGATTTGGGAAGCACAATAATTGAAATAAAAATTTTACTAGAAAGTCTCATCTGTAGATTAGAACTGACAGAAGACAGAATTAGTGAATTTGAAATAAAGTAATAGAGATTATGCAAACCAAAGAATAGAAGGAATAAAAAAAGGGATGAGAAAAATTAACAGACCCTCAAAAAATGTGAGGCACTATTAAATGCACAAATGTGTAATGGGAGTGCCAAAAGGAGAGAAGTGAAAGGAACAAAACAATTTTTTTTCAAAGAAATAATGATTGAAACTTTCTAAATATGAAGAAAACTTTATACATTGAAGAAATTCAATAAACTCATAGTAGGATAAATTCAGAAAGATCCAGAGACATATCATAGTAAAAATACTGAAAGCTGAAAGTAAGGAGAAAATCTTGAAAGTAGCAAGAGAAAAATGACTAATCACTTATAAGCGAACCTCAACAAGATTAACAGCTAACTTTTCACTGGAAGCAATGGAGGCCAGAGGTGGTGGGATTAACATTCAAAGTGCTCAAAAAAAAAAAAAAAAAAAAAAAAAGTCCATCAAGAATTCTTTATCCAGCAAAGCTGTCTTTCAAAAATAAAGCAAAATAAAGACATTGCCAGATAAGCAAAAATTGAGAAATTAGTTGCTAGCAGACCCACTTTACAGCTACTAAAGGAAGTTCTTCAGATGAAAGCAAGTAACTCAAGGTAATAATTTGAGTGCACACACATAAAAAACCAAACTACTAGTAAAGTTAATTATAAAAGACAGTATAAGTGCAGGTTTCTTCTCCTTTCTTCTCAATTTAAAAAGCAATGCTATAAGTCAACATGTGTATTATATATTGTTGGGCCTATAAGATGTAGAAACATGATATATTTGCCCACAGTAGCTCAAAAGAGGCAGGTTAGAGCAAAGCTGTGTTGAACTAAGGAAATGATGCCAGATGGCAACCCAGATCCACAGGAACAAATGAAGGGAACCAGAAAAGATAAAAAAGAAGTCTAATATAACAGAAACTGTAAATATCTATTTACTCTCCATTCTTCTCTTAGCTTCTTTAAAAGACATAAAAAGATATAAAAGTATAAAAGTTATAAAATTATGAAAATAATTATAACAATGCATTGTTATGCATTTCTAACATGTACGGATGTAATATGTACCAAACAACCCCAAAAAGGAAAAAGGAGCCTGGAGCTATATATGAATAACCTCTCTGCATCTCACTGGAATTAAATTAATATCAGTCTGAAGCTGATTTTGATGCATTAAGATGTATGTAGTAAGCTCAAGAGCAACCACTAAGGAAATAACTCCAAAAATGGAAAACAAAATCATTAAAGAAATTAAAATTCTTCCAAATATATATTAAGAGATTTATTGACAGGAATTGGCTTATGTGATTGTGGTGGCTGGCTACGTCAGTGGCAGATTCACAACCCGTAAGGCAGGTCATCAGGAGGGATACACTGGAAACTCTCGGGCAGAAGTTTGCACCATAGTCACAGGTAGAATTTCTTCTTCCTCAGGGAAATCTTGGTTCTGCTCTTTAGGTGGTAGAGCCCACCAGATGATGGAGGACAATTTCCTTTATTTAAAGTCAATGGATTGTAGATGTTAATCACTTCTATAAAATACCTTCACAGCAACACCTAGATTGGTGTTTGATGGAATAAGCAGGGGCTGTAGCCTAGTCATGTTGACACTCAACTGACCATCACACATCCCAGATAAACTCTTGTGCCTAAATGTTTGCTTTAGAGTCAGCTTTTGGAGGAACCCAAAGTAAGATACCTCCTATACCACTCTCTTTCTTGACTCAGCATGGCACAAAGTTCCCCTCCCCAAGGGAGTAAAGCTTATTTTGAGCACAGGCAATTCCTATGACAGCCCATGCTCTCAAAACCCTGTGGCTCCTCATCTAGAATGTTATACGTTGGGAGATTGTGTCAGCTCTCTCTTGGATGCTGTTTGCTCATGCAAGGCCAAGTTTGACACATTATCTTGGCTGCCACAGCCCCCTGTATCCGTAAGCCAGTGTTTTCTGTCATCACTTTTGCTAACTGTCCCAGGATTCAAATAAATACCACATCCCCCCGAGTAATATTTACAGCTGTCTGAAGAAGGTATTCATAGGGGGGTTTCTGATTTTAAAAATTTCCCCCCATTTCCCCTGAGCCCAGCATTGAATATTTTCACTACAAAGCTAGACTCAGGACAGAAAAATAGCAGATAAACATTGCCATATGTTTTTAAAACCATGTAGGATTTTTTTTTTTTTGAGCAAACTGATACTATTCTCAAAGCTTTATATGAGCATCTCTTATCATTTATAGTGATTAAAAACAGAAGGAAGCAATTGGGTTGGGGGAGGCCCCATCTTTTTCTTTCAAGTCTTTTATAATTTGTACTGCAAAAATGCAGCAGGAGCCTAAAACCTTTGAGGAGTACATGCAGGGTGGGGCTAGAGGCCAGCAAAATATTTGTTATTTCTATTTATAATAATAAGAGCTAAGAGATATTATCACCTTCTCCATGCTAGGCACCATGCTAAGTGCTTTGCATACTGAATTTCATTTGATTTTCAAAACGCCCCTGTGTGATAGGTGCTATTTTTATCCCCAGTTTCAAGATGAGAAGACAGAGACCCAGATAAGCAGTGAACAGTCTCATAGGTGTAAGAGTCAAAGCTGGCCTTGAACCCTGTCCTTGTCCGATTACAGAATGTGTGCATGTAACCACTGTGCCTCTTGCTGTTTCTGATCAGATGCTAATGCCACCTGCGAAATAGATGTGGGTGGTTTCTAACTCCTTGCTATTCATGAAAATGCTCTTGTTGGGATGTTTGTGTCTCAGGGCTGGTCTTGAAAGTCGTCGTTGCCTGTGGCTAGGCTCACGTGGAAGAGAGTAAGATTTAGAGGGAATGGTAAAATGACAATCTTTATTCCCACAAGAAAAAAAGTCTCCTTCCCTATCACTTGCAACATGTCATCAAAGGGAAATAACCTTTGTGACACGGAAACAGTGTCGCTTAAGCCGTGGACTTGTCTTCCTCCATTCAGTTATATGATTAATTTTCTTCGTATTAACTTAAAATGAGCCCATTTAAAAGAGTACTTTTTTCCTTGAAAGCGTTGCTCATTATGCTATCATTTAAAGTAATTAAATCAGAATAAATGGCTCTGTGAAGCTATTTTAATGTAACATCTAATTATATCTGACCTAGACTGTGAACTATAATCATTAAGTACATGAACTGTGTAATGTTCTGCACGTTCTTTAATAATTTATATGGCAGAATTCAGCTGCATGGAGCCGTAAGCAGGAACAGCATCTTCCGTGACACCTGTTACCTGCCCAGGATTGCAGAGGTGGCCTGTCAGCTGCTGGTCCAGCTCAGCATCCTTCCCTCTCTGTGGATGCTCAACTCCATTGGAGGGAAACTATACTCTGGATGCAAGTTAATTATTTTGACAAGGAACCCAGAACAAATCAATGAAATGGGTAGCATTTATATACTTTTGGCGATTGAAATGTTCTCTGGGCCTGACAAAAGGTGGCCTCATGAGGGAGGGTGCCTTACCGGTAGAGCTAATTTTGTCGCCCAGAAGGTGTCTGGACCACCAGAGTCACGCTCTGGCTGTTACTGGAACGGCTGCTCTGTGTTTGCATTTGCATTCTCAATTTTAAGTCTTCAGCTTGGCCATGGGAATGTGTTCTTGGCGGCAACTCAAGAGAAGACCTCTCCAAAACCAGGAGGGATGTTTCAACCAAATTTGGGAAGACACGTCAGTGTGACAGTTTTTGTTTTTGAATTTGCAAGCGAGGAATTTTTTTTCTTTTAATCCATTGGTGTTACTAAAATTAGTTTCAATTTTGGGCCTTTTTTTCCTCCTCCTTTGCATTTATCATTCTTATGGAGATGCTGTCATAATTTTTTTCTCTTTTTAAATAGTTAAGCCTGTCATGCTTTGGGAAATAAAGATGTTTGTTTCCATTGCCTCTTTTGGTGCAGGGAGAGTGAGAAACAAAAGATTTTGGTTTCTAAAACAGAAGTATAAATTCACTATCCCTTCTTTGTCAGTCTGAAAAGTTCTGAAAACTTAACCTTTTATCATTGCTCACTTGGTGTTGAAACCTGCCATGACCTCTGATTATTTGGCTAAACCTGACGTTTACTGACCAATGCTCTTGGTTAATCCACGTGGTTGATCACACTGCTATGAATTTTCGCATGTCCCGCTGCAGAAGTATTCATGTGTTTGATTATCACCTGTTGCCCTAGACCCACTAGGAATATCACAGAGTACACTGTATATGCCCCTTTCTGAAATCTGAGAAGTTCTGATTCCCTAAACAGTTCTGGGCCCCAGGGGTTTAGAGAAGGAGCCATGAGACTTGGAATAAAGATATGAATAACTATCATTTATTGAACTCCACAGTGACCCAGGCACTTCACATGTGTTGTCACTTTTATGGTCACTCATTGTGTAGATTGTTTTCATTTAATGCATAAGAAAACCAAAGTTCAGAGAAGTGATTTGCCCAAGGACACAAGAGATAACATATTTATCAATCTTTATAAATATTCTTTTGAACAGATAAGGTGTAAAAACATTAGGTTTTCATGGTGAGGTACCCAGCATGTAGTGACTATTCAGAATGTCTTGTGGAGAGGAGACCAATTCATCCAAATCATTTGTGATTTGTACTTTACCTTGTGTCCCATCCTGGGTGCTACAAACCTTGTGTCATTCAGCACTCATGGCTAGTGGCCAAGGAACCCTTCCTACATGTCAGTCATGAACCATGTGTTTTAAGTGATTTCACTGTCACAACAATCCTATAAGATGGGAGACTGTTATCTCCCCTCCCCCACCCCATTTTACAGATGGGTACACTGAGGCTTAGGGAGGTGACTTAAGTTGCCTTGAGATCGTGCTGTTGTTGAACCCAGATTTGTGTGCTCAGTGAGGCCAGACAAACTGAAACATCTGAGTTTGGAGCAGAGAAAAGTTTATTGAAAAGGCCAAGCAAGGAGTATGGGCAGCTTGTGATCAGAAGACCCAAACTAACCAATGGTCTTCTGGGAAGAGTTTTTAAAGGCAAATTTTAGGGTAAGGGCTGCAGGATGTATGGCTTTCTTCTGATTGGTTGGTGGGGAGGTGACAGGGTAGTGTTTCAGGAATCTCAGTCATCAGCCTTCTGGTTCCAACCAGTCTGGGGTCCACATGCTTGTGCTCAGCCTGAAGTTACCATCCTCCACTTGGGTGGGAGCCATGGTTTCTGTAGCGGAACTCAGAGGTCTGTATCAGATTGTTAAGCCCATCCCTTGAGGAGTAATCAGGACTCTGCCTTATCACTGCACTGTTGTTTCTCGACTGCTTTTCCTTTGTTTCTTCTTTCCCTCTCTTCCTTAATAAGTAACTGCTTGAATCTGCCCTTTGGGACTCAGGGAAGGCCTACAAACAAGAAATGGGAGCCACAGAAAGGTTTTTGTACTTGGGAGGGCCCCACAGGGTCCTGCTCAGTTTCAACAGCACCCTGAAATGGCCAGACTGAGAGCAGAGCCTGTGCTTTCTCGTGTCTAAAGCTGAGCAGCCATCACCTTGTTAACTCACTCTAAAGTTTAGAAGCATTAAAATTCACTGAGATGCAAGACAAGAATTCAATCATGGCCAGTGTAACTCACAGCAGGAGAAAACTTTTCAACTGCAGGCCCATAAATCTTAAAGCCTCCAACCGAGTTTATGGAGCCAGCACCCTAAGAGTGGCTTCATTTCTTTCTGGGTTGGATACTGAGGGCCGGCCATGGAGGATCTGTCTGTGTTGTGAGCACAAGGTTCATGTTGGGTGGAGTAAACCCATGAGATCCCATTTCTGGTCTTCGTTCTTGACTCAGAATCTCAAGACAGTTTCTGGTTCCTATATTAAATTAAATTAAATATTTACTTGAGTTACTGCCATGTATCAGACTCTTTCTTAGGGGATGGAGACAAACCAATGGACAAATCAAAGTCTCTGCTTTCAAGAAGTGTATGCTCTAGTGGTGAGGGGGATAGTCATTGAGAAAATGAAAATATAGTGTGTCAGTGACTGCTAATGGGCACAGGCTTCTTTCTGGGGTGATGAAAGTGACTTCGAATTAGATAGTGGTTATGGTTGCACAACCTTGTGAATATATTAAAACGTTCTGAATTGTGTACTCTAAGTGGGTGAATTTTATGGTATGTGATTTATATCTCAATAAGAATATGTCAGGAGATAATAGGAGATAAGAAAAAAATAAAGCAAGGTGGAGAGCCAGAAAGTGACAAGAGGTGCTGGATTAGATGACATGGTCAGGGAAGATGCAGAAGATGCTGTAGATGTTCTCCTGTCTTCTGTCTGTCCACCGTGATTCACCATTGGGAGAACTGTGGTCCTGCCAGCAGCTCCCCACCTCTAGCACCTGCATTGCTTTGATTTTATGCCCACGTGCCTTCTTCACCATCATGGAATTTGCCTTGTATGAGCACCTATAATCAGGACAACCAAGTAAGAGGCGGGCAGGTTATGGTCTGAATTGTGTCTCCTCCCAGATTCATGTGTTGAAGCCCTAATCTCTAGTACCTTAGAATGTGCCTATATTTGGAGATAGGGCCTTTTGAGAGGTGATTAAGCTAAAATGAAGCAATCTAATTGGTGATCTTATAAGAAGAGGAAATTTGGACACACAGAGAGACACTTAGGGTTGTGTATGCCCAGAAGAAAGGCCATGAGAGGACACAGGGAGAAAGTGGCCATCTGCAAGTCAAGGAGAGGGGCCTCAGGAGAAACCAAACCTCTGACACCTTGATCTTGGACTTCCAGTCTCCACAACTATGAGAAAATGAATTTCTATTGTTTAAATCCCTCAGTCTATGGTATTTTTGTTATAGCAGCTGGAGCTGACTTTTACAGTTAACCAAACCCAGAGCTCAATCACGTGGTGTCAGACTAATGTCAGAAGAAGGCATAACCAGCCATTGCTGGCTTGGGAGATGGAGAGGGGGTCCAAGGCAAGGAACATGAACAGCCTCCAGAAGCTACAAAAAGACAAGGAAACAGATTCTCCCTTCAAGCCTCCAAAGAGGAATGCAGCTCTGTAGACCCTTTGATCTTTATCCAGTGAGACCCATTTTAGATTTCTGACTTCCAGAACTATAAGAGAATAAATATGAGTTGTTTTAAGCCACTACGTTTGTGGTAATGCGTTACAGCAGCAGTTGGAAACTCATACATACAGTTTCTGTCCAATTGCTCAGCTCTGCTGTGGAAGCCTGAAAGCAGCCACAGACCATGTGTAAATGAATGGGGGTGGCTGTGTTCCAATAAAACTTTATTTGCAAACACAAGTGGTGGGCTGAATTTGGCATGTTGCCTGTAACTTGCCATCTCTTGGAATACAGAATTTCTATAAGAGAATACTAAAGACAGAGTTGAGCTTTATGCATTAATATGGTCCTATCTTCAAGATATTGTTAAGGGGAAAAAGAAAGGTGCAGAAGACTCTGTTTTTTCATTTGTATAAAAAAAAGTATAAATATTTACACTACATCTGTATGAGCCTGTATATGCAGCTACAGTTTCTGGAAGAATATACATGAAATATGTTCATGGTTCTTCTGAAGAAGAGGATGATGGGTCTGGGGTTGGAGAAAGGCTTATGTTGATGATTCTTTTTTTGTGCTGTTTGAATCTCTGAACTGTGTGTATGTGCTTTTTTTTCTTATTAAATAATAAAATAAAAATGTTTATAAACCACCTATTAAAAAACCTACCCAAGCATCGTGCCAGATGTCAATTGTTGTTTAACTTAAATTGCACTTTAGAAAGCTTTTTATTGAAGTCTAGTGTAGGCACAGAAAATCACACATATTAAGTGTGCAACCTGATGAATTTCCATAAAATAAACACACCTGTGTGCCCAGCACTCCGAGGGAGAAACAGAACATGCCAGCATCTGAGGAGCCCCTCTGCTCCCAGACCAATGGTGCCTGAGAGTCACCGCCACCCAGGACCACAGCAGCAGAAATTAATTTTGCTTGTATTTATACTTGACATAAATGGAATCACCGATTATCTCCTCTTTTATGTCTTGTTTCTTTCACTCAACTGTATGTTTCTGAGACTAAGTCTTATTTTTATGTGTGTGCAGTTGTAGAGGGTCACTCTCACCTCTGTAGTGCATTTTGTTGTGAGGATATAGCATAATTATCTTTCCTACTGCAGGTGGATGTTTGGGCAGTTTCCGCAACAAGACTTTTACCGATAGTGCCACTGGCCATTTTTATCTTAGCTCCTATTTGAGTTCTGTTGAAGAAGTCTGTGCTTCTCCAAGATGTTCTCCTACTGTGTCTTCTAAAGTTTCATTCCTTTATCTTCCGTATTTAGGTCTGTCATCCACTGGGAGTTAAGGGAAGGAAGGGTAAGATTTTTTTACTCATAGAAATAGCCAATTGACCTACCAGCATCCTTTGAGAAGACCATTCTTTATGGTCTTTACTGGACTGCTTTCCAGTGTTCTGGACTGGACTTGAAAATAATTAGGAATTAAAATGTTTTATATCTGAATGTGACCAAAAAATCTAGGAGATCTGACTGATACATTGTCTAGGGGCAGAGACAAACCTCCTCTCTCTCCCTCTCTGTGAATGTGTGAGGGGGGTGTGTGTGTGTTAGGTATGTATGTACATATTAGAAGTGTGTATACATTAGGGCTGTGTGTTAGGTATGTGTGTTTATGCACAGGTGTGTGTATGTATTGGGTGTGTGTGTATGTGTGTTAGATGTCTGTGTAGGTACAGGTGTATGTGTACAGGTGTGTGTATACAGGTGTGTGTATTATTTGTGTATGGAAAGTCTTTTAGGTATTATGTATGTATGTAAGGGGTGTGTGTGTGTTAGAGTTGTGTATGTGTGTGTTAGGTGTCTGTTAGGAGTGTGTAGGCATTAGGGACGTGTGTTTATGCATAGGGGTGTGTGTGTATTAAGTATGTGTACGTATTGGGGATGTGAGTGTGTGCAGGTGTGTGTCTATTAGGTGTGTACATGTATTTGGTGTCTGTGTGTGTGGAGTCCAGGGCTCCTCTGCGGAGGTTCTACTCAGGTTCCCAGGAGAGGGTTTCAGGGCCAGGGGAAGGAAGGGGCTTATCCAGCTATAGGATAATCGGGGCAAAGGGCAGGGGGCTGCAGAGCTTGGCGGTTAGAACAGGATCCTGAGTTCAGAGCCTGGCCGGCTGCATGGAAGAGCTAATGGGCTGGGTTCTTCATGTGCCTTTTGCCCCAGGCCAGGCTGTTTCTCAGGATCTACTCTGGGAGGGATTTGAGGTGGCTGTAGCCATGGGGAACTGAATGCTGGTGCTTGGGGGAGCCGGTAGGGCTGGCGAATGCTGTACTTCTAGGCCCCCCACCCCCAGGAGGAAAGACCCACCTGGACTCTCTCCCTGTGCAGTGAGCCAGGAAGTGGGGGAGCAGCTCAGACTGGTCTCTAATCACTCAACTGGGAGCCTGCTTTTAGCCCCCCAAATATATATTTGTTAGTTTCGGTGGGTGAATTTTCTCCACATCTGCTTAAATAACACAAATTCTGCCACCAAATTTTCCTAAACGTCTGTCTTCTGTGTAATTTGTATGTCATGCTATCGAGGCTGCTGCTTGAGATACTTCAGTGGATAAATTATTCTCCCCTCCACTTCTGCAAAAAATTACACTCTTTGATGTGAAAATTATATGCACTTAGAGATATGCTAATCCGAAAATGATTTGAGAAGGGGAGCAGCTGACTTGGAGGCTGCCGTAGTCATTTGCACCTGCACAGGCGATTCCTGAAGGCGAGTGAGATCTTGCCAACTCTTCTTGCCCCAGAGTGGTTTTTAGTTTCAAAAGCCATTGATTTCTCAAAATCTGACGGAGGTAATTCTAATGCAAAATATGACGATTTTAAATATATTAAGTGGTTGGGAGGTACTGGTGGAGATTAGCATGGCATTAGGGAAATTTCATTCATTCATTGATACACATATTCAATGACTATTAATGGAACACCCAGAGTTATTCACAGAGAATAAACCAGATGGTGTCTGCCCTCTTGAAGTTGTCAGAACTTAAGGTGGTGAGGGTCTGTTGACAAAGAACACTTGGAATCTACTCTAGATGAGACTGTTGTCACTCAAGATGTGGTCCATATAGCATCCTCAGCGAGGCTGTCACAAGTGCAGACGCGCAAGCACCAGCTCCCCTAGACCCAGTGAATCAGAGCCTACATTTTAATAAATCCTCAGGTGACTCATATTCGTGCCCATCCTTGGCTACTCATTAGAATCATCTGAGGGAACTGAAAAAGAGTTCTGAGGCCCAGAGTGCGCTCCAGGCCAATCAAATCAGAACCAATGGGGGCGGTTCTTGGGCATCGTAGAAAACCACTCCTCTGGACGTCCTGAGTCAGAGTTTCTGGGGGCGGGATCCAGGAACCTATTTCGTAACAAGCCATTCAGACAAAATCTGTTGGGTAAGCACTCAGAACTCCTTGAGAGAGGAGACTGGAAGATCTTTGCATGGTGGAAGGGGAAGGGGATGAAGCAGAAAAAAGTCAGTCTGGAGGTGGGGTAGGTAGGGAGAGTCCTGAACCTCGCAGCTTTCTTTAACTTTTAATATTGACATAATTTCAGACTTACATAAAAGTTGCAAGAACAGTACAAAGAATTCCCTTATACACTTTGCCCAGACTTCCCAGCCCAAATATTTTATCACAGTTGTGGCTCTCACTTCCAGCTCTCCTGCTGTGTGTATGTGTGTGTACACACACATATATAATTATATAATATGTGCATGCACATATGCACATATATATCTACCCCCAAACTTGAGAGTAAGTTGCAAGCTTGGTTCCCTGTAACTTCGGTATGTATTTTGTAAAAACAAAGACACTCTCTTATATAATCACAGACATTCTCTTATATATAATTCTCTTATATATTAAAATCAGGCGGTTAACACTGATACAATCCATTACCTAATCCACAGACCTTGTTCAGATTATGTCAGTTGTCTCAATACTGTCCTTTATAATGAAAGAACATGTGTTGTGTTCAGTTCTGGTGTCTCTTTGGTTTTCTTTAAGCTGGAACCGTTCCTTAGCCTTTCTTGGTATTTCATGATGCTGAAATACCAAGGTACAAGGGACAGGTATTTTATAAAGTATCCTTCAGTTTTAGTTTGATGTCTCCTCAGGAATGGACCTTTGGCAGGGATCCACTGAAATGATACCACGTCCTCAGTGTATCTGATCTAGATGCCCTTGGCATTGGTTGTTCATGGTGATGTTAACCTTGATCACTTGGCTATGATACTCTCTGCCAGGTTTCTCCATTTTTATCTTCAGTCATTCATTATATTGTGATAAGATTGTTCCTCCTCCAACTTTTACCTGCTGGTTTCAGCATCCGATGGTGATTCTTGACAGAATCAGTTAGTATTACGATGTTTGCCAAATGGCCATTTTCTAATTTCATCATTCCTTTAATGTTACTATTAGTTGGTTTTTTTTAATTACCATAAGGTGGAAGGAAGAGTCCATGGTTTCCCAAAGTGTGATTTGTAGAACACTTATCCCCAAAAGTATAACATGAACCTCAGTTCTATTTGAGGTGGTAATGCACCCAACAGAACACAACATTCCAATTTTACTTACAGTTAGGGGGTGTATATGATTATGAAAATGTTGTATAGGACTTTGAGGGAGACTGTGAAAAAAGTTGATGCACCTGGAAGATGGACTTCTTTGTCTTTCCCTCCTTCATCCACTGCTGGGCTGGAATACACATGTGGTAGCTGGGGCTCCAGCAGCCATCTTAGGCCATAAAGTGGCTCTGAGGATAAAAGCTACTCTCTTTAAGTTTAGCAAAGCAGGAAGATAGGAGCATGCATGTCTGATAACACCGTGGAGCCCGTGTAGTAACTCTAAAGTATTTGGCCTTGGATTTCTCTTATTTATGTATGAGAAAAAATTCTAACATTATTATTTTGGGTGCATATGCCTTTTCGATTTTTAATAAGTATGGTTAGTGATTTCCCCATTTGGCATTTAATACATATATGTGTACGTGCACAACAGACACCCTTGAGTTAGAAAATCTGTAGAGAACAACGTTCTCCTTTAGAAAAGCATGTGCTTTCCCCCGATAATAATTTATTTTCAATGAATACCTTCCCACAAGAGGTATTTTGCCCTCAGCAGAGGGACTGAATTCTTTTGCAAGTGGTGTATGTTTTGTTCTGCTTACTTCGTACACATTCCAAAATAAACGAGTATTCTAATAATTTAGTGCATGCCACATGATTTATACCATATGCCCATGTCAGGAATAAAGGGCTTCAGTGCATCTGCTTATCTGAGTGTTGAATTGGGCTCCTAAACTTCCTGGCCAGCTCGCACCATCAGGCTACCATCTGACTGGGACAGAGTGGATCTAGGGCAAGCTGAGCGCTCTGCTTCATCAAGGCAGACCTCGCAAGCATCTGCACTCAGACATTGCCCCCTCTTCTAGGAGATTTCAGTTAAGGGGCCTCTCAACCACCATAATTGATGGGTTACGGAGAAGGAAGGCAATGTATCTGCTAAGGAAGATCTCCCTCCTGCGCTCCCTTAGGACAGGGCTCTGTGATTTCAGGGTTACAATGAATATTAGCCAGCTTTTAATAATTCCCCTCTTTCTTCCCTCCATCTTCTCCTAAGTAGTAACAATAGGCAGCATTTATTGTGCATTTATTATACGATAATATGTGTTCTGCATTCTCTGCTCATTTCATCCATAGGTACAGTTACTAACGTCCTCAATTTGGCAAACCAAGACTCTAAAATATTATATGAAATGACATCTGCAAACAACTTATCCAAATAAAGTCACATTCTGAGGTCCTGGGTGGATACAAATTTGCGGGGTGGGCAGGTGCTCTTCAACCCACTGGATTGCCCAAGTTTTTGACTCCTGGGGAATACCCTTATGTAAAAGCCCACGCCACGCAATGCTTAGTTTCGATTCTGTGTATGTGTGTGCGCATTCCCCGGGGGAAAAATCTCACGTAGAATGTGTAATGCTTCTCCAAGTGCAAGTTCTATCCTAAGAGACCAAGATGTATTCTTTTTCACAGGCGTGAGGACAAGCCCAGCCCATTTGGCTTTTACTGGGTGTCACCGCTCCATCCATCAGGCTTGCCTGTGTCCAGAAGGCTGTTTTCATGCATTTTTATGGCTGCTGGAGACTCCATTAAAGGCACGTTCAATCAGCGCCCTGACAGTGACAGAGCCCAGTTGCTCACCAATTCTCTCTCTTGAAATTTATAGAGATCATAAAAGACTCGTAGGAAATCCTTTGGCCTCCACATTTGGGTTGCAAAGTATCTCCTTTAGAAGGCAAAATGCCACTGAAGACCATTTAGACATTTGGTTTTTGCATTTCCTGGGGCTGGGTTCCTACTCCGCTTTCCCCACCCAGGCCCTGGGCCTCATGCTGCAAAACCCAGGTTGGGGAATGAGAGAGCCTCATTACAAGGGACAGGAATAGTACTTCTTGATCTTTTTTTCCCCCCTTTCCTATCTTCCCAGGGACTGGGGACTTATCAGCAAGGTCCTGACCTTGGCCATAGTTTGGCATCATAGCACACCTGCAGTTCTGCTGTGTAGAAATAACCCGAGTTGGGCCATTGGCAATTGTGTAGCCTCTGGTACCCATCCTCATGGAGCATCACATGGTGGACATCTGGGTTTGCCAGCCCTGCATCCATGTAGGGTGAGAGCACCTTGCCTTTGCTTTGGGGGCTGTCCTGCTTCACTTAGTGACTTAGTATCTGTGCTGCTGACTCCCTGCCCCCACCTCCGCTAGGGTGGGCCTGACACCCACACCTAGACAAGTCAGACACCTTCCTAAGACTTCTGTTGGAGCTATTAGAAAGCTCACTTTGCACAAGGACTGTGCTGGGCCTTTTGCCCTCAGAGCTTGTCTCCTACTTCCTTACTTTTCCTCCACTCTTGTGTGTATTCCAGTGGACCAGCCCCTGCAGGCTGCATTTCCCCAGCACCCTGGCCAGCTGACTTCCAGCTGGGTTGCACCAGTAGTAGGCACTGGGGTAGACTGAGGGTGAAAGTAGGGAGAGGCCAGAGTAGTTCTCCCTCTCCCTCCCTGCCTTGGGCAGTGTCTCCAGCAGCAGCTGCAGCTCCCCTCTGGCTCTAGCCCTCACCAGGCTGGTACCCAGCCTCTGGGCTCCAGTTACATCATCCTGCTCTCTTTGTCTCTCTGATATGAAAGGCAGTGCCTTCCCGATGTGGCTAATCTCTGGACTAGTCAGTATCTCCAGTTTTCTTCTAAGCAATTTCTCACCTCTGTAACCAGTTCCCTGAGTTAATTTTTCTCCAGTGCAGATACCCAAGGTGGGTTTTCATGAATGGTTCAAGAGAAAAATAATCTGGAACTGCAGTAGGCCAACATGTGTGTGTGTGTGGGTGGGGGGCGGTTAGACTGAGAATGAAGCTGTCAGGAGGAAAGCAGGGCTGAGAGAGAAAGAAAAAGAAGATAGACTGAGTCCAGATGATGTTTGAACTCCTGGATATAGCTATGCCTGAAGCCCCTTGGCTTTTCATTACGTTAGTCAGCAAATCCCTCTCTGTCCCTACTTTTTTTCCTGCTCTTGATCCAATGTGAATTGGGTTCATGTCACTACAGCTAAGACTCCTGTCATAGCAATATTGAGAGTAGTGAGATGCCCATTAAGTATTATTATTATTTTGTTTTTTGTTTTCAGGAAAAGGTCTGTCTGTTTTTATTTTTTTCTTTAATGATTTATTTTTTTAAATTTATTTATTTATTTTGGCTGTGCCAGATCTTAGTTGTGGCACATGGGATCTCTGTTGCAGCATGCAGACGTCTTAGCTGTGGCATGCGAACTTCTAGTTGCTGCGTGCATGCAGGATTTAGTTCCCTGACCAGGGATCGAACCCAAGCCCCCTGCATTGGGAGTGTGGAGTCTTATCCACCAGACCACCAGGGAAGTCCCAAGGTCTGCTTTTAAAAAGTTATTCATCAGAGACAACAAATCACCTTAGAACAGATTTTTTTTTTTTTAAGTCATCAACGATTCTCTGGTAAACCAAATGTGAGGCAAATATTCACTTAGGGTTCCCAGAGAAGACTTGAACAAAGGAATTATTTCCCCATTCTGAGCTGCATTATGTTTTTGAAAGAACTGCTTTGTAAAAATCTCTGTGTGTCATAGATATATGCATGTTACAACTAATCAAATGGTATACTTTCTGTACAGTTTAGTCCATGTCAATTAGTCTTTAATAAAGTTGGAAAATGCAAAAAAAAAACCAACCCAGCATAGAAAAAAACAAGTAGACAGGAATACTATTCAGCACTAAAAAGGAATGAACTGCTGTCATGCTGGCTACATTCGATTTGACTCTGCAAGTGAACCTCAGAGTCGTTATGCTGAGTGAAAGAAACCAGTCATGAAAGCAGGCATGTTATGTCATTCTATGTATATGAAGCTCTACGCAACACAACTCTAATCTATAGTGACAGAAAACAGATCAGTGGTTGCCCGGCAACAGAAGTACAGGTAATTGTTTGGGATTAGAGACACAAGGGAACTTTCAGGGATCATCGGAAGTTTCCATGTCTTCACTGTGGTCATAGTTACACAGGGGTAAAATTTAGTCAAGTCCATTGAAATGTATAATTAGAATGGGTGCATTTGAATGGATGTAGTATGTCAACTACAACTCAGTAAATTTGATATTATAAAAAGTCAATGTGTACATTCTGTATGGTAGAATTTTTCTCAAGTGAAGAGCCATTGTTAAATCCATAGTTTGTTTTCCTATGAAATGGGAATGGAGGAAGTAAGGCAACACAGATGAAACCACTACATCTCAGGGGGTGAGTGTTGTGTGGAATGGGGAGAAGGCTTGGCGGGGCCAGAGAAGGGCAGCGCTGAGAGTTCTGTCTAGGGGGCTCCTAGCTGGCACTTCCCCTCCAATCAAAAGCCTGTTGGCAGCCACGCAGGAGCCTCTGACAATAACTTTAGGGTCCGTAAGTTTAAAGCAGAACCGTGCAAAAGCCAGGCGTGGATGGAGGTAGGTGAGGGTAGATCCACATTCCCAGCAGGTGGATGGTGTGGGGTCCTGAGAGCTTGGGTGAGGACAGCTGGCGGAGGCAACTGACCATGTCTGTGTGATTTTTATGCGCCAGATGTGTCCTCACTCTCACAAGTCTTGGAAATTCTTTGGGAGTCAAGTGAACGTTCATGAAACAGGCTTGTGCAATTCACTGGACAAGCTTGGAGTCATTACAAGGACATTAAAAGAACGCTAACCAATTTTAGCCTCTGTCCTGAGGAAGCAAGGCATTTGGTTACAATAAAGTTTTGGAATGAGTCACAGAGCATGACATGACCGTGGCGGGAAAGTTCAAATAGTCCCTAAGGCGGCACCGGCACAGACAAGGTTGTGCTTCAGTTACTGGTATTGAGGAGGACAGGAACGGGTCAAGAGTATGGGGTTGTGGTGTCAAAGAGTGACCCCCAGGTCATGCCACAGGAGGGCTCTGCCTGTTTGCACTTTCCCTCCCTCCCACCTTTTCTCCTATTTTTCCTTTATTCAGATAGGCAGTGTATCAGTTATCTACTCCTGTGTATTCAACTGCCCCCCAAAACATTTAGCAGCTTTAAAATGACGCACATTTATTGTGTCATAGTTTCTGGGGGTTAGCAATTTGAGCATGTTTTAGCTGGAGCCTCAAGCTCTGTGTCTCACTGTGATAAAGGTGTTGGCACAGGGTCTGTGGTCTCATCCAACAGCTCAAGTGGGGCAGGATCCACCTCCAGGTCACTCAGTGGTTTTGGTGGGATCCCTCGTGGGCTCCTCACTGGCTGATGACCGGAGGCTGCCCTCTGTTCCTTGCCAGGTGGTGCTCTCCATCAGGGCAAGTGCATGATAAGAGCCAGAGTGTGTCAGACCATAGCCTTTTATAAGCTCCCAGAAGTGACCTGCATCACGTTTGCCACGTTCTGTGTGTTAGAAGCAAGCCCCTGGGCCCACACTCCAGGGGTGGAGATTACACAAGGGCATGAATAGCAAGGAAGCAGGGTCCCTGGGAGCCACTGTGGAAAGCTGCCCTGCCCACGGGCAACAAGCATTTATTAAGCCCCTTTCTGGGCCAAGTTCTGGATCACATGCTAAGATTCATTATTCACAGATGAATAAGAGAGGGTTCCTGGCCTCGGGGGTGTTCCATTCTAGGCGAAGAGCTGATCAGGTGAGCAAGCACTTGACACTGAGGGGTACATTTCCTGATAGAAGCGTGCAGTGGAACAGAGCAAAGAGGAGGCTGGCTTTGGAGCAGGTTACATGCTTTACCACTCCAGGGTGCTGGCCGACAGATCTAGTGGTGAAGGGGCCACAGGTGCAGTTGATAACGTCGTTGATTATTGCCTGGGTTCAAAATGGAAGGCGATGCTGAACTTCAGGTAAACGTCAGTGAAAAGGATGGTGTAATTTTTATTCCCATCCAAGTTCACACACCTCCTGACTTCTGTCCACAGTCACAGGCACCCTCCAGCGGGAGGAACTCTCTACTCTCCATGGGTAGCTTTACTTACTCGACCACTCTCTGGGCCACCCCCAGTGACTTTTACAGAGAAGGAAAGCATAGGCCAGCGAGTGAGACAAGTGTGGATTGACTCTTGGTTCAGCTGCTTGTAGCCTTGGGCAAGTCACTTCACCTCCCTGAGTTTCAGCCCCTTCGTACATATTAAATGTGGATATGTAGACAAGTGGGGTTGTAAGGAATACAGCGCCTCACGTCAAGACCCTAGCACAAAGGAAATGGTGAGTTACAAGGTTTTCTTTAAAATTATTACTCACCATGTGAATTTTATGTATCCAACTTTCAAGAACCAAATTAATCCAAATTTCCTCTGTAAGAACGTCCCAGACCATTCTACTTCACACCTCAGTTTCCTCCTTTAGAATTCCTCTTTGCAAATCTAGATTGGCACTTGGATGTCAACATGTGAGTATACTTATATGTATATTTTAATGTGCTGGCAAAAATAAAATTGCTTCCACCATTTTCTAAGAGCTTAAAAATATCCAGAGAATGTAGCAGGCATGGTATAGACCTTACCCCACTTAAACTTGCATTAGTCATCTTTCTTTTTAATCCTCGCAATAACCTCCGAAAGCAGGTACTAACATTATTCCGTTCTGCAAATAGAGAAACTGAGGCCCAGATAAGTCAAGTGATCTGTCCAAGTGTGCAAAGCTAGTTGGCAGCAAAACCAGAAGTCTACCACAGGGCAGTCTGACATTGGGGTTGCTGAGACGCGAACCACGACTTCTTTCCATTTATTTTTATTTTGTTGTTGTTGTCTCCTGTCAGCATATAGCACAGTTCCTGACATATAGCAGGCCAACCGTCTGTGCCCAGTGTCTGGGGAACACAAAGGGAGAGAGAATGGGGCAGTGTGGCATGGTGGAGAAAGTTCTAGAATGAGGAGAGCTCCCCGGTTATCATCCCAGCTCCGAGACCACCTACAGGTTTATGCTGGAAGGATATTGCTTTGCCTTTTTGGAGAAAGGTCCTCAGCCTCTACTCTGAGAGTTTAAGTGCCTGAGCTCTGGGGTAGCAGCCTGGATTCTAGTCCCCAGATTTTCTTCTGTCTTTTGTTGTTTTTTGGCCATGCTGCACAGCTTATGGGATCTTAGTTCCCAGACCAGGGATCGAATCTGTGCCCGCTGCAGTGGAAGCATGGAGTCTTTACCACTGGACTGCCAGGGAAGTCTCATTCCCAGCTTTTCTACCTTCTTATCGTGTGCCTTTAGACAGACCCAAGTGAAACCTCAGTTTCCTAGTGTGTAAAATGGGTGGAATACTCTCCTTAGTTCCAGAGGCGGGGAGAATAAAATGAGAACAGGCACATCTAATATGGAACCCCGTATTATATATAAATAGCACTGCTTGCCTGGCACATCCGATGTGCCGTAGAGTGAGTGGTTGTGAGGCTGCCGGTGTGGTTTGTGATGATGGTGGTGGTGGCAGGGATGCTGTCCCGTTGCCATTTGGTAGAGAGCCAGGCGTGAGAGACTCAGGGCATACGAGCGCACTTGGCAAAGGGCAGGCAGGAGGTGAGGGTCTGCTGCCCAACCCCTGGCACCCCTTCAAACCCGTGGGTCGCCATCTCCACAGCTGAGATGACTTCCCCTGAAACCGCAAGCGTAGGCTGGAAAATAAGAGTTGCAGTCAATTAGCTTTTTGTTATGTCTACATGGTATTTGGCAGCCAGTTTGATTTTTTTTTTTCCTCATGGATTTGGCCACGTAAAATAACTTGGGGGAGGCGGGCATCTTGAAGGCAGAGGCCACAAGGACAGCAGAGCAGAGCTGGAGAGGGACGAGCCTTGGCATTGGACCAAGGTGCCTGTGAGTCCTGCTTCTTTCAGTACCAGCTGTGGGCCTTGGGGAATGCTACCAATGTTGAGCCTCAGCTTCTTCATCTGGAAAAGACGGGATATGGGTTCTTACCTCACTGGCGTGAGACACTGTGCATGCAGTTTGATCAAAACAAACTTTCAAAAAAAATTTTTTTTCCAATAAATGGAAGCTATGAGTATTGTAGTTAACAATAGTAGTAAATGATAGAGTTTCATCTTGGGGAGGTATGGCCCATTCTGGAAACAAATTCACCCCTCAGATTGCCAGTGACAGCAGCACAGTCCAACAGCAGAAACACAAGATACTTTCCTGATGTAGCATATTTCGTTGTAAAAGATGTATTTTGGCTCTTCATCTGACCAGCCTTGTTATTAAAATTATAAGGTTGATGATGCAAACCACATGATTAATCTCTTCCTCTGCAAAGGTTCAAATAATACAATCCGTGCGTGAAGATGTTTCAGATGATATCATTTTATCATCCAAATTAGCTTCGCTTGAGTTCCTTGGAGAAGCCCGAAGAAAAAAGATCCCTTTATCCATGCCAGAGAGACCAGCAGAAAACATTAGGGATGTCTCTAGATGTCCAACAAAGCCCCACTGTGAATGGGAAACGGTATGGGCGATAAATAAGCGTTATCCAAATCTCATAAAAACCGTAAAGGTAACTGGCAGAAATACTAAACTCGTCATTCACTCATAAATAAATATATGGCCGTCTTAAACATCCTGGCATATCCTGTTTAGCTGATTCATGGCCATTCTCCAAAGACAAGGATTCCTGCCTTGGAAGATTTAACACCCTGGGCTATATGTCACTGTCTTGTTAACAGTTCTGGAGGTGGGATGAGCTCTGGTTAACTGGCCTTGCTGACACCTGTGTTTAGTTAGCAGATTAGCTCACGATACCTGGAACTGTGTGAGAATGACCCCCCTCTCTGTATGCTTTGTTCATTCTCTGGAGAAAACCTTGCCACAGGGAAGTCAGTGCCCAGCAAAGCAATACAGAGAGAGTGCAGAAACTGTGCCTTGGAAAGAGCTCTTCAGACCTGGATTCCATGACTGATTGCATGGTTCCATCCAGATTTTCTTGCGCTTGTGAATGTGCTCTCCTGAGCACTTGGCAGTTCAGTCATCCCTCGTGGTTTCCTCCTTACTGTGTCTCTCTGGCTCCCTGCTCACCCTCCATGGCTCAGCCACTCTGAGCAAATGTTTATGGTTTAATAAAGAGGTTCCTGCTTGCATGATATTTTTGATTGATTGACGGTGTCTGCTGGAGTACTGTTTGGGGAAGGATTCTGCTGACTTGTCTGGGATCAGTGGGAAAGAGTGCTGTGATTGATTTGTGATGTCTGCCACAGGTATAGGACTGGACAGTAGAGGGGTGTGTGCCTTCCATGTGCATCCTGGCCATGCATTTTAGATATGACAGGAGGATATGGTATGGTCTGCTAACCAGCCTCTGATTTTCTCCTGTGGGGTGGTTGGGGGGTTGAGTGTTACACAAAGGCTTTTTTAAGTGTTAAATGGGGGTGCTAACCCCTAAGGTACTGTGCGGCTCTAGCCACCAGGTCTACAGTGGCTTCTACTCTGAAATCTCAAGCTTGTTTTCCTAGCTTCTTTCCACTGCAAATGTTATACAATGGCCAGGGAGGAGCACTAAGGTGGTGAGGTCAATTTTAAGGATTTAAAGAGAATAGTGACTTTGAAGTTCCCAAAACGTGTGGTTCCAGATATTGAAGAGGGGTGGGGAGGAAGGGCGACTATGATGCCAGGCATTTTACTCACTGTTTTATTCACTCTTCTTAAGGACTCTATGAGTTACGTTTCATCAGTCCCCATTTTCCAGGTGTACAAGCAGGAGCTCAGAGAGGTTGAGTTATATTGCTAGGTCACACAGCTGCTAGTACACGCTGGAGCTGGACTCTCTCCTTTCTGAGTTAACTACATTAACCTCCAGGATTCCAGTCTCTAGGGAATGGTGGCCAAGGACATCTAAGTCCCCAAAGGTGAAGTCAGTAGCAGATGCTAATTTCTTCTACCAAAGCTCTTCATCTCACCTGGTCCTGCCCAGGTCCTGGTACACCCTGCGCCTCTCAGCACGAGGACATCTGCCTCCTTTGCTGTGTGCTGGTTGGAGCGATTTCCAGGGTATAGTCCCAAGGCCGTGTTATGCAAAAGCATCATTTTTGAGCTCTAATAAATAGCTGTTCAATTCAGTCCACCAAATTGGAGAAGCATCACTCCAAGAACATTGGCTCCCTGCTGAGCTGAGCCGAGTGCGACTGACTCTCTTGCTTCATGGAAACCAGGCTAAGGAAAGGGAGGAGTTGCCGAGAAAGGAGAGGATTCTCCTTCTAAAGAGGCCTTGGGGATTAAATTAGTCACTTGTGAGGTCTCCTGTCAGATGAGTGATAGAATTTCATCTCCTTGTCAGTGGAGCCAGCAGAACATGATGTGCTAGGTATCTGCCTGCTGTTTCCCTGCAGGGAGAAGGAAAGAACAGAAGATTCCTGCTTTGTACCCTTTGGAGACTAGGGGGTGGGGGGAGGGCAGGGCCAGCCCTCTGAGACTCTCCTTCCTTTCTTTCGGGAGTTGTGACACGCAATTCAACTGCTGTCTGTAAATTCTGTGACAGAAGTGCTCTTACTTCCCGGTTTGCTCTTCGTGGAGATGGGAGAAGAGCACAGCATGCTTCCCACTCCATACCTTTGTGTTAGTTAAGAAAGGCTCAGTCCAGCAACAGATACACCTCTGTCTTGTGGCGTAATGCACTAAAGGCTCGTTTCTCCCTCAGTCCAATGCTGGTGGAGCTGGGAAGTGGGCAGCTGTTCCACTCAGTCCTTCAGGGATCCAGGCTCCCTCCACCCTTGGGTTTTCCATTCCTTAGTGTCTCAGAGTTCTCTCGTTAAGTGTCTGGGGAAGAAAGTGTGAAAGGTCACATAGAAGTCCACCAGGAGCCGGGCCAGGAAGGAGTATCCATCACTGCTGCCTACGTTCCATGGACCAGATCTGTCACATGGTCCCATCTCTCTGCAGAGGACACTGGGAAATACGGTCTAGCTGTGTCCCCAGGTGGAAAAGGAGGTAGAATTTGGTGAACTCATGACATTGCCCGAATCCCCATGTCAAGAGAACAAAGAGGGACTCTCTGGTGGTCCATCTCAAATGCCCGAGTCCCCATGTCAAGAGAACAAAGAGGGAATTCTCTGGTGGTCCAGTGGTTAGGACTCCACGCTTCCACCAGTGCAGAGGGCACGGGTTCGATCCCTGGTCAGGGAGCTAAGATCCTGCCTGCTGCATGGCATCGCCAAGAAGCAAACAAACAATCAACAACAGAAACAACAGAAGGGATAGCACCAGCCCACACATATTTGCTTATTTATTCTTGAATGGAGAATTCTCCAACTCTAGAATCTAGACCATTGCTTCTCCAAATGAGGTACACAGTCTCCTGAAGGTGTGTGGTGGGTGCCAAAGGGCATGTGTCCTCACCAGGTCAACATAGGGCATCATGTCGGTGTGGCAATTTTACCTGAAGTTTTAAGGAATTAAACATGTTGAATTTTTACTTCCGTCAAAGGTTTAGACACAAGCATACCTAGGGGAAGCCACACGATTTCTGACATTCCTCCAGGCAGGAGTCTTACATGTTTAAGGCTCCTTTTATGGACCTTAGGGGCGTTCTTCCTCTTTTCTTTACATTTAGGGGAAGTTGAGGAAACTGTTTGTGAAACGTTTGACTCAAGATGTGTCTTTACCTCCTTTCCTCAGTTTTAAGTCACAGGCTTCCAGACTCAATTGGGAAATGAGTTGGGAGTTTACCCATGATCTAATGACACTAGAATATTTTCTGAATCAACCGTGAGTCAGATACGGTGCTACAGGTTTGTATGTGTTCTGGTTATGTATTGCCAAATAGCAAACTACCCTAAAACTTCCTGACTCAAACAACCATTTTATTATCTTATGATTTTGTGAGCCAGGGATTTATTAGGCAGACCTCAGCTGGGCGAGTCATATGCTCTACATGGCTTCAGGATGGCTTTACTCAAATGTCTGGTTCCTGGACCAGACAGCTAGAAGACTGGGTTCAGCTAGAGCCCTTTCCCCTTTACGTGGCAGTTCAGGGCTCCAAGAGCTAATGTTCCAAGAGGGCTGGGCAGAAGCTGCAAGGCTTGTTATGATCTAGCTTCAGAAGGCCTGAAACTTCCACCACATTCTATTGGTTATGAAAACCAGCTGGTTGAAGGTGATGGGAATTGGACTCCACCTGCAAAAGGAATATTCACCAAGAGTTTGCAGCCCTCTTTAATGGACCACTGTGTTGATTATTTCATTTCATCTTCCTAGCATCCCTGGGAGGTAGACATTACTTCTGTTCCCATTTTACAGTTGAATCACCTTTATTTACTTGGTCACTGATTCACAGTACCTAAGAATCCACATACTCTCTAAATAGAGTTAGGACTTTCAAAGGCTTAATCTGAGTGACTACTGAATAGGAGGGCCCCTTTGTGAAAAGTTCCTTGTCCTAAGTAACTTAGAACTTAAAATGGTGGCCCTAATATTTTTGATAGCTAACGTTTTGAATACTTTCATGTGTCCCCTAACCTTCGGTCCCTGCAAGAGTTGTGTATGTTTGTTTGGTAGATTATATTGTTATTCAAAACACTGGAACCTCCTCCCCATGGGAGGATTTTCCTTTCCACCCTACTGCTTCAGTCTTGGCTATGTGACAGGTTTGGGGCTGTGTAGCATGACTTCTAAGCAGAGGCTTTCAGAGTCGTTATGTAGTTCTGCCAGGGTCTCTTTTCCTCTGCCATGAGATTGGCAGTGTCCCAAATGCAGGCTGCCATGACAGCCTGCATCACAGAATAAAGATCCCATGAAGCCAAGCCATGGCCAGGCCATGATAGACATGTGCATCTAGGAAGCCATAAACTTTTATTGTTGCAAGCCACTGCAATTTGGGGGATTTTTGTTACTGCATCATAATTTATCCTAAGCTGACTGTTACTATTAGGTTTCCCATTTTATAGACACTAAAATAAGTTTAGAGGAGTTAAATAACTTAGCCAAGGTCTAGGACTTAACCCTAGGCCATTTGATTCCAGAGCCTTGGTTTTAATCTTCTATATAACTGGTGGAAGTAAAGACTCAGACTGGAGAAGCCACAGGCTTGAGGTATGTATTTGGCTATTGTCTTAGTTTGAGCTGCTACAACAAAGATCCCATAGACAGGGTGGCCTAAACAATACATATTTATTTCTCATGGTTTTGGAAGCTGGGAAGTCCAGGATTAAGATGCTAGTAGATCTAATGTCTGGTAAGGCCCCACTTCCTGGCTTGTAGACAACTGCCTTCTTGCTTGTTCTCACATGGATGTAAGATAGAGATGGGGGTGGAGGGGAGATGTTAAAGAAAGTTCTGTCAAGTCTCTTCCTTTAAGGGCACCGATCTCATTATGAGGGCTCTACCCTCATGATCTGATGACCTCCCAGAGGCCCAACCTCCAAAAACCATCACCTTGGGAATTTAGGCTTCACCACATGAATTTGGGGGTGACACAAACATGCATTCCATAACAGCCACCTAATGTGCAGCTTATCTGATCTTTAGCTCAGTGACAACAGCTCATGAGCCAAAGGCACCTCTGACTTTCAAGAGAGAGGCACTGACACATCTCACGGCTAGGGATGCAGCTGAGCATGTTGTTTTATCACAAAGGGGCAAAACCGTGTAAATATTTTCTGAGCGTCCTATAATATTTCATAGTATTTACGAGGTAGACATCACTTGGGATGATTTAGCCTTTCCTGGCCTGACATGTTTCTCTGCTCCTTTTTTCTAAAGAAAAAGAAAAAGAAGGAACGTAAACTAGAGGCATGGCTGGTGCGTGAATTGTAAGGTGTCAAGGGGCTGTCTGGAGCATCCTTCTTTCTCAGAATTGTACACACAGACGCCCACTGCTTCTTAGTGTCTGGCTTTGCTGGGCAACAGTGGCATGAAAAGAAGAGAGGAAGTCACCGTGTGGTTAGGATAGGGGACTTCACCCGAAATTGGAGGACTGTCCTGACTGGTCACCTAACTGCTGGCTTTCTGGAGCCTACTCCATTCTCAGCAGCATTTCTTCTCTGTCTTAGAGGATCTCCCTTTGCTACTACTCCTATATAGTATATGATTTCAAATGATTTTGGCTGCAAGTACCATACACCTAAGTAAAAGAGGCTTTAGTCAACAAGCAATATTCTATTTTTAAAATATTTTTAATTGGGACATAATCGACATAACATTTTGTTAGTTTTGGGTGTACAACATAAAGATTTGATATATGTGTATACTGTGAAATCATTACCAGAATACGTTTAGTCACTATCCATCACCACATATAGTTAGAATTTTTTTCTTATGATGAAAACTGTTAAGATCTACTCTCTTAGCATCTTTCAAGTATACAGTACAGTATTATTAACTGGATTGACAAGGAATATTTATTAGCCAGCATAACCAGAAGCCTGAAAGTAGGGCAGTCGAGGAGTGGCTTAGTTTAGTGGCTCAGCGACATTAAAGATGCAGGTTCTAGGGGCAGGACAAGAATAAAGACTCAGACATAGAGAATGGTCTTGAGGACACAGTTGGGGCAGGGAAGGGGAGGAGAAGCCGGGACAAAGTGAGAGAGTAGCATAGATATATACACACTACCAAATGTAAAATAGATAGCTAATGGGAAGCAGCTGCATAACACAGGGAGATCAACTCAATGCATGGTGATGACTTAGAGGGGTGGGATAGGGAGGGTGGGAGGGAGGCTCCAGAGGGAGGGGTATGGGGATATATATGTAAATACAGCTGATTCACTTTGTTGTACAGTGGAAACTGCACAACATTGTAAAACAATTATTCTCCAATAAAGATATGAGGGGGAAAAAGATACAGGTTCTTACCATCTTTTTGCTCCATCATCCTCAGATTTTTGACTTATCTTCTTAGGTTGGTTCCCTTCATGGTCCCCTCAGGGCTCTGTAGTTCCACATACAGAAAGCAACATCTTCTAGTGAAAAGGGAACTTGCCTCTGCCATGTTGACTTAGAGCAGTTCCTGAGATGGAAATTTGCATGCAGGGAGGTTACGGGTGATTGCTCGCAGGAACAGGACCTGCTGGGGAGTAACAGACAGGATTGGCCAGCAAGAGAAATTGAGCCGGGAGGCAGCTGCAGCTGACCCCATAGGGCACCCTGGAGCTGGCTGGATCCTCAGAATTTCCCAAGTTGATGCAAGAGGCCGGACGTTTTTGCCTCTACGTGGACTAGTCACTGGAGGCGGGCTTAACTTTGGGCGAAGCCCTCTTGGAAGGTGCAGGAGTGAGAGCCTCTGTCCTGAAGAGGGGTCTGGGTGGTGCACCCAGCATCCGCTACACATCTCTTTTCATGAGCAAAGATGTGTCTCCCATATGCCCCTTTGCATCGCCCTGGCCGGCACTGCATCTCCTGTCTATTTCTAACCATTTATTGGTAACAACAATGGAGATACCAGGGTTGCCTTGGACTGAAAAAGAGATGCACTCTGGGGATTGCTTGGGTTTTTCCTGAAGGACACAGCTGCTCTGAAGGAGGTGAATAAGATTGGGTAAGTTAGCAGGGAAGGTGGAGAGTGGGATGGCCATTCCATGGCAACAGAATCTGACCCGTATAATCCTGAATATTTATCTGTCTGATTGATCAGTGCTGAACACAGTGGAGGGAATCCCAGATACAACGTCTAGAAATGTGTACATCTCTCAGCGCTTATGGGCGGAGCATACAAGGAGGGCTACTCCCCACAGGAAGCGCCAAGCTGTGCTTGCATTGGCGACATAGGAGGAAAGATTTCTCTTCTCTATACAGTTGACCTTGAACAGTGAGGGGTTGAAGAGGGCCGGTCCCCTGCAAAGTGGAAAATCCGCCTGTAATTTATTGTAGGCTCTCGCTGTGGGTTGTTCCTCTGCATCCGTGGTTCTGCATCTTTGAATGCAACCAGTCTTGGATCTTGTAATTCTGTAGTATTTACAGTAGAAAAGAATCCGCATATAAGTAGACCCGTGCAGTTCAAACCCATGTTATTCAAGGGTCAACTGTATAAGTAGTATTTAAAATGGTTCTTGGGGAGGTGGGCTGAAGGCCCCGTTGTCCTGGCTCCCAAGGAGTCCGGATGGACCTTAAAGCGTCAGTAAAATCTCTGCTGTGGGCAGACGTGTTTTACCTCTCATTACGTTAACGCTCCATCTTAGCTTGAGGTCCCCCTGGCACAGACTCTGAGACCAAGATATAGTGCCCGCCGTTTGTATGGGCAGCACAGGTGGGGAAGGGGGGATGCAGCACAGGACAGGGTGGCAGCAGGTTGCCAGATAAAGTGCAGGACCCCAGTTAAATGTGAATTTCAGGTAAACAACAAGTAATTTTGAAAGTGTAAGCACGTCCTATGCAATATTTCTTAGATAAGATTTTTTTTAAGGGTATGTCCCAAATATTGCCTGGGGAATACTTATACTAAAAAATAACTCAGTTTTATCTGAAATTCAAATTTAACTGGAGGGGTCCTTTAATTTTTATTTCTTGAAGCTGACACCCTGAGGTGGTAGCCAACAAAGGATGGATGCGTGATCAAGTCAGCTGCTTCTGGGGTGACTGGAGCTTTATCCCCTGGGGGCTCTGGGAACCGGTATAGAACACATGCCCCAGAGTCACTGCACCCAGGAGGCAAAGGAGCTGGGATATTCATGTACCCACTCCAGTAGTCTCTGGTTGAGAGCTGGGTGGGGTGGGGTGCTGGTCCTGTGGTGGTGATTTCCTGGCTTTGGTGACCTTCCATGAGCACAGACAGAGCAGCATCCCTTGTGTGGCTTCCGAGAAAGGCCTCAGGCAAAGAGATGCAGATCCTAATAGCCTGAAGTCAGCTGATGACCATAAAGTGATGAGGCCCAAGTGATATGAGCAGGGCACCCATAGTGCCCTAGGACCTCGGTTATGGAATGGATGTCCTCGCACTAGAAATTATTAGAAATCAGCGGATCTGGGTTAGAATTTTGGTTCTACCAGTGACTGTGTGACCTTGGACATATTACTTTACTTCTTGGCCGCTTCTCTTTATCAATGAAGTGGGACTAATGATACCTACTTCATAGGGTTATTGTGAGGATTAAAAACACAAAAAAGTATGTACGATGCCTGGTACCTAGTAAGTGTTCAGAAAATATCTGGTCATGAGGATGTTAAAATGTGTAGGCTTTGAGATCAGACCTGAGTTTGAGTCCTAACTCTATCAGCTACTAGCTGGTGGCCTTGGGTCGTCACATCACCTCTCTGTGTCTTCCTCTGGAAAAGGCAGGGAGTTTCCCAGTGGTCCAGTTAAGACTCCACACTTCCAGTATACAGGGCGTGGGTTCCATCCCCGGCTGGGGAAGTTCTGCATGCCTTGTGGAGTGCCCACCCCCCCCGAAAAACCCCCAACACCTGAGAAAGAGAGAGAAAGAAAGGGCAGGTGACACCCACCTCCTGAAACTCTTTTGAGGGTGGAAGGGTAGGAGGTGTGTTAAGTGCCTGGCACACAGCAGGCATTTGGATCCACGAATGTTTGCACTGTCCTTCCTTAGGAGGGCGTG
The DNA here is from genome assembly GCF_030028045.1 of Hippopotamus amphibius kiboko. NCBI lineage: Eukaryota > Metazoa > Chordata > Mammalia > Artiodactyla > Hippopotamidae > Hippopotamus > Hippopotamus amphibius. The sequence continues at coordinate 17,950,529 of NC_080198.1, forward strand.
AGGAAGGTATGAGTTACTCACGAAACCGTTCAGGCCAAACCTGGGATGCAGGTCTGCCCAAGTCTCTTCCAACCCTTGATGGACTCACACAGGGGCACAGGGCTGGGAATTCTGGGGAGGGTGGATCTGGGTAGTCATCAGGAATTGCCATCCTTCTGGGCACAGATCCCCTCCCTCTTGAAAGTAGGCAGGGCCCCACGGCTTGCTTTGGCCAGTGAAATGTGACAGAGGTGGGTGTCTTCTTCTTCTTCTTCTTCTTCTTCTAGGGAGAACTGCTTCCATGCTGTGTATGCCCAGCTGAGTAGTTACAGTCGAGTCGTTGCATCCGAGATTGGCCCTCAAAACCCACGATGTTTGCCATCTGTCCCTTTACAGAAAGAGTTTGCTGCCCCTTACAGGAGTCTGTCCTGACATGAGACAAACTTGCTGCTGTATGTCAACCTGGAGTCTGTGTGGGACCTGAGATTCTGCATTTCTAGTAAGCTCCCAAGGGATATCCATGTTAGTAGTCCGAGGACCATCCTTTGAGTAGCAAGACTCTAGGGCAGGGTTTCTCAGTCTCAGCATGGTGGATATTTGGGGCCAGGTCATTCTGGGTTGTGGGGAACTGTCCTGTGCATTATGGGAGGTTTAACATCATCCCTGGCCTACATTCACTAGGAATGAATGTAGTTCTCCCTAAGATGTGATGTCCAAAAATATCTCCAGACATCCCCTGCAGAATAAGTCACCCCTAGCTGAGAACCACTGCTCTGGGCTGTCTGGGTTGTGGCCAGCAGGCTCACAGTTCTCTGGGGTCTTGATAACCAGTTCTTGGGCAATAGGGTTGGTCTGTCTCCTACCTGTCTGGGCCCAAGAATGAAGGAATTGGTGCAGAAGATGGAGAACTCATCTCAGGCAGGATAGGTCAGGTACTTACGGAAATGAAGAGGATGCCAGGCAGGAAGAGAGCAAGTTACACTTTTCTGCCCTTAGAGTCATGTGAATTTTTAAAAGTTTCCCTGAAAAAGCTGGATAAAACAGGTGGATAAATTTTTTCAATTAATATATTTATGTATTTATTTATTGGCTGTGTTGGGTCTTTGTTGCTGTGCGTGGGCTTTCTCTAGTTGTGGAGCATGGGCTCTAGGCACGCAGGCTTCAGTAGTTGTGGCACGTGGGCTCAATAGTTGTGGCTCATGGGCTCTAGAGCGCAGGCTCAGTAGTTGTGGCGCACAGACTTAGTTGCTCCACGGCATGTGGGATCTTCCCCGACCAGGGATCGAACCCGTGTCCCCTGCATTGGCAGACTGATTCTTAACCACTGCGCCACCAGGGAAGCCTCAGACAGGTGGATAAATCTGATGAGAAAGTTTAGAGTCTGAAAAAAAAAAAGTCTAATTTGTGGGCTTCTTCACTAATGGCTAAAAGGCTTGCCAGGTGTATCAACTGGCCAGACATTGGACGTTTGTTCCCTCTGGCCCCTTCTGCCCGTCTCTTCTCTCTGACCTGCCATGCAGAGCTGGACTGATTGTCATCTTTTTATGCAACCCCGTTTTAGGGGAGAGAAAGGGAAAACCACCATCCCGCTGCTTTTGCATCCCAGGGGAATGCTGACTTAACTCTGCTGCAAAAGCAAACCTCAGACTGGGTGAATCAGAGGTGGTGGCCATGCTGCATTCATTTTCGGAGAGAAACAGCCCAAGTGAGGGTGCTTTGAAATGAGGGGGAAAGAATCCTCCATGCGTGTCTCAATTTTCACCATTTGCATCTGACCCCAAGAAGAAACCCCTGACAGTCTGTTTTCTTTTAATATTTTTTTTGCAGGCCCTTTGACACGTAATACAGTTTATTATTCTGTTTATTTTTCTGGATTGTCTAAAATTACTAAAGCCCTGAAAGATTGTTATTTTGAAACTTCAAACAGTGCAGCAATGGGTCAAGTTAGGAGGGAAGGTCTTCTTACCTCCCTCCAATCCTATGGCTAGGGATGAATCACGTGACTGTTTTGGCATGATCCCCACCAGATCTTTTTGTATATTTCACACACATGTAGAGTGTTTACATGTGAGATTATAATCCTGTGTGTGGGGTGATTCTGCCTTATTTGTTTTCCTTGAGTATCTGGGCCAGGGTGAGGGTGATTTGAGTGAGACATCTAGGGTGCAGAATTTAAGGAGGCACTCACTCCGAGCTGCACACTGGTGCAGGGTCAGTGCCACCCTCCCCACCTCCACCGCCGGGGGGTGAGCGCCTCCTTAAATTTTGTGCCCCAGGCATCTCACTTTTAAAGAAACATTATTTTCAGGGTCCTGCAGGTGGGCCCTAGGCTGGCCTCACCATAGTCTCCCTGCTTGTTATATCTTAAATATCCTTCTGTTCAAATAGCTCTGCCTCACTTTTTTTCATAGTACAGTTTAAGTTTTAAAGAGAACCAGTTCCTCAATTTCATTTCTAGCTACCCAGTGAGTGTAAAGTGTACAACAGGAACAAAACTATTTGTGTATAACTTGCCTCCACTCCCTTCTAGAAACTTCTATGCTGGTGTTGCCTCCCTCCTCAGCCTATTTATTTATTTATTTATTTATTTATTTATTTATAATCTTTTGGCCATGCCACGTGACATGTGGGATCTTAGTTCCCCGACCAGGGATCCAGCCCACGGCCCCTGCAGTGGAAGCGCTGAGTCTTAACCACTGGACTGGCAGGGAAGTCCTGAAACTCCCTTCCTTAGAAGTGTTGACCTAAAGCAAATAGACAGCCAGATATTTCTGCAGCAAAGATGGGTTTATTTGGGATCAGCAGAGAATTGTAATTCGGGGTCTGCAACCATGGTGAACCACATATAAGTCCCTCCTCAGCCCCTTCCTGAGCTGCCCCGTGAATGAGTTGAGAGGAGAATGAGGAGCCGCTGAGAGAGGCCAAGTAGCTTTACGTCAGAAAAGCCTCCAAGCTACTTGGGGAAAAGGGATAGGAGAAGTGAGAGAAAGGGGCAAGAGAGGTCTTGAGGAAGAGGCAGGAAAAGGGGATTGGGGGTGCAGCTGCCTTTGTGAGTGAGAATTTGGGAAAAGAAATGTCTCCAGACGAAAGTTAGCACATGTGATGTAGTGTGATTCAGTCTTTGCTGCCCTTTCATGTCTTCTGGGAAAAGCCTTACATTGCTCCTCCAGGTTTTCTGGAGCCGAGTTTGTGTTGCTTGGGGGTGCGTCATGGCGTAGAACCCACCCCTAAGGTCAATGGGACGTAATTGGGTTACATATGTCTTCTTGGTGAAGTCGATGTGGGATCACTGGAGCCCAGAAAAGTTACTTATTTTTCAAATAATCTGCTCTCCTACTAAAGACTCAGGGTCCTGGGCCACTTTGGGAAGTTTTGGGAAGCGCTGAAACCTACTCAGAGTAATGCAGGTGAACAGATGCCCAGGCAATTTTGTCAGCAGTATTCAGGGGCAGTCCTTGAACCCCAGAGGTCCAACCTTAGACCCTCTGTCGAGGATACAGGGGAGGGTTCTGCTTAATGCTGTAGCCCCAGCCACCTGCAAATCAAATCATGTTGAAATTGGGCCAAATCAGTGAGCCTCACCGTCTCCAAGAGGACCCGGTGGAGGCAGATATGAACTTGAAACTTGAGTATTTTGGAGCTTTGGTCTCTCCGGCTTAACAACAGGAGGAATATTTGGGAGTTTGGCAGAAGTTCCTGACCCAGAAATCTTACAATGGGAGTTTGTCTCTGAAATCCCAGTGGAGACCATTAGTGGAGCAATTTGTAGCCCCTTGCTTTGCTAGAGGTTCCAAGAGCTGTTCTGTTTTTAGGAGGCAGCCATCCAGGACTGCGAAGGAGCTGGCAAGAATATTCTAAGCCCTGCTGAGGGGTCCCTGGTGGAAGATGAAGAAAAATGAGAATGTAAATCCCTGGTGGCTGAGAGAAGCCTGGAAGACTGGATGTGAGGACCAGCCTTGGAAAGAAGTAACAAAAGACTGTAAGTAGGGGAAAACCACTTTTTTTTTTTCTCTTCCTCCTTCTCCTTCTTTAAAAGCTGTTGTATCCTCACTAGGGAGACCTAGGGACATTTCCCCTTTCTGAAGCTAGGCGAGGGAGATCGCAAGAGAAACATGGGTTGTCATAGTTTGAGTTTGCCTTGAAGCAGGTCCTAAAACAGGAATGTTATTGCAAGCAGTTTATTTGTAGGGAACCCTAGGAAACACTGGGAGGGGGATGGGGAAGTGAGTCAGGGAAGGGAAAGGAGCCCCTAAAAGGGGGTGTTGTAGAGTGAGATATCAGCAGAGAACGTGCCCTCAGAGATACTCCACGTAAGAGGCTGGGTATTTATTCTCCAGCCCTGGAGAGCCATTGATTAGGGGCTGATCCTGGAGGGGGTTAATTCCCTGGAAATTTCAGTCCATGGCATGCTGGGGCAGGGTGGGCCCCAGCAATCAGAGAAAGCCTGCAGGCAAAGAGATTCAGGTGCTGGCAATTGGGAGTCAGGCTTGTGAGTACTAAAGTAGTAACAGCTGAAGGGATCCACGGGGCACCACGGCTTCTACTCTATTTGTGATCATTAGCAAAGCCTCCGAGGAACAGAGCGTGGCCTCGTGTTCCCCGGTTGCTTGCTTGCTTGCTGAGCTGCCAAAGCTAACAGGCACTCCTGGTGGAGCCAGTGGAGAGGAGCATTGCACTGAGAAGCTGGGGGGTGAACTTGAGCAAGGAGCCTTGTGCCTGCTTCTGGTCTAGAGATGGCCCGTGACAGCAGGGCTTGATGGGGTCGTGGTGTATCGCGGTTGGAGGAAGCTGGGGCAACTCCAGGACAAGGTCCATTCTTCATTGCAGTTGGAAGGTGCAGACCCCAGCTCTTCCTGCAGCTCCGCATGAAAAAGCATGGAGGTCGGAGTCTGAGAAGGAGCAGTAGGGCTTACCCAGGAGGCCACTGGTTCACACATTGGGGTGTCCAACATGGAAAAGTCATGAACTTGAATTGCTATTGGTGCCAAAAGGAGACACGGCTACCCTTCTGGGAGAAAACGTCCTCATTGGAGAGGGACTGGCAAAAACACAGCCGCCTTTGTGGTGGTCACCATGGCAACAAGGTTGGTCAGCATCTCATGGAGCCACTGGGAACCAGCAATGCCAGGGACACTTGGCCAGCACTGACACGTGGGCATTCAGGTAAGGAGACCGCTGCCTCCTCCCTCCCTCTCTCAGGCATCAATCCTGAAGAAGCCCACACCTAAGAAGGTGGGGATGAGCTCGCCTTTTGTTTTCCTTTCCGTTGTTATTGAGATATAATTGACATAAAACATCATATAAGTCAAACGTGTATGACATGAGGATTTGGTGTGTGTATTGTGCACTGTGAAAATGAACAGCACAGTAAGCTGTTAACAGGCATCCTTTCACATAGTTACAAGCTTTTCCTTGTGAGGAGAACTTTTAAGATTGACTCTCTTAGCGACTTTCAAATATACAAAACCATGTTGTTAGCTATAGCCATGATGTTGTATGTGATATCCTCAGGATGTATTCATCTTATAACTGGAAGTTTGACCACTTTCACTCAATTTCCCCCAGCCGCATTCTGCAGCCCCTGCTGCTGGCAATCATAAATATGATCTCTGTTTCTATGAGGTTTTTTTTTTGAATTTTTCTTTTTTTTTTTTACAATATTGTGTTAGTGTCAGTTGTACAGCAAAGTGATTCAGTTATATATATTCAGATTTAGATTTCACATATAAATGAGATCAATACTGTATTTGTCTTTCTCTGACTTATTTCTCAGCATAATGCCCTCAGGGTCTATCTATATTTCTCATTTTTAAATTGGATTACTTGTATTTTTGCTGTTGAGTTGTATCAGTTCTTCATATATTTTGTGTAATAACCATTTATCAGATCTGTGATTTGCAAATATTTTCTCCCATTGTGTAGACTGTGGTTTCATTTTGTTGATGGTTTCTTTTGCTGTGCAGGAGCTTTTTAGTTTGATGTGCCTCCCACTTGTTTATTTTTTTGTTGCTTGTGGTTTAGGTGTCATATCCAAAAAAATCATCCACAAGATGCCTGTCAGGAAGCTTTTTTCCTCTGTTTTCTTCTAGGAGTTTTATGGTCTCAGGTCTTACATTTAATTCTTTAATCCATTTTGAGTTAATTTTTGTGGGTGGTTTAAGGGGTTTAGTTTCATTCTTTTGCATATGAATATCCAATTTTCTCAACACCATTTATTGAAGAGACTGTCTTTTCTCCACTGAGTGTTCTTGGCTCCCTTGTCAAATATTAGTTGACCATAAATACATGAGATTATGTTTGGCTCTTGTTTCTGTTCCATTGATCTATGTGTCTGTTTCTATGCAAGTACCATACTGTTTTGATTATAATAGCTTTGTAAAATAGTTTGAAACCAGGAAGTGTGATGCCTCCAGATTTGCTCTTCTTTCTCAGGGTTGCTTTGGCTATTCCAGGTCTCTTGTGGTTCCATGCAAATTTAAGGATTGTTTTCTCTGTTTCTGTAAAAAAAAAATCATTGGAGTCTTACAGGGATTGCATTAAATCTACAGAAGGCTTTGGGTAGTATGGGCATTTTAACAATACTAATTCTTTCAATCCATGAACAGGGATATCATTCCATTTACTTGAGTCACCTTCAATTTCTTTATTCAGTGTTTTATAGCATGCAGTGTAGAGATCTTTCACCTCCTTGGTTAAATTTATTTTTATTTATTTTTTTAATGCTATTATAAATGGGATTGAAGTTTCTTAAAAGAAGACCCCCCCACCCCCCATTGCCAAGTTTAAGCAGCTGGTGGCCACAGTGCTTGCCTGCGTTGAATCTCTGAATTGTGCTTGAGGGTGAAATTTTTAAAAATCAAGAATGAGTAGAGTAGAAAAATAAAATGTAATAGAACCATATAGTGAAATATTATATGGCCATGAGATGCATCAATATAAACAAAATGTTGAGTGGCTGAGGCCAGATGCATGAGTATACATATTGTTGGATTTCATTCACGTGGAATTCCAAAAGCAGCAAAACAGATCTGCGGTGTCAGAAGTCAAGATAGTGGCTAGCTTGTGTGGAGTGGCAATTATAGGAAAGGAGCAAAGCAATTTCTAAGATTTTGGTCTTGTTTTGTTTCTTGATCTGAATAGAGTTTACACAGATGTGTTCATTTTATGCAAATTCATTGAGCTGTACTTCTGTGTTTTGTGTACTTTTCTGTACCTCTTTTATACTTCAGTACATTTACAACATTTGAAAAATTTGGGGCAAAAATACTAAGCCTTATACCTTGGAATGAACTTCTCTAATAATTGAAAATTTCCAGAATTGGACCAAGATGTCACCAAGGGAGCTATTACCATAAAGGAAAGTGGGAGCTCAGCCGTGCTGAGTTGGGGGTAGCATAGTCCATACTGTGGATCCAGGCAAATAACCTTTTGCTTCAAGAAAAGCTTCAAGAATCAAAAGCAAAGAAAGGAGAGGGACAGGAAGAAGTCAGTTTTGGGATGACACTTCCCAACAAGCAGTGATTTCTTGATACATTAATGAACAGGTGCAAGTGTTTAGCAACAGCGTTGCCAAGACCATCCTCAGAGAAAGGATTCCAGATGAGAAGGATATTTTCCAGCAAACTCCCTTGTCTCCAGGCTCCAGGAGACCTGGCAGGCACTGGCAGCCACGCCGCCCAACACACAGGAGGGGGCCATCGGCATCTTCAAGCTTCCCACAAAATGTGATGAGCCACGCTGTGGCTGCAATTAGATCACATAAAAGCAACGTGTTAAAAGCACGGCAGTGGGAGGTTATGTGCGTAGTGTTAATGAACACGTTACATGTCCAAGGCTTTCCATGAGCCTGATAGAGAGGTGTGGCAGGAAACAGAGACGAAGGTGGAGTCGGCTGGTTTGCAGTGTCATCCTGAGCTTGCCAGGGATTGGGGGAGGGGTATTAGAATGATATTCAGGAATAACAGCTCAGTTTTTTTTCAGGGCTTCCTCTGTGCCAGGCTCTGCACTAACTGCTTGGCAGGCAATGCCAGTGAAGTGGGTTGTATTAGTCCCATTTTAAGCTGAAGAAACTGAAGTCCTGAGCGGTTAGGAGAATTGAGAAAGGTTAATAAACTGTTAACCAGGGCCCATGTCTGCCAGAATTCACAGTTCACCTGCTTTTCCATTTTTATTTTTTTAAAGTATAGTTTACAGGTAGGAGGTGACATGCATCTTAAGTGAGCGTGATGCGTTATTACCTCCCTGTACATCCATGTGACCACCACCCCGATCAAGATAGGGAACATTCCCACCATTCCAGAAAGTTCCCTCATGCCCCTTCTTAGTCATCACCCCCAAAGAAAGTACCATTCTGCCTTCTATCACCATAGATCCGTTTTGCCTATTCTTGAACTTCATAAATGGCATCGTGTCATGTTTTGTGCCTGGCTTCCTTCACTCAGCATGAAGCTTTTGAGATTGACCCACGTGTATCCTGCTCAAATCAGCGGTGCCTTCGTGTTTCATTGCTGAGTCGTATTCCACTGTATGCATATGCTGCTCTGTGTCGATTCGTTCTGTTGATAGATATTTGGGTTGTTCCACATTTTAAAGGCCAAGCGCTTTTAACCACAAATATTTCACTGCAGATTGATGAAGGCAGCCGGGTTACCTGTTATAGCCAGAAGGGCACTTATATGAAAAAAGAATGGGGTTTCAGAGGCCAAGACTGGGAGCAGGAGAAATGGAAGCTGAGCTGGACCCCCTCACCCTCGGGTTTTTGCAGAACTCACTCTCTGGCTTCCTTCACTCAGGTCTCTGCGCAAATGTCTCATCCACACCCTACTTAAAAAGGCACCTCCCGACAGGTTGAATGACAACACAGGGGTACAGTCAGCAGAATCCAGATCGTGTGAAATTCCATAGGACAAATGACCTACTCATTTCAACAGAAATCTGCCAGAAACAAAAACAAAGACAGGAAATGGGGAGTGTATAACTGAAAGATTAGTTTGAATCAGAATCTAAATTAGGTTCCTCCCAGGCAAGCCAGCAAAATATGTCAAACAATGGAGGAATATGAATACTGGTGGCCTTCAGAGCATGTTATGAAACTCTTCTTGAGTATTTTAAGTGTAATACCGGCATTGGGGTTATGTTTTGTATTGGTTCTTTCTTTTTTGGAGTTAAAGTAAATGACACCTCTCCACCTCCACGCTCTGTCCTTCTCACCCTGCCTGATGTTATTTACTAGCACTTCTGGCCCCCTAACATCGATGCTTTTGGATTTTTGAATAGAAGCTTCATGAAGGCAGAGCCTCTGTCTTATTCACAATGCCTCGTTCTAGCCCCTGGTGCGTACAAGGTGCTCGTTATAATTGCATCGAAGGCACGGGTGAAGTGTTTGAGCAGGGGTCCCCTGCAAACAAAATGCCAGAGAACTGAGAAACAGGGGGAGGGGATGAGCCCAGCCATGGGGACGTGGTTTCTGAAATCTGAGTTTCTTGCAGTGGGAGAGGCTGGCTTTGAAGGGCAGCTCTGTCAGAACTGTTCATGGAGCTCTCTCCCATGCTCGACCAGAGGGGAGACAAAAGTCACCCTCCCCAAAGGACCCCCACGTTTGAGTTGGGCCACCACGCAGTGGGCTCGCTGTGTTTTCGGCAGCTGGGAGCCACAGGGCGAGCCTATGACCAGAGCATTGAAGACATGCTCTGTTACAGTTTAACTGCACCGTGTTGGGCTTGTCTCTTAACCTCTCTGAGCCTAGTTTTGTCTGTGGTGAAAGGGGTTCATTCGTACAGCTATCCCGCAGGGTTCTGGGGAGAAGCAAAGGCGAGTCTTCATGTGGGGTGGGGCCTAAAGACAGGTGTTTTATTAGCTCTGCCCCCTCCCCAGTAATTCTGAGCAGGTGCCCCTGATCTAATAATTGACTTGATACACGGGGGAAGTTTTTAGAGTTGTGCCTAAAACCAAAATTGCTAAGTCAAAATTGCCTTGGGAATTCTTCTGGGAAGGGACCTCATTGGAGAAAACAGCATTCTGTGTCCTCACTGAGCCCCAGATGAAGGAGGTAGACACCAGGCTCACCTCAGTATGGGGAGAGGCTCTTACTGAAGGGGATGTAGGGGAAGCGGGACTGGCTGGGGGTGGGGGGGTAGCTAGCCGATGGCATAGCCAGGACCTCAACCCAGGCCACCTGGCCCTGGACCCTGGGTCCTTAACTACACTGCTTTGTGGCCCCAAGGGGAAGAGGGCCCCCAGCATCCTCCCCTGACAAGGCCACGCCTGGGGGTAGTGCAGTGTTGGGTACAGCAGTCTGGCTTTAGCACGCGCTCTGGTTGAAGACAGAGGGGAGGTGGCGCACAGCGGAGGGGACCGCAGAAATAGAGGTGATGGGAGGTGTGAGGCCCCAGCCCAGCTTCCAGAGATCACTGGTCCCCCAGGGTTGGGCCAGGGCAGGTCAGCCTCCATTATAAATGAGTTCAGCCACCAGCCTTGGTCTGAGCTGCTCACACATCAGAGAGGCTGGCTGCTTTGAGCTTTCTTGTTTCTTTTTTTTCTTAGTTGTAGGTGTTAAGAGGTGATAGAACAGCCTCAGACAAGACCTGGATTAAACCCAACCTGGAATTCAACAGGCAGCTGCTGTGGGGAGGAAGGACTTACCCACACACGTCTGTACATCCTTGGGGGCTTGGGAAGAGGAGGCAGGATTCCTAGCTTCCCTCCAGACTCTGCAACCACTTCCTTTCCTCCTGTTCTCCCACTATTAAATTGGAGTCTCTTTCCAGAATGTTCGAAGCCTTTTTAAAGGCAGCAACACACTCAGTTTCTGCTTTGACTATTACCTCTGAGAAACCAGGAGCACACGGACAAATAACTACTGGTGAACCTGAGCCTGGACTCTAGGCTCACCCCTGGCTGAGTCATGGCTATTAGGAAGGTCCCTCTCTCCGAACACCCCCACAAGCTGCTTCAGACCCCCCCTTTTATGCTTGGCCATAAAAGTGCATATCAGCATTTCTCTTGTCTTTTCCCCCTTGCCCCGACGGCCCCATTCCTCAACTGGCTGGCCTCCGTCAGCACCTCCACCTGGATTTCAGTGCATTCATTCAGTGAGTCTGTCTCAGACCCTGATGGTGTCCTGCTTACCTCTGCCTCAGGTGACCAAATGGTTTCCTTCAGCTGTCATTGCCTGAGGGCTTTCTCTGGCTGCCCAGACCAGTTCAGCCCCTGGTGAGGCAGGAGACAGACCAGGGCAAATGGTCTGAGTTGGTTCCCTGTGGACCTATACTCTGAGACAGGAATGACAGGACAATTGGGAGAGGAGGCAGGGCCCTGCCCAGATAGAAGATAAGAGACCATATAGTCTTCATTCTCGAGGTCAGCAGACCTCCCCCTACCACACATGCGCAGAAAGCTTCCTTGGGGGTCAGATGGGGAGTGATGCCAAGTGGCCACCCCTACCCATAGGCCTCTTCGGTGGAATCCATCTTGGCTAAGAGATGCGCACACACACGTGGGAAAATCCTGAAATACAGCAAATAGGGACTCTGAACCAGGCAAATCAAAATGACTGGTCAAAGGAAACATGGAAGAAAAGTGATTCAAGCTGCCACGGGGGCGAGACTCTCTCTCTGAGTCCGCCCGTGTGTCTATCAACACGTATTCTGCTCATTTTTTTTCCCCTAATAAAAACTTGACTTGTTTCACTACTTTCCATCTTTGTGGGAATTCTTTTCTGCAAAGCCGTAGGGCCAGGGCCTTGTCACTGACCACTGGTCCAGTGACTAGGATTCAGTGCCCTCACCACTGCTACCCGACCTCAATCACTGACCGGGAGCTGAAACCCTGCTTCAAGCTGCTGCGGGCCGAGGCCACCCGAGATCACTGGTACAGGACAGTCCAGAAGTTCCAGGGTGTCATCACCTGCCCAAGTCCCCAGTAGCCCTCAGCCAATGAGTGCCTGGTGGGAGTTGGTGGATAAATGCCCCAGCTCCCTTGCCCCTCTGCTGGGGTAACCCTAAAGTGTTTTCTACACTGTGTGCCCTGGGGTGTATGTGTGAGTATAACAATGGAAGGACTAAGAAAATGTGTCAGTTATAAGTGTGATGCTGCATGTGATGGGCTACTTTAAATTGGGTGGTCAGGGAAAGTGAGGTTTAGGCTGAGCTATTAATTACATGAAGAAGCCAGATGGATGAAGATAAGACAGGAGGAGATCACTGGTAGAGGCAGGGGAAAAGTAAGAGCAAAAGCATGGAGATAGGGAACTATGTCAGAGTAGTGCAGAGTGCTGGCTCGACCAGGGAAGCCAACCTGATCTGGGGGATTCGTGCAGGCTTCTCTGAGAAGTAAGAGGGAAACCTAAATCTGGAGTATCAGAATGAGTAACAGAGGATTGGGAAGAAAAAACAGCCTTCCAGGCAGAAGAACATCATGTGCAAAGGCCCTGAGGCTGGAGATACCATGATTTACGCATTATGGCTGAAGGAAATCAGAGGTAGAGAGCTCCAGAGGAGGCTGGAGGGGTAGTGTGATAGATTGCGTTAGAGATGAGCAAATATTCCCTCACATCCCTGTCCCTTTAGGTGTGAGGATACTTCCCCTTGATTTGAGGCTTGGCCTTGTGGCTTGCTTTACTGAATGCAATATGTGTGACCGGGCCTAAGCAGAGACCTTAAGTGTGTTTGAACAGTTGGACTTGGCCTCTAGCATTCTTGGATGTAGGAGGCCATCAAGACCTTATGTAGGAAGTCCTTCTATATTCTGCCAACCTGCTCAGGTTGGTCTGTTGGGTTGAGAGGCCAATTCTATGTAGTGGTCCTACAAGGTGATATGGTGAAGATGGGTGGATGATTGATGGGAAGCTCAAAAGGTGCCTTTTTGGTAAGAGAGAATAACCAGGCTGCTAAGAAACAGCCTTCATGTGACATAAATCCTGTCCTTCCTCATCAGTTCCTGGAGATTCCAGGTGAAAGGACTGTTCTTTGTGCACAGTTTATGATGATACTTTACTGGGAGGCCAGGTCAGACTCTCACTTTCAGGGTGGTCTCCTTGGAAGCAAAGATTTGAGGGTGGACAGATGTGAAGGTAAACATGCTGACACGTGAAGAAAACAGCAGCCAAGCCGAGCATACAAAACTTTCACCAGGATGGTGGAAGGCTGACCACCATCTTGGATCTTCCCAAGGGGCCTGTTGGCTCTTGGGATGCAAGCTCCCAGCAGGGTTGGTGGTCCTGGAGTGGGGAGAGCCTGTTCTCCAAGGTAGAACAGGAATCTTGTGTGTGGGCAAGAGCCAAGGGAAGAGAGAGTGGATGGCTTAGGAGTGATCAGATGGGTTACTATCTGGGAAGGGCCACTTAAGGCCAATGTCAACATTTCAACCTCTGTAGGGGTTGGTGGCTGGTTGGGAATTGGGGATAGGGGTTTATGTGTTCATAAGGCAGGACTCCTATGAGGAGATTTCAGCAAAAGTTACAGTCTTTCTTCATCAGTTTTTGGAAGAACTAGATTTTTCTCATCATAGGGAAATGCTTCTAGAGTCAACCGATAGCAGTTGAAAGAGTAGAGGTGTTCAGTTTTTGGCAAAATTCTGCTTTCGTTGCCTGGGCATTGCCTTGAGCATTGGGTCTAGAGCTGATTAATGGGGTTTAGGGATCTCATGGAGTCATACTTGACCCTTTGTAGCCAGGACAGAGAGAGTGAGAGGATGAAGCTGGTGGAGGACCAGTCTCTCAACTCACTTGATGGAAACGCTTCTGCCATTGTACACAGGTACGGAAGTCTTCCCAAGGGAAGTATTGAAGCCCGATTCCCACTTCGAGAAGGTTCTTCGGATTCTTCTGCTGCTGTTTAGAACTAGAGCATATTTTCATCTCCAAAGTCTGGACCCCCATTTTGTGTCACCAGAGCAGCCCGCAGTTCACCTTGCTGACCTTGGTGTTGCACTGTTCTCTGTCTTGATTCTGGAATTAGAGAATCTTAAGGCACAGATGCTCGGTGGCTCAGGTGAGTTGCAAGGTCTTGTGTTCATAGCATTAATCAGTTACTCTCCCTTTTATTCACACAACAAATATTAATTGATAATCTACTCTGTGCCAGTACTGGAATTACAGAAGTTATTGCATAGTCTTGTAGGCAAACACAATGCTTCTCAATCTGTTTTTTTTTTTAAGTATAAATTTATTTATTTGGCCATGTTGGGTCTTCGTTGCTGTGTGCAGGCTTTCTCTCGTTGTGGTGAGTGGCAGCTACTCTTCATTGTGGTGTGTGGGCTTCATGTTGCAGACGCTTCCCTTGTTGTGGAGCACGGGCTCTAGGTGCTTGGGCTTCAGTAGTTGTGGCACATGGGCTCAGTAGTTGTGGCTCACGGGCTCTAGAGTGCAGGCTCAGTAGCTGTGGCACACGGGCTTAGTTGCTCCAAGGCATGTGGGAGCTTCCCGGACCAGGGCTCGAACCCCTGTCCCCTGCATTGGCAGGCAGATTTTTAACCACTGCGCCACCAGGGAAGTTCCCTTCTCAACGTTTTTAATGCCACAACCCATGGTGAAAATAACTTTATTCAATATCACTCTGAGAAGTTATCATGCTAATTGAGTGTGTTTCCTTTCTCCACTTTACCAGTGACCTACCTCTATTGTCCTTGTTTAGTTTGGACCATGGCCCCCCAAAGAGCATGTTAATATGCTAGAACCCATAAAGGTGGTGAATATCTAAATAGTGAAAAATCTGAAATAATCTGAATGTCCGTTTTAGCAGAAGTAGATCTGGAGACAAAGATTTGAGTGTAATTATTTTTCAAAGTTGGGGTGTGTATGTGGGGTGGGAGGGGTGTTATAACCCTGGAAGGTGCTGGAGAAGTGGTACAGAGAAGAACAGGCAGCCAGTAGAAAATGTGTTTTTAAGCCCAGTACCACTGTGGGCACCTGGGGCTTATTTCCACAGGGAAAGCTCTGGAACCCAGGGTAGAGTGCACTCCTTAGAGTTGCCCCATCCACTGGGCGAGGGAACTGTGGTATTGATACACCAACTCCCCCAGTCATTGGCCAAGAGCTGCTCCTGGCAGGTGTTAATTCTCTGGCACTTGCCCCTGCTGCATTCACAGGCAGCACGGCATTCTGAAGACCTCCAAGCCAGAGATGCAGGTGCCAGCAGTAAGCATGTGGCTGGAGCACACAGAAATGTTCGGGACATGGGTGGAGCACTGGCAGAGACTGCTAGACCTACACCAAAGGGTGGTACAATATTTTTTAACACATGATTTCAAGCAAAGGATAAGGCAGAACTATGTTCAGCCACATGTTGTTGAGTAAACAAAAGCAGCTTATAGAACATCAAGTAGCGTCAGACCCTGTGGATCGATGATCCTTCTGTACGTGTGAATATGTCGCACATAGGGGAAGGCAGGGCTGAAACAAGGCTAAAGCGAAGATGCTTGCTTCGTGCCCAGATTCTGTAGGGGCAACAGAAAACGCAGCAATCAACATAAATAATATTTCCTTGCAGTGTTTTTGAAATATCAAATTTAATGCAAGCATTTCTTAAGGAATAAAGTATCAAAGTTTTCAATAAAATCAGTATCTGACCTTGTATTTGCACAACTTGGCCTCATTCCCCTTATCTTTTTTTTAAATAAATTTATTTATTTATTATTTTATTGTCTGTGTTGGGTCTTTTTTTTTTGCTGTGCGTGGGCTTTCTTTTTAGTTGCGGTGAGTGGGGGCTACTCTTCGTTGTGGTGCGTGGGCTCCTCGTTGCCGTGGCATCTCTTGTTGCACGGGCTCTAGGCGCGTGGGCTTCAGTAGTTGCAGCACATGGGCTCAATAGTTGTGGCTCACGGGCTCTAAAGCGCAGGCTCAATAATTGTGGCTCACGGGCTTAGTTGCTCCACAGCATGTGGGATCTTCCTGGAGCAGGGATCGAACCAGTGTCCCCTGCATTGGCAGGCGGATTCTCAACCACTGTGCCACCTAGGAAGCCCTCCCCTTTTCTTATTCCTGGCCCTGTTGAATTCTGGCCACTTGAGGTGGAAAGCTGGGGAGATTCCCTGGCCTCTCCCCTCGCCAGCCCTCCAACCTCTCTCATGCATCCTTTGGCCCATCCCAGCCAACACTGCTGATGTCAGAGTCCCAGAAACCCAAGTGGCAGGGGGCAACCTCGTCCCCTCTGTCTTCCCCTGTTCCCCCTGCTCGGTCACCCCAGGACACAGAGCAGAAAAGCAGAAGGGGGAGGAATGTATATGAGGACTCGAAGGGCCGGGACCAGCACAGTTTCCTCAGGAACCATAATAACTTGCAGGCCAGAAGAATGGGTTCCAGAGGAGGCCCACCAAAGCCCTAGCAACTGAGACTTTGGTCTTCCAGGCCTGGTCCGCTGTGGGTAAATAACTGCACATGCTCTTTGACAGTCCCCTGGGGTGACAACCTGGGGTCAGGCTGACCTGGCCAGGCTGCACTTGGTGGACCGAGAGCCCAGAGCCAAATGGCAAGTCATCAAAGCCAGCTTGTTGAAACCAAGCCATCCCGACCCCTCTCTCCCCAGCAGCTGGGCCAGTGCCAAGCGCTCTCTGATCCCAGCTCCCCCGGCAGTCCGTGTGCTGCAGGCGTGTGCAGCCAGCCCCTTCACACATGAGCTTCTTCACTCATCAGGCATCAAGGACCGGTGTGTATATTTCAATGTCATGCTAACTTCTGACACCTTTGGAAAGATAGAGCTGGGCGAGTCCTGACTCCTGATAGGTCTTTGCGGGGCAGTGGGCAGGGAGACCGAAGTCACTTGGGGAGGAGTATAAACTGCAGGACAGAATGAACTTCTCTTTCATTCGAAGACCCCACAGATCCTTAGCAGTGTTTTCTTTGGGAGATGTTAGCTCATGCCAGTGCGAACAAAATAATGTTTCCATCTTGACTGAGTCATTTGGCCAAAGAATTAATTTCACAGCCAATGTTCAGACTGACTGTCACACGTGACCTTTAGTTCTCTTCCATGGAAAATGAAAGCACGACGACTTGTTTCCAGGTCCTCAGCAACTGGCAGTGCTGAGTTTTCTTTGTCTCGTTCACAGTGGGTTCCATTCCCCGCTACCTGTACCTGTAATGAGCACATGGGAGTCTCTCACAGGCAGAAGTGTAGAGAAAGGAGGAGAGGGGCTTGCAGTATTCCACAAGGAGTGTCAGTACCTTCTTGAAAAGAGGACATATCAGAGAAATGCACTTCCTCAGGATGACTAAGCGATGATCCTGTAGTCCAGGGGGTAGGAAAGGGCGAATTCGATGTATAGATCATCCTCCTTCACTACCTGGCACATTGGTAACCATGGGTCAGGAACATGGATTCTGAGTTCCAGTCCTTGGCTGCACCACTTAGCTGTGCTGATTGTCTTTAGACAAATGACTTAACCTCTCTGAGCTTCAGTTTCCTCATCTATAAAATGAAATATGACAATACCTACCACATAGTGTTGTTGTGGCCACTGAATGTGACCACATTTTTGATCACAGTATCTGATGAAGAGGAAGAGCTTAATCAATGCTGTCTTTTATTATTACTGCTGGGAAAGGTCAGTCTGGAAGCTCGATATTAAACATCTGCTCTATTTTCTCCAGGGTTCCTCCAGCAAGCCCATAACTCTGCGTCTTGGTAAAATGCTTGCAGTCAACATTTACAAGTTTGATAAATGTATTGCATGTCACAACCCCAGAAGGATGGAGGGAGAGCAGAGGGAAATAACTCTTCATCTGAAATCCTGGCCTGCTTTGCTGTTCTTCTCTCAGCTCAATTCCCTGTCTTTTGCTAATCTGATCCCACTCTCTATATAACACCAGTCCGCAGAGGAAAGCACCGAGTACTGTCTGGTACATAGTAGCTATTGAATGATCAGCATCTATTTGTCTCTGGTTGGGTTCCCCCCACCCCCCGCCCCGCCAGGGCCGACCCTGCAATAAAGCAGTGAGTGCCAGTACTTTATTTGGGAGGTGAACCCAGGAAGCACTGGTAAGAAAGTCAAGAACTGAGGAAGAGAAGGGACCAGATGGTGTGTCAAAGAGCCGGTCATCGCTGTGGGCAGCTGGGTTCAGTCCCACTGGTAACCTCTAGGAGGCGCTATGGAGCATGCCTCAGTGTTGTCTTACAGGAGGGGTGAGGCAGCTAGGGATTTAGCCACCAACTCCCCTGGGTCATCGGCTCAGAGCTCCCCCAAGGGCATGCTTGAGTGGCCCAATTTGCAGGTGGCAGTGGTAGGAAGCTATTGGGTATGGGAAAGCTGGTTCCAAAGAGACTTGGGCAGGGTGCTGGCAGCTCCAGCTACACCACGCTAGAATTGCTGAAGTTTTATATAACCTTTTGCATTTGACTTGGGATATGTATGGCATGTTTAAATAATTGCCAAATCTGATGGGGTGATTTTGTTCTTGGTCTCAGGGATAGTGTGATTTCTGCTATCTGGGCTCAGCTCCCTGCTAACAAATCTTCCTTGAATGGTTGTGTTTTCTTGAAAGGAGTCACAGAGGCCAAGTACCAGTGCTCATGTCCTCTTTGAGCTAGCCATAGAAGAAGCCAACGTCTGGAGCTGGGTTTTTATGTGATGCATATGGAGCTGACACCAGCAATTAATTTCAAGAGTTCACTAAGCACCACAGCTTTGGGTTAAGGTGACCTGATAGGGCTGGAATGAGTAAACCATTGAGGTGAAGTCTGCTAGCATGGGGATACCATGATGGTAGTCTGCAAGATCGTGTTCTAGGACTTTCTGTGTTTCTTGGTTCTTCTGACTTAACAATAGCTAACATTCATTGAGCTATTTCTAGATGCCGGACACTGAGCTAAGCACTTCTCACTTTATTATGTCAAGAGGCAAATGGATAACACCATTTGTTTTACAGATGAGGAAATATAGGCACAGAAATTAACTTGCCCAAGGTTAATTAACTTGCCAAAGACTCAATAAGTGGCAGTACAGTTGAATCCAGGTCCCTCTGACTTTAGAACCCAGAGTTTTAACCACTACACTATATTTTATTTGTTGTACAGGTCTTTTTTTTTTTTTTGGCCCTGAAATGCTATTCCCAGTAGTGTGGTGGGAAGCTGGTTCTGGGGGGTGGGGTTGAGGCAGTGGGGTGGGGAGGGGTGGAGGCAGGGAGACTAGCCCTGATTTGTAGCATCTGTCAATTTCTGTGGTGTTAATACTCTCACCATGGTCAGTTTCAAATAGCAAGAGTTTAACAATCAGTTTACAAAATTCTTGAATATTTAACAGTTGGCTCACAGAGGCCAATTTGAACCAACTCCAGCATACCAGTGTTGATAGCACATCTTCAGAGATCTCAATTATCAAGATTTCTAGAGAATATTGTTGGAATAGCTTCTTTCCTACCCATCCCACCCCGTAAATCTTGCCCCCGAGCTCTAGGATTATAAATGAGACACTGGTCTTCATTCATTGGAGAAATCTAAAGTGTCAAAGAGGCAGGAGGGGTGTAGAGATGATTGAGGCGCAGTTCAGTCTAATGTGCATTGAGTTCCCCAGAAACAGACCTGGAAGCAAGGATTTGAGTGATTGGTGAGGAAGTGTTGCAGGGTTACTGTTGCCTGAAAACAGTAGAGGGATCCAAGGATCTGGATACAGAGCTCTTATGTCTCTTGAGCAGCTCCTGTGTGCCAGGCACTGTCCCAGGTTCAGAGGATAGAGGATGAGTGGAAACAGCCTGTGTCCCTAAGCTCATGGAGCATGTGGTCTGGGGCGCGGGGCATTTGAGCAATCCAGACTAGACGTAGATCATTACAGACTGGGACTAACAGCATAAGGGAAAGTACAGAATCATAGAAGAGCATATACCAAGACAGATGCTGGATTTGGGCATAGGGGTGGGGTTAGGAAAGGCATTACTCAGTTGGACAGGATAATCCCTGGCTTTGACCTAGGGTCTTGAAATAGTTTGCAGGTCAGAGGCTAGTCCTTTCTTGTCTTTGAGTTTTATCCAGTACCAGAGGGCTCCTTGTGAAAACGCAACAGGTACACCAAAACCATGGGTTGCTTACGGTGATTAATGATTCATGGTACGTAAATCACCCACCCCAAATCATGTAATTACTCCTAGCTAAAGCCCTATAGATTACTCTAGTCACGTGTAACTACACATTGTGCATTTATTCACAGAAATCTTAGGACTTTCATACCTTTGATGACTATGAAGCCTGCAGACTCTAGAGTCAGAGTGCCTAGGTTCAAAATTTGCTGGGTCATCTAATGAGCTGTGTATACTGGGGCAACTAGCTTAACCTCTCTGTGTCTGTCTCTTCATGTGTAGAATAGGGGAAATCATACCTACCTCCCACAAGGTCTTTTGTGAGAAGTAAAAGAAATGAGTTGATGTATACAAAATGCTTAGTACCATCTCTGAGCACATTCTAAGCACTTTACAAAAGATAGCCATTATTTATATTTTTGGATATTATATTTGACATGAAAGGATTTCCTTAATACTTTTTAAGTGAAAAAGTGGGTTTATGCATCAAATAGTTTGAATAGATGTTCTCAGACTTTGGTCTCAGAACTCTTTATACCCTTAACTACAGAACTCCAAAGACATTTTTCCAAATGTGGGTTTAAAATATATTTGTTTGTTTATTTATTTAAATAACAATAATAGACTCCTTACATATTAATAGATTGTCTTAGTCCGTTTGGGCTGCTGTGACAAAGGACCATAGACTAGGTGGCTTATAAACCACAGAAATCTATTTCTCATAGTTCTGGAGGCTGGTGTTCCATGAAAAATGTGGCTAGTTGAGTTGGCAACTCAAATATCACACACATGCTTCTCTGTGAGCCGACCATGATACATCATTATGCATAAGAGGTCTTTGTGCATACTTTCCATTCCATCACAAAGAATATTGAAGAAAAAGGTTTCCTCAAGGGTAGAGATTTAATAAAGTTAATCATATGCAGTGCTTCATCAAGGACAATCTGTAGAAAAATCCAGTTTCACTTGACTGCAAGTGTGTGAAGGTGATACCCGTACCAGTGACTACTGGTATTGCTTGGTGTTACTACCTTGATTTGTGCTCAGGTGGTCATTTTAGCTCACATCACTTTTGCACCATCGATGCAAATAACACAGTGAAAAAGGCAAATCATGTGCTAGTACTATGACGAAAATAGCTTTGACATGAAGACTCCCTGAACAGGTCTCAGGACCTTCAGGGTCTGCAAATCACATTTGAAGAAAGGCTGGCATAGAAGACTGCACACCAGACTATTGATGCATTTATTTTGAGGAAGAGGCCATGACACAAGGGGCTTTGAAAGAGGTGATAAGTTTTTACTTCTGTATTTGTTGCAGTTTTTATATCCATCATCTAAAAACATAAAGCAGAAGATATTTCCATTTTACAAAAATTAGTAAAGAGACTTCCATTCTGGTCTCAGGTCTTGTTTATCCATCTGAGAAACTGCCACCTCTGCCCTCTACCTTCTTTCGGGGGGCCGTGAGAGCCTAGGTTCCCAGAGTTGGAAGGGGCTTTAGACTTGATCATCTCTGCCATGAAAAAGCTGTGGGGAAGGTCAAGGAGGATGAAGGCCCAGCGCTGATGAGGATTCCCAGGTCCTTGGATTATCCTCTGGGACGGAGTTCCTGAATTCATAATCCCAGCTCTAGCCTTTCCTAGCCATGACCTTGGGAAAGTTAGTTAACCATTTCATCCATCAGTCCTTCCTTGGCAAAAGAGGAATAATTTTACCTGTATCTTGAAGGTTCTTGTGAGGATTAACTGAGTTAGTACCTGAAATGTGTCTGATACACAGCTCATGCTATGATGATCACTCCACCAGCCAAGGTGGTTTTTCTTGCTGGCAGTTTCCAATATAGTCAACAGATCCACGCTTTCCTCCCTACTGCTGTCTAAATATCTCTCTAGGGATGAGTCATGGCCAATGACCACGACCTCCCTTGTGGAAGCATCTCCCCTGGGCCTACAGGGCCTGGCGGGGTTGAGCAGAAGTGTCATCTGTGTCCCCCTTGCCTCCAGAAGCAGGCCCCAAGGACACCCCAGTTAAGTGGATGCTCCGCTTGGCTGCCTTTGACAGTTCAGGTCTGACTGGGGCAAAGAGAAGGCAGTGGGATTTCCACGCAGCCTTAATATCACACCAGCCCAAAGCTTCCTTCCCTTAACTTCTTTCTCTTTCCCATCATCCTTTACCGTATGCCACAGGTCAGTGTCACCACTAGGGTTCAGCAGGGCCCTTTTCCAAGTGAGGCGACACTATGTTAGCATTGGTGAGTCATCGGTTTTTAAACTTTTATCTTTTTTCTCATGTAGTCTGGATACAGCCATTGTTTCTGCGTCCAGCCCCTTCCAGTTTCCAGTGACCTTCTCTTCTTCCCCGTGGAAGGGCAGCTTTGTTCCCATGAGCAGTTAAAGGCAAGACAGGGGACAGTAAGAAGCCAGCTACCGAATAGCCCTCGAATCAGCGACTTCTCTCTCCTTGACCTCCCACAGCTTAGACAGAAGTCACTTTCTTCTCAGCAGCTGCCATCTGCCTTATCCAGTCCCCTCGCCGCTGCCAAGGAGCAAGTCTGGAACTGTCCCGCCCCTGATACTGCTGGGGCCTGGGAGAGAGTGTACGTGGAGGCCCAGGCCTGCCATGTTCCCATCGCCAGCTCCATAGAGCATGGACCCCCAGAGTCTGCAAGTCCAAGTGCTGCCTCCCCTCCTGTACACACTCAGCCGCCTCTCAGACTAGCGCTCTCTTGCAGGGCTGTGGACAAAGCCCACAGCAGCCTCGCTCGGGGAGGAAGAGGGACCGGAGATGGAGGCTTACACAGACCCTAGAGGTGGGCTTGCGATCTTGGGAGCAGGGAATTCCGAGTTCCAGGTACCTCAAGTCTAGAAGGGGCACAGGCGCCAACATGGTGTATCCTTTGACACCACAGCCCTCTTGACCCATGAGAAGGGGCCGGTGGGGGGCCAGCGTGGGACATGGTGAAGGGTGCCCTGAGCAAGGACTTTGGGTGCCCACATTTAAGGGCAGGGCAGTCTGGAAATCTAACATACATGCCTATAATGCGTAACACCCTGCAGTGGCTCTCCTCTGGTCATAGATCAAGTCCCCGCTGCTTGGTCCACCAGGCTCCTGCCTGCCTTTCTGTCTTGTCCTTGACCATTTCTGGCTCTGGCCTTCCCCTTCCACTGGCAGTCCCTGCATCCCATGATCTTCACTGCAGGGCTGCTGCGAGATGTTACCTTCTCTGGGCTTTCCCCTGCACGATGGCTCATCTTTGCTGTTCTTTGCACAGGGATGATTCTTCTCTGACCCCCCATTCCTCTAACCCCTCAAGTCTAGGCTGGGTTTATTCTTCAGGCTTCATAGCTTTCGTCTCTTTGCTCCCTCTCAGTCTTCTCCCAAGAATCAGAGCACGACAGTTATCTTTGGGGGTGCTTGCTGCGTTTATGCCCATTTTACAGGTGAGAGAACTGAGGCCAAGAGTGGAAGCTGATTAAATCGCACGGCCAACTAAGAACAGAGCCAGGCTCTGAGTTTAGACACTGAGCTTTAAAAACCACAGCACCCATTGATTGCTGATTCTTAAGCTTTGGAGTACAACAGGATCCCTGGTGGCATTGGGGTCTGGGTGAAGGAAGTTTGTTAAAAATGCAGACTCCTGGGCCCCACCACGCTAGTGATTCTGATTGTTTAGGTCAAGGGTAGGGCCCAGAATCTGCATCTTTTATAAGCTCTCCAGGGGTGCCTGGTGCAGCTGCACTACACCTGCAATTATGGTGAGTCACAAGGTTTACTGCCTAACTGCAGGCCCGAAATGGCAACCTGCTGAATATAATTAGACCCTTTGGGCTCAGTGGGGCCCAGAAGGTGAGGAAGAAGATAAAGGATACTGCTTGCATCCAGCCAGCTCTATGCCGCCTGTGATGGTGGAGGAATGGGGTTGGGGGGGATGCCCTCCTCTGGGTGGAAGATGAAAGCCCCATCTATACCACATAGATGCCACACCAGACCCATATGGGGAGTCCAGAAGCCATCAGGCCTTCCTTTCACGTCCTGTCTCCTCCAGGAGGAGGGGAAGAACCGCATTTCAGTGACAATGTTCAGCTCTGGCTGGACCTTAACTACCTGGAACCTGATCTGTCTGGATGCCCCGCCCCCACTGTACTCCATCAGCTGCTGCTGTTCATCGGAAGCCAGTGGCCAGAAGGAGCGTAGAGGTTGAGAACATGACTCCAGAGGACTCGCCGATGTCTGTTGGAGCCCAGTTGCACCCTGTCTGCACCTCCATCTCTGCTCCGAGTCTTGAAAACACTTAGTTGAGAGCAGCCCCCACTAACTGTCATCAGATGTGGGGATGGGGAGGCAGAGGCCATGCAGAGAGGGGTCATGGCCTTATGGGGTGGACCTCACTCAGGCATGGCAGCTCTGCCAGCAAGAAGAGGGACAAGGCCACTCCTTGGAGAGGAGATGTGTCCCCAGCACAGGAGACCCCCAGGACAATCTGAGAGACACCATGTTGGAGCAGCCAGCATGTTCCCCCCCAAATCATATGCTGAAACCTACCTGTCCAGGTGGTGATAGTAGGAGGTGGAATCTTGGGGGGTGATTAGGTCATGAGGGTGGAATCCTCATGAAGGGAATTCATGCTCTTCTACAAGATCCCTGGGGAGCTCCCGTGCCCCGTCCACCCTGTGAGGACACACCGAGAAGCTGGCCGTCTGCAACCCGGAAGAGAGCCTTCACCAGAACTTGAGCACGCTGACACCTTGACCTTGGACCTCCCAGTTCCGGAACTGTGGAAAATACATTTGTGTTTATTTCTGCCACCCAATCTGTCATATTTGGTTACAGCAGCCCAAGTGGACTGGACCGGCCGTGCTGGGTGGTCACTTTCATTCTGCAAGTTCTGAAAGAGCTGGAGAGCTGGTCTGCTGCAAAGTGCAGGAGAGTCAAGCAGAGGAAGAGAAGAGTGTTTGCCCAGGACCCGGAGAGAAAGAGGATCCAGAGCCGATGTGATTCTTGCCAGCTTCCCAATTCCCAGTACCAACCGCTTGTGGAGAACTTCCAGTTTTAAATGAGCAGGTACCCGAGTGAATTCTTGCCCTTGGGGCCCACGAGATAACCTAACTCCTCCTAATCGCTTTCCCTTTATTTAAGTTAGTTCAAGTGAGTTTGTTTTTGCCGAGTAAATGATCCCGGATTAAGACAGCTCTTCCGGGAGAGGTGAGGCCTGGCCTGACTCTTGTAAGTTCAGAAACACTGGCCGGACCCAGGTACGAGGCAGGCACTGGGATAGGACAGGGTCCCTGCTCTGAGCACTGGGGCGGGAGTCGGCAGTGCGGAGGGGTGGGGCGGATGCTTCATCCCCAGGGAGGGGCGGTGGGAGAAGCAGAGTCCAGAGGGAGAATGCTGGAGAGCCAGGCAGGGCACTGTACTCCCCAAAACACAGAGCAGAAGGCACCGGGGCAGCAGAATCCCAGGATTTAAGTCAGAGACCTGGGCTGGGACTCCAACGTGGCAGTCCCAGCCCAAGTCTATGCACCTCAAAGGCTTAGTCCACGGAGCTGCTGGATACAAGTCCGAGCCTAACACCAGGTAACCTGGTGGCCAACAGGCTCTGGATGAGGAGGCAGAACTCAAGGACCACGAATCCCTCAGCAGGAGCACCAGGAACAGGAGGAAGTGGGCTGGGAGGAGAGAAGAAATGATTGCTGAAGGAATCGAAGGGCAGGGACTTTCGTGGTGGAGAGAATGATCAGACAGAAGAGAGGCCTGGTGCCTCTTAGACTGTATTCTGCAGAAGGTGCCAGGGCAGGAGCAGAACCCCTGGATTTAAGTCAGAGATCTGCCAGGTGCTGCCCGAGTGGCCCTGGACATGTTTCTCAAACTCTTGAAATCACACTTTTCTAAGCTGTGACCAGGATGGGAACGTGCTGAAGGGCCTTGACCTTGAACAGTGCCTGACACATAGTAAGTGCCCAGTGTGCTTGGCAGCTGTGATTAGGGTGGGGGAGGGGGCTGGCACGAGCCAGATTTTCTGCAGGGTCTTATTGCTGAGGGTTTGATGGACCCGGCAAAGGAGTTTGGATTTTACCGAGAGAAATCATAGGAAACTTGAGAAGTTTTAAGCAAGCAAGTAGTCTGATCTGATGATCACAGAGGTTTGCAACCAGGGCACACTGGCATCCCCCAACCCCCTCCCCCAACCCATATACACCCAGGAGACAGGTGGCAAAGTCTGAAGAGACTGTTGGTTGTTAAAACTGAGGATGGAGATGTACTGCTGGCATCTAATGGGTAGAGCCCAGGGATGCTGCTAAACAGCCTACGGTGCACAGGACAGTCCCACCAGCAAAGGATTATCCACCCAAAATGTCAGTAGTGCCAAGGCTGAAGCAGCCTGGATTAATGTAGCATGAGGAAATTAATTACTTCCCATCTCAGGGCCTTCGTTTTCTCATCTGTCAAAAGATGGGTTGGGCATGACTTGGAAGAGTCGAGTGGCTTGCTCTGTCCGTAGGAATCTGCCTATTCTGTCACTGTGACGGACCCTGTGGTCTGGACCCTTTTTTTCTGGCCTCTTTGAACCTCAGTTTCTCTATCCTTAAAATGGGACTGATAATGATGCCTTCCTTGTGGCACATTTGTGAGGGTCTAAGAAATCTTCAGCTCAGCACCTGGCCCATCACAGGTGCCCCGTCAATATCAGCTACAGGCAGGATGCTGACTGCCCCCCACCAAGGGTGTGAGATTGATAAACACAAGGGGCCTTGTGAGAAATGCACCCAGTAGACATTCCGGCAGGCTCTCTCCGGATGCCTTTGACAGCCCCCATCAGTCAGAGGGAACTGCAGGAACACACACTCCTTTGAATATTTGCTGAGCTAATGGGGAAAGGAGAGCAGGAAAGGAAGCAGGAATCCTCAGTGCAGTGCAGGGCTCACAAACTCCGTGCCTCGGGGCCGGGGGAGGGAACCAGACTTCAAGGTTAATCAGTAAGTTAATAAATGTCTTGACGAAATGGTACCAGAGACGTGAACGCAAGAAATGCTTTTTTCAGAGAAGCGGGACGGCAGGGCTGGGAGCCGGAGGGCTGGGTTCAAATTCCTGGCTGGCCACAAACCAGCTGTGGGAACTCAGGCATATTGCTTGACCCCTCAATGCCCCAGTTTCCCCAGCTGTAGAAAGCCGTAGAGATAATAATAAAACCTAGTTCGAAGGGTGACTCTGAAAACTCAGTACATATTATATATCTAAGCTCAAACATCAGTGCCTGGCTCAGAATCGGTGCTTGGAATGTCATCGTTTCTAGCTTCTGTTCCCATTCTTACAACATAAGCGAACCATCTCCATCAGCCTCGGTGTCAAGCAGTGTGGTCCACAGACCTTCAGCATCAGCATCACCCAGGACCTTATTAGAAATACAAATACTCAGGCTTCACCCCAGACCTACCAAATCAGGAACTCTGCATTTACTGGCAGTGTGACCTCATTTGCAAAGATTAACCCCTCTAAGCTGTGGATTCCTTGTGTGTAAAATGGGGCTTATATGCTAACCTACCTCCTCCTCTGCTCTCAGCTCTCTAGGGTAACCTTGACCTTCCGTCAGTTTCTAGATTGTGCCAAGCTCTTTTCTGCCCCAGGGCCTTTGCACTTACTGTTTCTTGTGCTTGGAATATGTACTCCTAAGCTCTCCCTGTGGCTGCCCCTTGTTATCTTTCAGACTTCAGCTTAATGTCACCTCCTCAGAGAGGCCTTCCCTCACGACCCCCATTCCATCCCCTGTAACTCGATGTCTCTACACATTACGTATTTCTTTCCTGGTGCTAATCTAATCTACAATTATCTTATTTCTGCGTCTGATTCTTTGCTTGTTGTTATTTGCACTATCAGTATGTAAGCACCAAGAGGGCAGGAATTGGGTCCCTCTCTCTCTCTGCCCAATGCCTGGCACAGTGTGGGTACTAACTCCATAAATATCTGTAAAAGGAATGAATGCGTATGTCACAGAGTTAATATGGAGCTCTTGTTACAGAGCTGGGTACATGGTGAAGCCCCCATTGTGAATATGGCATTATAATATTATTTTAGTAAAATGGGCCAGCGTGCAGCCCCCGGTGTCGTGTGACCACGGACCCTGGCCTTTGCAAATAGCTACTTAGGCAACGCTGAGGCTAATAGACCTTTCCAGCTCTGGCTTCAGCGCTCAGCCGGTGCCTGTGTGACCCTCCTACCCAGTCACGTAGCCTGCCTGAAGATACAGCCTCATTAAAATATGGAAATAGCTGTTATGTCGCTATCACCCGGCCCAAGCCATCAAGTACTCCAAATTGGTTTTTGCCGTTTTATACAGCACAGCATACATTTGTTCACTCTTCAAACAGTAAACACCACCTGCAAAATGCCTTTAATATTTAATGTGACTGTAAATTGTTTTGAAAATAAATCCAGCCGTGTGGAAAAGTGGCAGAAGGGACAGGAAACAAATCTGGGAACCTGTTCCATGGGGAGTGGGATGGGGGGAGTGGGCAGAGTGGCTGCAGGGCTGAAACTCAGGTGGTGATTCTGATAACCTGATTATCTGATTGCTTTAGCGCCCTGACACTTGAGCTTTGTTGGTGGATGGGTGATGCTCTTGCCCTCCAAGCTGCACTGATTTTGAACCCATGACCAAGCTTACTTGGTTCTACAGAGGAGGTAGCAATAAATGTATGAGGTTCACCTTGACCGGGGCCATCCCGGGGGAGAGGACATCAGCCCCCATCCTGGTGGAGAAAAGGGTGATTGGCAATGAGCTCTTTTGGCCAAACCAGCTTTTAACACTTCACCAGCCACGCTGCCCAGGATCATGGTGGGGATGGAGTAGGGGTATAGAGCCTCAGTCTTTTTGTCTTACTTCCCTTATAAGTAAAATTAAGATGCTAATAATATCTACCTGGTTGGTTACTGTAGATTTGAATGGGTGAATATACGTGAAGCAGTGCCTGGCGTGCAGAACAATACACGAATGCGAGTTTGCTGCTGCAGCTGACACGCGCCCCACGGCCCTCCTCCCTCCTCTCCAGTGGCGCAGACCTCTCTGCGCCTGGTGTTTTGTGTGCTCCCTCCCACCACAGGGCTTTGCACCTGCTGTGTCCTCTGCCTTGCTTTTCCTTTTTCCGTTTGCCTGGATAATGCCTGCTTATCTCTCAGCTATCAGCTTAATAGACGGAAATGTTGAACTTTTGGGAAAACTGCGAGCTTTCTCCTCTTGGTGTCACAGAGCCAGAGTGGGGAGACTTCTCTGATTAGCCCACCCTGGGTCATCTGTCTACTTGTAACTGGGGTCCGAGGACCAGGAACAGCAGGCGTATCACAAGCCACATGCTGGCGGGCTGAGCAGCATCCCCAGAGAAGGGAGCTGCTGTTCTTGGCAAACAAAACTATCGTTGTCTGTTACAATCAGATGTGTGTCCAGCACTCCAGCGGCCATGTGAGGACCACCTGTGGTGGGTGACCAGTGAGACAGATATTGCTTTGGTCAAGGCTAGAAGAATGAGGGCTGCTGGTTTGGGAGACATCAAAGAAGCGAGACAGAGACAGAAAGGAGGCGAATTCTGAAGCTTCTGACTTGGATCAGAGAGTGTATGGTGGTATCTGGAAGATTGAATGACCACATTCATGTCTTAACCAGAGACCCATATGATGTCACCCAAAGAAGTGGGTAATTATGGGGGCGGGGGGTCTGAGTCATTATTCAGCCCAGAGAGGGAGGCTGCCTGAAATCCCTCAACATGCACCTTTTAAGTAGATGCATAAATTCAATGCTGGTACAAATTCTACCATTTAGCAAAGGGATATTAACACCACCTGACTCACTGCTTGGCTTTGCTGGCCAAATTCAAAGCTAATTTCATCACATCTCAATGGCGTCTTGATCATTCTGAGAATAGTGAGGGCTCCATGTAAGTACCACTGAATATCTTTCCCTCTGGTTCTTGACTCTCCCAGGGATCACACTCTTCTATGGGAAAAGGTTGGGTCCCTCGTGGAACATTTTCATAATAGCCACTGAGTTCTCTGAATGGCATGAGAATCCAAATGGACTCCTTTGCAGGAAAATGTTCTCTGCTCTTCTCGTCAATGTTGCTATTAGGATCCCAAAATAGCATGCTCAGACGACTTCTTGGTTTTTCCTTCCCAAACATGATCTTCTCGTTGCAGTAAAGGGCACCACCATCCACTGAGATCCTCAAGCTAAAAGCCTGGAATGTGAATCCCATCTTTCCCTTCCCCCAGAGCCAATCTACCAATAAATCCCATTGGCTCTACCTCTAAAATAGATCCCAGTCTGTCCCCATTCAAAATGTATCCCCATCTCCCCTCTAGTCCAGGGGTTGGCAAGCTTTTCCTGTAATGGGCCGGAGAGTAAACATTTTCAGCCTTGTCACCTGTGCCATCCTGTTCCAATGACTTGACTTGGGCGCAGAAGTAGCCATAGAGAATACATAAACATGAGTTCCAATAAAACTTTATTTGCAAAATCAGCAGCCCACAGGCCATAGTTTGCTGACCCCTATTCAAATCTAAGCCCCCAGTGTGTCCTGTCTGGACCAATGCAAAACCTCCAGACTGGCCTCTCTGCTTCCACGCTGGCCACCTCGACCATGTGTGATCCACCCGGTGGCCAAAGTGATCTTTACAAAAGTAATCAGATGTTGTCCCTCCCTGGCTTAGAATGGTCTGGTAGCTTCCCATTAAGTGAAAATCCCTTAAGTGAAAATTCAGTCTTTGCCTACTCTTTTCAGCCTGCACAACCCAGCTTCTGCCCCAACTTATCCACAGTGCTGCGTACTCACTGGTTTCCTTTGTCCTCTGCTTCCTTCACTCTTTGGCTGGAACATTCTAACTCTGGTCTCCCGGGTCTGTGTCCTTTTCCTCATTCAACTCCTGACTCAACACGTCTTCCCCAGAGAGAATCCCTCTGATGTTTATCTAATCCTGCACGGCCCTTCCTCATCACCCCATTTGAAACTGTCTTATTGGTTTGCTTACTGTTTGCCATCCCAATCTGATGTGGAAGCTGCACGAGAACAGGGACCTCGTTTGTTCAGTACTAATATCAGCTCACAATGTATAGTAAATCCTCAGATATGAGTGAATGAAGAGAGGCTACTGATCTGTATTTCCAGGCAATGCCTGTTCCGATGTCTGTTCACCTCTGATTTCCCCAGCTTTTACCAAGCCCTTCTTATGCTGGTCTGGAAGACGCTTGCCCAATAGCTCCCTCAGTGCATGTGATAAAGACAGGAAAGCAAACAAAAAATGCTTCTTGTCTGAGTCCCTGGGCTTGTCCAGGGATCCCCGTGCAAACTTATGTGTCATCCTAAGACCAAGCTGGGAGCAGGGCTGCTCTTCAACAGCTGGCCTCCACATGTGGGCCTCTTTACCGACAGCTGTGTTGCTGTGGAGGGGCAGTGGGGATGCCTGGTCCTCTGGAAGCTCCAATTCATGCATCCTTGCCTTCTGCTCCTGGTGCTCTCCAACGTGTGATACAAATTTACTCAAGCTTCCTTTCCTTGTTTCTCGCACTCTCTCTCTTAGGGCCTCTCCTTCTCTCCCTCTCGTTCTCCCACCCCTTCCACCTACTCCCCTTTTCACTATGATGCTGGGGCAAGAGACTGCTAGTTGCCACTCAATATCCTTTCTTCCTTGGTCATAGGACCCCAATTTTATTTGAGGTGGCAATGAAGCCAGCCAAAAGCCTACATTTGCCAGCCTCTCTTGCAGTTAGGGGTGGCCACGTGGCTGTGTCCTGGCTAACGACAGATAGATAGAAGCACTGATGGAACTTCTGGGAAGGGGGATGAGAGGGTGCTGACTCAGCTAGTGTCTTAGTCTGCTCCAGCTGCTGTAGCAAAATACCATAGACTGGATGGCGTAAACCAAAGAAGTTTGTGTCCTTACAGTTCTAGAGGCTGGAAGTCAAAGTGCAAGGAGCCAGCCAATTCTGTATTCTGGTGGTGACATTTCCTTCTCACCATGTCTTCACAGAGTAGAGAAAGATCACTCTTGCTCTTGCTCTCACTCTCTTCCTCTTCTTCTAAGGCCACCAGTCCTCTCAGATTAGGACCCCTCCCTCATGCCCTCATTTAACCTTAATTACCTCCTAAAAGCCCTATATCCAAATATAGTCACACTGGAGATGAACACGTCAGCATGAATTTTGAGGGGATATAATTCAGTCCATAGCAGCTAGGCATTACATCATTTTGTCCTTCCCTTCCTCTACCTTCCTCCCAACTGGAATGCAGATATGATGGCTGGAGCTTCAGCAGCTACATTGGACCATGTGGTATACTTGAGAATAAGTGCCAGTGGCTTAGGAATAGGGGTGTAGAATGAGGGAAAGGACCAGGGTTGACTTTGTGGAGCCACTCTATCATCACTGGAATAATGTTAAAATTTGTTTTATGTTAGAACACTGATTCCCAACTGCAGCCCATTGGAATAACCTGGGGAGCTTTGAAAAATACTGGTGCTTGGATGTTATCGCCAGAGATGCTGATGTAATTGGTCTTTTAGGGTGCAGTTTAGGCATCATGAGTTTATTTTAAACTCCTCTGGTGATTCTGATGTGTTAAGGTTGAGAACACTGTGTTAAAGAATAAACACTTGCGTAAGAGAATAAACTATATTTTAAACTATGGTATTTTAGTTTTGTTATGTGAGACGAAGACAACTCCTAACAATCAGAAGTCTAATTTTAGGAGATGAATCACTTCCATCTTCTAAGATTTTCAGAGCAAGAACCACCCAAAGCCGGCAGGAGCCCTGCTCACATCCTACCATGTTCAAGAGCATATATGGGTACAGCTCAATTCAGGCTGAATGGTGACAGAGCTGTGAAGTATTAACCACAATTTTCTGTCCCTTTGCCCACATGAATAAAACTGTGTGTACAACTAAAAATAAATTTCAGGATTAAAATAAGCATTCAAATTAAAAATAGTCAAATGTGGCACTTTTGTCAATACATAATTTTTTCCGAGAGTGAAAGCCATGGCTCGTGATCATTGGAGTCCAACGAGCTCTTGCTTCGTGTGCCTCCAATGCCTCTCTCTGTCCCCATCTCATGTGAGACAAGATCAAAGGCAGGAGCTCTGCCAGCTGGTGAGAGAGCGCGTTTAAAATAAGCAAGTGCCTGCGTTCAAATCCCAGCTCTACCACTTAGAAGTTGAGTGCTCTTGGGCAGGCAGCTAACCTCTCTGTGCTTCGCGCATGCCCCGCCCCCCACCCCTGCCCCGTGCAAAATGGGTTGCACCCAGGGTTGCGGTGAGGATTAAACAACAACGTATGAAAAAAGCGCGTGGCATTCTGCCTGACACGTAGCAACTGCTCTGTAAGTGTCAGCTGTCACTCTTAGGCACTGGCCAGCTGCTCCTTCTGAACTGCGTGTCCTTCCGGTCGAGTGGGGGAAGCTCTGCCCCTCCTTTTCTGGAAAACCGTGCTGAAACAGGGCTGCTTTTATGAATACGGAGCTAAATGAGCAAACACATGTCTGGAAATAAAGGTAATTCATCCCTGGGGAGATACCATCTCCCAGGTTCAGAGGTTAATGGGCTCGGAGGATTCATAACAAACGATGCTTCAGACAAATTGGCTGAGCAGTTATTGTTGCCCAGACAGCTCTTCAGCTGTGTCTCATTTATTAGTGTGGCTGCCCAAGAAACAAACGAGAAGGTGAGCCCCCTCTAAGATAACAGAAAGCCAGCGCCAGGGGTAAAAGGCCCTGGAAGTTGGAGCCGGTGACACAGGCCGTGCTTCTGCCCGGGCTGCCAGCATTGACCTCTGGAGGAGGCTGGGAGGGAGCCAGCGCTGACGGTGAGCGCTCTCCTCGGTAAATACGGGGGATGCCAAGAGCCGAGCCCGTGGAAAAACACTTCCAGGTGAGAAGGAAACACACAGCAAGGATGCCCCTCTGCAGTCGTAACATGCGTGGTGGAGGAAGATGGGAGGAAACATCCTTCTCCTTGGGACCGTCCATCTGGAAGTGTGTGGCCAGGAGTGTTATTACAAGTAAATACATCCAGCCCAGCGACGTCTGGGAGTAATTGGATGTTTTCATCCTTCTGGAACCTGAGGAAAAGCTCCTCGTACACACATGGGTCTGAAAGCCACACCAGTCACCCCACTCCTGCTGCCTGCCCACTGGTTGTGCCCTTCCCTGCCCGTGGGTTGGTTCAGCCCATTTTCTACGGAAGGCCAGGGAGTGGTGAGGGCTTAAAATTCTGGAAGCTTTTGAAGGGGAACTTGAGCCTGGGGGAGAAGACAGGAGTCCTTGCGGACCTGTGGGAAACGTGACCAGACGGAGGGCAGGCCTCTGTGGGTAATCAGCTCCTCTAGGGTTTCTCAAAGTTGAGCCCTGGAGCCATTTTTCGTTCTAGAGTCTTGGCGAGTCACGTGGATTCCTGGGTCCTGAACTCCAGACCTCCAGGATTCAAGCTTTGGAGAGTGAGTGTTTGGAATCTTGCATTTTAATACGGCTTCATGAGAGATTCCTATGCACTCCAAAGCCCTGGTTCCCAACGTGCATCTGAATCACCCAGAGAGCTTGCTAAACACAGGCTGCAGGGCCCCACCTCAGCAACCACCCCTGATGCAGCAGGTCTGCAGTGGCAACTGCAGACTTGTATTTCTAACAAGTTCCCTCGATGCTGCAGCTGCTGCTGATCTGGGGACCACACTTTGAGTCGCACTGCAATAAGACTGCAAACCACTGAGCTACAGGGTTTGCGGTGAGGCTGAGCAAGGTCCCATTTGTCAACAAACATATGTGGAACCCCAGCTGAGTGTTGGACCACCTTGTCCTCGGGCATCGTAGAGTCTGGGGGCCAAACCTGCACTCCCAGGTCCCCGGAGGAGCCTGAAGATGTGATTCAAGTTAATACTGGCTCCAGGAGGAGTTTGTGCTGGGACTTCCCGCGCAGAAACCCAGGGCCTCATCAGTGTTCTCAACTGAGTGAGAGTTTTAAAACACCCCATTGCCTGCCAAGAATGCTAAACGAATTAATTTAGGCTCTCTGGGGCAGGATTTGGGTACAATCAGGGTTTTCAAAGCTCCCTTGGAAAGTCCGGTGTTGCAGGTGGGGCAGAAAGCCACATACGAGTGTCATCAACCCTGAATACTGAAGATTAGAATCACCCAAGAGTGGGGAAAGGACACCACCGCTGAGCCCCACCCCTCCCTGGAGATTCTGACTTCCTGGTGTGGGGGTGGCGCCGGGGCGCTGGCATTATAGCAAAAGCCTGCAGGTGATTCCCACTGCAACCGGGGTGCAGACCTGCTGGCCAAGTGGAAAGGGACCCGGGAGGGCAGATCGTGGGAGAGACTGAGGAGTGGGAAGAGCAGCGATCGGGCCAGGTCCATTCAGGTCACCACAGTCAATGACAATGGTAAGGCAGGTCACAACAGCGGAAAGCGGTTTCGTGACGTGTGAGCAAGACAGATTCCTTGCCCTTATACCAGAAACAACTGCACACTCAGACCCTTTTTCGCTGGCCTGAGCAGGCATTTGCCGGGGGAGGAACTCTGCAGACTTCAGACCTGCCTCCCCACTGGGGATGCACAGAGAGGAGGGTGTCCCCACCAGATGCAAAGCTCAGGCACCTGGATTTCTAGTGCTTTGCAGGGGCCAAGGAGGAAGGTCTGCTAGAATTATTGCCTCCTCTGGGTAATTTTTTATTCAAATGAAGATTCCCTGGGTGCTATTTCAGCATTCTAAATCTGGGGACAGGACCCGGGAATCTGAATTTTAAGCAGACATTCTGGGTGATTCTATCCTGCATTATAATCAAGGAACCAACCTGCCTGAAGGTTCTATCTTCAAGGAAAGGGAGGTTTGGAGAAGTGGGGCAGAGAAGAGAAGGCAGAGTTCTTTGCCATTTTTGGTTTGCTTGAGGTCCCTGATGGTCACAGGATCTCTCAGAGAAACCTTTCCCCCAAGATAAGAGCCTGACCTTTGAACAAATTTCCCATCTGGGTCCAATAAATGGAGCTGACTTTACCCAGGAGAGCCTGGGTGTCGTACTCAGCTGCCTTTGTTTTGATGTGTTTTTAGGGCCTCTCTAATAGGATGGGCTAGATTGCTGGCCAAGAAATGGATTTCTCTTCCCTCTGGAGAATTCTAAATCTCCTCACTGGAGATTTAGGCTGGCCGTCCCTACAGGGACGAATGTTTAATGGCCCGGCTTTGGCCAGTGGTTCTGGCCTGCAGTGTCTGCTCATGACAAATGTTTCCCCGTAATCTGCTCACTCTGGGTTTTCCAAGGATTTCAAAATGGGTGGAGGGTGTGGAGAGGGAAGGGGAGAAAGGGAGAGGAAAAAAAAGAGAGGAAGGAAGGGAAGGAGGCAGGGGAGGAGGGAGGAAGAAAGTGAGAACTGTTTAAGGGAGAACTTGGCATTCGCAGATTAACTCTAGGATCCAAAGGTCTGTGACCCTTGGGCATTTTGCATGTTGCTGAGGCACAGATTTGAACAGCGCGTGTCTCAGGGCTGTTTACAGCGAGAAGGGTCTTGTAGCTGGGGCAGGGGTGGAGGTGACCACCAACATCCTAGCTTTGTGGCACTTACGACACAGTGGAGGTTTTGTTTCCTGGTAAAAATGGCCATGTGGTTGGAGAGAGAATTTCAGAGAATGTGGACATGACCATCAACTTGTGGGAAGAGAATGGGACAGGGTGCTCAAGACTTTTGAAGACGTGTCGACTCAGGGCAGAGCCAGGAATCAGTATCATCATTTCCAATGGTCACAATCCAAGAATCCTGGAGGTCTTAGGGTCAGCCCTCCCGAATGTCTGTGGTCTGCTGCCCGTGAGGTCACAGAAGAAAGGACAATAACCAAAGTTCCGATTTGAGAGCTTATTACGTGCCAGGCCAAGTGCCAAGAGCTTAACACACACCATCTCACGTAACCCTCACAGCAACCCTAGAGGTGCATCCTTGCACCATCACCATTTGGTAGATGAGACACAGAGAGGGCCTCCAGTTTCAACGAGCCCAGACCATGGCAGGGCTGGGATTTGAACTGACTCTCTGCTTGATCAGACTTCTTGAGTCTGTCCAGGCCAGTCTTGGCAATGAATCCTCCTGAGTCCGTTTAGAGAGAATCCCCCTACCCCACCCTGGTAGCTGATCACCCTTAATATCTGATCAAACGCCATCTTCATTAAGTCCTTGATTTGCCTTTAGCAGGAATCCTGTGAGGTCTGTTTATCAAGAATCTCTCCTGTCCTTAATGTCTCCTCTTAATTTTCCACCCACAAAGCCCCTCACTCTGTTCATTGGCTGCAAATCCGAGCTAGTGCTAGGTGTATTCCACTTAAGCCCAGTCTCTCTCCTCTCTTGCCATCCTCTTGCGCAATCATCTTAAATAAACCCTTCTTTACCATTTTTAGCAAGCGTCAGAATAACTTTTTCTTTAGCAGAAAATAGGCAGTTGTCCCCTGGTACCTGCATTCTGGATCTCTCCCCTGTCCTGCCAGACCAGTGGTATCTGCTATATTGCAGGTCACATAAATCACTTAAAATTTGCTGGTAACCCCATTAAAAAAGGAAAAAGAAACAGGTGAAATTAATTTTAAAAATATTTTTCTTACCGAATATATCTGAAATATCATTGCAACAGGTGGCAGACACTAAAAAAGGATTAATGGGATGTTTTATGTTCTCTTTTCCCAACTAAGTCTTCGAAACCCAGTGTATATTTCGCACGTCAAGCACATCAAGCACATCTCAGTTTGGAGGAGCACATTCCAGAGGCGCAGTCACCACTGGTGGCGAGGGCAGGGCAGTGCTGGCCGGCGCCCCCCAAGATGCTCGAGAGCCTGGGGCACAGGGAGTGCTGAGAGGGGAGAAGGCAGCAGAATAAAGAGACAGGGGACCTGGCTGAGCGAAAGCCCTGCAGACATCTCTGTGGGCAGAATCCCCATGTGGGGACCACATGTCGGGGATCCGCTGGCTGAGGGTGTGGGGGTGTGGCTGGAGACTGTGCCTGGGATGGAGGTAAAAAAACAAATGATCTGGATTAAAAGTGAGAACGGGGTGAGTGGTGAGCCAGCTGGTGGAACTGGCTCCGAGGCTGGGACGGAACAGGCCTTGGGTGGACGGGCAGGGCAGGCTGGCGATTAGTAAGGACAGTGGCTCTTCAGAGTAATGTGCACTGGTGGCAACTGGGATCCTGTTCAAATGCAGATTCTGACTTGGCTGGTCTGGGATAAAGCCTGAGAGTGTGCTTTGCTTTGCTTTTCAAAAAAATTTTTTTAAATTAATTTTTTGGCTGCATTGTGTCTTTGTTGCTGCACGTGGGCTTTCTCTAGCTGTGACAAGTTGGGGCTGCTCTTTGCTGTGGTGCACGGGGTTCTCATTGTGGTGGCTTCTCTTGCTGTGGAGCACAGACTCTAGGCGTGCAGGCTTCAGTAGTTGTAGCTCGTGGGCTCTAGAGTGCAGCCTCAGTAGGTGTGGCAAACGGACTTAAGTGCTGCAAGGCACGTGGGATCTTCCTGGACCAG
The DNA here is from genome assembly GCF_030028045.1 of Hippopotamus amphibius kiboko. Lineage (NCBI taxonomy): Eukaryota > Metazoa > Chordata > Mammalia > Artiodactyla > Hippopotamidae > Hippopotamus > Hippopotamus amphibius. Next base: position 17,989,040 of record NC_080198.1, read on the forward strand.
GGATCAAACCCATGTCCCCTCCATTGGCAGGTGGATTCTTAACCACTGTGCCACCAGGGAAGTCCCTCTTTTCTTTTCCTTTTTTTTTTTAAATAAATTTATTTATTTATTTTACTGGCTGTGTTGGGTCTTTTTTGCTGTGCGTGGGCTTTCTTTTTAGTTGTGGTGAGTGCGGGCTACTCTTCGTTGTGGTGCGCGGGCTCCTCATTGCCGTGGCTTCTCTTGTTGCGGAGCATGGGCTCTAGGTGCGTGGGCTTCAGTCGTTGCAGCACATGGGCTCAATAGTTGTGGCGCACAGGCTCTAGAGCACAGGCTCTAGAGCACAGGCTCAATAGTGGTGCACGGGCTTAGTTGCTCTGCGGCATGTGGCATCTTCCTGGAGCAGGGATCGAACCCCTGTTCCCTGCATTGGCAGGCGGATTCTCAACCACTGCGCCACCTAGGAAGCCCCCTCTTTTCTTATTGAAGTATAGTTAGTTTACAGTGTTGTGTTAGTTTCAGGCCAACAGCAAAGTGATTCATTTACATGTATATACATATTTGTTTTCAGATTCTTTTCCCTTATAGGTTATTACAACATATTGAGTAGAGTTCTCTGTTCTATACAGTAGGTCCTTGTTGGTTATCTATTATATATGTAGTAGTGTGTATCTGTTAATCCCAAACTTCAAATTTATCTCTTCCCTCTTCCCCTTTGGAAACCATGTTTATTTTCTACGTCTGTGTGTCTGTTTCTGTTTTGTATGTAAGTTCATTTGTATCATTTTTTTAGATTCCACATATAAGTGATATCATATGATATTTGTTGTTCTCTGTCTGGCTGACTTCACTTACTATGATCATTTCCAGGTCCATCCATGTGCTACAAATGGCATTGTTCCGTTCTTCATGGCTGAGTAATATTCCCTTGTATATACGTACCACATCTTCTTTATCCATTCCTCTGTCGATGGACATTTAGGTTGCTTCCATGTCTTGGCTATTGTGAATAGTACTGCAGTGCACATTGGGGTGCATGTATTTTTTCAAATTAGAGTTTTGTCTGGATATATGCCCAGGAGTGGGATCCCTGGATCATGTGGTAACTCGACTTTTAGTTTTTTAAGGAACCTTCATACTATTTTCCATAGCTGAGAGTCTGCATTTCTAAAGAATGCCAAGGTGTGGTGACATTGCTGCCGTGTAGACCACACTGAGTAGCAAGGATCCACGTTTTGAATGGCTGACACGTGACAGGGAAGGGGATGAAGTTGAAACTTACCTAAGCTGTGCAGAGCTGTTGGCTCCAGCTCCCTCTAAACTGTGGCAACAGTTGTAGCTCACTCCTATTGAGGACACACTGTGTGCCAGGCGCTGTGTTCTGTGCTTTATATCGGGGGTCGGCAAACTATGGCAACCTGGCCAAATCTGGCCACTTCCTGTTTTGGTAAATAAAGTATTATTGGAATCCAGCCACACCCCCCATTTGTTTACACATTGTCACAGCTGCCTTCATGGTGCAATGACAGAATTGAATAGTTGTAACAGAGACCAGACGGTGTGCAGAGCCTAAAATATTTATCACCTGGCCCTTTACGGAAATAGTTTGCCAATCCCTCGCACGTTATCTTACGTAATTCTCATCACTTTACCCAGTGAGGTGAGTCCTGTTATTTTCCCCTTTTACAGATGAGAAAACAAAGACTTAGAGGCATTGAGCACTTGCCCGAGGCCTCCCAGCTCATTAAAGAGGCAGAGCTGGTCCTCACACCCAGGCTGACGGAGGCCAAAGAGGCCAACGCCCAGGCTCTCTCCACTATGCTAGCCTCGTGCAAATAGGAGCGGCTTCTAGAAAGTGAAAAGGTCTAAGCGTGAGCAGCAGAAGTCCGTGTGGGAACAGGTCATTGTTTTGTGGGAAGGGCCAGACACACGCATTGCTTGAGCATCTACTGTGCAGCAGCACAGGCTGGGGGCTTTCTGTTGCAGTTCTTGATCCATACCCCATCCCCGCTTGCCCACCTCCGGGTTCACCTGTGCCTCCCACCTGAAGCCGGCATCTCTCTGCCTGAGGCCTCTCCCTGTGGTGGAGTGGCAGTTGTTAGGCAAGTACCCCAACTTCCCCGTCCCTCCGTGGAATGATTGAGAGGCACGGTCTCTGTGCTTCTCCCAGGTGTGCTCAGTGGTCACCTGCTCGCTATGGGCGTTCCCCCTTCAGTGTCCCCATCACTTTCTCTGCCCCCCCGCTTGTGCTTCCGGGATCACCTCCCAAATAAACTACCTGCGCCCAGATCCTGTGTCAGAATCTGCTCCCGGGGAAACCCACGCTAAGACACACATTCAGTGGTTCCGATGTCACAGCAACTGTGACAGTGCTGTGGGCTCACATTGTACAGGTGAGAAAACTGGGGCCCAGAGAAGGTGGTCCCGTGATAGGGGTTCCAAGCCAGATCTGTCTGGCGCATCCCTTCATGAGTCTCCCTGCCCATCCTGCAGTGATGATGATTAGGATGATGGCGATGATGAGGGCCGCGTGCCTGCTGTGAACAGACGAGGAGTCCGTGGCTCAGGACAGTTAGCTGACTTACCCGCGTTTTGTCCACGTGTTGGAACTGACATTTGATCGAAGCAAGCCTGGAGCAGAGAGTTGGAGACCCACACGTGCAAGGCAGCTGTGGGCTGGGAATCATTTCCCTGGGGGGACGCCCTGGTGTGGCCTGGCATCTCTCAGCCCTGCCCACTGGGTGGGATACACATTTTCCTCAGTGGCTGATCCCAGGACCAGTTGCCATGGTTACCGCTGGGTCGCCGTCTGAATAATGGAGGACGGCGATGGTAACTGTAGCTACCATCACCCATCTGTTTGACATTCTCCCCCACCCCCCAATTCCTAGTGAAACTGGAACTGGGGTGTGAGGCGGGGCGGTGGGGGGGAGGGCGGCCTCGTTGCCGTAGAACAAAGAGGAACGGCTCTCATGACCTCATCTCTAGAAATGCAGTGAACTTTACCCCAGTGCCTGGGAGTTAGTATTGCTCTGCTCTCTTCCCTCCCCCTCAAATTTTCCTCCAACCAGGATGTAAGCAAGAGCCTGCCTGCCTGCACGCCGCTGCTCACACCCTCGCTGCTCTTTTACGCGATTTTTCTCCAGCCCCGATCTTGCCCGGGTCTCTCCCTTCCTCCTCCGATTCTTTCCGCCCTCACAGAAATGCAGTCTTATAAAGGCTGCAGACCCCTCACTGGGGAGTCGTTCACATTGGAGAGAGGCTTTACAGAGTCCTGGCTGCCTCTCGTGAGGCTCTGAGCCATTGAATTGATTATCCAGTCTCCTCATCTGTAAAATGGGGACAACGGCTGTTGTGAGGATTAAACGTGAGGACAGTAGCAGAAAAGTGAAGCGCCTGATTCTGGAACCAGAGAGACCTGCCTTTGCATCCTGGCTCTACTAGTGTGTGTGCTACCCTAGGCCAGTTAATGTTTTGAGCCCCTGTTTCCTCCTCTGTACAAGGAGGATGATCGTTGCATCTCCCTTACCTGGATTTACCGTGCTGATGGTTCTAAAGCATGGAACGTCAGTACCTGTTTGATTCTCTTAGTTCCTGTGCCGCTATGTGGCCATGACCCTCTAAGGCTTCGAGTCTGCTGAGGGCTGTCACTTGATCTCTCTTGTTCCCAACCAAGCGCGGTGACACGAGGCTGTGCCCTCCGCCGAGAGAAAACAGCTCGCCTTCCCACCGGATGCAGGGATGGGAGATAAGACACCTCTGTTTCCTCTCTTGACTTGCTGTGGCTGTCACCAGCGTCTGATAAGATAGTACCAGCCGGGTGGGCCCCAATAGTTCCACAGGGAGATTAAGAGCTTGAAGCTGACAGGAATGTAGAGCTTCTCGAAGCCGGTGGTGGTGGTGGTACCCTTCATCACTTTGAGGCATGAGGCAAGGGTGGCAGAGGCTGAGGACAGGAAAACGGGCAGAGCTGCGAAATTCCTTTTCCCGAACAACAATGAGCCTTCTCTCCCTCCTCCCACCAGCCCTCGAGATGCTCTGAGAGCACAGGGAGAACCCGGGGCGGGGGGGATCCCTCTAAAATCCATGCTAGGCTTTGGGATGTCTTTAAATTCTGCAAGAATTTCGGGAAAAGTTTGCAAATATGCACATTCTTTTAGGGAGAGCAGGACCAGAATATTTCTCCAAATCTTGTAGGTAGGGCTCTTCAACTCTGGTCCCTATGTCAGTGTGCTGGGCTGGCTTGTACCCATTTGTAAGAACGGATTGTTAGATTTTCAAGGACTTTGCAAGCCAGTTGTTAAACACAAACATTAAATAATAAACGACATAAACTTACAACGAAAGATGCTAAAAACCAAGGCAATAAATACTCAGTACCCTCCACTTCCTGATTAATTTACTTCCTGTGGCTGTTGTCCCTGTCGTTGGGGCTGCGTACCTCTCGTACCTGCGGTAGTCTATGGTGTGCGCTCCTGAACATCTTTCCTCAACTCTGCATTCGGCTGTGTCACGTGAAGTGCTGACACTGGCCGTGGTGGGAGTGTTTGTAGCACATGCTGCAAACCAGCCGTCCCCCGTGCCCCAAGCTCTTGTTACATATTTCCAAGCATGTGGTAGGTCCTGTACTGCCCACAGCACAATTATCTGAGGTGGTGGGTTACCAATACAGACCCCAGAGCCCCTCTCTAGACCCAGGATTTCTAGGTTGGCGTCGAGGATCTGTGTTTTAAGGGCGCTCCACAGAATATTTGTAAAAGTGCCATAAATAGGGAGAGACCAGAAGGGAATAAGTGAGGGAAGGAGATGAGGAGGGAGAAGAAAGGGTTCCTGGGAGAGTTTTTCCCAGCACCTGTTGTAGGACAGTCGTAAAGTGGGTGAAGGCTGAATTTCAGTATCTGCCGACTTTTCTTATTATTGTATAGAGGGAGACATCTGTTGAGCACTTACTATGGCACACACATGGTACTAGATGCCATAGTGTGTGTTTCATCTGTAACTTACCTTGATGTAAAAGCTATTTATTTATTGCACCCATTTTACAGGTCAGGGATCTGAGGCCCAGGCTTCACTGCCTTGCCCAAGGTCCAAGCATTAGAGGCAGAATTTGAACGGCAGGAGTGAGATGACAACAGAAGTGCTGGCCTCACTCCAACCTCAGTGGCCGCACATGGAAGGGCCTCAGAAAATATAATGGGTGGACTTATCCAGAAGTTGCCCCCATGCCAGAGCAGCATTTTCTCTGGGTGGCTTTAAGAATCAGGGTTATTTCTCAAATGCCATTCACCATCTCATGTAAGTGAGAAATATGTTTCATCCCTAGATGTGAACAATTAAGACAGAGTGCCTCCATCCAGGGGCAGGTATGGGAGGGATGCCTGTGTTATGGTTCATAAAGCAAAGGGCTGTTCACACCTGGGTCCTCACTGGTTCTCCCCTCACCCGCCTTTGCTCAGTAACTTCACTTAATACATGTCGGTGCGAATAAAGATGGCGGTGGTGCTGGAGCTCCCAGCCTTGTCTGGCAGATGCAAACATGATCGCGCGACAACTTAGGAACACTGCAGGAGCTAAATAAGAGGGCCAAGTCACTATCTGTTGTGACACATTTAGTTTACGAGCAGAATTAGCTCAGGAGAGAGAATCTTGTGGGGCCTTTGGAGGCTCAGAATGGAGCAGTGAGAGGTGAAGGTAGACCGTTGGATTGACGTCCTTGTGAAAGGTTGGTCAAGAATGTTGACTCCAGAAGTCAAGGAAGGGTGTTGTGGTCTCCAAGAATGGGAAGCAGTTGGAAAGGAGCACCCTTGGAAGGCCCTCAGGGGGTCCTGGAGGAGCATGATTTTGTAAGCCTGGGCCTGCCGTGTCAATTCTGTGGGTACCCGACACCCAGCAACCAGGGTGGGGCCGAGAGGGCGTGGTGGGTGGAGGATGCTCCCAGCTTCCTCCGTGTTTTCCAAAGATGTTAGGACAGCGTTCAGCTGAGGCCAAGAGAAACCTTTCCTGCCTTCCTTTCCCTGCCATGCAAGTGGTATTTCCCCCAACTGGAATTCCAGAAAAAAAGAGTCTCATAGTCAGATGGTTTCAGGTATTGCGGCACATCATATCCTCTTCCACAGAGATGGCAGTGATCACATTACAGGTGCTGAAAAGTTCTGTAGGCAAGAAACATGCTTCCCTCTGTGAATCATTTCACACTGCAGGTAGTGGATGATGGCAGGCTCCGCCCACATCCCCTGAGATCCCCGGTTCCTGCTTCTGAGCCACCCCTGGTTTCTGCGACCTTTCACTTCTAAAGGCACCTGTAGCTCTTCTGCAGAGGACTCCCCTCCAGCTACAGGCCCTAACATGTCCACAAGCAGAGCAGAAAGGGCCTTGCAGTTTATTTCCCTCAGGGCAGTTCTGAACCAGGGACCAGTGTGTTGTCCTAGTTGGGGCAGCTCGAGGCTATTTTAGAGGCCAGGGCTCCCCTGCGGGAGCAGCCCAAAGCTGCCCCCAGGAGACTTTGTCCCAGTTCATAAATTCACACTCTTGCCTGATTCTCCACTGGTCAAGCCTCCTTACAGGTCATCCCAGGAGCAAGCGTGCCTCTGATCAGTCCCCCTACTCAGGGTCCACCTCGGGGAAATGAACCTAAAACAACTCGTGTCTCTGACATTTAGATTGTTTGTTCCTGAAACTCTTTTTTTTTTTTTTTAAAGTGAAATTTCTGGATCATGCGGTAGTTCTTAATATTTATTTTATTTACTTATTTGGTTGCACTGGGTCTTAGTTGCAGCTTGTGGGCTCCTTAGTTGTGGCTCACTGGCTTCTTAGTTGTGGCCTGCATGTGGGATCTAGTTCCCTGACCAGGAATTGAACCTGGGACCCCTGTATTGGGAGCTCAAAGTCTTAATCACTGCGCCACAGGAAAGTCCCTGTTCCTGAAACACTTATTGGCATGGTTTAGATCTTGAATTCTCCTTTGGCACTGACTGTGACAAACTCCTCCCTGGAGAATAGCCTCCAACCACTGCATTGATCTTCTGGGGAGAAAGAGCCCTGATATATTTGGGGAAAATAGGTGTCCTTTGGGGCCTATCTCCAGCTCAGCCCCTCTTTCCAAAGCTTTCTTTGCTGTCCTCAAACCCCAGCAGGGCTTCTGCAAGGGGTCCGAAAAGAGGTTTCCTCTCTTGGTGTAACCTGGGGAATTCAATAGATTGGGCGACGGAGACTGGAGTAACCTCCGTTACGGTGTGCATTTGTTTTTGGAGAATGAGGTCACCATAAATGATTCCTATCTTACCACCTCGCATGCACATCTCTTTGTGACATGAGACTTGCCTGGGTCAGTCAATCACAAATTCAGATGTCTGCATCAGTCAGGCAGATAATAGAAATGAGTGCGTCAGGCAGATAATAGAAATGGGTGGGACAGTTGGGAGTGATGGGGACTGGGACAAAATGGGGAGGAAGCATCCCATCTCAGGGGGCAGCTGCCAGTGGCTCTAAGCTAGTCATCACTGGGCAGGAGTTGGATCCAGCCAGGAGTTGTTTCGAGAAGCCAGAGATTCAGATTTTGTTTGAAATGCCTTGACTTTCCAATGAGCAAATAATTCCAAAATTGTAAAACCGTGTGAGCGAGTAGTACAGATATGAAGGGTAGGTGAGAGTTCCCAGGTTACACAATCTTGGTCTTGATTGTCTATGGAAGGTCAAAGATGCACCGGGGAGAGACACAGCTGTGGATTAAGGGGACAGCAGGTTCTCCCTCCTTCCTACACGCCATCCACTCCCTTTGCACATGCTGGTCCCTCTGCCTGCAACACTTGTCCCCCAGCTCTGCCTTGCTCATTCCTCATCCTTTAGACCTCACCTTCCTCCTGATGTGTCTGATGGCCTTGCCTCCCCTGTGTGAGCTCGCCTTGTTCCAAGCTTCCCTTTACGTCAGGCCATCCCATTTATAATGGCCTGTTCAAAGTCTGTCTTCCCCACAGTTCTGCAAGTTCCATAGGACCAGGGCTGTGTCTGCCTGTAGTCTGTCACATTCCCAGCCCCAGGCACAGTGCCTGACACACATAGTGGGTGTGCGGAAGGCTTCTTCTCAATGAATTAAAGAGGAAAGCACCCAGAAAGTTTCTCTAAGGGGAAGGGAAGATTCCAGATTCATCACAGATGATTCTGCTGCCTCCTTGAAAACCACTTCACCAGGATGGTGTTAAGCCCTCATTGGAATTGTTCCTCTTGTCCTAGAATTGAGGCCCAGACAGCAGACAGTGCTAAGCAGGGCCCCGGCATAGGGTTATGCATGTTGAGTTTTGTGAATAGAATCCCCTAGAGGGAAGGAGGACAAACTGTGACCTTGGGCCAAATCTGCTCACTGTTACCTGTTTTGATAAATAGAGTTTTATTGAAACATAGCTATACCCATTTATTTATGTATGACTTGTGGCTGCTTTTGTACTACAACAGCAGAGTTGTGTATCTAAGACAAATTCCGTGTGGTCTGCACAGCCCAAAATATTTACTGTTTGGTTAGCTTCAGTGAATGTTTGTAGAGCTCTGCCCTAGATTTGTGCAGTGCTCAACCTGCACAGGCGTACATGGCAGCCATGGTGTTAAGTGTGCCTCAATCCAAATTCTGAAACCATCAACTACTGGGACTGCCCACTTCCTCACAAGGCTTGTAGGTAGTGACATTTTGGCAGAATCCCCACTGTCATCAGCACGCTCTCTCCATTCCTACCATGGGTAGAAAAGAAGAAAGAAGGAGATAGAAACCTTTCGGGACCACAGCAGGGTGGTAAACAGCAACCACCTTGCCTTTTGCTCCTTCCACCTCTTACAAGAATAGTGGGGTGGAAACAGTCAGGGACTGGTGATGGTCTCTCTGGCCAGAAGTTGTGAAGTTCCAGTTCAGGAGCTTCTGGGTATGAAGAAAGGGGCAGGAAGAAGATGGAAGAAGAGAGATAGTGACTGTTAGGAGAAAGATGGGGTAGTGTGCAGGCCCAGCTTTGCACCCTGTGATGCTCTGGTATGAATGTTTCTGTCTCTCCCACATTCATATGTTGACATTCTACTGCCCAAGGTGATGGGGGTATTAGGAGGTGGGGCCTCTGGGAGGTGATTAGGTCATGAGGGTGGAAGCTTCATGAACGACGTTAGCGTTCTTGTAAAAGGTAATCCAAGAGCCTCCTCGCTACTTCTGCCATGTGAGGGTACCATAAGATGTCTACGACCTGGAAGAGGGTCATCACTGGACCATGCTGGCACCCTGAACTTGGACCTCCAGGTTCCAGAACTGTAAGAAATAAATTTCTGTTGTTTATAAGTCACCGAGTCTATGGGACTTTGTTATAGCAGCACAAACGTTCTAAGCCCCATGGACCAGTGACACCAGTGAAGGTACCTGGGCTGCCCCTACCAGGAGGCTCACCCTCTGGGCGCAGGGATCTCACAGCAAGAAGCTATGAAGCAAATGGGCCAAAACAGAACCTGGCGTGGGGCAAGGAGGAAATTGAGCCTGGACCAGATCGCCACCTGTGCTGGGTGTCTGCATAGCAGGGAGAGCGCCACTGGGCTTTCCAAAGATTCTTGCTGTGGTTTTCTAGTGTTGTGTAAACAGCACTGGGGAGCTTGACAAAACAACAGGATTTATTTTGCTCATGAATCTACGGTTTGTGCAGTTCTCAGCAAGGACAGCTCATCTCTGATGCACTCATTCTCGACAAGGAGGGGCTCCAAGGCTGGGGCGGGCATCCCCTGAGGGGTCCCCCCAGGCTTGTCTGGCTGTGGTCACTGGCTGCTGGCTGGGGCCTTCCCGGGGGACTGTCAGCTGGTCCACCTGCACGTGACCTTTCCAGCAGCTGCTGGCCTTCCTCACAGCATAGTGACGGGTCCTAGGACCAGTGTCCCTGAGACAGAGCCGGGTGGAATTTTGATCCCTTTTTTACCCTAGCCCAGAAGTTACAGGGCACGATTTCTGCAGCATTCCGGTCATGAGAAACAAGTCACTCAGACTGGCCTACATTTAAGGGGAAAGTATAAACTAAAGAACCTGTGGGCCTGTTTTAAAACCTCCACCAAGACGCTTCCCCAAGAATGAGCTTTCGGAATCGCTCTACAGAGAACCCAGAAACAACAAAGTAAGGGACCACAACCTCCACCAGGCTGGGAAGGGAAAGGGAGACTGTTTCCTCTTCTCTCCCCATGACCCGCAGGCTGTGTGAAAGGGGAGAACAACCTTCCTGGCCATGTGGAGACTCCCCTCCCAACCACTCTTAGTGCCCCCGGGAAAGAGTAGGCAAGTCTCTAAGTCAAATGACAGATCAAGCTTTAAAATGAGTAGGACTAAGCCTTACGATGCAAAGTGAAACTGATTTAATGATCAGAAGTGATGGCAAAGTTGCAGTATGAGATTTAAAGTTACTTAAGGAATCCTTTACCACTTGGGGCCAGCTAGGGGTGGGGTGGGGGTGGGTGGATGTCCACAGACCACTGGCAGTAGCAGCAACTGCAAAAGTAAAACGGTCCGTAATTATACCCCAGGATGGGTAGGCTGAGATGCCTCTCGTAATGGTTTCATTTGAAAGGTTTTCCTCAGTAGTCTGATTCCCCTGAAGTTTGCTCTTTAGGCCCTGTATTTGGGGGAAACTGGGGGGAATTGGATAAATTGATCCCTAGGGGTCCTTCTAGGACTGACACTTCCTGGTTCTCTTGCTAACAGAGGCTGGGTGCTGACAGTTTACTTAGGAAATGGTCCCTAAGAATGTATTTATTTTATGAAAGCATCTCTGTAGAGAAATCATAATAGTGGCAGGAGAAATTAGCTCTGTTCTCTGACTTCACTGAAGGAGAAAAAGTTATCTGCGGTCTCCCTCCCTCCCTCTCTTCTTCTTTCTCCAACCCCTCCCTATTCACTGTTTCACACATACCTTGAGGGGTGATTTGACAACTTGAACAAGCTTCCAGCCAGGGATCCAAACTTCTGGCCCAGACATCTTGACTACCAGAAGTCAGTTATACAGCCCTTTGTCTTGAGAGTTTTACTACTCAAAGTGTGGTCATGCAGCCATCAGCACCATCTCGGGAGCTTGTTAGAAAAGCAGACTCCCATGCCTTATCCCCGACCCCTTGGATCAAAATCTGCCTTTTAAAAAAGATTCCCCAGGGCATTCAAATCTACCCAAAAGTTTGAGAAGTACTGTTTTAAGGGTTCCAGTCCCCAGGCTTTTAAAAAAACTCTTCCTCCATCTGTTTCAAGACATCTGGAAGTAGAACGTTCTTGGAGGTGAACCCCCTTGGTTTCTGACCCCGTGGGTCCCTGGCAACCCCTTTCGAACTGGCTGTTCGTTGATGGCTGGAGAGCCTAGGCAAGCTCGCCATCATTCAATAGCTAATAGGAATCAAACCACAGTTCAAGCGCTTGAATTTAAAATACTCTTTGACTCTGCATCTGGAGAAACATTGGATGGAAGTATTTATGGTAAATGGTTTATATTTAAATGGCCGTTTGTGGAAAATCGTCATTTTCTTTTGAATCCCCTCTGATTCCGGAGCTACTGTAGCAAGGTTTCCAAACACCCTGGAGCCATTTCCAACCCATGTACCTCAGTCTTTAGTTAATATCAAAAGACTTGTTTGATTGCAAATCTCAGAAACGCTTTCTCTTGTAAGGTTTCTTGCCTGTGGCTATTTGTATAAAAAGCTAAATGAGCATCGGAAAGGTATAATAAAAATCCTTCCGTCCACTGGAAGTAGCACACCCCTGTGTCTGGCTGTTGTGTAGATTTCTTTTTTGCCTTCCCCCAGCATCACACGGGAGGACGTAAAAACTGACAGGGGAAGGTCTGTAATTTTACACGCTTACACTTCTGTACAGTTAGAAGGGGAAACATTTTTCATCTGACTGATAAAATACCCCAAGCTCTACCAGGCATTTCCATTTTGAACACATTTTGGCTTACCCAAGTGACAGCAGTCTGCAGGAGAACTGAGTCCATTTTTAGGCCTGTCACTGAAAGAATATCCAGCTCTTTGGAAACCAGCCAGGTCCCTGAGATAGCCCACCTTAGAAGCAAGGTTTCCCAGCACTCAGCAACTCTAGACCCCAGATGAATAATAATATCCATGGGTATTTTTAAATGCCTGCTTGCATTTGCTAAGCCTTCTTGTGATTTTTAATCTTCCTAAGTATGGGGTCCCCTGAAAGCAGAGCCTGAAGCAAGGATTTGGATGCAGGGGATTTCTTTGAGAGGTGATCTCTGGAAGCAGGAGTGAGGATGGGCTGTGGGGATAGTGACATGGGGAAGGAGATCAGGCCAGGATAAGGGGGCTTCTCAAGTGTGCTGCTCTAAGCCCCAGGGCCAAACTGCAGTGCAGCCTCTGAGAAGCACAGAAATACCTCCAAAACCTAGCCCCTGATAGGCAAGGAGGTTGGAGCTCTCATCCACTGCATCTGAACCTGGTTGGTGGAAAGTTGCACCCAGGGGCATTTGAGCCCTCTGCCGTTCTGGCCCTCACTTCAGTCCTGGCCAAGCAAGTCCTGCGGCATAGAAAGCCCTGGGGCCTAAAGCAGAAGGATGCTTGGCTCTGCATGAGAGGGATGCCGGCCCTGCAGGTGGGCGTGAGCTCAGACAGAACTGCTCACTGTGGGTGCAGCCAGAGGCTACTGCCTGGCCTCTCACTACTTCTATGAGCAACTGTTACCATCTCCACCTTACAGCTAAGGAAACGGAGGCTCAGACACGTTGGACAGTTTGCCCTGCTGTGAAGCAGGACCTTGGGGTCACAGCACAGGCCTGCTGACTCCAGAGCCTCTTCCCAGAAGCTGCCACACTGTCCTGCAAAGGACCGGGAGGAGCCCAGCCATCCCACGTGCCCAGGCCCAGTTTTAGCACTGAAAGTGCCACATCCTGGAAAACCTTCATGCCGGGCAAACCGGGGTGGTTGGTGGCCTTCGTGGGCTTCCTCTGCCTCTGTAGCTCCTGGCTTTCTGCCTAGACTCCCTTCTGGGCAGCTGCAGGCAAATGGGTTCCAGATGACCTTTCTCGCTTTCTTGCTCCACTGCCGCATTCCGGTGAGGCTGTTTCCAAGTAAAACCCAGGTAAAATTGGATTTCATATGGTGGTTTCCCTGAGTGAACCTTTTATGTAGCGGCTGGGAGACCAGAAAGTTTTGTTTGTTTTTGTTTGTTTGTTTGTTTTTCCTACTTCCTTTACGTGGGGCCCATTTATTCTAATGATGCTGGGGGAGGGTGCGATGGCTATAAGTGAAATTCGGTTTATTTGCTAAGGGTCTTGTATTGTTTCATTGTTTCACTAGCGGCTTTTTCTTTTTAATGAAAAAAATGTGTGTGTGACTACACACTCCTGGTCAGTCTGTGTATGTAGTTTCCTGGGCTACTTTGCCGTAACAAAGTAGCACAGACTGGGTGCCTTAAACAGCAGAAATGTATGGTCTCACGGTTCTGGAGGCTGGAAGTTCCAGATCAAGGGACCCACAGGGTTGGCTCCGAGGGCTAATCTGGCCCAGGCCTCTCTCCTTGGTTTATAGACGGCCGTCTTCTCCCTCTGTCTCTTTACATCGTCTTCCCTCTAGAGCCATCTCTGTCCACATCGTCCCTTTGTGTAAGGACACCGGTCACACAGATTAGGCCCACCCTCGTGACCTCATTTTGACTGGACTGCCTCTATAAAGACTCTGTCTCCAAATACGGCCGCGTGCCGAGGTACCGGGGGCTAGGATTTCAGTATACGAATACAGGGGAGGGCATAACCCAATCCTTACTATTCTGTTCCCCCAAATAAGTGAAAGGTCTCAGCAAAATCGAGACACAGCCATTACACCCTCTTCTCCCCCCATGACTTGTCACTCTGTACGCTGGTCTCGCGGGGCAGGGTGTGTGGGGAGGCTCCCACCCCATCAGCTCCAGCTCCTTTCTGAATATCTCAGAGAGAAGCATCGCATCTTCCACAGGACGGACAGCCCTTCGTGGACTCCTTCACATGTTCAGCTAACGTTTATCGAGTCCCTGTGGGGTGCCTGGCCATGGGCTAGATTCTGGGGGAGGTGCAAAGGTGAACGAGAGACTCAGTCCCTGCCCTCACTAAGCTCGCCCAGGGGAGTGGGGAGGTGCTAGTCTTTAGAGTCAAATGGCCTTTGGTTCAGAGTCTAGCTTTAATTTACCCCAGCTGTGTGTCCCGTGGTGTCTCCGAGCCTCATTTCCTCCATCCGCGGTGTTGGGAGGATGAGCGCACCCAGCCTGCAGGGCGGTTGTGAGGAATAAGAGTCTGACTAAGTGCTCAGCACACAGTGTCAGGCACACAGTAGGCATTTGGTCAATATCTGGTCAATGAATGAAAAGTGTATGTTCAAGTAATAGCGTCAAAGGGATAATTAGGAACAGCTAAGGGTATAAACAGGTAAAGGAGGATAGCGAGGGGGCAGCAGGACCCCAGGCTGCGGAGGGCTGTGGCAAGTGGGATTTTGGTTTGTGGAGCATGTTTCTTTAGGGATCCCCTCCCCCACGCTGTGGGTCCTTCTGAAGCTGACCTGAAGCGCCCTGCCTCCTCAATGCTGGGTCAGGCCTGTGACCCAGGGTGGCTGGTGAAGGAGACCTTTATCCTCCCCTGTGATGGGCAGGGGAGCCGCAGGGACAGTGATGCCTCCCTGGGAGTGGCGTTTCTGTGCTGGGTGAGAGCGTCCCGCTTTCCACTGGGATTATGTATAGATGGCAGGCTTTGTCCCAAGCTGCATGGAAGAGGACCTGCAGGAAAGGACAGAACTGAGTGGTGGGGAGATGTAGAAAGAAGGACAGAGAAAACTAATGAAACTGACAGTATTCTAAACTAATGAAACCTGGATCCAGCCATGCTTGAAGCTCATCCTGCTCCTGAATGTCAGAAACGTGCGTCAGTAATTTCCCCAAATCCCCCTAGTTTAAGTTGGGCTTAGACATTTACAGCTGAAGGATCCCTGCCTGTACATGGTTATAAACACAGTTTTGGGGAACCCAGAGGACCGTCCCATTAATCCTGATGAGAGGAATCAATTTAGGTTTCCTCTGAAGGATGTGATACGTGGGTTATCTTCAAAGATTAGTCAGTTCTCCTCCAGCTAAGGAGCTCAGCGGGAGATCTGTTTGCAAAGGCAGTGAGGTGTGAAAGGGCAGGGTCTGTTTAGGGCTGGTGAGGAGCTGGCTGGGTCATTTTATTGGAGATGGAGGAGGTGGTGGTTTAAAAAGCAGAGTCAAGGAATTACCCCGGTGGTCCAGTGGTTAGGACTCGGCGTTTTCACTGCCGGAGCCTTGGTTCAATCCCTGGCTGGTGCATTGAGATCCAGCAAGCTGCGCAGCATGGCAAAAATCAATCAATCAATCCATCAGACTCAGACCACAAAAGGCCTTAAATGCCATGACAAAGTCAGGCTCCTCAGCTTTCTTTCCTCCCCCTGACCCCCTCGGGAAGAAGGAATGGAGTAAGGGAGCTGTTTGAATGTGGGAGAATCCCATCTCCAGAGTGCAGAATGACGGGCACCCACTTCCCCCACATTTCTCTGGTGTCAGGTAGTACCCAACCCGAGGAAGGTAAATGAATGCAATGGACCAGTTCACGGGGAGACAGAGGACCCCGTTCTGCTGTGGGCTCAGGTTTCCTGTGTCCAAAATACTAACAGGTCCAGGTGGGCAAAGGTCCAGAAAGAGGGTCTGCCACTAAGCAAAGGCCTCATCACAATTTCTTCTTCGAGTGGCAAGATGGGAACATGAAGGCACAGTTAGGTGGTGGGCTAGACAGAATAATGACGCCCAAACACGTCCACATAGAATCCCTGGAATCCGTAGATGTGTTACCTTGTGTGGCAAAGGGATTTTGCAGGTGTGATTAAGCGAAGGCTCTTGAGATGGAGAGATTATCTTGGATTATCTCGGTGGCCACAGTGGAATCACAAGGATCCTTGTGAGAGGGAGGCAGGAGGGTCAGAGTCAGGGAAGAAGACGTGATGACGGAAGCAGAGGCCAGAGGGATTTATTGCTGGACAAGACCACGAGCAGACTCTAGAAGCAGGAAGAGGCAAGGGATGGATTCTCCCCCGAGAGCCTCCAGAAAGCAGAGCCCTGTCCACACTTTGAATTGTAGCCCATAAGACCCATTTTTGGATCTCTGACCTGCAGAACTGTAAGATAATAAATTAGTGTTGTGTTAAGTCCTTAAGTTTGTGGTGGATTTTGTTACAGCAGCAATAGGAAACCAGCATACTGCAGAAGCAACAGAGATCACAGTTATGAAGCAGTAGAAAGAAAGGTTGTGTGTGGGCCTCAGGGCCAACTTAATCCAGGGTTACAAACCAGCTCTGCCACTGTCCAGCTTGACAAGTTACCCAAGCTCTCTGGGCCTCAGTGTCTCCCACTGTGAGATGTGTTTACTAAAACCCACCTCGTACAAGAGTTGGAAAAATCAAAGGAGATAATGTGTACAATAATCATCACAGTGCCTTATATGTGGTAGATGCTCAAGAAATGTTAGCCAGTTTCCTTTTTATTTTTTTTTTCATCATGATATGCAGGAAAATTTTTTCTAAATGTGGTGGCTAGTGTTCACTGTAAAAAAAAAAAAAACTTTTCTTCCCTTCTTTAAGATGTTTATCTTAAACATCCAAATCCTTTTTTTCCCTGGAGTGTGTAGGGATGTCATTTGTTACATAAAACAAGAGAACTATGAAGGAGGTTTTATGAACACTTTTAAAAGCAATTTTTACATTTATATGGTGTTTCATGGGCTGTGCCTAAATGTATAAACTGATGTGAAAAAACAAAGCAAGGACAAAACAGAGTTATGGTAAACACAACCAAACCATAACTTAATTTTATAGCAAATGGTTATAAAACATTTCCATTGACTGAATAAAGGTAACAGTTTCAAATTATTTGCCTTTTGATATAGAAATAAGGACTGTCGTCTTCCATTTCTAAAGCTTTGCATGGTGTCCCATGCACTTTCCCAGACATGTTCCCATTTTACAGGTGAGGGTACTGAGTTCTCCAGGGATCCCTGTGCTTGGTTTCAGCATTGTTGTGTGTTGGAGTGCCTGGAAGCCTTGTCCATAGCCCCTCCTCCCTTCTCTCTTACCCCTCTCCTCCTCCTCTTTCTTCTGTACCCTCCATAGGTGATCTCACCCAGTTTCATGGTTTTAAATGCCATCATGTGCTTAAGAATCCTAAAACTATATTTCTAGCCCCAACCCGACTCTTGCACACCAGACTCCATTGTCACCTGCCTACCTGACATCTCTGTTTGGATGTCTGCTAGGCCCTGCTGACTCATCCAGAAAAGGGCTTCAGATTTTTCCCTCTGCTGATTTGCTCCTCCCCCAGCCAGTCCCTCCCAAATCCTGAGGCCTTTCTGAGCACTTGTCATCTTATTACACTCACATCCAGTTTATCAGAATGTACTATTGGCTCTATCCCCACAATATGACTTGAGTTCAGCCACATCTCAACCTCCACATTGCTGCCACCTTTATCTTGATGCCATCAGGGTCCCTTCATGTACTGCAGTTTCCTCCTGTGTGGTCTCCCTGCTTTGTGCTTGCCTTATTGCATGCTGCTCTACAGAATGACCAAGGTGACCTGTGAAAACCACGGATTTGATCATGCCACTCTGATGCTTAAAATTCCATGGTGGCTTCCTGTTGTACAGTCAAACTATACTCCTTACCATGGCCTGGGGGCCTCCACAAGCATGTCTTCATAGGGCATATAAAGAGCACGTGCTAGCTGAGGTGATATGGAAGGGGAAGAGCAGAGACTGTCTTAAGGTCTGCTTTAGGGAAACCCGAAATAAAACACCTTAACCAGGTTACATGTAAGGGGAAACTCAAGTCCCTGATAGGAAATTGCCAGTGTGCTCTATTCTCTTCATAATCTCAACTCTACTCTTCTTCCTGAGTAATAGCAGCTCTGATTTGTATTGGGCACATGACTGGAATAAGACAAAATTCCCCAGTCTCCTTTCCCACCAGGTACTGTTTACATGACTAAGTTATGGACAATGCAATGCCAAGGTTTGTGTGTACATTTCTGGGAAAGGTCCTTTAAAGGAGAGGGCATGGTCTTCTTCAACCCTTTCCTCATTCCTGCTAGCTGCAATGCAGATGTAATGGCTGGAGCTCCAGCAGCCATTTTGAACCACGAGGTGACCTTAAAATAGAAATTACACGGTAGAACACAAGAATGAAGAAAGCTGAGTCTCTGGTAATTTGAGGCATGGTGCTACACCAACCCCAGATTGCTAATCTCCACAGCTTCCTACACTTCTGTTTTGAGTTTGTCTCTTAAAGCAGAAAGTAATGCTAACTCCCCTGGGGGAGGGACATGACAAGAGTAGGACCAGGGAAAACAGTGTGGAGATGACTGCAGCCTTCCAGGCAACAGACCTGAGTGGGCTGGTGGAGATGGAGAGATGGAGAAGAAATAGAGAAAGGTATAGGATGTAGCAGCCTTGGTCCTGAATTAGAAATAGAGCATGAGCCTATGACTGAAGCAGGTCAAGGGCACCTCCCAGTTTTCTGGCCTGAGCAACCACGTGGTTGCAGTGCCAGTTACTGAGTTAGGGACCCAGAGAGCACACAATGGATGTTTCTGTGAAAGAGCTTTGTTAGGCTGTGTATGCCTGGCATTTTGTCATTTGAATCAGTGTATTTCTGTCACGAGTTTGCAGTGAAGTGACCCACTATTTCAATCAATGCATACGATATTGCTACTGTATGCATTTATGCTTTTCTGAATATCTCTGTAATTTCCATTTCTCATGAAGAGAAATGAGTCTGTGTTTAGGGGCTGATTCTCAGGTAACGATGTTATTCTCCCTTTGAGCTCCGGGTCATTATAAACACACACACACACACACACACCCACCCACCCACCCACCCACCCCTGGGCTCTTGGTGAGTAAAGGAACATGGTGAAAGACAGTCCCCCAGGCCCTTATCCACAGGCCTTACTTACATCAGATTTATGATATGATTTGGGGAGAGGAGGGGTAGTTCTGCAGAGTGCTTGGTGCTTTAACTCATTTGGCCTTTCCTCTTATTTGGGTTGGCAGAGTCACTCATCTTTATAAAAGCTTGGCACATGGAGGATGGTATTTTATATTTTTTATGTTAAGCTGGAATTTCCGGATTGGGTTCTGCAGCATATGGCTCTGTTTTTACTAGGTTCTGGTGGGCTTACAAAGGAATTTTTTTCTCTTTTGTTTATTTCATGCTGGAGTTTAGGATCTGATCCCCATGGAGGAGGAGGGGAAGAATTGGCAGGGGAGAGATCATCTATCCAAACACAAGTCTATCCAGCACAAGTCCTGTTTTGGTTCCAACCCCGGAGATCTGGTTATCCTCAGACCCCAGGCCAGAATCATAAACAGAAGGGAAATGAACTGTACTGAGGTCCTTATTTTCACAAAGCAATTTGGCTTCGTATTAAACTGTTACCCTCGGGCATCCAGCTGTGGACCCACTGAGTGTGGAATGGGCATCCCTGACTCTGTTCCTCTGTAGAATTGTTTATCCATCAGTCACTTTCATAAGGACTTCGAAAATCGTTCACTGCTTTAGATGAAAATGGTCTTGTGTAGCCAGCCTCTAAAATGGCCGACAGCCTTTTCCAACCTCCTAATATTCACACCCTTGTGTAGACCTCTTCTATTTGATAGGGCTGATCGTATAACCAGTTGGTTCTACAGAAATGAATACTGTAACTTCTGAAGCTGGGCCATGGACGTCATGGCAACTTCGATCATCTTCCTATTCTCTCATCACTCATTTGAGGCATCCAGCTGCCATGCTATAGGAACACTCAAGCGGTCTTATAGGGGGGTCCATGTGGGGAGGAACTGGGGCCTCCTGCCAACAGCTATGTGAGTGAGTCATCTTGGAGACCCTGGTCCAGCCCTCAGATGACAGCAGCCCCTGTTGACATCTTTACGGCAACCTCTTGAGAGACTCCAAGCCAGAATCACTCAACTAAGCTGCTCCCTAATTCCTAACTCATAGAAACCATGATATAGTGAATGCTTGTTGTTTGCAGCCACTAAGGTTGGGGGTAATATTTTACCCAGCAATAGATAACTATTACAGGTGTATTTCTAGAAGATGTGATACTACAACTTGAGAATCTTTTTTTTAAGAACTTTTATTGAGATATAATCGATATACAATAAACTGCATATATTTAAAGTGTACAAGTTGATATTTTTTCTTATTAGTAATGTATATATGGCAATCCCAATCTCCCAATTCATCCCACTCCAACCCCAAACTGCTCCCCCTCCCCCCCTCCCCCCGCTTTCCCCGCTTGGTGTCCATATGTTTGTTCTCTCCATCTGTGTCTCTATTTCTGCCTTGCAAATCGGTTGATCTGTACCATTATACAACTTGGGAATCTTAACTCATCATTGCTGAAATAAAGCTTCTAACAGGGAACATCTTCTGTGATATTTTTCCCTTTTTATAATCTTAAAAACATTTTTTGGCTATTATTGTTTATGGATGTGGTGACTGTCATCTATGGTTTCCCATCATCAATTCCTCTCACTTCGTAACAATTCAAGTTTCCATTAGGGATTTGATTTTCCCCTTGTGTAGAAAGACTGGTTAAAATG
Organism: Hippopotamus amphibius kiboko; assembly: GCF_030028045.1. Lineage (NCBI taxonomy): Eukaryota > Metazoa > Chordata > Mammalia > Artiodactyla > Hippopotamidae > Hippopotamus > Hippopotamus amphibius. The sequence goes on from NC_080198.1 coordinate 18,009,649, forward strand.
TCTTAGGTCGGGTTCCTTTAAAGCAGACCTCGAGACAAGAACTTGAGTGCAAATGGTTTAACTGGGAGAAGATCCCACGAAACACTGAGAGAATGTGGACGTGAGACATGGCAAGGAGGAAGCTGATATGGCTTCATGGCATTAAAGCTGAGCTTATTTATCACTGTGGGTGCGTGGGCTTAGTCTCACTGACCTTCTGAGAAGGAATACACTTCAGAATTTCTATCTGAGGGGCAAGGAGGCTGGGTCATTGATCCTCCACATCCTGTCCTGCATCGCTTGATGGTGGTCCTGTAGCCAGTGAGAAGAATAGTTCTGTAAATAGGTGAACCTGTAGGTAACTTCTGGGTTAGACCAAAAGGGTGGAGGTGCACTTTCATGGCAGCTTCTGTAGAGAGAAATTCCTGGTGACCACTTGCCACTGGGAAAGTCAGATCCTTCCTCTCTCCACTCCAGTTGGTGGAAAGGGATGGGGAGAGGTGGGAGAGAGAGGATCAACCTCATCTGACTTCCCCAGGCACTTTCTCTGCACACTCCGTCTAAGCAGTATCACAGCTTAGAAGTCTCTCCTGGACTTAGAGGCATTTGAGCCAGACTATTCCAGGATCCAGACCGCAGCTCTCCTCCCTCTTCCTTGGCATTGTGAAACTTCCTTGGTTCCTGTCCATCCCAAACCTAATCCCTATAAATTATGCAAGTCTCCTACCAAGTCCACGAGCCCTTGACATCTTTTCAATAAGTTCCTCTTTGCTTAGGTTGGCAGAGCTGGGTTCTGCTGCCCTTAACAAAGGAGCTTAACTGAGATGCTGGATCTTGCTGAAATTAATACTAAAGTTCACACTTTTCCAACCCAAATCCCAGCGGGATGGGATAGATTTAAGAACCTGCTAAATGGAGTCTAAAGGTCATCTTTATGTGCAAGATATTCAAGAAGGCTTTGTAAAAGAAATGTGAAGCTTCAAAGATCTGTGACAGCATTAAGTGGGAACTACAGTTTATAGAACCACTGGTTTAAAGATAAACGGTCACTGGCTGGTCTAATTTGGCAGAGAAAAATTCCATTTTCTGGAGCATAGAAGCCTCACCCTCTGTTGGATGACAGCTGAGATCCTGTCTATAAAAGCTTGCTCTCGGTTTCAAAGGTCAACACTCACATCGTACATCTGCCGCCCTCTTATTAAAGACCAAAGACTTGGGAAGAATGACTTGATATTTAAGCATGACCTGCCTGTCTAGACCTTTTTCATTCTTTCTCTCTCGCACTTTCTCTTGCTCCCACTCATACTCCAGCACCTGTCGAGGTCACAGATTTACAAACTTTTGTTAGCTGATCAGGAAAGGATGAAGAAAGGCTGCTTGGATCTGAGAATCATTAGCAATAATGCTGCTCATTTTCATCAGGTAGAGACCGGCCACTGAGCTATTTGTACCACTTTATGTGGTGCTGCGATGGGGGAAAAAGAGTCTCTGAAAATAGTTGATTTTCCTGCTGAATGTTATGGACGTGGTGAGCCTTGAGCATCATCCGAGCAGCGTAACGTTGTGGTTAAAATCAGAGTTCGTGTTCACCTGGCCTGGGTTCAGTTCCTTTCTTGCTATTTTGGGATGGTGTCCTTGTCATTTCACTGAGTCTTGGGTTCATCATCTGTGAAGTGGAATAACAACTCCCACTTCATGGACTTCTTGGGGGGATGACATGACACAGTGCTTGCCGACCTTACAGTAAATGCTTAATACACTCTTATTATGTATATCCGTGGGGATCACAGCCGGAAACAAATGGCAGACAAAAATTGGGTGACTTGGGGGGAGGTTAATAAAGGGACTGATTACAAAGTGTAAGCAGGGCATAGGGCCACCAGAAGGGAGAGTGCGGTTCCCCAGGCTGGTTACCTCCTCTGGGTGGGGGAGGGGGGAGGCGAGAGCGGCTCACCAGGACCCTGACGTTGAGAGAGGTGTGCAGAGAGGCTGCCTGACAAAACTGTAATGAGAAATACTGCCTGCGCATGGCGACCATCGGGGGGGAAAGTGGGGAGATAACCCTCCTGACCTCTGCTCCTTCCCTCCCCCTAGTGTCCTCCCGCTGGTGCTCCCCACTGACTGGCCCATCATGGAGCCAGAGCACAGGAGAAACAGGGAGGAGATAGGGACAGGGCTGCACCATCCGGCACAGAGCACGGTGGCAATGGTGCAGTGTGGCACTGGAGGGGACCCTAGGAAACGCCCAGGCTGTGAGTATTGCTGTGGCGTCTGGGGTACCTCAAAGAAACCTGTAGGAAAGCCAGGGCTTCCAGTGAGTGGGTGGATGGCACGGCCATGGAGTTGTCTTCTGAAAAGTCTCGGTTCCTTAAAGCTGTCCTGTGTTCAGCTGCCATTGATTCGACCAAGGGTTCCTCTTTTTCCATCCTCCCACCTTGTTTTGGAAGAAGACTCGATTGGTTGAAGCACCCTCTCTCCCTCTTTGCTCAGGTGTTTCCAGAAGTTTCTAAATCCTGGTTCAGTTCCCATTGCCAGCTTCCCACTGAGCCCGTTGGTTGTGCAATTGATTATAATGACTGGAAGGTCAAGAATTCTCCTGGTTAAAGCTACATGAGGTGGAAGCGTGGAGGCTAGACCGTGGACACCTAGGTACACCTTGGCTGGGCTGTTAGCAGCCAGCTTTGCTTTGGAGGGGTAGCTGACAGTCTGTAGGTGTGGTTTACCTACTTGAGGAAGTTACCCTCCTTTTTTGTATCCTTGTGCTTTTATTATATTTGATTGGATTCCCATGCTTTTTTAAATACCACCCCCCATTTGAAAATATATTGGTTTATTTATAATCATCTAAAATACTTCTATTTTGAATTTATATAATTAATTATTGAGCTACACTTCATGTAAAAAATTTACTATAATCCTCAACTCCACCCAGATACTGGAAGACTAGGTATGTGTTATGACTTTAGCAAACTATTTCCAAATACCCACCCTGCTTGCCCAATTTCAAAGATTTAGAGTGAAATGTTTGCTGCCGGTTGGAAAATCTGATTCTCAGCTTTTTGGAAATGGCCAGACCTTCAGAATCCCCACCTTGTGCAGACATAGCTGTGCCCCTGTTGCCAAAACCCAGCCTCTATTCACTGGTGCTGAATAGAAACACAGAGACAGAGGTTTGGGTGAAGTAGATAAGAGTAGCTTGTATTGCTTTGCCAGGCAAAGGGGGCCACCGTGGGCTAATGCCCTCAAGACTGCATGACCCACCCTGGAGGGGGTAGTGAGGAGTCTTACAGGGTTCAAGGAGCAGGGCGTGATCAGCTCGTGGACAATTCTTGGGTCGGTTGGCATTAAGGTGACGTTTCAAGCATCATCAACCTCCTGGTTTCAACCAGTCTAGGGTGTATGTTCTTAGGGTCAGCAGTTTCCATCTGGAGGGGCTGTGCTTCCTATAAAAACAACTTAGGAATGCGTGTCAGGCCTTTATCCATATGTTTCAGGGAACTGGGAGTTTGGGGATTCTGTGTGGTGGATTTATAGTCTCAGTTGTTACCAGTTTCCCAGCACAACAGCTATTCTTTGTTTCTACATCTTCCCATTTCCCAATCATTAACTCTTGAGTCAGCATTTTCCTTCAAAAGACAAGGACACATGGGCTTGGACATGGTTTCACCCCTGCCCTCAAGGGCTTTTGCAGCTGAGACAGTCCCTTTGGGGCTGAGGGCTTTGCAGCCGACCACCAGCAGCCTGTCTAGTACTTTGGACATTAAGGCCTTCCTGGAAGGGGGATCTAGGAGGAGATTCCCTGTGTCTTTCATAATGACCTTGAGGGAAGATGCAGTTTTATACCCATCTTGTGCACAGGGAACCTGAGCTTTCACCTGAGATTGTATAGATCCTACAACTGTAAATCCACAAGCCACTATCTGGCACTCTTCGGACAAGTTTTATATTCATACATTTTCTATGTTAGAAAGGAAATTGAGTGCCCATAGCATATATTACACTGTATGTCTCTATTAGTTTCTATTGCCACTGTAACAAATGACCACCAACACAATGGCTTGAAACAGTACATTTATTATGTTGCAGTTCTAGAGGTCAGGGGCCTACAAACAGAGTGTTGCGGGGCTGTGTTCCTTCTGGAGGCTGGAGGGGAGAATCTGTTTCCTTGCCTTTTCCAGTGCACCAGGCCCCTGGCATTCATCTGCTTGTGCGTCTTCCTCCATCTTCAAGCCCGTAGCACAGCAGCTCTGAGTCTCCCTCCCTCCCTCCCTTTGACCTCTCCTACCATCATCACGTCTCTTGTGTCTCTGACCCTTCTGCCTCCCTCCTGTAAGGACCTTTGGGGTTATCCTGCGCCCACCCCGATAATGCAGGGTTGCCTCCCCCATCTCAAGTTCCTTAATTTAATCAGATCTGCAGGGGCCATTTTGCCAGGTCAGGTAACATTTTTGAGATTCAGAGATTAGGACGTACACATCTTTGGAGGCAGTTATTCTGCCTACCATAACCCCACAGGTGTCCAGGAGAGTACCCATAATCAGAATCATTAATATTTCTGTAGCAAAATGTATGAATATTGATGCTGCATTGTATACATCAGTGGTTAGCAAACTACAGTTTGTGGGCAGCATCCACCTGTGTTTGTAAATCAGGTTTTATTGGAACACAGTCACACCCACTTGTTTTGGCTGCTTTCAAGCTATAAGGGCAGAGTTGAGTAGCTGTGACCTGCAAGCTTATCTGGCCCTTTACAGAAAAAAAAATTGCTGACCCTTGGTCTAAATAATATCTCTGAAGAGTTCAGGTTAGTTTTGCCATCAAATGAATTTTCCACAAACCTACAGAAAAACTTTTGGTTTCCAGCATTGCTGAATTTTGAAAGTACAAGCAAGGGATCACAAACCACTCATTAGTGACCAAGCCAGGGACTCAATGCTAGCTCACCGCAAAACCCAAGTTCTTAGTCCAAATAGTCCACAATCCCATTTCCTTTGCATTTGAGCCAAGAGTGTGATATATGTCTATACTGGACCCATTTTAGCATCTCAGACACCCAGAGAATTAGAGCAGAATGTGGTCATCATCCAGTGCATGGGTCTAAAAGATAACAGTAGGAAGGCCACACTGGATCAGAGGTGTGTTAGCTAGAACAGTGCTTTAACAACAAGGCACCTGAAAGCCTTTAGCCAGGAGCATGCACTCTGATTAGCCACAGTCACCACCATTTCCTGTCTTCCTTATTGTCTAACCTGAGTTCCTCCACACATAGACATTCCCAGCCCGGTCCCTGAAGACTTTTAAGACTTAATTGCTGGCCTAATCTCTGCCTTCCCACACTAGAGAGGAAGAAAACAAGGTCCGGAGAAGCATCTCACGGAGGTCACAAAGAAAATAAGTGGCAGGGCTGAGACCAGAACCCAGGTCTCTGGCCCTCTGCCCGTTTTCTTTTACTTCACTATCAGGTACTGGGACTTGGCTCTGGGCCAGTTATGATTCACATGCTCAGCTTTTACTGGCTGTTCTCCCTGCCCCGTCAGCCACCCCCCCACCCCCGCTCGACTTTGTTTTCCCTACAGGTCACCAGTAAATCACTTGCCTAAACAATCATCACCTTCAAATGTTCAGCCGTGATCCCAGATGTTGTAATCTCTCTTGGCTTCCTTTGATACTCTGGAGAGAAATTTCCTTGGAGATCCTCCAAATTCAGGGCTGAGAATCTGTTATCACACGAATTGCAGACTACGCCAGACTCGGCTTTCAAAATCATCAGCGCTCACCTTTCCTCTAGGTCAGGGTTGAGTTGTAGCCTGTGGACAGAGGCCCCCATGTCTTGGCTGATCTGTTCTTGATGGGGTGCTGGGGTCTCATGGTTGGAAGGAAGGACTTTTGGACCAGGAACGATGATCCACTGACATCATTCTCCCTGAAGTCATTCCTGAAGAAATTCCAGTTAAAAAAAAAAAAAAGCATCTACCTTAATGAGAAAGGGTATAAAATCTCTTCCAGCTGTTGGACTTTTGTAAGGACAATAAAGTTTCTTTTATTGAGTACCCGTCCGCTGGTTTGAGCTTAGCCAAACCTCATCCATAAAGAATCCACCACTGGGATACAAATCACTTTTTAATCAGAATCCCTAGCCATGGGTTCAGGGATAGGGCCAAGAACACCCTCGTACGCTCCATTACATCTTCCTTTGAGAGACATAGTGGAGAGCTGGATGTTTCTAGAAGCTGGATGTCTGCTTTCTCTATATTTGAATGTAGGTGTTCTTTTCATTACTATTTAGTGCCTTTGACAAGTATATGATCACCGGTGTACACTGAAAGTTATATTTGGATGAGTTTCAAGTGAAGGGAGGAAATTTTAATTCCCCCATAATTGCCATCAGCTAAACCTCCTCCAGCCACTCCGAATGAACATACAATCCGAGTCAAAATACTGAGCTTCTCTGCAGATGCACTTCCACACTAAGACTCTAAGCCACCCCCTTCCCTTCTGCTATATTGTCCCCAAGCGCCTGTGGATACAAATTGTACAGAGCCACTGGTTAGATTTCAGACAATTTTATTGATACTTTATTTGCTACTTGGATTATTAGTGTATAATCACCAACATTCAACCAAATGACTTTTTTTTTTCTTGAGCACATGCATAGATGTCTTTTCAGAAGCCAAAATAGAAGGATCCCTTTAATTTTAGTAGCTCCTCAAATAGTTCATCCAAGCTACCCACGTGGATGGGCATTCCATTATATCAGGCCTTCATCTGGGTTAGCCCAGAATTTCTTTTAGGCTGTTGCGAATATTACTTAATTTCTTCATTTCTTATCCAAGTATGCTGGTATACCTACTAAGTGTGCTAGGTTCTGTGAGGAACGTTTCATCTCCTCTGTTGCAACTACTACTCATATAGAAAGCTGACCATGGATTGCTTCCTACCTATGAGGCCCTGTTGTAAGTCCTTTATATGTATTAACTCATTTAATCATCATAAGAATCCCACCAAGCAGGTGCTACTATCATTATTCACATTGTACAGAAAAGGAAACCGAATCTCAGAGAGGTTAAGTAACTTGCTGAAAGTCACACAGCTGGTGCGCATCCGTATTAAGCAAGACCCTAAGTGGAGTGGGTCCTAAGTCCATGCTTTTAACCATTACACCATGTGAAAATTAAAAGGGATTCTTTTTGCTCTTAAAATAGTTACAGGTACAGCAGGGCTGCAAACTTACATGCTGACGGGGACCAGGCAGGAAATGAACAGGAGTGAAATAGGCCAGGTGGGCATTGTGGGGAAACGGAGAATTCCATCCCCTCACAGGGCGGCAGCTGCACGTATCCGGCTGATCATAGCTACTACAGTAGACAAGCCATGTATGGCCAGGCCTGCCCATGCTGTAAGAGAAGCCAGAAAGACAGTGTTTTGAAATCTGAAATCTCTCAGTGGAAAAAAAACAAAAAAACAAAAAAACTTGCGGGTTTAGCACGTTTCTGCAGGCTGAGTGGAGGCCATGGGTTGTCCGTTTGCAAACCAAAGTTACCATCTTAGCAGGGGATATAGCACATGCATGCTGGTACCTGTAATGCGATGAGAAGGTGCTATGTCCCATCAGAGGCACGGGAGGGAAATGCTATGGGGATTCAGAATGAGAGGGAGGTGACTGGATATGGCCTTGTGTGTGGAAAGTAGCAACTGACGTGGTCTGCGGAGAAGGAGCAGAGAGGAATGCAAAGGGCACGTTAGAATAGTAAAGGCAGTTTGGCCACAGGGAGGTCAGAGTCATCACGTGTTGAAATGTGCCATATTGGTTGGTAGAGAGCCATTGCCACCCCCCCGTCCCCCGCCCCCGCCCCTGGCCAGGGGTCCTGCATCAGACCTTGCCCTGAACCAGAAATGAAAGGGTTAATGTCGGGCACCGCTGACTGATGGGTCAGTGTCTGTGGCTGGCCATCGAATATTTAAATACTGGTCTTGACCATAGCAAGGGTAATACAGTTAAGACTGGCCAGGTGAGCTGGGCCAGTCACGGTGACCCTGGCTGCTAAGCCTGTGTGTGTGGACTTTGACCCTGGAGGGCCACGGGAGGATTTGTGCTGGCACTGACCTGGCCAGAGTTGGTTCTGGTGGCTCTCCGTCCGGTCACTTGGAGAGAGGAGGACATCGGAGGCAGGAGACTAGATGGGAAATGGACTAGGACAGTCCTGGTGATGGGAACGGGGAGCGGAGGCAGAGCGGTGGCAGGCCTGGGGAGGGTCCAGTAAGTTTGACTTCAGAGGATAAAAGACTAAATTTGGGAACTTTCTGATAAAAAGCAAGTCCAGGAAGGCATTGCCTGGGGCAGCTCAGAACCAAAGGAGGTAACACTGAGCAAGGCTTTGTGTTGATTATCTCATTTGATCTTCAGAACAGAACAACCAGAGGAGGTTTAATTATCCCCATTTTAAAGATGAGGCACCTGAGGCCCAAGCACACGGCTTTTCTTAGGGCCCAAGGTGCCTTCATTCAAAGTTTACATAGTCTTCAAAAACTTCTGTATTAGAGAGTACTTTTCTTTGACTGCGGTGCCAGTCATATTGAGCTTGCCCCTTGGTGACATGTGGCTTCTACAAGTGGGAAAACATTGAAAAGCTTGGACTTTGGAATCAGAGAGACCTGAGTTCAAATCCCAGGTCCATGATTTGCTGACTATATGACCCTTAGCAAGTCATCCAAGCTCTCTCTGCCTCAGTTTCCTCATGTTTCATGCCTACCTCAATGAGTTGCTGTGAAAGTTAAGTAATCTTCCTATATATATATATAAAACATATATATATGTTTTATTTTTCTCCTAGTCTTTCCTGTATTCTCTTTTTCCCCTCCAATTGCCTTTTGGGAATAATCTAGACTAGGATCAGCAAACTTCTTAAGAACCAGATAGGAAGCATTTGAGGGCTTTGTGTCTGTCTCTCAGCCTCTGTCCCAGCTGCTCCACTCTGCTGTTGTTGGCTGAAAACGGCTACAGAGAGTTAACCGTGGGTGTGCTGCATTCCAATAAAACTTTACTTATACAACCAGGCAGCTTCTGGATTTGGTCCAGGGGCTGTAGTTTGCCAACCCCTGGTCTAAACTTTAGCAGTTATGGGGACGCCCCAGCAGGTTTGGGGACGAGACATGCTCTATATGTAGGCAGCACCAGCTTCCTAATAGAGGGACAATTCCAAAGCACTCCTTTCTTTTTCTTTTAATTAAAAAAAATTTTTACTGACATAGTTGATTTACAGTGTTGTGTTAATTAGCTGCTATACAGCAGAGTGATTTATACACACACATACACACATCCTTTTTATATATATATTCTTTTCCATTATGGTTTATCACAGGATGCTGAACATAGTTATCTGTGCTGTACAGTAGGACCTTGCTGCTTATCCACTCCGTATATAAAAGCCCACATCTGCTAACCCCCACTCCATCCCTCCCTCAACTCCCCTTGGCAACCACCAGTCTGTTCTCTATGTCCGTGCTTCTGCTTCTGTTTCATACACAGGTTCATTTGTGTCCTTTCTTTAACACCCCCTACTTACCTTTAGCAAAGGATGGCATCTCTCATTCTAAGAGAATGCACAAGAAGGCTGCAGGGATTTCTGAAATGGCTTCCAGAAGATGAGCATTTAATCACTTTTAATTGTGCTGAAATTAAACTGAAATTTACTTTCAAATGTACAGTGGCCCAAGATGTGCTAGTTAAAACAACAACAACAAAAAGATAGGGGATTGGAATTCTTGCCACACTTAGAATGTGTCTGGCTTTGTCGCTTGCAGGGGACGGAGGAGCTGTCACATCCAAAGAGGGCTTTTTCTCACTGCCTGCTTTCCTCCACAGAACAGAGTCCTCTGTTATGGAAACATTAATGCAACAAATTTCCATGGTCCCTGGAGCCTGAATCCCACTGGTTCTTGTTGTTCTGTGTGTGTGTGAGTCTGGATTTCATGGATGTGCTCTTATTTGAGCCCCAGGCAGCCTTTCTGAGTGTGAGCCTCAGAAAGGTGTAGCAAAGCATCTTAATTCTCTAAATGTGTGGAAATTCTTTCATAATATACATGGTGGCTGTGAGCGTGCCGCATGGAAACAGGGATGGTAACTGGCCAGTGATTCCCAACTCCTGAATTCAGAGCTCCTGAATTCAGAGCACCAAAGCCACGCTTCCCACTGACTGCTCCCAGCCAGTGACCGAGCTGGGATACTGGGGCAGAGCCATTCCTAAGAGATGCAGATTCCTTTGACAGCTGTGGCACTAAGCCCTGCTGAAATTTCCTTAGTCAGCACACATTCTGGGATGCTTTTTTTCTACCCTGTGTCCCTCTGTTCTTCACTCGGGGTCAGACTGGCATTGCGGTCAGATGGCTCTCCCAGCCTTTCCCACCTCCTTCCTTATTTTCCCTTGTGAGTGTTTTCCATAATAAAAGCCTGCATATTTAATCCCATTTTGGCATCTACTCCTCAGAGGACCTGGGCTAACACAATATGTACTTTAAAAAAAATACATGTGTATGAATCCCTGATGCTAGGGTAAGAAGTACCTCTCTGTGATGGCAGGACCAAGTTTTGCTCCTGTCCCCATTTATATGTCGAAGATCTAACCCTCAATGTGATAGGTTTGGAGATGCAGCCTTCGGGCGGTAGTTAGATTTAGAAAAGGTCATGAGGGTGGGACCCTTGTGATAGGATTAGTGCCTTTATAAGAAGAGACACAGCTTGCTCGCCCTCCCTCTGCACCCACTCAAAAGGAGGTCATGTGAGCACACGGCGAGATGACAGCCATCCACAAGTTAGGAAGGGAGACCGCACCAGGAACTGAATCAGCCAGAACCTTGATCTTGGACTTTCTAGCTTCTGGAAGTATGAGAAAAGAATCTTTTGTTTGTCTCCAAGTCTATAGTATTTTGTTATGGCAGCCTGAGCAGATGATGACAGTGGGAAAGTTGACCTCACTCTAACTGGAAAATGAGGCCAGGAGCAGGGGACTATATCTCATCATCTCCACCCTTACAGCTCTGTCTGTTCCATGCAGCCATGTGGCCGTGGGTAGTGGCTGCGGAGGGTTTGAGACTTGGAAATGTCTGCCATGGTGGTCTTAACAGGGTTGCTAAGGGTATGAGACTGTTACGTGCATTTCAGGGTGTTTAGCAACCCTGGTCCTTGCCCACTCAATGCCAATGGGGCCTCCCAGTCTCTGGGGCAACCAGAACTACCTCCATACATTTCCAAACACCCCCCCCCAGGGCAAGATGGTGCTGCTCCCAAGTGCAACCAACTGGCATCCCCAGGGTCTAAGCTTTTAATCACCTTGCTTCACTACCCATCTAATCAGCTGGCATGTGAAAGCTTGCCCAGGGGTCAGAGCTGCCCAGGGTGTTGGAGGGGAGAGCATTTCATTCCTTTGGTGTTTGGTGAGAAGGTTTCCTTGTGCTGTAGGGTTTCCAGGACGAATCCAAGGTCAGTCGTATCATCCAAGCTCCAGGGCCTGAAGAGGCAGGATGGCATGTGTCCAATGGGTGTGCAGTCAGTATTGCATGTTGAGAAATTGTTTAATTGACTTCTTGCCTCCAGACAGAATATATTAAACTTATGGAGAGTGTCACCATTTCCCCTGGCTGACTTTCTCACATTTATCTTAGTACCTGCTCTCAAAAATGCCTTCCTGAATTAGTCTTGCTGCAATTTATACCAGCTTCTACTTGCCTAGGTGTCTTGCATCTTATTACTTATATAAGAGACCATATAACAGACAGTGATTTAGAGATTGAGCTCTAGAGTTAGATAAGAGGTTCAAATCCCACCTCTGTCCTGATTGGTTGTGTAACTATTAGTTGTGTAACTAAGAACAACGTTCTTTTTTCAGTTGATGAAGCAGGGGCAGCAGTAATAGTCCCTATCTCCTTGGGTTGTTGGGAGGATAAAGTGAAATTCCTGGCATTCAGGGGACAAAAAGGCAACAATTCCCTCTCTAAAAGTTTCCTGACACACAACACTCTGTGACTCTACCAAGGAAATTCTCAAATTTCTCTGCCATTTTGAGGGGTTGAATTATTTAAAGCTCTAGTTTAAAATGTAAATATTGAAGAATTCTTGGAGTACACAGCTTGTGAGTTATTTACCTTCGTATCCCACTCATCTAACCCACAGAAGGTGAGTGCTGGATGATGGGGTTTTGTTTGTTTGTTTTATTGCAGTATAGCCAATTTACAATATTGTATTCATTTCAGGTGTACAGCACAGTGATTCGGTAATACATACAGATATATACGTATATATATATTGTTTTTCAGATTCTTTTCCCTTAGAGGTTATTACAAAATATTGAGTAGAGTTCCCTGTGCCACACAGTAGGCCCTTATTGATTATCTATTTTATATATAGTAGTGTATATATGTTAATCCCAATCTCCTCATTTATCCTTCCCCCTGGATAATCGTAGAATGAATGTGTCCAAAGGCTGTGCAGCAGATCTCCTTTTATTGCAGTTTGCTTTATGGTGCTTCACAGATATTGCCTATTTATTTATTTATTTTACAAATTGTGGTTTGTGGCAACCCTGTGTGAAGCAAGTGTATCCATGCCATTTTTTCCCAGGTGCATCTGCTCATTTTGTGTCTCTGAGTCACATATTAGTAATTCTTGCAGTATTTCAAACATTTTCATTATTATTATATTTGTTACGGTGATCTGTGGTCAGTGATCTTTTTTTTTTTTTTTTTTTTGGTGGGGGCATGTGGGATCTAGTTCCATGACTGAGGATTGAACCCGGACCCCCTGCCTTGGGAGCGTGGACCAATGGACCACCAGGGAGGTGGTCAGTGATCTTTGATGTGACTATTACAAAAAGATTATGGCTTGATGAAGGCTCAGATGATGGTTAGCATTTTTTTAGCAATACAGTCTTTTAAAAGAATATATGTACATATTTTTAGACATGATGCTAGTCTACACTGAGTGGACTGCTGTATAGTATAAACATGACTTTTACATGCATGGGGAAAGCAAAAAATTCATGTGACTCGCTTTATGGCAACATTTGCTTTGTTACGACTTTTGCTTTATTGGGCTGGTCTGGAACCAAACCTGCCGTGTCTCCGAGGTCCGCCTGTATTAGGTCATTGCGATAGTAACAATAAAGCAACTAACTGTGAACAAGCGCTTCCTCGGTGTCAGGCTCTATTCTAAGTTTTACATATATATTGGGTTATTTAATCCTTACAAGGTAGATAGTTTTATCATTTCCATTTTACAGTAAGGAAACGAAGGCTTCAGAGAGATTAATTTGCCAAAGTTCACAGTGTGTCAGTGTGACCTTGGAAAAAGACAAAGTAACTTGAGAGTCTCAGAAACCAAGCTGTGCCTGTTCTCAGCTCCCCAGGGTCAGGTGGCCTGGATCTGGAGCAGGAGAGTGATGGTGGTGGTGGTGGGTGGTGGCTTTTTTCCAACGAGCGATCACACAGGATGTCATCTGTTCTCAATTTCCACTCTGGTTGTCCTCCGTGGCTGCCCTCCAGCCCAGCACATGTGCTCAGGCTGTAGGCCAGAAGCTAAATTTATTTGTAAGCCCAGGGTTCAAGCAGGTACATAAATTACACGTACACAGCCTCATTCCTCAGTCCAACTTGATGCAGCCAATGTACCACCCATCAGGGTTTTCCAGGCTACTCGATCCCAGTCCTAAGCCATTGGCCCTTGTCAGGGTGCCTTCGGCTGCCACCTCCACCCCACGCAGCAGGCGCCTTATCGAAGAGACCCTGGCACATCTCCATCCTGTCTACAGTCTGCAGTCTGATGGCTTTGCCCAGCTGAGTCCTTTCATTCCACTCTGTCATGGTCTCACCTCTTCTGACCATGTGAATCACACACCTCACAGCCCTTAACGCTTTTCTATTCCGCTGAGGATAAAGTCGAACCCCCTTCAAGTGGTTTACAAATTCCTTCACACTCTGGTTCCCACCCACCTCTCCAGCCTACCCCTCTCCCCCAAGGCTGCTCCCTCCCACAGGCACCTCCCTGTCCTTCCTTAGTTACTTACGGATGAACAGGATGTTTTGTTGTCCTAAGGATGGGAGAGTCCTTTATTTCCTTAACTGTTAGGGAACTGTCTTCTAGTGATACAAACAGTTCTGTCCACTAGTTTGATTGTTATTTTACGAGAACTAGATGAATGCTAGCAAATTGCTCACAATTTAAATCACTTTCTTTTAAGTCTCCTCAACCCCTGAATCTTTTCTGCCTTTATGTTTACTTTAGTCGCTTTTCGTGTGTATCCTTTCAGAGGACGTGTAAAGGTGGTCCACGTAATAGAAGTTTCATAGACTCAGGCAGATTTGGGAGAAGATCTCACCTCCCCCAGTGAAGACATTTTCCAGGAGGTAAAAAGCCCAGTAGATGGAAAATGCCTTGAGAATAGAGCCTTTGTTTGGGGTCGTCTGCAGAATTTGCCATTGGTTGAACCGAATGGGGGAGGGATGGAGTCTGCTTCGGATATTTTCAGGGATGAGAAGAGAAGGAGAAAATGTTATTATTTATTGCAGACCTACTGTGCAGCAAGTGCTTTATATTACATGATATCCTTCAATTCTCACAATGATTCTATGAAGAAATAGTATTATCCCCATTTTATGAGGGAGGAAACAGACTCAGAGAGGTTAAGCAAGTTGCCTAGGGTCACACAGCTGGCAGTGGACAGTGGCAGTGTCATAATTCAGGTCTCATTTTCCTTCTACAAAACTACATTCCTGATTAAAGCTACTGAAACCATCTGTTGGCTTTAGCTCAAATAGATCTTTCTGCTTTTTCCCGTTCCCACAAGACCCTGTTTTTCAAATCTCTAGTGAGGACCTCTTGATATATCAAGAAACTATGACTCAGTCACATTTCGAGTTTTGGCAGAATTCAGAAGTTTTGGAAAGCTGGCAGTGATGCAGATGTTCAAAGTGGAATTACAGTGTTTGTCAGTGTTTGTCATCCACTGTCTGGACATTCAGGAGAGTGTCAGAAGTCCAGTTGGATAATTTACTGAAGTTTCATTCAAACGTGCCTGCATTATAAAATTTTTCAATTCCGGGAAATTGGGCTGTTGAACTGTTTCTAACAGTGAACACTTCTTCATCTTTTCAAAAGAGCTTAATTTTTTATTAAATCCTGCAATCTCTTTGGGGGATTGCATTGCTGTCGATATGGAAATAGGACCACTTGGGTGATGCGTTCCCAGTTGCCAGTTTCTCATGCGCTTAAACAATCTGTCTCCTTTCAAAGTGTGACAGTTGGCAGAAATTCTCAGGCATATGAAATTGTGATTGTTTTCAGACATTAAAAATCAGCCTTCAGTTCATCCTTGCTGCACGGTCTAGCTTCAGCCTCCGCTTGCCTTTTACACGCAGCTCTCGCTGCCTGGCACCATTGCGTGTAGAGTAGACCCACTTGGGTGTGCGCGCCAGGGGAACCGGATTTGATGCCCCCCACTTTTGCGCTGGGGTAGCTAACGGCCGCGATCCCCTCATGTAGGGAAACCATCAGTTGCCAGGAGAAGGCACTGAAGCATGTGAGACCCAGGAGCTAACTCTATTCCCTAGCAACCAAGGAAAACCATTTCTCCTCTGTCAGCAGGAATGCTCAGATTTATGTAAGCTACAAATGCCCGTTATCAGCATAATAAACCATATATTTGCAGGCGGTATTTACAGCCAGCTCATCGTGGTGTTCCGTCTTGGCAGCCCCCAAGCTTGTGAGTTTCCATTTGGGGCCCCCCAAAATACTATTAGGTGGATGCGGAGTACTAATTTCGTTAACAGCAGCGCCTAACAGAGCTACTAACCGCCTAATTATGAAGGAAGATTACTGATACCATTAATTGGATGGTTGTAAAACTCCGGTAAAGTCAGATGGTAGTAAAGTCCGTTTTCAATTTACTAGGCTATTAAAAGTATTTCCGGCTATAAAATAAACAGACACAAAGCATACTAAACAGGCTAATATGGAAACATAAAAAAGAGAAGGGAGAAGCTTGTCGTAGCAATTAGTGGTCCTGATTAGCTGTGCCACAGACCCAGCGGTGGAAATTAAAGATTAATTTATGACAGCACTCTGGCGAGGGAGGTTTGCTGGTAACTGTTCCACCTACAGGTGGGCTGGGCACTTGTCATTTCAACTACCAAAAAACCATCCCCAGCTTACGCTGTGCTTCAGCCTTCCTTGGGACTTGTTCTGTTACCTGTAGCTGAAAGGTACTTAAACAACGCATTTCTTCATTCGGAGCCTTAGTTTCCCTGCAGGGGTGAGCTGGTCTAGGGGCCTTGTAGCTCTAAGAGAACCTAAGATGGTCTGTTCTAATACTACATCCTACCAGCCTGCATCTTTGCTGACCCTTACCTACAGTTTAGCTGTTCATGGTGCTCAGACCCTTTACTTGGACGCTCCCTTCTCCAGCCGCTCCTGGGAAACCCTTCTCGGTTTCCATGTCCTGGAGAATTCTCTTAAGAACCCAGTCTCTGAACTGCCCACTTGCCATTCATCCTCACTGCCTCTTTCCTGGCCGTGTTTTCAGTGCCACCAGCTGATACGTTCCTGGGAGCTCAATAGAAAGATGTGAGCGTCGATTGAGGGGAAAGTCTTCCAGGGCAGGAAGGATGCTGCATCTTGGTCCGTTTCCCCAGGAAGATGTTGGAAAGGTGGGAAGATATTATCAAAGAACCTGTCACTGTATGGAAATAACAGGAACACTCGTTGGTATGGAATTTTGCTATCAAAAGGCCTCTCGTGTTCTGCCGTCCAGAAGCAGCCTTGAAATAGATGAATGGCCGTGTTGGCAACCTCGCCATTGCGAGGATGGAGGCTTAGAGAGGAGAGCTGGCCTGGGTTCTGGTGGCTTGAACTAAAGAACTCCTCTGGGAGGCTCTTAAACCCTGACTCACTGTGGTCCTCATCCACAGACCGAGGAGAGCGTCCTGAGGTGGCCTTTTGGACCCCCACTTTGAAATTGATCTCTAACAGATGATTTATCAAGTGCGATAGAGACTTTATGCACCAAGGGATGCTCGGGCGCATTGCCTTTTTTCCCGTCTTCTTCTTGGCCTGGACCATTGCAGATTGCTTCACCAAATTTTGAGCCACCCCCTCACCTTCTTGTTTCTTTAGCCTGGACCTGGGCTACTCCCAGTGTGGTCCTTAGACCAGCAGCAGCAGTATTGCCAGGGAGCAGAGCAGGAAGGTAAATTCATGGGCCCATCCCAGGTTGACTAGATCAGAATCTGCTGAGTAACAAGATCCCAGGTGTTTCCTATGCACATTAAGGAGTGAGAGATGCAGCTCCAGTTTTTCCTACATTGTCCCAGGCTAAGAATCATCTCAAGTGCTTGTCATACAGGCACTTGACCCCTGTCTGGAGATCCTCCATAGCCTTGGGTTTAGGATGGGGCCTGGGTGTTGATGAGGGTCTTTCATGCCTACAGCGGTTACTTTTCCCAAGGGAAGTTCAGGATTCTCTGCTCTAACCCAGCGGTTCTCAGTCCTAGGTGTACATTAGAATGACCTGGTGAGCCTTTCAAAAGTACGGAAACTAGGAATGCACTCGTAATAGTTCCATTCAATCTGGTGAAGATGGAACCCAGCTACTTTCCTGGTGGTTCTAATGGTACAATCAGGGTTTGCAGCCACTGTCTCAATCAGTGGTTCTCAAAACGTGGTCCACAGACCAGTAGCACCAGCATGATCTGGGAACTTGTCAGAAATGCAAATTGGAGGGGCAGCTACCTCCCAAATCTACTGAATCAGAAATCCTCGAGGTGGGCCCAGTTATCTGTGTTTTAATAAGTTCTCCAGACAAGATTGTGCTGTGTAATTCGTGGGGCCCAGTACCAAATGAAAACACAGGGCCCTTGTTCACAAATTATTAAGAATTTCAAGACGGTGACAGCACAGCACTGAACCACACCTAGAGTCTTCTAAGCATGGGGTCCTGTGTGACTGCACAGGACATATACTTATGAACCTGGCTCTGCCTGCAGGTGACTCTAGCATCCACCAATGTTTGAGAGCCACTAGTCTGGGGTATAGCTGGTGTTTTTGCTTCTTGGCATGGTCCAAGAGTGACTCTCAGGACTTGTAAGCCCCTGGCCCTGAGATAACAATAATAATAGTACCATTTGTTGATCATTTGTGATGTACCAGGCAATGGGCTTGGCACTTACCATGCATTATTTTCACTTAAGTGTCACACCAACCCCAGGAGAAGGATTCTGTTATCTTCATTCCCATTGTGCAGATGGGGAGACTGAGCCGCAAGGCCATTGGCCATTGGTAGGTTGAATATTTTGAATATCAACTGCTTGCCTCCTTCTTTACCTTTCCTCCTGCCCCAGTAATTATCCGCCCTGAGAACATCCTTGCTCCTCACTCCATGGATGAGGACTTAATGGAATAGAAGTGCCTATAAGATCTCTAATAAGGGGGTAAGCGTTTTGCTCTGGCAAGGTAGAAGGGTTTATAATCATGGGTTTCCTATTTATCATTTTCACCAGTGAGGAACTAGAGGTTCAGACGGAGGACAGAGCTAGCAGGTGACAGAGTCAGGATTTGAATTCAGGAACCTTTGACCTCAAATGCTCCCCATCCTTCTGGGCTGCCCTGGTCCTAAACAGCCCTTTACAGGATGGATAACTTCCCTCTTCTTGCAGTTTGAAAGGGAGAGGAGCAGTAAAAAGCCAAGGAAAGAAATTAAAGTCTCCAAGGATCTGGAAAGAGACTAGAGGACTGTAAATTACTCTAAGGAAGAGAGGGAGCGCGGACGTGAAATTGACCTGGTGTTCAGGCTGGACTCAACCACCCTTTGGCTGGGTATCCCTGAGAAAATGACTTCACCTCTCTGAGTCTGATTCCCCTCCTATAAGGTGGCTGTAATAAAAGTACCCACCTTTATTGGGTGATTGTGAGAATTCAATGAGGTAACGGTTTAGTGAGCCACAGTGCTTAATAGGACTCCTGCCGCTTAGTAGGTGCTCAACAAAATGTTGCCATTGTTATTAGTGTTGAGGAGGCCTTTGGCCCAGGCCAGTGGGATTTGGAATGAAAGTCTTGACTCTGCTCCTCTCCCTATTCCCCACTCTACTCTGTCTGCTTCCTTCACAGTGGAGTTGGGTAAATTAGAAAATTCAGGATGGAGCTGGGAGATCTGGAGTTCTGTCCTAAGTCTACCACCAAGTCATTTAGACCTGGGACTTGTCCCCTCCCCATTCTAGGCCCTGGTTTCCTCATCTGACAGCAACAGGCTGTAACCAGTGATCTGCAAGGCTCTACAATGACCTGTTTTCTTCCTAGCATCACAGAATCCATTTACAGTTAAGCCCTGTTCATTTGTTCCTGTGCACTAGGTTTCTTGAAGGACATTTGAAAACAAGTCTGGGAAGGGAGAGGCTCCAGGGGCTTGAGGCTTGCATCTGGGATCCCCCAGCTGTTAACCGGAAGAAGCTTGGAAATGTGGAAATCCCTCCCTCTGTGTGCTGATCCTCGCGGACCCAGTTTCAGGGTTTTCCTGGCATCGCCATGAAACCGTCAGGATCCCTGACCCTCCGTGGGCCCCAGATCTGAAATCTGATCAACACAAGTTGTGCTGCAGCTCGACGTTTCCCTGTTTTCCTTCTGCACGTTGGGTTTCCCAGGAAGCAGGCTTTGAGATGGATCTGGGTGGGCAGGAGGCAACAATCTGTGGAAAGGAAGGGACAGGAAGGAAGGGAATTGGGCAGAGGGAGAAGTGGGGCTGCAGTGCAGGCACAAGGGAGGCCTCAGCCGACTCTCCATGGAATTCCCTGCTGGGAGCGCCCTTCCGAGTCATCCGCGCTGGGGTGGGGGTGCAAGGTCGGGACTTCACACGCCCGTGTCGGTCAGTCATTCCCTGGATGCAGCCCCCATGGAGGCAGGTGAGGCCTCGCTGGGGAGGCTGCCCTCCTCTTCAGCCAGGACAGTCCCTTTGGGATATTGATGGCTGAGGACTGTCTGTGGGCAGCTTTCGCGGCAACCAGGAGGCCTAAGTGCTTGGGATGTCTTACTTTAGACTTCCGCTCCCAGAGCGGAAAACAG
Source organism: Hippopotamus amphibius kiboko (assembly GCF_030028045.1). Classification (NCBI taxonomy): domain Eukaryota; kingdom Metazoa; phylum Chordata; class Mammalia; order Artiodactyla; family Hippopotamidae; genus Hippopotamus; species Hippopotamus amphibius. The sequence goes on from NC_080198.1 coordinate 18,029,723, forward strand.
CCCCTCCCCCTTATCGCTAACCATGCCGCTTAGAAAACGGGAACCTCCTTGATCTTAGCCTTTGCAAGTGCCGAATGGGTGGGTGATACAGTCTCTCCGTTTTTCACAAATTTGACCTTTTCCTCTTGAAAATAAATCATGCTGGAGAGTCAGAGCTGACCAAGAGGTCAAGTCGAGGTGGAGATATGGGATGACCCTGTCCTACTAAGAATACTAAAAGCTCTCAGTTGCTATCAGTTAATGAGTGCTAACTATGCTCCAGGTTTATGACGTCTCCAATTTTCTTTAAAATGCTTCCGCTTATCTCATGCAATATTATGAGTTTGCTGAATCTTTAGTCCAGTATGGCTGAGAGCAGCCCAATCAAGGATGCCTGGTCCAGGGGAAGCCAGAGAGGCCCATTCTAGCGGGGACTGCTGCAAGTTCTTTGCTTTCCCACATCTTGAGTAACAACCAGAGCTCTGCTAATTAGTATCTATAACGTCAGAAGTGTGTGTAAATATTGACCTTTGACCAGCCTCATGGATATTAGAAATGCGCTCCCTTTGATGAAATTAAAGGAATTCACCATACATGGATTGGCTTAAATCTTTTAGAGACGGACCTCACGTTTCGTGAACAGGGGACGGAGATGTCTGTAGACGTTACCCTGAGATCACTAGGCAAAAATCACTGCGTACTCCCATGAACGAACCCTTTCATGCCAAGGGGTGGTGGCAACAAAATTGGTCACATGAATTCTTTTGGTGCTCACTTGTTAATAATGTCACAGTCGATAAATGTTATTACGTGTGATCAAGAGCCCCTCCAAAACTTGTAAACAAGCTTGTGCGGGGCGTGGCTCACCCTCAGAGTCTCAGACCTCTTCAGTGGCAGCTCCGTATATCCTGTGGGAGGACGTAGGGGCAGCCTCCTGTCCATTTGCAGCCGGGCACCGTGCCGGCCGCTGCACACATGTTCATTTACTGCCACAGCACCCCGGGGGTAGATACTATTGTTTATATCCATTTTATTAGCAAAAAAAACCCCACCTCAGAGTGATTTAATAATTCGCTTTGAGGTCCTCACAGCCAACCAAACCAGGACTTGGACCAAACCCTGTATGTTTCCCAAACCTGCGTTCTTCACTTCTGGCCCATGGGACCTGCCAGACAGCTTCCTGGGAAGTCAGGAGAGGAAGTGAAATGGGCCCAGTGTTTTTTGGCAGGTGGCTCTCTGTGCCCGCAGGACCATGGGCTAAAATACAGTGAGGAAAGTCACTCTGTGGGTCAAGAGGCCAATATTTTCATCCCATAAACAAGCAAATATAAAACAAAGATCATTTCTTACTCTCTGGGTGTGAAGGGCTGCATGTGGCCCCTGCTCTGTCCTGAGCCATCTCCGCGATGCTCCGCGAGGTTTTCAAACCCCTTTAAGCTTTGCTTGTTTCATCCAGAATGGAAATCTTTCCTTCTCCAGGTTTATGTTTGTGATGTGTGTGTGTGTGTGTGTGTGTGTGTGTGTGTGTTTCAAGAAGTCTAAAGTAAGACACCAAGGTGAAGGAATTTATCACTCAGAATGGGTTGAAATGCCCCTGGAGGAGGGGTCTCCCAGCCAGACAAGAGCATCAGGAAGCATAGGCAGAATTGACCTGTAGCCTGGGGGCAAGATGAATGCCTCTGGAATCAGCCCACCCTGGTGTCGAGGGTGTTGCATGCCCCCCCCCCACCCCCATCTCCGTGGCACTCACCGCTGCTGGGCGTACACACCTCTCTGGGGCTTTTTCTGCCCACAAGAGTACACTCAGCCCATGCACAGGCCAGGCTGGACATGCGGGGTGGGGGCCCCGAGAGCTGCCCCTACCAAAGCCTTAGTTGCCCATGGAGATAACTTCCTTACTCACTCTATTGGTTTCCCTTCCTCCTGTCTCTTCCCCATTCCCTACCAGTGCTCTCTGCAACCACCTCCCGAATGGACTATTTGCACTCATTTGTTTGTTTCGGGGTCTGCTTCCATGGGAACCAAGCTCCCCGGTTCACATCCCTGCTCTGCTGTGGAGCAGCCGTCGGTGCTTGGGCACGGAGCTCCTGTCATCGGAACCTCAGCATCCTCACCAGGAAGAGTGAGATGATAAAAGTAAAACAGTTCTCACAGGAGAGTTGGGAAGCTTCCAGAAATAGTCTGTGTAAATCATTAAGAACAGCATCTGGCATACAGCAGGCATTCAATAAATGCTACTTTAAAATACCAGTTGATAGCTCCTAAAATTTCTTTGGTTGAGTCTTAATCTAATCTGAGATCTCTTTGCTCTCAAACCTTAGACTTCCTCTGGCTGAATCTCCCTGGTTATTTCAGGGAATCTAATTCCTTTACTCATTTAACATAACTTTAGCAAATGTTGACTTAACACCTATTATATTGAAGACTTGGTGCTATGGTAGTTACAAAGAATAAGATGAGGTCATTGTCTCCAGGGAGATGAGACATAATCACACGTAGCTGTGGTCCAAGGCAGACTGTGGTAAGTGCACCACTCTACAGGCAGACCTCGTTTTCTTGTGCTTTTGCTTTACTGTGCTTTGCACATACTGCATTTTTTTTTTTTTTTTTACAAATTGAAGATTTGTGGCAGCGCTGTGTTGTGAGATGATGGTTAGCTCTTTTTTTTGCAATAAAGTATTTTTTATTTAAGGTGTGTACATTTTTTTAGACATTAATTACATGTTTGATAGACTATGGTATAGTGTAAACATGGCTTTTATATGCACTGGGACACCGGAAATTTCGTGTGACCTACTCTATTGCAACATGTGCTTCATCTTGGTGGTCTGGAGCTAAACCTGCAACATCTCTGAGGTCTGCCTGTACATGCCAGTAAAGTAGGAAGTGAGTTGAGTGGAGGGTGAAGGTAATTGTATTTGGTATGGAGGAGGAAGGGGTATCGAGGGTGGGTTTTGAATGTTGGGTGGAATTTCAGCAGAGATGGAAAGGAGGCCTGGCATTCTGCAGCGGCCTCATCCCTATCTTATGGGAGACCCCATAGATGGATGATTCTCCCTCTCTCAGAGCAAAGAGGACAGCAGATTCTCCGAAAAATATAATAACAATATTTAATGTGTTGTATACTATATATAAGATTATTATACCTTATACATGTGCCAGGAGCTAGTGGAGATGTACTGAATAAGTTAACTCATTGAATCCTCACCTTCAAGGTCAGTTCAACTAGCATCTCCATTTTACAGATAAGAAAGCTGAGGTGAAGTGGGGCTGAGTGTCCTGCCCAAGCTCGCTCAGATACTGCATGGAAGGCTGACGTAGAAACCTAAGGAGTTTGCCTCCAGGGTTCCCACTTTATATTGCCTCTCAAGAATAGTACTTTTGGGGACATCCCTGGTTGTCCAGTGGTTAAGACTTAGTGCTTCCACTGCAGGGGGCACGGGTTCAATGACTGGTCAAAGGAACTAAGATCCTATATGCAGGGTGGACGGGGAAAAAAAAAAGAATGATACCTTTGCAGAACTTTGGGGAAATAAGTAGCCGTGATATTGACAAGACTCAACAGGAGAAAGAAACCTCCGCACCCTTTGTCCACTGCCGAGCCCCGTAGAAGTGGTCTCCATCTGGAGCAGTGGTTCTGGAAGTTGCAGGTCACCATGACAACACACCCCTGAGCCCAGCCATGCCCCTAGGCTCAGTCTCACTGTTTTCCAACCATGTGCAGGGCCCCTTTCCCTGCAGGGCCTGCGGGGGAAGTATTCCTGGCTGGTGGTGGCTGTGGTTTGGCACTCAGGACCTAGATGTAAGAGGAACTCGGCTGAGGCAGGGGCTGACGCTGGTCTCCAGCACGCGAGCCTCAGAGCGCCTCAAATAGGTGGTAACATCCCCGGTTTGATCCAAATCAAAACAGGGCTGGATTTTCCTGTTTGTTTTCTTTTCCTCCAGCAGGGAGAGGCAAGGAATGTGCAGCAGCTGCTAATTGGATAGTGGAGTGACCGATTTCTTATTTTCTTATCCATGCTGAGCAGAGCTGTAGGGAATCTCTGGGGCCAGGAAAGACACAGCAGGGGTCTCTGGGTCTCTCGGAGGCCGAGTTCACAGTCAGGACCAAAGCTGCCAGCTGATGATATGTTTTATTTGGCCTGCCCAGTGTTTAAAAAATGTTTTAAAATAGATGCTGACATTTTAAAAAGGGGGAGATGATACAGAAAATTCTGCATTCCTGGCTTGTGTTGAGACATGGAAAGATCTGGGCCAAAATCCCTGCAAGTCAACAGTCAAGGGGACTTGAGCTGGGGCTGCTCTTTCATACAGGTTCCCAGAGTCCCCGTCCACCAGCTTCACTTGAGTTTGTGAACCCAGAAGACAGGAAGCCCTCCCTCCTAGGACCCTCACCAATCCCAGGATGGGCAGCACCTCACCGATGCCATGAGTGAGCAGGCTGACCAGAGGCCAAGGCAGCCGGCAAGGGGCGCTTCCAGTCAGTTTAATGGCAGATTAAGGTGCCTGTTATGAAGCCATTAGAATGCAGCGTGATGCATCACTGGGTAAAGAAAGGGGCTGAAGCTGGAGACAGATTCCTGGAGTGCTCCATCCAATTTAATTCTTCTACGTTTTTTTTTGAAACCCTAGGCAGATGAGAGTGGAGCCTGTAAATCACCCTCTAAGCAGTGGCTCATCATAAAGGATATGGAGAGAAATTAGAGGAGGCAAGAGAAGGAAGAGCAGTGATGAACAAGGCAGGGGTTGTTACAGTGTGATTGAAGATGGGCAGGTAGTGCATGAGAAGCTGCTGGAAATCTGGCTTGATTTGGCCATCCCAGATAAATGCGAAAACCCACCAATCCAGCCTACTGCTCTGCCTCAAGGTGTGTGATGGGGGAATGTGTGTACAGACAACTCACTGGGACTCTGCCTTAAAATGCCAAACACATGGAATATGCTTCAGTCAGTATGTCTCTTAATCTTGGCTCTGTCATTTTTTGGCTGTGTGACTTTGGGTAGGTTACTTAACCTCTCTGAATCACATTTTCCTCATCTGTCAAATGAGTAATCAATCGTAATTGCAAAGGGTGGTGCCAGAAGGCATAGGAGGCTCTACCTAAATGACATTTTCTTTAGCGTAATGTTGTAAAAGATTTACATTGAACTGTCCCCAAATGCAAGCAGATTTCACTTACTCAGGTGGCAGTTAAAAGGTTCTGTTTCTGAAGGTTCTGTTTTGCTCCTCCTGGGGAAGGACAGGAAGCCTGCTCCTTCCAGGGTCCTCAGAGTGTCCGCACAGATTAGCCTTGATGCAGGACGGCAGTGGTTTGACTGGGAGAACTCAGTTCAAGAGGAGGGCAGCCTGAGGCTCACTGGACTTGCCCATGGCTCCCCAGACTGGCTGAGAGCCACACCTGTGGGATGGACATGCTAGTCTCTGCCCTCCTCTCCCCTCCTCCCCCCGCGCCACCCCTGGCTCAGTGCCCTGGGACCCTGACCTCGGCAGTGCCTCAAGCACTTTCTTTGTCTGGGCTTCCCCAGAAGCAGAGCCTCAGATCAGGACTTGAGCGCTGCTGATTTCTTGAAGGTTGTGGTGGACGTGTAGATGCCCGTTCAGATCCTTGTTCAAGGAAGGATGGATTGCCCTGCTGTCAGTGCCTTCAGGATCTGCCCAAGCTGCAGAGAAAGCACCGCCGTGTCATCCGAGGTCATATCTACCTTTCCTGGGGCTGCTGGCATCCTCCTGTGTATCCACACCCGGAGCCTGGGCAAGGTGTGGGTGGGGGACCATTCAGCTCCACAGGGGACACCCAGGACTTACTCCAAGCTCCTCCTAGGAAGCCCAAGGCTTTGTGGGGCCTCCATCACATCTTAGCTTATCCTTTGTCCAAGCCTGCTTCCTCTCCCTTCCTTTCATAGGTGTTGATTCCCTAATAAACCCATGCACCCCAAATTCAGTCTCAGGGTCCAGTGGCAGAGGTCTGGAGTAAGGGGGCCAGGAAGGAGGGAAAGTCAATATAAGAATGTGTTGTCAAAGCCAAAGACCGTGCTGGGACCTCTGAGATGGGTCCAAGATGCCCCCTGGGAATGGTCCATCAGGTGGCCTCTGTCCATCAGCTCCCACAGCTGCCTGTGTGGACTCAAACTACCCCCATTCCTGTGCTGCACTTGCACACTGGCTGAGAGGGTTCCCCACCTTCAGGGATGCCCTGAGCAGAAAGTGGGTGCGCTGAAGGAGGGGTGCCATCAGCGGGACTCTGAGCTTACGAGGAGTTTCACTGTGGCTGAACTCAGCAGAGAGCCCGGGGGTGTGGTGAGGGGCACCCCAACACGCCTGCTAAACAGTATGTGCTTGGGCCAAGCAGAGATACCAGCAGGAGCTGGGAGGGTGGGAGGAGAGAAAAGTGGAGTCGTTTTTGCCCTGCTCCTTCTGCCTGCACAGCGGAGCTCAGGCAGTAGCTCCGGCTTCAGGCAGCTCCTGCTGGGTACCAGCTCTCCCTGGGATCAGAAACATTGCCCCCCTGCTCCTTCAGCCCAAGGATCCTGGTGTTGCTCGTCTCTGAGTGTCTCCACTTTCCTCACTGGCTCTTTTCACCCCATCCACACCTCTGATAATAGTCTCTGGGCAAAGGGTCTTTGGCTGAACCCTCTGCAGGGATCCTGCTTGACGCAATGGGCCAGGCCACCTCTGATGCTGAGAGCCTTACCTTCCCCATCGGCCCCACCTTCTCCAGTTCTTCCATCTCCCCTCCCTCCCAGCCGCTCTGGGTCCCCCTACAGCTTGCTTTTGACTCTATTTCTCATAGATAAATTTATGTCCTCCTCCTTCACAGCTTTGCCTTTTGATTTGGAGGAAGAAAAAGAAAAAAAACAAACCTTTCTATAAGGCTATTAAATGTTTTCCTTCCACAAATACCAGTTTTGTACATCAGAAGCGTCGCCTTTCATGACTGCTGAATTCTCGGAAATGGGCTTCAGGTGCCTATTTTGGGAGTTAAAATCGGAGAATCAGCTCTTTTTCCCTCTCTGCATTCCTGCCACACAGTCCTAGTCCTCTCCAGGCTGATGGATTCCTCTGGCTGGGCAGAAGGAAGACCACTGAAAGGAAATGTGAAAAAGAAAGGAATGATGCCCCATTTCAAGAGATTTTTCTCCCGATACTTGTTTTCAACAGGTGAGAGGCTGGCAGCAGATTTTTCAGGGAACACACAGCTCTTTCTCCACCCCCATCCCCCGACACACATATTCTCCAGAACCTCTGGAAACCCCTCGAGTGGATTCATTTAACACATGTGAAGGGAGCGCCTGCTGCCTGCCAAGTAGCTGGGTGCTGAGAACAAAAACGTGTGGTTCCCAGCCCGCGCCAGGGGGTTTATAATCTTTGTGGAGCAATAGAGAGTAATTGGTGATTCACAAAGTGTGACGTTGCAGTTTTTCCTTGGCACTTGCCCTTCCCTCTGCCTGGAATGCCTTTCCCTCAGCTATCTACATGGCTTGCTCCATAGCTCCTCCGGGTTTTTTGTTTTTTGTATTTTTCCCCAATCATCACTCTTCTTGGAGGACGCCTGTGGCCACCCATATCCCTTCTCTCTCTTTTCTGTTGTTTCCTTTTTTATGGTCCGTCTATCCCAGAATGTAAGGTTGATGAGAATAAGGATTTTCTTCCCTTCTTTTTTTTTAAAGTCTTTTTTGTTCTCTACAGTATTTTCAGAGCTAAGAACTGTACATGGTATATAGTAGGTGCTCAAACAATGCTTATCGAATGAGTGAACCAAACCAAGTACTAAGAAGCATGGAGCTGAGAAAGACAAGATGCTGGCTTCCCAGGGGAAGTGAGAGTTGGGCTGATCTAAGAAAGATCAGCAGGCATTACCTAGACCTAAAGGAGAAGCAAATAACTCCGTGCAGGAAACATTGGCGTGTGCAGAGGCCCTGCAGTGAATGAGAGCATGGTGGACTTAATGAGCTAGAAGTTGTTCAGTGATATTCAAGCACAGGGGATGGGACAGAGATGTGATGAAGTAATAATAACTGAAACTTAGAACAGCTCAAAAAGTGCTGGGAACCATACCAAGCTTTGTACAACTCTAGGAGGAAGGTACTATACTTATTCCCATTTTATAGATAGGAAATTGAGGCCCAGGTAGTTGAGGGAACTTGTTCAAATCACAGATTTAACATCAGAATTAGAATTAAACTGCAGTGCTCTGACTGTAGAGCCTGTGGCCTTAACCCCTGTGGCCTGCAGTCTCCAGTAGAAGGAGTAGGATAGGCTAGCACCTGTGGGGACTTGGAGTGGTATAGAATTCCCACTGAGGGCCAGGCAGGAGCAGGCAGATGCTAGCTGGTTATCTCCTGGGGTGATTCTCACAGATCTTCCAGTTCCGCGCTCCCCACCCCACTTGGCTCTCCGCAGCCACACCTGCTCTGATTGGGTTGACTGTCAAAAACGCACTTCCAACATTTCTAGTCTAGATGGGCAAAATCAGTCCAAACTCCCTAAAGGTTTGGCCGGGTACCAAGAAGATCCCTTTAGAGATTAGTCTGAAACTAGTGCTCTGTTGTCTGGGATGATGGTTATTTTAAAAAACATTAAGTAGGTCATCTGCAGTGCAGCGTGGTGCCTCCAACCTTGGCTCTCCACTGGAATCCCCAGGGGAGGCTTTTAAACATCTCCATATCCAGGCCACACCCTGACCAATTGTGTCAGAATCTCTAGAGGTCAGACCAGGGATCAATAATTTTTAAAGCTCCCCAGGGGAGTCCAAGAAGCAGTCAAGTTTGAGAATCACAGCCCCTCCTTCCTCACAGAGTGGACCCGGCACCAGTGGAGTCCGCGTCCCTGGGAGGCTGTTAGAAATGCAGAACCTCAGGTCCCACCCAGACCTACTGATTCAGAATCTGCATTTTAATAAGATTGATTCATGTCTTCTTCATTAAGGTTTGAAAAGCATGGCTCTGGAATCACACTGTCTAATACTGTGGCCACTGAGCCCATGTGGCTATTTAGATTTAAATGAAGTTAAAACTTCAGCTCCACAGACATTTCAAGTGCTCATTTGCCCTGTGTGGCTAGTGGCCACCATGTTGAACGGCACAGAGAAAGACTATTTGGATCATTGCGGAAAGTTCTGTTGGACTGCACAGCTCTAGAACATTCTGGAAAGAGGCGGTAACCAGCCACGATCTTTTTCCTTTGGATGCTATAGGCATAGAGATAGACAAAGGGACAAAATTGAGGTAGCTTCAACACAGCAAAGAAGGGGACACAGGTATCCTCTGCTTTTCAAAAGCTCATTTTACACTACTTTTACAAAAGACCTACATTAGTACCTGTTTTTGGTAACTGAAAGAAATCTGAAAAGGATTTTTGCTTTAACCGAAAAAGACCAAAAGTCAAAATAGCATTCAGCGTCGGTTTTGCAGTGAACTGTCGCAGAGGCAGCGCGAGGGCCACTGCCCAGCTCCTTCCCAGGGACCACACTCAGCATCAGGCCGCCATAGCATTGAAGTACGTCTGTGAGCATCTGTGCTTTACCTTCACGTATCTTGTACATCCTTTAGCAAGATGTGTCCTGAGGTAATCGCCTCTTACGGTCATTTCGGCTTCCAAAACTTTGCTGTACTTTCAGATAGCGGGGAAAACCTGTAAATCTAGATGATTTAGTTTCTGTTCATTTTAAATAAATCAGGAACACAGCCTCATCTTCCCAAGCCCTGGGTAAGAGCAGTTTGTGGGGGCGGGGATTAGATGAGTGGGGGAGAGAGGGGAAATGTGAGAAGCAAGATCGATTTCAAGTGTAGAACAGAACGTGGGACGGCTAGCCCCGGTCCCCCCGGTCCCATGTCAGTCGCCGTCAAGGCAGCAGGAACACACGCCCTGATTGTCACGATGTGGAAAAGTGCTGGGCAACCAGGTGTGACTGATTTGTGACTCTGGGTACAAATACAAAAAGCAGGCATTCTGTCAGGTAACTAATAGCCAAGTTACAGTGTGACGTGGCTGGCGGCTTACTTTGTTTTTCTTTGAGGGATGTTTTCTTCGCAGGAGGAAATTCATTCCCTTTAGCGAAATCCTTCCTTTTTGGGGGAAAGGCCAGTGATGTTTCTCCACGTAGACTGTTGGGTGGCGGGCAGCAGGAGGCATAATGTAGAGAGAGCTAAACAGTGTGAGGATGACAGAGCTCCAGCAGTGGGGAGTGACGCGAACTTTCCTGGGAGAATGCTGCTCTCCGTTTAGACAGACGCTCTCTCTGCCAGCTGACGGGAGGTGAGGGGCAGTGCCCAGCAGGCCGGCCATTGTGTTGCTTATACATTCCTTTGGGTGCTCTCCTCCCAAATTACTGCGGGGCGGAAGTGGGTGAAAAGGGTGGAAAAGCAAAAGGAGAGAATGTACGACGAAGTGTATCCCACTACATAGCACCCTGTGCCGTTGCATGCTGTTTAACTCTTTATACAGTTTTAGCTGTTAAGACTCAGTTGATACTGTCAGGTAGTAATACTTTGCATTGGGAGATGTTTCGTGCTTGTTTTATGAAATGGACCATGATGATTACCTGAGGAAGAAGTCAGAGCAAGTTTCGCCATCCCCTTTAAAGGGGAATACAGCCCAGAGCAGTTGAGTGATCTTGCCAAGGTCACACAACTACTGGTGAAATGACCCAAAGCGATCATTCATGTATTTATGTATTCATAACTCTTTATTTGAGAGTCCTACTAAGTGTCTGGATCTGGAGATGCTTCTGTGTCTTCTCTGTTTTCGTGTTAGAGTCTAGTCTGATAGGAAAAAAAAAAAAAGCAAATTAACAAATTAAATGATTACAAATTGAAAATCACATACCATCACTTCTCCACCTCCTGTTGTCCACACAGGCCAGTCCTGATGCGATGTGGGAAGGCACGAGAACCAGGAGGTGAGGATGTGTGAGGGCCATCTTAATTTGTCACGACGGTGCGGTCTCAACAGAGATGATATCACCCTCAAGCAGGCAACAGTTTGCTCTTGGAATGGGTGAAAACAGTCTTTTTTTATGTATAAAGCATAGCTATACATATAGTATGTAAACAGAGACTATATCTATGTACTGAAATTTCATGGTGAGGGAAATAGGCAATAAAAAATTGTCTAGAAAGTCTGCCTAGGCGGGTGATAATAAAAAATTAAAAAGGTTGAGAAGCACTGGCTAAAAGTTTTTTTGACTGCAAACACTGAAATCCAATTTAAACTCATAAAAGAAAAATGAAGCCCAGGAATGTAGGCTAATGTATGGCTGAATCCATGGGTTCAAAACTATCACCTGGTCTTTCCCCTCCATATTATATGTATTCAATAGATTGTCTCTAAGCGGATTTCCATTAACACCTCTATGAGTGCTTTCACATCCTACTATCAGCTAAGCCGCCTGCCACCCACTACCCACCCCACCAGGAAAGGTGCTTCATCCTTCTTAGCTCCAGCAGAAAAGTCCTAGAAAAGACCCATATTGGTGCATCCTTGGACGTATGTCCATCTGTGATTCTGGGACCATTTCCAATGTGTGGGGTTTTTGTTCCACACTACTAAGCATTTGTCCAACACCAGCTGAATGTCCTCCAAAGCAATGCAATTCTGTCACTGTCTACCTGGAGATAGCATCAGATTCCACAGGTCCTTACAAGATCACCCCTACACACACACACACACACACACACACACACACACACACACACACACACACACACACACACACACACACACATGCTTTGGAAGAAAGTTTCAGGTTCAGGTTGTCACCTGTGCTTCTGCCTGACCTGCTACAGATTGGAAATCCCAATGCCTCCCTCCTTGGATTTGATTACTTTGCTAGTGTGGCTTAAAGAGCTTAGAGAAACTTTTTGCTTTCTAGATTACCAGTTTATTATAAAAGGGTGTAACTCAGGCACAGCCAGGTGGAAGAGATGCATAAGACAAAATATGGAGATAGGGCACAGAGCTTCCATGCTCTCTGCAAGTGTGCCCCGCTTTGCAAATCTCCATGTATTCAACAGACCCATAAGCTCTTCAAACCCTGTCCTTTTGGATTTTTATGGAGACTTCATTACAGACACGATTGATTAAATCCTGGGCCACTGGCAATTGAACTCCATCTCTAACCCCTCTCCTTTCCCTGGAGCTGGGTTTGGGAGGGGGGATTACCAAAAATTCCAGCCTTCTAATCACCTGGTTGCTTCTCCTGGCAACCAGCCCCCATCCTCAGGTGCTGTCCAAAAGTCACGTCATTAACATAACAAAAGACACCTTTATAGCTCTCCTTGCTTAGGAAATTCCAGTGGTTTTAGCCAGAGCTCTGTGCTAGAAACAGGATGAGGACCAAATATATATTTCTTTTTATGAGTTGCAGTATCACAGCATCCCTTGAGGAGAAGGGGACAGGTGGCACTGAGTTCACTCCTGAACCACAGACAAGCTGAGTTGACCTCAGAAGAAGGGGAAAAGACCACCAAAAGGCAAAAACAACAGATGCCCATTTGGGAGGACTGTGAAATACTGCCCACGTGCCTAGATTAGACAGCAGTGTGGGCACTGAGACTGCTAGGTATGTGGAAAGAGAAGACGACAAAAGACCTTCAGCTGTTTCATCGTGCTGTCCAGGGAGGGCTGTGCTTCTCTTGCAAAGGGGGGATAGCAAGAAAGACAGAGCTTTGTAATCTATGAGGTGTGAGTTCAGATCCAAGCTCTACCAATTACTAGTTCCAAATCTCTCGGACTTTCAGTTTTTTCATCTGTAAGATGGGAGTGATGGTACTCACCCCATAGGATTGTCGCCAGGATTAGCTGAGCTTGTGCATGTAAAGTATCCAACAGAACTCTGGCATATGTCACTAATAGATGAGAATAAGAGGAGGAGTGTAAGGGGAGAGGGGATACCTATTCTCTATTTCCAGAGAGGGGAGGACACTGCCTCACCCCAAATGTTTTCTGCTCTTGTATCACTTTACTCAAGGTGAAAATCCCCAGGAGGGAGACTCGGGTTGGTCAAGCTTGGATGATGGAGAAGGCCAGGTGAGGTCAGGACACCTTGCTTAACTGAACTGCCAAGAATGCCCCAAATGGAGGTGAAGTGACTTCTCAAGGGAAAATGGGGATCCGAAGGGGATCAGACACTGGGGAGAAAAAGCACAGAGGTCCAGCGCAGACATCCTCCGGTGCCGAGTTCCAGGGAGCCCTGACCAATGCTCAGGCTCCCACCTGCCTCCTTGTGTCGGTTTTCTCCACCGACGGCACCCAGAGAGGAGGAGCGGGTGATTATGCCTGACTCTGCTGGTTACCTCCCCTAAGGACCTTTCTCCACCTTCCTCATAGCTGGCACAGCTCTGGCTAAATTCAAGAGTCCATTGTTCCAAGTTAAGAGGGGAAGTTGCTTGGTCTCACATCATTGTGGTAATTCTGCTACCCTTGCAAACAACTTTAGGTATGTGACTATTATGGCCCATGGGATTTAACAGGATATCAGCTGGGGGTCTCTGGGAAAAATGTTCCTCCCAGGTGAAAAGAGACACATGAAAGAAAACCTGCCTCCTCTTCTTCAGGCAGACGTTATTGGGTTCACACTTGACACCAGGCCCTGTGGCCACCATCTTGGAACAATGAAGAGGCAAACCCAAGATTACCGTCAGTATGATGAGGATGGTGGGGCAGAGAGATGGCAAGAACCTGATCCTTGATCAAGTCAATCAGGTGATGATCTACCCACGGAAACCCTACCTCCAGACTTCTTGTAATGCCTTGTTGCCTAAACTCCCTTTAGGTGGGTTTTCTCTTACTTGTAGACATAGCATCTGAATGATATATGCTTATTCACCTCTAAGTCTCCAACAGTAAGGACGGCTTTTAGATCAGTGGTTCTCAAGGCGTAGCCCCTGGACCAGAAGCATCAGTATCTCCTGGAAACTTATTAGAAATGCAGATTCTCAGGCCCCGTCCTGGTCTTCCTGGATCAGAAAGGAGGACTAGGGGCACAGCAACCTGTGTTTTTAACAAGCCCTCCAGGTGGCTCTGATGCGTGCTGAAGTTTGACAACCCCTGCTTCATTTATTACTCTCTCATCACACATTAGAACTAACTGCTGGTAGTGTGAGGGTGTCAGTCATTACTCCTTCTAATTTACCCTTTCCTATCAGTGCTTGTTTCAGTTCTTCTACCCCTAAAACTCCAGAGGAAGAAAACGAGAATCTACCTGCCAGTGCAGGGGACACAGGTTCAATCCCTGGTCCGGGAAGATCCCACATGCTGTGGAGCAACTAAACCCATGTGCCACAACTACTGAGCCTGCGTTCTAGAGCCCGCAAGCCACATCTACTGAGCCTGCGTGCCACAAATACTGAAGCCTGAGTACCCTAGAGGCTGAATGCCACAACTACTGAGCCTACGTGCCACAACTACTGAGCCTGCATGCTAGGGCCCACGTGCCACAACTACAGACCCCACATGCTGCAACTACTGAAGCCTGTGTGCCTAGAGCCTGTGCTCCACAACAAGAGAAGCCACCACAATGAGAAGCCTGTGCACCACAACGAAGAGTAGCCCCACTTGCCACAACTAGAGAAAGCCTGTGCACAGCAATGAAGAGCCAACGCAGCGCCCCCCGCAAAAAAAAAAAAAAAAAAAACAGATCTGTGCAGATCCGTGGGGATCTTCCCTGAGCTTTGGGAAACAAAGTGAGTGAGGAATGGTGGGGGTTTGTGCACTGACCAGGGTAAGGAAGGAGAAACGAGAGGAGTGAAGGAGTTTGAAAATAACGGAAGAAGAAAGGAATGGAGAAAATCGGTGCCCAAGAGAAAGAAACTCGTGGTTAGGAAAGCAGATGAAGATGGATTTATTTTCTGGGATTCAGTGCATTTAAACAAACAAGGGGAGCTGAGAAGGCGATCCGGGTGGGGAGTGGTGTGAGCCAGGTGTTGAGGAAGAAGGGCATGAGATGTGTCTGGAAAACTGGGCGGCCATGGATAAAGGAGAGGACAGTCTGCAGGAGGCAAGGCTGGGTGGGACTGAGCACCACGGCAGGACTGGACTCAGGTACCACTTCCTACTGACTGTGCTCCTAGACAGCTTCCCTCACTTCCCTAAGCCTCAGTTTCCTCAACAGCCAATGGGCTCAATAATACTTATTCCAGTATCCAACATGCTATGGACCGAATTGCATCCACACCAGATTCATATATTGAAGCCCCGCCCCCCGCCCCCCAATGTGATTGTATTTGGAGGTAGCACCTTTGTGAGATAATTCAGGTTAGATGAGGTCATGAAGGTAGGGCCCACATGATGGGATTGGTGGTCTTATAAGAAGAAGAGACAAAGACTTCTCTCTCTACCATGTGAGGACACAGGGAAAAGGTGGTGGTCTGAAAGCCAGGAAGAGAAGTCTCACCCGAAACTGAGTTAGTCCCCACCTTGATTTTGGACTTCCAACCTCCAGAACCATGAGAAATAAATTTCATTTGGATTAGCCACCTAGTCTATGGCATTTGTTATGGCAGCCTGAGTAGACTAATACACAGCGCGTGTTGGGAACCTTGTATAGTCCTCGTTTCATGAGAAGGAAGGAGGGAGGCAGGCAGACAGGTAGGCAGGAAGAACGGAAGGAAGGAAGGAGATTTATAACAATAAATGCATGAATAGGCAGTAAGTTTGGGAGATGAGATTCCTCAGGTCCTTGAATGACTAAGCTGAGTGTATAATTTATCATGTGGACTGTGGGGCGTTTGTGAGCAGAAAGCAGAAAGAAGCAGCACACATGTGGAGCTTTCTGAGATCAGTACCACAATAGAGTGTTATGTAAGTCAGGATTCAGAATCACCAGGAGAGCATGTTAAAACGCAGGTTGCGGCTGGCCCCAGTCTCTCTTTTGCATTCAATACGTCTGGGGTGGAGTCCAAGAATTTGCATTTCACACATATTCCCAGGTGATGCTGATGTTGCTGGTTCAGGGGCCACACTTCCGGGGAGGCAGGAAAAAGAAAGAAAAAAGACGAATGTAACTTCTGGCCGGTGCCTCAGTGCTGAGGTGGGCAGCAGGCTGCTCGCTCTGCGAATGTTCAGTCCACACTGTGGTAGATGATGGATAATGTAGGTGGTACGTGGAGCTGACAAAAGAAATTGCTACAAGAAGGGCAAGCAGTTATGGCGTTGGGTTTCTGTGTTTCCTTTCAGGGTAAACCACTGTAATTAGAAAACTTGCAAAACCTTAATTTACAAAGTGAGTAGATGTTGGAATTAGAGAATCGGCTTTCCTGCCTTCTCCAAGTTGTGGATTTCTGTTCAGGGGTCATTTGGGGGGCTGATGGCTAAAATGATACAGACAAGTTGCAAAGCTGTATCATAAATAATGCTGGTAAAACCACCTGAACCCGCAGGTTCATCAAGGTGTTGGCTTGAGTCTAAGATGGTAGGAGTGAGACAGTTTGTCTTCATGTTATTTTTTTCTTAGGACCCCGAGGTGAACATTTGTTGTTCTTCCACTCATCAGTCCTTCCTCTTTTATATTTGCACCTGCACTCTCCTGTCATCTTTCTTTGGGAAATTGCTTGTCACCGTAGAGTTCCGTATGGTACTTGTCAGGTTGACAGTCTTCTTAGTCCTCCCTACTGGCCTCAGGGCCTGGCCAATGACAGTGTCCCATCCCTGCAGACCCGTCACTGGGCTGAGGAGTCACATGACTCAGCACACCCCATCCACGTCCTTCTCTGGGGTTCATCTCTGGCTCTCAAAAGAGAGAACTCTCTTTCCTCTGAAGATGCTAAGATGTGATAATATAAGTCAAGCATGCAGTTCATCCAACCCCGAGACATGGATGAAGACCTCTTGTCATAGGAGGGAAGGAACCCAATCCACAGGGAAAAGAGAAGCTGAGTTTTGGAGATGAAGGGGTGCAGAGGTGTCCTTATCATCTGTATCACTAGCATCCCAAGGCCAAGACTGCATGCAGATGTTCATTTGCATGAGTCAAAGAAGTTTCCCCCTTTTCCTTAAGCTTGGAGCTGGTTTCTGACAATTTTAACTAAAAGAATCTGAACAATCAAGTCCATTTATCCACCTGTAACCTCCTAGCTTCTAGAAATGGACTGGTGCCTGGAGAATTGCTAATCCCATACTCGGATGCCTCCATCAGCACTGGGAGGAGTTCTTTGGAGATGTCTGAAATTTCAGGGCATCGTCCCTGTAGGAAATGTTGAGCATTCACATTCGGTCTGGGAAAGCTAATGAGAAAGAGGGAAAGAGAGAGAGCGAGGGAGGGAGGGAGAGGGCGAGAGGCTTAACCAGTCTTTAAAAGCCCACGTCAGTCTGTTTGGGAGAGAAAGAGGAAGCAAAAGTGGTAGAAGACACGGGTCGTGTTTTGAATGGATGAGATAACGCAGGGTCTTTGTTATCAGGTAGCGAAAAACCCGATGGTTCCTGGTGGTGGGGAACTTTTCCTTCACAAAGCCCACCAGTACCTGGCATTTGTAGGAGGTGCTAACCTTCCTGGCGTAGCTGATCAGGGTGAAGTGACATAACCTACACATTTGACTAAAGTGAATTCACTTCCACGCCCACTGCACAAAGAGCAAGAAAAGGGAGGAACAACTTACACAGTGCAGCTGCTCCGTCCGCCCACCCCACCCAGTGGGCACATGAGTACTTCCTACTCACATCTCACTGGGTCTGTGGGTGTTCGAAGGGATTTTCCAAGAGTGATTTCAATTGTACATCCTTTTCATCTTTGTGAAAACTGAGAACCTAACTCCCTGAATAAGATGAGACGCGCACCACCACAAGCCCCAGACTTCAAGTTTTTAGCAAAGCACGTTCAGAGGACTTGAGTAGAGGGTGGAGTGGTTCTCAAAATATATCTGGTGATCACGTGATGCTCAGTTTTAATAAGCCACAGATAACTGGGTTCCGTTGTATTTCGGACTCTACTTCTCTGGGCTGTTGTAAACGATCAGCACATCAAAATGCCTTGTGATGTGTGGGGGGATAAATCCTCTCAGCCCCATTTACCAGGCAACTTTTATGCCATTGAATCAACTCTAGGCTCCAAGGCAGCGACCCTGCCATCAACAACACATAGGAAAGGCTGAACTTGGTGGTTGGTCTGTTTTGTGTGAGGCGGGCACTTGCTGTTCTCCTTATCCAGCGGTGCTTTTTAACTGGAATGATTTTATTTGGCCTGACTTCCTGAAATAGAAGCCCTCGCCTGCTAACTCCAGAAAGTCCGCCAGCACAGAGAGCAAAAGGTCCAGGGTTCTTGGCTCGGCTGTGTGGGGAAGAGACACAGCTGGGGAAGAGCGTGAGTGGGGAGAGGTTGAAGCATACTCCGGTCTGATATTGAAACAGTGTGTGTGTGTTTAGGGAGTCACCACAACATTTGACGCGCCAGCCCCATCCAAACCCCAAAACCAGTTCCACTCCAATAGCCAGACTCCAGTCCGTGGCTTCAGAACCTCTTTTGAATGGTTTGTTTCTTCCTATTTACAAAGTGAGCTGTTTTTGAAGGGGACGTCAGTTTCTATTCCTGTCTAGGACCCCGGGGTGGATCTTTGCTTCTTATTTGTCTGGCTTTGTTTAAGCCAAGGAACACTCAGAGCCAGTAACCAGGGACCTGCGACCGGCACCATCACCTGATGTGATTTCTGCACAGGCATGGAAGGAGCCATCACGATGTAAATGAGGCTCATCAAGCTGGGTTTTTGTGCAAGTTCCAAATCCACACACAAACCTCACCCTCGGCATGTTCTCATTCCCACTGAGGAAAAACCAAAGGGGAAAAAGGCTTGTTGGGAGCCCGATGCTGGTGCGTAGAACTTAGCAAATCCTGCACGACTTGTGTGCACAGCACAGTTCTTTTCAGAGGGAGGGTGACGAGGGAGCATCGTGGTTCCTGCAGGTTGAGGGACTTGAGGCACGCCTCCCAGTGTGATTTTTCTGTCTCAGTTGGACCCATTTTGAATTTCTTGCCTTGCTTTCTTTTGGTGGACTGCGTTCCTTCATTGTAACTTCACTGCTTAATGGCCCCGGCCCCAGGCTTCCCAGGCAACATGCCAAGATCAACTTTACATTCGAAGTCTATCACCTCCCCTTCCTTCAGTCCTCACCTCTTCTCCGTTTTCTCCTCACCTCTCCGACAAAAACCTCTGAAACATTTACTACCCCCATGTGGCGCTCCTTTTGTAACCCACCCAAGCCTGTCATTTTTTTTTTTTTTTTGGCAGCTTCTACTTATTTTCTGCTCTGTGCCAGTGGTCAGCAAACTTTGTTCTGTAAAGGGCCACAGTAAATAGTTTCAGCTTTGCAAGCCATACTGTCTCTGTTGCAACTACTCCAAACTGTTATTGTGTCATGAAAGTAGCCATCAGTGGTACATAAACAAACAGGGGTGTCTGTGCTCCAATAACACTTTATATACCAAAAAAAAAAAAAAAAAAAAAAAATTTAATGGGCTGGATTTAGCCTGAGGGCCAAATGGAATGAATCCCTGTGACATATACAGGAGATCTACAAGACTTTTGAGAATGTTATCTCGGCAGAAATATGGCCACCTTGGACTGAAAATGACAGAGAGAACAA
Source organism: Hippopotamus amphibius kiboko (assembly GCF_030028045.1). Classification (NCBI taxonomy): domain Eukaryota; kingdom Metazoa; phylum Chordata; class Mammalia; order Artiodactyla; family Hippopotamidae; genus Hippopotamus; species Hippopotamus amphibius. The sequence goes on from NC_080198.1 coordinate 18,049,272, forward strand.
AATGAAAGAAGGCTGTCAGACTCCCCGAATTCTACAGGCAGGAAACAGGCTGGTGAAACTACACAGCTGCCAACAAGTGTTACCTCTCCTGAAAAAGGAAGGATGACTTTGAGAGCAGAGCCATGAGCCCAGAACAGAGCTGGGAGCCAGGCCTTGATAGCTAATGGAGTTTGCCTGGTTGGCTTTAGAAATTGTTCGGGACCAGTGACTTTTTTTTCCTTTCCTTTTTCTCCCTTTTTAGAATGAGAATGTCTATCACTATTATTCTGGTGGGGTCTGTCCCATCAGGGACAAAACTATGTGTTTGCTAGTTTCTGTATATAGGTCCATATGCTGTATAGAGAGATGTTATAGCCCTGGGTGGATCATACCAAGAGCCTCACCCATACCTCATTTAGATAGTGTGGGTGATGAGATATGAGACATATGAGCTGATGAGGTTTTGGGCTTGAATTGATGCAGTGATAGGAGGAGAGTTTGGGGGACCTTGGAATGGGCTCAGTGCATGAGGGAGAGACATGAATCTTTGGGGATGGAGAGTAGATTGGTGTATGTTGAGTAGTGGCCCTCCAAAGATTTCCACTCACGAAACCTGTGGGTATGTTACCTTACATGGTAAAAGGGACTTTGCAGATGTGATTAAGTTAAGGATCTTGAGATGGGGGTGGGGGTGGGGGATGATCCTGGTGAGTCCAGTATAATTACAAGGGTCTTTATAAGGGGGAGGCGGGAGCATCAGAATCAGAGAGGGATGATTTAAAGATGGAATCAGTGTGAGGGAGGATGCTACACTGATGGCTTTAAACATGGAGGAAGGGACTACATGGCAAGCAATACAGGTGGTCTTTAATACAGGTGGAAACAGCAAGGACACACATTTCCCCTAGGGCCTCCAGAAGGAATATAGGCCTGCCCTTAGCCTAGAGTTTTGACCTCCAGAGCTATAAAATCATACATTTGTATTGTTTTAAGCCCACTACATTTGTGGTAGTTTATTAAGCAACAAAGAAAACGAATCCAGGTTTTGTCAACCCTGTCTAACCAAACACTCTGGAAGGGGCTTTCATGAATTACCTTCTGCATGCCTCATGATAATCCTTTGAGATGAGTAGTATTATTATCCTCACGTCCTAGTGACAATGCTGCTTGGAGAGGCTAACTCAGTAGTCTAGTCTTTTGAACACCATCGTGCCTGTTTCTGTGGCATATGGCCCTACTCAGGCAGATGTCCATTTTTCTCATTTTAAAGTGCCTCTCCAACCCTCAAGAAACTTTACCTGAGTTCTGATTTCTTGGAACTTTTTCTCTGCTGCTCTGTTATGTTTTTCATTAGCTCTGCCTGCAGTGTCTGAGACCAAGTGCCAAGCCTTGGTTTAAAGTTCAGGAGAGGTTTATTAAAAAGATGTCCACTAGAAGAATCATCACCCCTCTCTCTAAAAAACATTAGTCCTCTTCTTTCACAAAATACACAGCTTCATCTATGCCATGGAGTGAATGTGTCCTGTCAAAATTCATATGTTGAAGCCCTAACCCCTAATGGGATGGTATTTGGAGACAGCCTTTGGGAGATAATTTTGTTTAGATGAGGTCATGAGGGTGGAGTGCCCAGGATGGGATTATGTTGTCCTTATAAAAAGAGACACTAGAAAGTCCTTTCTCTCTGTATGTCTGTCTCTCTCTCTGCTACATGAGGACGTAGTGAGAAGGCAGCCACCTGCAGTCCAGGAGGAGGGCTGTCACCAGAACTGAATCACCTGTACCATGATCTAGAATTCCCAGCCTCCAGAACTGTGAGAAATCTTTGTCTATTGTTTGAGCCACCAAGTCTATGACATTCTGTTACAGGAGCCTGAGCACACTCAGACAACCTTCAAAGGAAAAGAAAAGAAAAGAAAAGAAAAGAAAAGAAAAGAAAAGAAAAGAAAAGAAAAGAAAAAAGAAAAGAAAAATCCAAAACAGCACCTGAGCTAGCAGCTGAAACAGTCTTACAAATTTGTGATGCACTGGTTAAGTACAGAGTGTCAGGCTGACTCTAAGATGGCCTTGGTGATCGCTGCCTCCTAGTATTTCTGGCCCTGTGTAATCCCTACTCCTCGGGCATGGGTTGGCTTAGCAGCTTGCTTCTAATACCAATAAAATAGAACAAAGGTGATGGTATGCCCTCCTGTGATTTCATGACATAAGATCATAGCGTCCACCTTGCTAACTGTTGACTGTCTTCTTTGACAAAGCGAGCTCCGAGCTGTGAACGATGCTGCAGTGAGGCCCATGTGGCTGGGAACTGAGGGTGGCCTCCAGCTTACAGCAAGCAGGGAACTGAGGCTCTCCATTTGACAGCCTTCCAAAGACTGGGCCCTGCCATCAGCCATGTGAGTTTGAAAGTGGATATTTTCCCAGTCGAGCATTCAGATGAGACCCCCTTTGTGGCCAAAACCTTGACTGCAATCTTACAGAGAACCCCACTAAGCCATTTCCAGACTCCTTACCCACAGAAACTGTCCGATGACAGTTGTGTGCTGTGTTTAAGTGGCTAAGTTGTGATAATTTGTTACACAGCTACAGATAACTTACACAGGTTGAAGGCACGGGTTTATCATGGGTTCAAACCTTGCCTCTACTATACACTCCTATAATCTTGAACATGCTGTGTATGCACTCAGAGGTTTAATTTTCTCATGCAAAGTGAGACAATAGCAGAGCCCACGGCATAACAAGTATTCAATTATTCTTAGCTGTTATTATTTTTTAAGTGCTAAGGAATCACAGAAGAGGGTAATTTAATTTTCCCTAGAATCAGGGAAAAATAATTATAACTAACACTTATAGTGAGCTCTCAAATTTATAAGCTCACATAGAAATTATTGAATTTGATCCTTACTGCAGTGGTTCTCAACTATAGATGAGTTCCCCCCCAGGGACTACCTAGAGATAATTTTGGTTGTCATAGCTGGTAGAGGGAGCTCCTGGCATCTAGCAGGTAGAGGCCAGGGATGCTGCTAAGCATTCTGCAATGCACAGGACAGCCTCCTACAATAAAGAATTATAGAACCAGAACATCAGTGGTGCTGACGCTGAGAAACCATGCCCTAGCCATCCTGTGAGGGGGAGTGTGGTTATCATGCATGGTCATAAATAAGAAAACAAGCCAAGAAAGGCTGAATTACAGAAGGGGTAGGAGATCACAAAGGTGGCGTGTAGTAGAGCTGGAGCAGAAGTCTTTATCTCCAGGCCCCAAATTCATTCCTTTCTCTTCTCCCCCACTTTACCTACTATCCTGTCCGGAGGCCCATGGATTTCAGCCTGGAGTCCAGAGTCAGGATACTTTGGCCCAAAGAAGGGACCATAAGGGTGGAGATTTCAGGCACTGTAGCTGGGGAAGGGGGGCCAGAATTCTTTCTGGAACAGATCATTTCAATCCCACTTGGTAGGGGATGGGAGTAGGGTTGATAGGCAAGTTCCACCAGAATCTGGAGACATTCTTGCCTAAGTATAAACTTGAGCTTTGTATTCTTTTCCAACTCTTGAGAACATTTCAGGCTAACATGGACACCCACTCAAGCAACATTTCTGGTCACTGCTTCTGCTGAGACCTGTATCATTAAGACCCCTCAGTCTGTATCTGTGTTGCCATTTGACAGATGAGGAAACTGTGCCTCAGAAAGGAATGCAGTGGATTGTCAAAGGGCATGTGGATTGCAAAGGGCAGAGCTGGGATTTGAACCCAGGCCCTTCAACTTCAAGTCCAAATTAATTTCTACAATAGAGCTGAGCCCCCAATACACATGGCTTTGTTTGGGGGTATTTGTGTGTGTGTGGTAGGGGGTGTAAATTGTTTCCTGCTTTCAAGCAATTTGCTACCTAGAGGAGGATGGAGTTATAAGCAGGTGGCTAAACTCTAAGTGGAAGTGAGAACATGTGCTTCAAATGGGTGCAGGCCCTATACTCTGAGGAATGGAGGGAAGAGACAGAAAGGTTCTTGGAGGTGGGGCTTAGGGACATGTGGAAGAGGTGGCACTTGAGCTGAGGCTTAAATTGTGGGCAGAACAAAAGGCCAATGCCCCAAACCAAACAGTAGTTTCACTTGTGAAAAGTGGTTTCTGGCTCCAGATGCTTTTTTAATAAGTTCCTCATTCAACTTTCGGCCAGCCTCCGTGACGAGGCTCTGGGATTCCACACATGTTCTGATGATTGCTCTTTATTTTTCCCTTTCATAATTGCACAGCCAAGCAGCCCGAGTTCTCTAGGCTTCTGTTCAGGCTTGAAGATTTGCCGTATTTGGCATGCCTTGTGGTTTCCGTCATCATTGTGATTATACTAAGTTTCTGAGACAAGCTTCTTATCACTGCTATCAGCACTTTTGTTTTCCCATTTTCTGCTCATTTTCCCAAAGTAATCAGAGCTAAGAGCTCTTAAAATAGTCAAATAATCCTACTAACAGTCACTCACTCACACACTAAGCGATGTGGAAAATGGAGCCCTTGACAGGAAGAACCCCCGCTCCCATCCCTGGGACCATCCGTTCCACTGCTCGTGAACAGAAATCTGATTTCTGTGTGTGAAGGATGGTTTGGGGGGCTTTCAAAGCAGAAAGCATAAATATGCAGATGATGTAAGTTCATTTATTTCTTCATAAATATTTATTAGGTACCCACTCTGTGCCAGGCTCTGTTTCAGGGACTGGGGATGCAGCCACAAACTACCTACCAGGTGCCTACCTGCATGGAGCTCCCAGACTAGATGGGGGAGACAGGTCCAGACATAAATGAGCACATCCATAAACAAACGAAATTCCAATTGTGACAAGTGGGATTGCCAGGTCCAATATAGGATTGCCAGGTCCGATATAGGATGTCCAGTTAAATTTAACTTTTGGATAAAAACCACTTTTTTTTTTTTTTTAGTGGATGTATGTCCCAAAATTGCATTCTGTACTTTTGTTTCCTAAGTCAGGCACCACTAGCACTAAGGAAATGAATGGAGTAACTGGGATGGTGTATCACTCAGGGTTCCACCGGAGGAAGAGAACCAGCAGGCTACCTGTATTTAGAGATTTATTGCAAGGAATCGGCTTAAGCAGTTATGGGGGATGATAGGCAGGTCCAGAATCCCCAGGGCAGGCCATCAGGAAGGGTGGGCTGGAGTTCTTGGACACAAGCTGAGGCTGCTGTCCACAGGCAGAATTTCTTCTTCTTGAGGGAAACCTTGCCTCTGCTCTGAAGGCCTTCAACTGATTGGGTCAGGCCCACCCAGATTATGGAAGATAACTTTCTTACTTAAACTGATCATAGACTCTAATCACATTTACCAGGTATCTTCCCAGCAACACCTACATTAGCGTTTTATTGAATAACTGGGGGGCATAACCTACCCAAGTTGACACATAAAACTGACCATTACAGATAGGAAGGGGAGGGTGTCCACAGCCAGCAGGGAAGGCTTCTGTGAGGTGGGGACATTTGAATTGAGATGTGAACATTGAGACATTGAACAGTGAACTGCATTATAAGATCGAAACATTCCAGATTAAAAAAACAGCAGGTGCAAAGGCCCTGGGGGTAGGAAAGAACCTCTCATTTTCAGAACCCAAAAAAAGTCATTGTGGCTGTGTGTGGAGTGATTATCCAGGGGAGAGTGGTATCTGGTTGGGTGGAAGAAGGCAGTGACTAGGTCATACAGAAGTGTGTACAAAAGTCAAGTTTATAAAACTCCAGAACTATTTGTAAAAACATGTTGATAGGTAGAGAAAAGAGTAGGCTCTTAAAAAGGCTTTTTTTCCTGAAGTATTTCTGGATATCTGTTGGTTCTAAAGCTGTTTGCTCAAAAAAATTGCTGTGGGTCATTTAAGGCATTGGACTCTATCAAACTGAAGTTATCAGGACCCCATGAAGTAAAATTCTTATTGTTTCTGAAAAGGAATCTTTTTAAGAGCTAAAGAAAATGCTCAGCAGATGGGCAGCCACTGTGGGACATCTCCAGTTTAGAGCTTTTTCTTCAACCCATCTTTGCATTTAGTAACATTCCTTTGAAGACTTGTCAGATGGCAAGCCAATTGTTTGCAAGAAATAGCTGAATAGGAGTCAACACCTACTCTCTGTGTTTGGGGATTCATGGTTTGTTTAAGGAAAAATTCCAACAAATTTCGTTAAATGAAAAACCAGTCAGTTGTACATGTTGATCCTTTGTTAGGATTCCACAGGCAGCTTTGTCTCCTAGACATTGTAAATCTATTTGTTAATACTCACTGCTGTTGCAGGAAAAATTACTACCTGAACAAGGTGGAGATTCCTGGCATCTGTAGGTTCTCACAATTTGCCTATTGCCTTCAAGCCAGGATCCCTCCAAAATAGATAGATAACTTTGGTAAAATCACCTATTCTCTCTACACCTGGGTTTCCTTATCTTTTTTTTTTTTTTAATGAGGATTTCAACTCTGAAGCATTGTTTATCCCAAACATTCTGGTTCTATGAGAATTCTCTTAATTGCAAACTATCCCAGTGTGGTATCTTGATTTAGGGAGACAGTATAGGCAGGAGATGTTGATCTCTGTTGTGTATCATGTACTAGAGCCGTTTCACTCCCTCAGGATCTTGTTGATGAATCTTTCCTGTTCTATGTCCCCACCCCCACTAACCATCAAATGGTATGTAGTTGTATTTGTTAGCTACTGCCATGTGACAAACTTGCCCTGAAATTCGGTGGCTTAAAACAACAAATGTTTACTATCTCACAATTTCTGTGGGTCAGGAGTTGGGAGTGACTTAGCTGGGTTCTGGCTCAGGGTCTCGTAGCTACAGTCAAGATGTCCACTGGGGCTGTCTTCATCAGAAGGTTTGGCTGGGGCTGGGAGAGTGCCTGGCTGTTGGTTGGAGGCCTCAGTCTCTCACCATGCAGGCCTCTCCATTGACTCTGATGTGTCCTCATAACAGGGCAGCTGGCTTCCCCCAGAACGAGTGACCCTAGAGAGAAACAAGGAGGCCATATGCCTTTCAAGTCATGCATCATCAATCCCACCATAGCTATACAATAAAACTGAGTCACTAAGTCCAGCCCCCCAGAGAGGGGAATTAGGTTCTAGCTTTCAAAGGAAGAGTGTCAAAATTTGTAGATGTATTTTGTGCTGTGTGTCTGTATGTGTGCTAGAGAAATTTTACTCCCTAAGAACTTGATAATATTCTTCCGGTGCTACCTCTCCAGTCTTACCCCGCTAGTAATTAAATAGTATACAGCCTATAACTTATCTACCCTTTTGTCTTCTGTAACTTATCACAAGCACAGTGGGACCTGGTTTCAGAAAGCCTGAACATCACAAAGATTGCTGCCTTGCTGCTTTCCTGTTTTCAAGTATTACTTAACTGTTAGGGCAGTAATTGGCAAATTTTCCCTCCTGCAACCCTTGTGTAGTCCATTGCTTGGGGACAGAGGGAAGGAAACGTGGAGGATAAAACAAGAGGGTTGGTTTTTTTTTTCTTCTTTAACTCCCTTAGATAGATGAGCCATTTATGCACGATTACATCCCATGAAAAGTTGTGCCGAAATATTGTAGAGCCAAGCTTGGTGGAGGACGGTCTTCTCAAGTGGCTGCCAGCTTACCTGATCAGAGAGCGTGTGGCTGGGACAGCAGACATTCACTGCCCGTGGGTGACTTCTCCCTTAGGTTGGTCCCCCTAGAAGTAGAGCTGGGACAAGGATCTGTGTGCACATTGTTTATTTGGGAGAACCCGGGAACACTGGTAGGCAGTGGAGAAGTGAGATGGGAAGGGAAGTCAGGCAAAAGGAGTGACTTATCAAGCCATTTCCTCTCTGGGGGACCAGAGCTTAATGTCTCTGGGGAAACTCTAGGAAACAGTCTAGAACCCACACCTTTGAGTTTCCTAAACTAAGGGAAGCGGGAGAGCTGTGTTACTGATCCTCCGCCTCCCATCAGCCTTTGACTGAGAGCTGCTCCTGACTGTTTCCACAGGAGGTTGCTAGATCTGTGTGACAGATTGCATGGCTGAAAACCAGAAATGTGTTGTCTCACGGCTCTGGAGGCCGGAAGTCCGAAATCGAGGTGTTGGCAGGGCCAGGCTCCCTCTGACGTTGCTGGGGAAGGGACTGTTGTGTGCATCTCTTAACCTTTCGTAGCCTTGGGCATTCCTTGGCTTGTAGATGCATACCTGCCATCCTGTCCTCAAGCGACGTTCTCCCTGTGCGTCATCCTGTTGTCTTTCCTCCGTGCACGCCTGTCTCTCTGTCCAAATGTCCCCTTTTTATAAGCATATCAGCCGCACTGGATTAGGGCCCACCCTAATAATCTCATTTGGTTGCTTCTGCAAAGAACCTGTTTCTAAATAAGGTCACAGTCCAAGGTACTGGGGGTTAGGACTTCAATATATCTTTTTGAGGGGGACGCAAACTCCTAAGACCCTGTCTATTCAGAGCTGTATCTGTTGTTGGGAACAAGAAGGTGTATCCTGTAGGGCTTCTGGCTGCAGACCTTCGGGGTTGTCTGCTGGGTTTGGAGCTCTCTTGGGTTCCTGCTGGAAGAGCCAAGGTTTCGAGTATAGCCATGCACAATGTAGAAGGAGAGAGGAGAGCCCAGGTACACGAATCCTCAGTTTCCAGATGCTCAGGTTACAAATCTCAGAGTCATGCCTGGTTCCTCTTTTCCTTTATTTAGTACTCGCATTCCACTGCAGATATATCGATTCTAGCAAAAAATTGTTATCTGGAATCCATCCATTTCTCTCCGTCAGCACTGACATCATCCTGCTCCAGGCCATCTCTCTGCCCGCCCCCCCCCCCACCCCGCCCCGTCCAATTTACGGCTGCAGCCTCCAACCTGGTCTCATCACATCTGGTTGGACCTGCCCGGGAGTAATTTAGTGTGTTATGGGCTGAATTATGCCCTCCCCCCGCCCCCAAAGTCGTCTGTTGAAGCCCTGCCTTGTTCCCTGTTAAAGGGAGGCACCAGATTTGCTCTTCAGTCTTCAGTTCGGTTTTACCTTCTCTTTCTCTTGTCTTTCCCTCCCATTCCTATTCCCTCTTTCTCTCTCCCTCTTCTCCCTGCCACCCAACCCCGTTCTCACTTGTTCTGAATGCATAGCACTGTGAAGAAGTTGAAATGTCATAGGCATGCAGTATTTTCACAGGGTAATATTAATAGAAATATTCTCGAAAGAAAGAAAGCTGACCCAAATACACACCCATCTAGGTTGATTTTGGCAAAATGAGGTCTAAACATTCCAAAGGTTCATACCTTCTCCTGCTGGGCTTCTCTCTCACTGCCAAGGCACATGTTTCTCCTGTCTGTGACCTTATCCCGGTGACGTCCCTTCCAAAACCATACACACACACACACAGACACACACACACACGCACGCGCACAGTGTGTGTAAATAGGCAGGTGGATAGATGTATACATAAATTATAGAAACTTTTCCAACCCTACTTTTCCTGGGGTAGATTTTTCCCTTTAAAGTTGTATCTGCCTCAAAACAGAATAACCAAGAAACTGATTGAAGCTGGGGTGTGTGCGCTGGGGCCTGTGTGTGCCCAGCAGGCCTTGGCCTGTCAAGCTGGAAAATACGGGCTAGGAGAGGGACAGGATCCCAACATTCTCACAGAGCCTGACTTCACTGCTGTGTCTCCCAACCAGCAGCAGAAACCAGCAGAGAGGGATGGGAGGGCCTTGCGTTTCCAGGCATCCATCTGAAAGCATCAGTGGGTCAGGGTCTGGAATACATTCCCCCACAAACGGGGTCACTGCTTCTGACTCAGTCCATGCCAGTTTTTTAATATGAGAGCTACCTGGTTTAAAATGAACACCAGAAAGGACTTCTAAAAGAATTTAAAAGCTGGGCATTGAAGGATAAGAGGGAGTTCATTCCCTCTTGACTTGGCAATGCTGAGGAACCACGGGTCTAGTCTACCATGGAAGACACTGCCAAGCCTCACCTAGACCCCCCTCTCTTACCTGATGTGACTTCCAGCTGCCAGCACCTCTATTTCTTTGCCTGGGAGCTTCCTCTCACTGTGGGAACCCTCTGTGAGCAGCCCTCAACTAATTCCTGATAGGACTTGTTGTATAAAATTCCAGCTCCCTCACCCCGGGGTCAGGGTAGCTCAGAGACACGTGCTCTATACTGGCTCCTCGAGTTTCCTCCATGGGACACAGCTGTAAGCACCCATGGGGTAGCTGGCTTGAAAACATGCCTTTTATTGACCGCTCTCCCTCCCCTCTGTTGCCTGTGGTGTTTCCATGCTTCTCAAATAAACTACCTGTGCTCTAATCCTGTCCTGGGGAGGAAGTGCTCCCTACCACCACCAGCACCACCACTGCCACCGACACACACACACACACACACACACACACACACACACACAATTTGACTTTGAACATGGCCATCGGGTATGGGCTTTCCAATCAGGTAGACCCAGGGTTTAATTCTCCCTCCGCCAGAAATGGGATGTGTGTGGTCAGTCATCTCTGAACCTCATCTGTAGGAGGTATAATAATGCTTCGGGCTGCTAAAGCGGGGGAGGATTCCACGAGATTATGTATGAAAAGTGCTGAGTGTGGCGCCTGGCTCATAGTAAGTGCTCAATAAATGGTACCCAAGTTTTGTTTCATCTGGTGTTCAGTTTCCACTCTCTTGGCTTTCTGCAGCCTGGGGACAGTAGCAGAGAATGCAGGTGTCTTCTACACTGGGCAGCAGCCCAAGGTTCAGTAGCTGGACAAGGGAATCCAGGCAACAAGGGAGCCTGAGATTAAAGTGAAAGTCAAATGCCATCAGGAGGGGCAGGGAAAGAGAGGGGGTCCTAGGGCAACACTTCTCAGACGTCACTATGCATACAAATCACTTGGGAAACTTGTTGAAATGCAGATTCTGAAGCAATGGGTCAGGGCTTCAGCCTGAGATGCTGCATTTCTAACAAACTCCCAGGTGATGTCACACGGCTGGTTCTCAGCCCATGTGTGGAGTAACAAGGAGCTAAGGCTTGGAGAGCAACTGTCAAGCCCAGGAGAAAAGAAGGATTGGAAGTTAGAGTACAAAAGCCAAGCGTGGTCAAGGCCAGCCACTAGTATGCTTTGAATTGTGTTTTCTGTCACTCATCTAGAGCTGTGCTATCCAGTATGGTGGCCACCAGCCCATGTGGCTACTGGCACTTCATCCTGGTTGGGATGTGCTGTACATGTAACAATCACACTGAATTTTAGGTACAAAAGAAAGAATGTAAAATAGTTCAGCACTTCAAAAATACTAGTTACATGTTCAAATGATAATGTTTGGGATGTGTTAAATACAATGTATCATTAAATTTAATTTCACCTGTTTCTTTTCACTATTTTTTTTAATGTGGCTACTAACAAATTTTGAATTACATTTGTGGCTTACATTAAGTTTCTGTTGGCCATCACAGGTCTAGGAGGGCCTCTTTCTCCCCCTCTTTTTGCGCTGCTGCGCAAGAATCCATCCTTGGTGGATTCCCGAGGTGCCTTGGGGAAAATTCGAAATGAGAGAGGTTCATTGCTCTGAAGGGCAGACAGGCAGGCCTGCAAAAGGGAGCTATTTGGGAGGAACAAGGCAGAAACATGCCAAGTCATTCTCTGCAAGAGCAGAGCTATTGCCATGGGGCCGGCTGGGCGGCCTGCATCCCGGAGATGCCAGCCTGCCATGCTCCAGTGCCTCCTATCTGGGCCTCTTCAGTCCTTTTGCAAGTTTTCCTCCCCATCCTGGGCGACAGGTAATTAGCAGGGCCAGCTGGCAGCCTCCACTGGGCACTGTCGCCAGAGAGCCGGCAGCCGGCCTGCAATTACTGTAATCCTGGCTTGGCCTTCCAAAGAGAGCTCTATTCAGTTCTCCCTCTGCAAGTTGGCTTTGGGTGCCAGGGCTCGTAAGCGCTACATTCTCAGGGTGTCTCTTGCCAATGAAAGACCCACAGAAGAAAGTGCCCAGTGTGCAGACCTGCCACAGACTTCCTGTGGTAAATAAGCGGGCAGCTGGTCATAAGTCACTGCCCGTTGGAGGCAGGGGAAGGCCGTATTTGAAATGTCTCGCCCGCACCGTCTATTCCTCAGACAGTTGCTTTCACGTATTCCCAGTAACTCCTCTTTCAGGAAAGCATTTCCCAGGACTGGCAGCATCTCTTTCCAGCTCCAGGAAGCTTGTCGAGGGCAGATCCCGGGCACCTCAGAAATACATTAAGAAGGATGCTTGAAAATCCATGAATCTTAGCTTCCTTGAAGCTAGAAGGAAATGGGAAGAAAGGCTGTTTTATCAAGTGGTGACTATAGGCAAAGCCAGTCTGCAAGGAGGCAGCAGAAAGAGCTTCACAGTCATTGAGCTAATTTTTTAACTTCTCAAGCCTCAGTCTCCTCATTTGAAAAATGGGCATAGTAATAGCATGGACCTACCAGGGCTGTCGTGGGGATGAATGAGACATTCTGGGTTCAGCATGGCAAGCATGCGAACATAAGCATTGAAAAGTAAGTGCAGGGACTCCCCTGGCGGTCTAGTGGTTAAGGCTTCACCTTCCAATGCAGGGGGTGTGGGTTCGATTCCTGGTCAGGGCGCTAAGATCCCACATGCCTCGGAGCCAAAAAACCAAAACATAAAACAGAAGCAATACTGAAACAAATTCAATAAAGACTTTAAAAATGGTCCACATCAAAAAAGTCTTTAAGACCTTAAAACAAAACAAAACAAAAATTTGTGCAATAATACGAAATAAACTGTAAGAAGCAAGACAGATTGCGTGCATGTAGATTGAACCCATCAGAATGTTCCACACTGGAGCACTGAGGTTTAAATGGCAGGGGCTCCTTTTAATGCCCAGTCACCAGGAAAGCCTGCCCTACATTATTTGTGAGGTCTGGTGCAACATGAAAAGGTGCAGGGCCCCTTGTTCAAAATTCAAGAAAAAGATGCTATTGAAAGTACTAATATAGGAAACTTTTTTCGTTCCTCCGTGGTCTGTCTCTGTCTCTGTCTGTCTGTCTTTGTAACTCTTTCTGACCCTCTTCCCCAGTGTCTCTATTTCCTATTTAATGTCCCACTCCCCTGTACGGGGGACTACTCACCTGGTCAGCGCAGACCGTCACAGGTACCTGGGATGTGTCACTTAGCACATGCAAGCATTCACCCCCCCCCCACTCCCCTCCTCCTCCCCCCAGCATCTCCCTCCCAGAAGCCACCAGACCTATGACCTATGCCCCAGCCAAGGATGAAGAAGTCAGTCCCCAGCCTACAGGGGATAGGCAACCGCCTGTCGGGACACATCCAGCATGGCTCGGGGTAGATAAGAGCCTGGGCCCTGCCAAGCTGCCTATCAGACATGCCCTGGCACTGCCGTGTCTTGCCCTGCCCGTAGATGCCACCCAATCCTGACCCTTCCTGTTACCAGAAAACTGGCTTTGCCTCTTGGTGGGTGTTGAGCCAAAAGACACAACCAAGCCAAAGATCAGGAAAAGGAAGGATTTATTACTTGCAGCAAGTAAGGAGAACACCGAGGATCTTTCCCAAAGCAGTGTCTGCCCAGACAGCAAAACTGGGGAAGTTTTTAAGCTAAGGGTACGTACATATTCATGAAGGGGCTGGCGGGGTAGGCAGAGTCCAAGCTTTAGTTGACTGAAGCCATGAGGGTCAGAAAAGGTCAATGTCATCTCCCTTGGATTCCAGTTGATCTGGTCATTTAGTGCTTCAGGCTCATCTTTACCACTGAAACAGACCTGGGAGTCTTTACAACTGATATCTTTTCTTTGCTACTGTTCCTTCTCTTGCAGGCAATGTTTCTGCATTCTTTTGTGCCCTTAAGATCATTAGTTACTGAGACCTGCTTAAGGATGAGCACTGTGGGCAGGCTTAGGCCACAAATGGCTTCTCTTATGTCAAGGAAGCCATGCCTGGTTCTCTTTCTCTGGGGACCACCTTCCCTATCTGCTTGCATTTTCATGCTGACCCCTAGGCCTCTGTCAGGGGTGAGGGCAGCAGGGATTGCTGGGTGGGGCCTGGGGGCCAGGTAGTGGGGCTGCTGCTGTCCCTGGGCGGTGGTGGAGACGGGGAGGCTGAGCAGGGTCTGGGGTATCACAGGGTGTAGGAGCACAGAGGACCCATCCTGGGGACACAGAGAGGTGGAGAGGCAGCAGGAGGCAGGACCACACACACCCCACGGTCCCGTCAGAACTGACACACAAACCCCCAAATCACACGTACAATTATCAGCACTTTCACGATGGTGACTGTAGAGCATTAGACCGCCAAGGGCAGTGCCCCTTTGAGTGTGGGGCCTGTGTGGCTGCCCTTGAAGTGACTGCACGGGAATGCCCTTGAAGCCAGCCCTGCACGAGATGGCTGTCTTGTAGCCATTCGGCCTCATGCTTCCTGTCCCAGGTGGACCCTGGGAGTCAGATCCCGCTAGTTCTGTGACCTTGGGCAAGTCCTTTGACCTGTCCAAGTCTCAGTGTCTACATTTGTAAAATGGGAAAAACGATACAACCAGCTCATAAAGTTGCTGCAAAGATGAAAGGACATGGTGCAAGTAGGGTTTAGCTTGGTGCTTGATGTAAAGCAAAACCTTAAAAACTGTTCGCTATCACTCACAAAGGAACTTTGAAAGAGAGGCATCCTTTTCCCCATTTATCTCTTGGAGAAGCAGTCCTTCACACTTTTCCAAAGCTCAGGGATCCTCCGTTTCCTTTCTTCATGGGACCTGGTGAATGACTGAATGAAACAAACCAATGGGCAGGGTTCCACTAACGTAAATGAGAAAGTGGATGAGCTTAGCCTCACCCAGGCCTATGTGTTGGCAAGCACTGCTCCTATCACAGGTTCAGCCTGGGCCCAGTCTGCTAGGAGAAGCTGGAGGGCAGTGATGTGGCTTTTATTTAGCCTTACCTTTCCCTTCTCAAAGGCTGATTTCACTCCCTGTTTTCCTAAGAAGCTCTGTTCTGAATGCCTTCGGAGAACTCACACTATGTCACCATCTGCATGACCTTGAGTGAACCACATCTAGTAGCTACTTTTATGTGTTTAGTGGCTTTCTCTTTACTAGAAGGTCAGCTCCCTGAGGATAAGGTCTGGGTCTGGTTTTGCCTAGTGTTGGATCCCTTAGTGCCTAGCAGTGATCCCTGACTTGTGGCAGACAGTTACCGAATGTTTGTCAAATTAATGGAAGGATGGATGGATGGGTGGATGGGTGGATGGATGGATGGATAGATGGATGGGTAGATGGATGCATAGTTGGATGGTTGGGTAAATGAACAGATGGAAGGAAGAGATGGCTGTATTTTGCAAAGTCTGAGGTCATTCCCAACTCTGACAGTCTATTATGCTATAAGTCCACTTCATTGTTTCTATTTCTTCCCTTGAAGAATGACGTTGGAAATTTCAGAGCTTCCTCTTCCAGGATGGGCCCTGCAGGAGGAAACCAAATCAAATGTGTAGGGTGGGTTGGTTGGATGTCCCTGAGTTGGTGAGGGATTGAGAGCTGGATCTACTAGTGCCATCCTGGTCTTAGTAGAGCTTTTCTTCCAGATCACATTACCTCTTATGTATCTAGCCCCTCCTCCATTCCCAAGGGGCTGGGGCTCACCAAGGGTCATCGGTAGTCAGATGGAGACTGAGGCAAATTCTGTGGTCAGAGAGGAGCTGTCTTCCTCCTGTACGATTGGCTGGCAACATGTCCATGAGTGTTCCCCAGCAGATGGCCGGGAGAAGGGCAACCAGCTGGGCTGCCATGTGGCTGCCTGGCACTGGAATGGATAGCATTGCTCTGAGAGACCCATAGTTTCTTGATGTCACTTAGCTGCTGTCTCCATGACCCCTCTTCTCCTTCTTTCCTCCAGGGTTGGAATCTTTTAATTTATCTTGCATTGGGGGAAAAAATGTGTTCTGTAAGTATGCATGCAAATATTTCTGCCTTGAATTTAAACTAGTGGTTGTTTTTAACTCAGTCGTCAGGAATTTGCATCCCCTCTTCTCGCTCTGTTTTTCTGATTCCATAGTGATTGCTTCTTCCGCGAGCGGCAGGTGACTCCGTCCAGCTGTCTGGGCTAGGCAGAAAGGTCCCTAGACCAGGGATGGCTTCTCCAGCTTGAATGTGCACATTAATCCCCTGGGATCTTGTTTACCTGCAGTTTCTGATTCAGTAGGTCTGCAGCAGGTCTGAGACGACCATTCTAACAAACAGTTAATGGTGATGCCAATAGTTAAGACCCAAGAAGTTCACTTTGAGTAGCAAGGCTGTATGGGAAGAAAAGAAAAGAAAGGTCCTAACAGGCAAGGTCTCTACCTATGCAGGAAGAATGAGGACTAACCAATGTTTTTCCTTTTTTTTTAAAGGTTGCCTTCATTTGAAACGTTTTACCATATTTATTTATTTATTTTTAGAAAAGTACTGTGGGAAAACAAGAAAAGTCCTAAGAGGCACCTCATCTAATAGGATATTAGACAATGTTGGTATTTCCGAACATTCTTCGATCTCACAGAGTTGAGTTCTAGGAACAAGTCTGAGAGAGAGAGAGGGAGAGGGAGAGGGAAAGAGATGTGTAGCCCACTGGTCTACTCCTTTCCTTTTGCTCCAAATGGGGCTGAAAACCAGACAGTGAAGAATTGTTGTCAACTATCCAGCCTGGGGAGGTCCTAGGGTCTAAGGAGGGAAACTGAGGTACTGTCGCAGAGAAGTATTTTCTGATGGCCTCAAGAGCTTACCCTTCAGAGACAGGATGGGAGCTGCCCAAGTTCCCTACCCGAGGCTCTTCTTTAGATTAAAAACAAATGATGGCCCTCTTCCTGTCCATCTGCCCACCAGCTGGACAACACTTTGCTTGCCTTGCTGCTCTCACACACAGCTTCCCAAACCCTCTGGGCTAATTGGAGCTGAGACAGGAAGATGGCTTTGGGCTTGAAGTGGCATTGTCCTCCCACTTCTTGGCAAGGGGCCAGGGTCAAGGGACTATTTAGGATAACAGAAGAGAGACATGAGGGCCCTTGAGCGGCCAGCCCTCACAACTCAGTGTCTAGTGGGCCTGGACTTTGGGGCCACCAGAGGGACAGATGGCATCTTTCACAGGCTTCATGTTGTCCTTTATTTTATAAATCAGGGAGGCAGTGACAGCCACAAATGGATTAGATGCTCAAGAGCCCTTCTGAGCCACTTCTTCTCCGTCCGTTGGGATCTTCAGTTCAAAGGCCCACAAGCGTCCTTGCACGTTTCCTTTCAAGCCAAACTCCAGCCAGCCCTCTAAATCCTTCCAAAGAAAAATTAAGTAGGGCTTAGCAGAAGACTGTATCTGCTCAGTTAATGAGTGAGGATCTTGTCTTGCCTTCGTCAGTGAAGGTCGGAATTGAGGTTTTACTTGACTCTCCAGCTAATCAATCTCGCGTCAGAGATTGCAAACTCAAATGCCTACAGGGGCCGGGCAGGAAGTGTAAAGGAGCCAGGAGGACTGCTTATGAGAAAACCAGGAGTGGCAGAGGAAAGGGGCCAATTTCGTCTGGTGGTTGCCGTGTGGGTCTGTGGCCCAGCTTTCCCAGGTCTTGGGCTTTGGGGGGAGATTCTAAAATCTTTATTTATTTTTAAATAGTAGTAACAACAGGATTGACAAAATATGTACAGGCACTGCTCCTAGCACTTTAGATATTTTACGTTATTTGATTCTCACTATGACATTAGGAGGAAGATACTATTACCACCCCCATTCCACAGGTGAAGAAACCGAGGCCCAGGGAGATTAAATAATTTGCTCAAGGTCTTTTGGCTGGGGAAGTGCGAGAGCTGGGATTTTAATCTAGGCAGTGTGGCTCCAAGTTGAAATTCATGCCCCTAACCACCATGCTCTACGGCTGGCCAGAAAACAAATTGCTAGATTCTTTATGTTCATACTAGTATTAGTTTTCTTTTGCTGTGCAGCGCATTACTGCAAAGTTAGCAGCTTAAAACAGCACCCATTCATTAGGTCACAGTTGTATAGATCACGAGTTGGTGTGGACTTAATTGGGCTCTTTGCTTAGGGTCTTGCAAAACCAAAATTAAAGTGTTGCGTAGGTTGGGCTCCTATCTCAAGGCTCCAGGGAAGAATCAGCTTCCAAGCTTATTCACATTGTTGGCAGAATTTGGTTCCTTGTGGGTGTACAGCTGGGTGCCCCTTTCCCTGCTAGCTATAGGCTCAGGGTTATCTCAGCCTCTGGAGGCTGTTCTTGGGTCCTTGAACATGACCCAGTCCATCTTCAGAGTAAACAACAGCCTGTTGAATCCTTCTTGTGCTTTGAACCTCTCCACCTTCCCTTCTGCTACCTCCAGGGAAAACTCCTGGCTTTTAAAGGACTCACACAATTGAGTTGGGCCCACTAGGATTATATAATTAGGCCCACTGACTTGGGACTTGAAATCCATCTGCAAAATCTCTTCAGATTCCTGTTTGATTGACTAACAGGGGATGGGAATTTGGGGCGTGGGGGCCATGTTTAGATTTCTGCTTATCATAGCACTTAACTTAAAAAAAGTATTAAAAATCCTGTTTATGACAGAAAAAACTCCTGTAGGAAAGGAGTTGGGGATTTCTAACCTTTGGTCCTTTCTTGTGTTTATTCAACGGATCTTTATTGACTGCTCACTAAGTGCCACACTGCCCTGTGCACTGGGACTACCACAGCAAACCAGACAGCCCACCCTGCCTTTCATCCCCCAGATACCATGTCAGTAGGGCATCCGCGGTAGTCCACTTGGTGAACGGATCCCTGGGCTCCATTCCTGTTAGTCTGCTGGAGTATTTATTTGTCTTCAGTTACATGCCCCACAAACCCTGTTTGTTTTTTCTCTCTGCCCTGAATATTCATGACCACGAACCACTCAGATTCCCTAATCAGTCTCCCATGTGAGCCACATTCAAACAGGGACCACATCTAACACCTCGGTTCTGATGTCTTGGCCAAAGCAAATAGCATTACGAATGAACAGGAGCTGGTTACATTCCCAGTCCCATGAGACAGCTGCTCTAGACAGGACAACTGAAGTCCCAGGAGCAGGACACCAGATGCTGGCTGGCACTGGGATGGCTGAGAGATGGGGGTAACTTCCCAGCTGCCAATTTTTGTGACCCCTGTGGTTTGAGATATCAGTAGCTTCCTAAAAGTAGGAAATTTCTCCCTCCATTTTGGGCTTAATATTCCAGAGATCTTGAGCTGTTACCTGCTGCTAAAATATGATTATACACAGCCAAATGGTCTGATCCAATATGCACCACCTTGTGGTTTAATATTCTCATAGTTTGATTTCATTAGTATTTACAGAGCCACTTGCATGAGATGCTTTAGGAATTTAAGTCATTTCCTCACCCGACATCCCCCTACCTTTCTCTACACACATTCTGCCTCCATGTCACAGCATTTAGGGCCCAGAACACATCGGTATATTTAAAAAATACATCTGCGTGCCAACATCCCTCCGAGTGTGACATCCAGGAAGAAATAGAAGAACGCAGATGTGGTCTAAGCAGTGACCTTCTCTGTTGGAGTTAAATCTGTCTTTCCTTTCTTTCCTGCACGCTCCTCTTGACTCCCCAATGTTAGAATCATCAGGATCATTGTGAGGATAAAACCAGATCCTGAGAGGCAGTTGCACTTGCCTGAAAATTTTCTCCCCTGTCTTGATTCCTGGGAAAACGTGGCCAGGCTCCCTGCAGGGTCCCCCTTTTAACTCCAGGGTTCCAGGGGATCACAGACAGGCCACCAGGGTTTTATTTGCACAAAGATTTAATAGACCTATTGGGAGAGTCGATCACCAGCAGTGAGTGAGACTCATAGGACTAAAACCGGAAGAAGGGCAAGAGTAGGGGGTTGAAGCCCATCCCTCAGCCCCCGAGACGGGGCTGTGTGCATGCACTGTGCACTGGGCAAGCCTGTATTACTATCTCACTGAATCCTCACAACCACCCCAAGAGATGGGTCCTATGAATATCAGCACTTTAAAGATGAAGATACCAAGGCTCAAAGGAATGAGGCATTTGCCCAAGGAAATACATGCTGCAAGCCACAGTGCCCAGGTGTGAGAGAATCACATCCCTCCCAAGACTGGCTGGGGACGTGGATTTCTCTCCTCAACCACAGAGAACACTGAGCACCCGTGGTCATCTTCCCCAACCCAGCCTGCCAGTCTCAGGAAATACTGAAATAAACAAACAAATAAACAAGGCTTTAAAAAACTTTTAATATTAGCATTGAGGAGGCTGGCTGGGAACAGACGGGGAAATGAGCCCTGGGCCTCTCCCAGGAGAGAGTGCTCATGGTTTTACTTTGTTTTAATTTTCTCTCCTGATGAAAAATTTGCCATGGTTAGAGGGGCACCGAATAAACAGAACTGTGACTGATGTTTTCCAATTTCCCTAGTGGATCCCACATATTATTTATTTTTTTTTTTAGAGTTCCATCCATATTTCAATAGTGAGGTGAAGGGAGGGATCCCTGAAATCTCCCTTCCCCCACACAGCCAATGCTGAGCTTCTGTTTAAGGCCCAGAGGGTCAGGAATTTGGGGGGAGGGGGAGACAGCATTGCAGCCCCACCACTCACGTCCACCTGTGAAGGTGGCTGCTGCACGCTACTGGGACTCTGCTTCTGTGCGTTCTCCTTTTAGGACAGAGACTCTGGGCAGGACAGAGAGTGAAGACTTTGGAGGGAGTCTATCATTGACTGAATGTTTGTGTTCCCCTAAAATTCATATGTTGAAATCCTAACTCCCAAGGTGGTGGTATTAGGAGGTAGGAGTCTCTGGGAGGTGATGGGGCCATGCGGGTGCAGCCCTCGTGAATGGGATTCGTGCCTTTATGAAAGAGACCCCAGAGGGCTCCCTCATCCCTTCTTCCAGGGGAGGACACAGTGAGAAACCACTGTCTGTGGCCCAGGAAGTGGGCTCTCACCAGATACCGAATCTTCTAGCACCTTGATCTTGCACTTCTCAGTCTCCAGAACCATGAGACATAATGTTGCATTGTTTATCAGCCACCGTTCTGTGGTATCATTGTTAACAGCAGCCCAAACAGACTAAGACACACCCTCCACCAATACGGATGGGGAGACCACACCGAGCCCTGCAGACGCGGGTGGGAGAACTTGAGGCGTGATCTCCACCGTCTCCCAGGGTGCCCCCCAAAGAATGAACCCCACCTGGAGCTTGCTTTCCCATACGCCTACGGCAGCTCCTTCCCCTCCCCGTCTCCCTTGTGCTTCCACCCAAATCAACGGTGCTTAAATCTTTGCCTCAGAGTCTGCTTCTAGGGAAAGGGGTCCACACCAGAGAGGACCACCGAGGAAACCCAAATTGAAGAGCAAGAATCAGAAACCCAGCAAAGAGTCGCCGGAATAACACGAGACAGGGGAGGTTCAGGAAGGACCCACCCAGAGACGCCAAGCCGGAGGAGGGCTGGTGTCTGCCGAATGAATGCCTCTGTTCTCATACTGTCACAGGCCTGAAGGCCTTTCTCAGAAGTGCACCGGCCACCTGCCTTTGTCCTATTGGCCTTTTCTAACGGGTGGGCACCATGCCAGGAAGCCGGGCTGGGCCAGGGTTGAGATCCCCGTAGCTGGTGTGTGTTTCTGTGTGTTTGCAGGGGTGGGGGCTGACCTAACATGAGAAAAACTCCAAGGGTTAGCCTCAGCCTCCCCCCAGGTGGGGCGCAAATGGGGTAATGCAGGCAAGTAGCCCATCCTGGCAGCAGTTCCAGATACAGAGTTTGAGAAGAGTGACTGGCAAGATTCTCCCATTTGCTCACGCTTGGCGGAGCATATGCAAAGCCCCCGTCTTACTATTCCTTTCCTTCTGAGTCAGAATATGCCAGAATCATTGCCGTGACCTGGCCCTTTTTTGCCTCCACCCACAGACGGAGGCTCCCCCATCCCTCCAACGCCGTTCCCCCTGCACCCCATCTTTCTGCTCCTCTCTGTAAAGATCCTTCTGGGATGGAGCCATACACAGAAAAGTTCTCTGCAATCATGGTCTAGACTCACGGAGCGGCAGGCCCTGTGCTTAGTGCTTTAAATGAGGATCAGATTAAATTCTCTTTAAAATCCTGTTTCGGTCCACTTTTCAGATGAGAACACTAAAAGCACAGAAAGGTTGAATAAGAAGCCCAGTGTCACACAGCTCGTGTGGCCTATTTGGGATTAGATGTCAGGCCTGGTTGCCTCTGAAACATGGGTTCTTACCTGCACTGCTCGTTTGTCTCCTGGAGGTTTGTTCAGTTACAGGTATAAATGTCTGAAGTAGGTAGCAATTCTAATTGGACCTTGGATTTTTAAAGCACTTTACAGTTGACAAAGCTCTTAAATCTATATGATATACCTCCCACCATGACTCTGTGTCATTTGGACAAGAATTATTAGGATGCGGTGCACAGGGCAGTATGGAAACAGTAGCCACTGGTAGTAGTAACAGCATCTCTCTTTCAACAAGTGAGGAAAGCTAAGCCTCAGTTCAAGCCTCTCTTCTTGGCAGAGACACCCAGTAAGTGAGGAGCTGCATGTTGGGACCTGCCCGCACCTTGCCCTGTCGCTCTTTCTCTTTCTACATCCAGTGACCAGTCTGGTACATTCTACCAGCGAGTCCCTGGACCCCTGCTTTCTTCTTCAGAGCCTGTTGGCTGATTTTCAGCGGAATGCTCAGGGCTTTCAAAGAAGTGTTTATTCCCTACACTCAGCCCAGCACGGAAATCAGAAACAGAATGTCAAAAACACAAAGGGTTCAGGTTGCTCTGCTGCTGGAATGCAAAATCAGGAAACTTTCCTTCCTTCTCTTGAGAGGTTGTAATGGCATGGCTGGAAATTAACTTGGACTTTTCTGGGGCATGGGAAAGAGGAGACAGGAGTACAGGAACAGTTGATCGGGACCTGCTCTGATTAGAAAGCTGGCTCTGTGCTGAGTGATGCTATGTGGACATGCCTTTTCCCACAGTATTGTTTGGGGAGCACACAGAGATGAGGAGGCAGGAAAGAAAAGGTTTGATGATATTATGGCCCACATTTCCCATCTTTACAATGAAAGAGCTTGATTTTACCCAGCAGTGGTTCTTCCCTGAAGGTGACTTTGTCCCCCAGGGAACATTTTTGGTTGTTGCAAGTAGGGCAAGAAGGCGGGCAGGATACTACTGGCATCTAGTGGATAGAGGCCAGAGATGCTGCTGGACATCCTTTGGTGCACAGGACAAGTCATCCAACCAGATGTCAACAGTGCCAAGGCCTCTTGAACATCCTTCCCGAATTAACTCCATCGGCAGAGAGCAAGGGAAAGAGAAAACATATGCCGTGTTTTGAGGGTGCAAAGGTCAGGTTTTTTGGAAGCGTTTTATCTGAGAATTGGAGAATATTACTGTGATGTTGTGATTTATAATAAGAAATATACATTTGGTTATCGTCCCTCTTCCTACCACAGAGCTCCTAAATCTCCTGGAGTTCCCTGTGCTGAGAGCTATAAAGGTGTCTTTTGTTATGTTAATTAGGTGACTTTTGGAGGTGCCTGAGAATGGGTGGGTGGGGAGCTGATTGCCAGTGGAGTCAGCCAAGTAATGAGAGGATTGAAACTTTGAGCTCTCCCACCCCCTACCCCCCAGGGAGGGGAGATGGGCTGGAGGTTGAATTCAGTTACCAGTGGCCAGTGATTTAATCAAGCATACCTATGTAATGAAGATGCCATAAAAACCCCAGTAGGGGGACTTCCCGGGTGGCGCAGTGGCTAAGAATCCACCTGCCAATGCAGGGGACACAGGTTCGATCCTTGGGCCGGGAAGATCCCATATGCCGCGGAGCAACTAAGCCCACGTGCCACAACTACTGAGCCTGTGCTCTAGAGCCCATGAGCCACAACAAGAGAAGCCACCTCAATGAGAAGCCCATGCACCTCAACGAAGAGTAGCCCCCAGTTGCTGCAACTAGAGAAAGCCTGTGCTCAGCAACAAAGACCCAATGCAGACAAAAATAAATAAATAAATTTAAAACAAACAAACAAAAAACCCCCGGTAGGACTGGATTTGGAGAGCTCTGGGTTGATGAACACCTACAGGTGCTGGGAGGGCAGCGTGCTCAGAGAGCCTGGAAGCTCTGTGCCCTTTCCTGTATGCCTTGCCCAACGCATCCTTTCCATCTGATTGTTCCTGAGTTATATCCTTTTAAAATAAACAGGTAACCTAGCAGGTAAAATGTTTCTCTGAGTTACGTGAGCCACTTGAGCAGATTAATGAAACCTGAGGAGGAGGTCATTGGAATCTCCAATCTCTAGAAATAAACGATAGTTGGAAACTCTTGTCTTTAGTTGGTCAGAAGCACAGATGACAACCTGGACTTGTGATTGGCCTCTGAAGTTGGGGGGGCAGGTGGAGGGGTGGAGTGGCCAGTCCTGTAGGATTGAACCCTTAACCTATGGGATCTGACGCTCTTCCCAGGTAGTGCCAGAGTTGAGTTGAATTGTAGGACTCCAGAGAATTGTTTGGTGGGGTTGGGAAAGCCCATGAATTGAAATTGTTATAAGAATCTTAATAACATTATATTCTAACCTACAATTCATTCCTTTATTCACTTGTTCATTTAGCTAAAATTTACTGAGCACCTACTATATGCCATGCACGTGCTACCCGAAAACTGAGTTCAGCTCTCGGTGGGTTTTGAGCCAAAAGACACAAACAAGCCAAACGCCAGGAGAAGGAAAGATTTATTTCTTGCAGCGAATAAGGAGAACACCAGGGGTTTTTCCTGAAGCAGTGTCTCCCTGCACAGCAAAATCGGGAAAGTCTGAGCTACAGGTACGTGCCTATTCATGAAGGGGCCTCAGTGGAGGAGAATTCAGCATAGAATTGGGGCAACGTTGACAGAGTCCAAGCTTTAGTTGATTGAAGCCAGAAGGGTTAGAGAAAGTCACATCATCATTCCATCTGCCACCTGTGTGGGGCCCTTAGTTCCTGCAGAGCTCAGAGTTATGTGTCAGATGGTTATGTATATCCTTTGAGGACTGTTTTATTGCTGAATTGTATTTTGACTGCTTTTCCTTTGTTCCTCCATTCCCTTGCTTCCCTTAAGACCATTAATTACTGCGACCTCTTCAAGGACAAGCAGGCTTAGATCCTGAAATGGCTTAGGCCACAAATGGCTTCTCTCTCTTTTGTTTTTTTTTTTAAATAAATTTGTTTATTTGTTTGTTTGTTTATTGGCTGCATTGGGTCTTTGTTGCTGCGCATGGGCTTTTCTCTAGTTGCAGCGAGTGGGGGCTATTCCTTGTTGTGGTGCACAGGCTTCTCATTGCAGTAGCTTCTCTTGTTGCCGAGCACAGGCTCTAGGCACATGGGCTTCAGTAGTTGCAGCACGCGGGCTCAATAGTTATGGCTCACGGGCTCTAGAGCACAGGCTCAATAGTTGTGGCACACGGGCTTAGTTGCTCCACGGCATGTGGGATCTTCCTGGGGCAGAGATCGAACCCATGTCCCCTGCATTGGCAGGCAGATTCGTAACCACTGTGCCACCAGGGAAGTCGCCAAATGGCTTCTCTTATGTCAAGAAAGCTATGCCTGGGTCTCTTTCTCTTACACCCATTCTGGGCTCTTCTTTTGTTTTGCTATAGGATGACCCTCTCATTTTTCTGGTCTTATCTCATACACCACCTTCTCAGAGAGCTTTCCCATCCCATCTAAAGCATTTCACCACCTACTTGTCATTCTCATTGTCTCCATTTTACAGGGAAGAAAAAAAGAGGCACAGTTGATTCACTTATTTGCTAAATGAATAAAGAAAATTGTCCGTCGCCCCAAAATGTGCCGTGTTTATGCTGTAGCTAAGCATATACTTGCTAACCTCATGCTCCTGGGGGTCATGACCCTATCTGAGAGGTTTAGGGAAATGTACTTAGGATCTGGTGTGGGCTAGTTACTTGTAACTCACAAGCTCTTTGATCCTGAGTAAGTCAAGTCCTCATTCTGAGCTTCAAGTGGATTTTTTTTAGGTCTTCTTTTCTCAAATTATACCCCTTAGAACATTGACTCCAGGAAATGCTCTAGTGTGCACAGGTTTCGGCAGTTGTAGCACGTGGGCTCAGTAGTTGTGGCTCTGGAGCTCTAGAGTGCAGGCTCAGCAGTTGTGGTGCACAGGCCTAGTTGCTGTGCGGTATGTGGGATCTTCCCGGACCAGGGATTGAACCCATGTTCCCTGCGTTGGCAGGCGGATTATTAACCACTGAGCCACCAGGGGAATCCTGGGAAATGTTTTAAATTAAGATTTTTAAAATGCAGGACTTATCAGAGCCTTTCATATGCTACTGTCTGGTAGCATATGAAAGGAGGAATATGTCTTTTTCTTTCTTTCCCAAACATATCTGTTTAAAGAAACCAGTTTCTCAGAAGCACATTACAGAACTTGAATCCCTCAGCATATACCTTGGGCAGTGTTGGACTGGACAATAGCTACTAAGCCCCGCCTCACTCTTACATTCAGAATCTCTATGGTGAATAACTGATGCTCTGTGATACTGAGCATCAGTCATTCTCAGCTGTGCTGCTCTCCCATCCCTGCGGTCTCCTCTCCTGCCTTGGCACTTTGTAAGACCACATTTCTCACCCCTCTTATGTCCAGGGTCGAGGCCTGTGTCTTGTCTTGGTCCACAGAGTGAGAGCAACAGACTGGCCCCTATAAACCATCCCCGCCCCACCCCCAGGGCCCCCACCCTCTTTCCCCTCAACTCCCAGCCAGATGCTAGGATGCAGTGAGGTATCTCAAAGCCCTAGGAAGTGGTGGGGCCACCAGATGGAAAAGAGCCAGGCTTCTAAAAGCTGGGTGACCCAGAGAGGATGAGATGTTAAGCCACTGTTGGCTGAAGCCGCTGAGATCTGGCACTCACTGGTTATGGCACTTAGCCTAGGCTGACAAACCGTGGTCACTCAGAGAGAACGTTCCTCATACCATGAATGAGGAGAAAGAGGTGACCTCTCCTTTTTCGCACCTTGTGTCTCTGACCACAGGCCACTGCTGACACTAACAAGGTGCCTTGTATTTCCTGGTGTCAGTAACCAGAGGCAAGGAAAGACATCCGAGGAGAATGTAACGCTGTCCCTCAGGCAGCAAAGCCTTTAATAATGAGGGCTGATGCTCACAGGGACCCTCTCCCCCCCTTTCTTCCTTTAATTTGGAACCAAAAACAGAATGAAAAAAAAAAAATCCCCAGAAATCTATGAGCTGTTGTCAAGCAACCCAAGTTTCTTTCGGCTGTTGTCAGTTTCCCAAGGATAAAGCGTGTCTCTCTTGACACCTGTCAAGACACTGGCACGTCCCACCTGCCTGTGGTTAAGATGCTGACAGCTCTTGCTGGCCAGGTGTGGGAGCAGTGAACTGCACAGGGACCAGGTCTCTGCCATGTGCCAGGCCCTGGGATGCCTAGGGCTGCTGGGTGCCTGTGAGCTCCGTGCCTGGTCAGAGGAGGGGGCAGAGTCCATGCTGCAGGACTTTCCTGGCATCCTACGTGTCTGGGAGTTAGCACTGGGCCCCCTGTGGGAGAGGGTGCAGACCAGGACAGGTGGGCTTCAGCTCCATCAGTCTCTGGCTTCTATTTGGCATCTTGGCTCTGAGCTAGGCGCCCTCTGCAGTTCCCTGCTTCTTTCGGCAGCTGCTCAACAGGGGCCATGAAAATTGCTCTCCCTCCAGTGGACTGGTCTAGGGAGGAGCCTTCTCTAGGAATCTATGGTCCAGAAGCCATCTAGGGTGGCCAAGATCGAGAGACCAGACCAGGCAGGCGTCTGAATCTTCACCCTGAATCTTGTCTTTATCCCTTCCCCACCCGGCATGGCTGCTCCAGGCTGAGATATTAGCCCAGATAAACTCCACATGAAAATCATAATCTGGCAAGTCATGGCCATTCTTGTCAATTCTCTTAAAGGTTAATCTACTTTTCTCCTTATTAATGAAGGGCCTCGGAAATGCAGCCGGGCCTCTCCCCTGTTTTGGTAGATTTGGGCTAATAGGCTATTTTATTTCCATGGTAACAGCTTCCAGTGTTACAAGAAGATAATTTTCCAGACAAAAGATTTGTGGTTCTTATTATTCTGCAGGAATCTGACTATGCGGCTGGGAAAGTGGGTTCAAGGGCTGCCCAGGATTGCACGTTCGATCCGTTCTGGGGCACCTGTTTGCCTCTGGCTTCTGGGTCACAAGGCTTTGTTAGGGGGATGCGTGGCGGGAAATTGGCATGGACTGAATAAAGATATTCTTTGAAAAACAATGCCCTAAATTCATCCTCTTCTCAGCCAGTGGGATTTGAGGGAGAAGTGGCTTGTGTTACAGTAATCGCTGGCACAACAGGGGCCTCTGCCCTGTGGAGTGAGCTGGGAGCCGGCCTGCTTAGAGTGAGGGTCTCCCAGCAAGGAGCCCCTGGGCAGAGCCATCCTCCTCCTCACCTCCCAGTCTCAGGGCAGACTGGTAGAATCCTCTCCTCTCCTGCCTTCAGCACATACTTCATAACTACCGGGTGGGTACCAGGCAAGTCACAGGGAGACAAAAGATGAACAAAACAGGCATGGCTCTTGCTTTGAAGGAGCTTTGAGTTTACTGGTGTGTTAGGGGATGGGCGGGGTGAATAGAGACAGGTAACCAGGCGATGGCAGTATTATGTGGTATGTGTTAGAACAGGGGTGTCCGAGATGCTAGGGGGAAACATTGTAGGTCAGGAAAGACACGCAGGGAAAGAACTCTTTTAGATGGACTTCAGAGCTGTGTAGGAGTGAAAGCTGCTCAGACATTAGCTAAATGTCTGTCGTGAGCCAAGCATAATCCTAGGTCCTCCAAACATGAACAAAACAAGACAGATTCTTTATTGGCACCCTGGTAAAGTAAAGAGATATTAATCAGCCTTGTAATTTGTGATGACAGCTGAGATCACTGCTACCAAGGGGACGTTCTTAATGCAGTGAGAAATAGGGAATGGCAATTTGACCAAGACAGGTATCAGGACTCTCGTGTATGGTCGGGCAGGCTGCGCACTGCACAACTCTAGCAAAGAAAGTGGTCACAACATAGACACTGTAGATTTGAAAATTTGCCAGGATAGTTTTCTGGAAGATGGCATCCAAAATGTCTTAAGAAAGAGGTGCCATGCCCTAAATTGCACAAAATTAATTCTCTGGCCTAGTGGAGCTGCTGCCAAGAGAGAAAGAAAAGTCTTCTCCAAGTAAGTGATAGTCCCCGGGATCTGGACAGTGTGTAGGAGCTCAGTGGGTGAAGAGAGGGAAGGAGGGGTAGTTCCAGATGCCGGAACAGCAGGGGCTTGTTGGGGTAGTTGTAGTCCATAGACTGGAAAGAGGCCAGGAGGCTGGAGGAAATAGAGAGAGGGGCGGGCGGTGGAGGATGAGGATGGAAAGGGAGGCAGGAGACACATCACACGGGGCTAAGTCCAAACTTCACTTTCCAGCCTAGAGCTTCCAGTGACGCTGAGCACGTGGGGCTTGGGCGTTAAATAGGAATAAGTGGGTGAAGTAGATGCAGCCATGGGAAGGGACCATTGGTTAGTTATGGAAACAAGGCAGGCTTGGTGGCCTACAGTCAGGCCAGTGACTCTGAGAGTTTGGTCCATGGATCACTTGGGATGTGTGTTGCATATACAGCCTCCTAAGTCCCACTGATACCTACCGAAACAGAATCTCTGGGGCAAGGCCCAGGAATCTGCATTGCATCCAACAGGCCATGTAATTTTGCTGCAACCTAGATTTGAGATCAGCACAGTCACCCTGTGACAGCTGTATCCTCATCCTGATTTTGCCCTAGCTGATATGAGACCTTAAGCAAGTTCAAGGCTTCCCTTGGGTTTGTTTCTTTGTTGAACCAATGATTTCCATAATATCTGCCCTTTCTTCCTAGAGGATGGTTTGTTCATTCTGCCCCAGTGTTCACTGAGAAACTACTGTATCAAGGAAGCAAAACAGTTTTGTCTCATGCATTAGATCTGGTTCCTTAGGAGCAGCTGCGGGAAGAACAGTGTTGAGGAGGATTCTGAAGCTGTATACTGATTGGTTAGGGGTGTCTGTTACAAGCACTGAAAGGGAGATGGTGGTACGTCAAGTCTCAAGCCAGAACTATCTTAGATGAGACATCATACCCTCAGAGGAGCTTTCCCAGACCACCTAAAGCAGCACAGCCCACCTCCCTCCTGTCTTCATGTAGTTTGCGTCCCAGCCTTCATTATCATCTGTCTCTCTCTTGTTTGTTTCATCGCTCACTTGTTTTTTCTCTGGTCTTTTTTGCCTCACTGACTATAAGACCCCTGAAGGCACAACTGTGTCTCCTTGGTTTCCCAATGTCTTCCAGGCTCTTGGCACAAAATAAGTGCTCAATGAGTGAGTATTGAATGCATGAATGAAGGCATCAAGGGATAGCCATCCCAGAACTCTATGTGAGGCACTGCGTGAAACACAGGAGACATAGTGCCACTCGGCAGAGAGCAGCATTCAGAGAGGGAGATTAAGACCCGCTCAGAAGGAGGAATAAACTTGAACTACATGATAGAAGCCAAGTGTAATGCAACCACAGGGGGAAAAAATATCCCTTCGCTGAGAGTGTTGTGAAGATATAATGACATGATCAATGTCAGCTTACTCTGATGGTTGAAGATGCTTTATGAGTATGAGGGACAGTAAGTCAACATTAGGGAGGGCCAACAAAGAGGAGGTTGTATCAGTGAAGGAACAGAGGTGGATGAGCTAGAGTACAAATTACACACAGGTTTCAGGCTTCTATCTCAGAGAGGTGAAAACTTAGGTTCACACAAAAACCTAGACACAGATGTTTATAATAGCTGTATTCTTAGTAGCCAAAATCTGGAAACAACCCTGATGTCCTTCATCGGGTAAATGGTTAACAAACTGGTCCATCCATACCACTGAATACTACACAGTTATAGGAAGAAACAAACTCGGACAACCAGCAGTCAAGTGAGCGGGCCTCATCCGGAGCGCAGGGCGGCAGGGACTCATAGACGACCCGATCCTGCTGGTGCGCATTTCTCTGGTTTCTCAGATGCCCCCCGCGGGCGAGGTACGACCAACAGGGAGGGGTCCGTTCCAGGCGCGAAAATGCGCTTCCAGCCAAGGTTGGCCGCAACCAGCCGGCAGGAGTACAACTGAAAATAAAGTTTTCTGTTGCTGCTATTAAAAAAAAGAAGAAGAAGAAGAAACAAACTATTGATACAGGCAACAATCGGGTGAATCCCCAGAGAATTACGCTGAGGGAAAAGACCAATCCAAAAGGAGCATCACACTCTTGAGATGACAAAGTCATAGAACTAGAGAACAGGTTAGTGGCTGCCAGGGGTTAGGGAGGAGGGAGAATGAGTTAGTTGGGAAGGGAGATGGGTGGGATTATAAAAAAGCAATTGAATGCATCTTTGTGGGGATGGAATTATTCTTTACTCCCCTGTGGTGGCAGATACACTAACCTGCACATGTGATAAAATTTATAGAATTGAATACACAGAGACACATACCAATGAGTTCAAGTAAAACTGGGGCGATTGCAATAAACACTGTGGATTGCATCAATGTCAAGAGCCTGGCTGTGATATTCCACTAGAGTTTTGTAAAATGTTCCATTGCAGACAAGCAAACAGGGGATCTCTCCGTATTACGTCTTACAATTTCATATGAAACCTATTACCCAAACAGAAAAACGTTAATTAGAAAAAACAACTTTCATGTCTTCCAGCTTGGTCGAAAGTTGGAAGATGACCCGAGGTGCATTCCTTACCATTTCCCACCCCACACCCCTCTCCAACCCCTACAATGGGACCAAATTTTTCACCATCCATTTTCCCAGAGACTCCTGGCATCTCGCGTAAACTGCACAATCTGTTACAGACTGTCGCTCCAGCAAAGCTTTCTGGAAGACATCACTGCAACTCTGAGTGTCCAGTGTGGACACAAAGCCAGTTTACTAGCTTCCAGACTGGCCAGATATGAGGACATTTGCATATCCAAACGTCAGCCTATGAAATCACGTGTGAAGGAAACGGCTCCTTTTGCAACCAGTACTGCCATGCTAATAAGATTCACTTCCTCGATTCTAATCACTTGCTCCCCACCCAGCTTCCTTGCTAGAGTGCGAGCACCATGAGGACAGGGGGATTGTGGCATGTTCCTGCTGCTACCCTGACCCACAGTGCCTGTCACACAGATGTCGCCGTAGTGGCCATTTGTGATTTCTGCCTGTCTAGCCTCCAGTTGTCCTTCTGACAAGAGCATCCTTTTTTTGCCTTTGGGGAACCACACATCCCCCATTACAGACAGTCTTGTGGGAGTTTTTTTTTTTTATTTATTGGCTGCATTGGGTCTTCATTGCTGCACACAGGCTTTCTCTAGTTGCAACAGTAGGGGGTTACTCTTTGTTGCGGTGTGTAGGCTTTTCATTGCGGTGGCTTCTCTTGTTGGGAAGCAGGGGCTTTAGGCGTTGCGGGCTCAGTAGTTGTGGCGCACAGGCTTAGTTGCTCTGTGGCATGTGGGATCCTCCCAGGCCGGGGATCAAACCCGTGTCCCCTGTATTGGCAGGTGGATTCTGAACCACTGTGCCACCAGGGAAGTCCCAGTCTTGTGGGAGTTTGAATCAAAGTGCCCTGGTTCCTACTGTGGCTAAGGAGGGGCAGGAGACCCAAGCCAGGGCAATCAGAGTTGGTGAGTGATGAGCCCTCAATTTTCATGAAAAATATTTTAAAAGACAAGCTCATTCTTTCCTGCATGGTTATTGTTGATACAATATCAGCTGAGAGCTATCGGCAGCCTTCTTACTACCTCCCCTTGGAAGAGTTTGTCTGCAGTGAAGCCAACACAGTAGAAAGCAGAGCTGAGAAATGGCGAGAGAGCAACTCCTAATGCATCATTTGAGCACCTGGATCCAGCCATGCCTGAAGCTATTACATCCTTGAACTCTTCAACCATGTGGATTACTCTAGTGCCTTTTTTGCTTGTGCCACTTTGATTTGGCATTCTATCACTTGCAATCAAGACTCTTAAATCATCCAAGTACTTAGTAGGTATTCAACAAATGAATGCATGTAACAAATGCAATGATACAGATATTTATTATCTCCTATGTGGGAGGCGCTATTTTAAGGCCCAAAGAAAGAAGTAGAGGAGCAGCAGAAATGACTGCTTCCATTGAAAGCCAAGTCTGTGGCCTGACAACCTAGAATTTGGGTCAATCCATCAGTCATGGTGGGCACTTAGAAATATCCCTTTTCCTCCCAGCTTCACTCTTTTCTTCTCCCACCATCGTAACCACAGCTCACCCAGTACTAAGGCATGGCCCCTGGACCCACTCACACCAATGCCCGTATTCACTCCTGAGGCCACGTGACTTGGTTGTGTCTGGTTATCAGATGCAAACTTTGTCACAGCAGGGATTAGGCTAGACATTAGGGGAATATTGTGGTACCAGATGGTGTTTCTGAAGAAGGTTGTCCTATTTTTGCAGTTTTAGGATTTGACAATAAATCAGCCTGGCAGGCCTCAAATGTGATTTGGCCTCGAAATCGTCTCTGTTAATCCTTGACGCTGTGTGTATCTGTCAAGGTCCAACCGGGAAAACAGAACCTGCTCTCAGTATGTGAACAAAGGGGATGTGATGCAAGGAACTGATTACACTGAAGCAGGAAGGGGCTTGGGAAGCAAGAAGCAGGGAACTGAGAGGCAACCCAGTGATTTGCAAGGGCTGGAGGACACCACTATGAGGAGGCCAGAGAGACAAAGGGAGCAGGTGCTGGTACCTAGGTCCAGGGCTGGAGTCACCTGGTAGAGGCTGGAGCTGTGGCAAGTCTGTGCTGTGGAAGCTGGTGCCAAGACAGACATAGGGTCCATGTGAGAGGAGCCACCAGAGGCCTGAGGAGGAGAAAGACTTTACCTCTGCTTTCCTCCCACCTTCCAAACTCACAACAGCTGCCTCCTCATGGCCACACCCACATCAGCACCTCCCAGTGGCCATACCCAATTCAGCACACTCCATTGGCCACGCCCAACCCAGCACACTCCATTGGCCACACCCAACCCACCACCTCTCATTGGCCACACCCAACCCACCACCTCTCATTGGCCACACTCAACCCAGCACTTCTCATGGCCACGCCCAACCCAGCACCTCTCATTGACTATATCCAACCCAGCACCTCTCCTCTCATTGGCCACACCCAATTTAGCACCCCCCATTGTCCACACCCAAGCCCAGCACCTCCCAGTGGCCACACCCACCCACCAGCCTTGAGCCAAGGTGCCTCTGACGCAGCCTGCAGGGGTCAGCCTCCTGTGATAGAGGGCAAAACAGGAGTTGGAGAGATCATCAGACCCATTTCCGGGGTCCCACATGCAACACTCCCCTTCTCACATGGGAAGAAATGGACCTTTGGGTTTCCAAAGATGTTGTCATCAAGTGTGTCAGAAATGGGGATCAAGTTCCAAGACTCACATGCTGCTGGGAGGAGTATAACATGCAACAGCCACCTTAGAGGACTGTTAGGCAGTTTCTGACAAATTAAGCATATAGCCACCCTATAACCCAGCAATTCTGCCCTTAGAGACTTACTCAAGAGCTGTGAAAATACTGCACAAAAAGAATTACATAGAAATATTTATGGCGTTATTTTCCTAATAGCCAAAAATTGGAAATGACTTAAATGTACACTGCAGGAAAATAGATGAACACAATGATGATAAGAGTCAGACGATGGGACACTATTCAGTGATAAAACTAATACGTGACTGCTATGCACAGCCACGTGAATGGATCTCAAAACATTATGAGTGAAGAAGCCAGACACATACTATCTCATGCCATTTATGTGAATCCAGGAAGAGACAAAAATCTAATCCATGGTGATAGAAATCAGATCGTGGTCGTGGGGATGGAAATTGACTTGGAAGGGGCATGAGAGCACTTTCTGGTGTAATGAAAACGTCCTATATCTTGTTTTGGGTATCAAACCTCATTAAACCAAAAACCTAAGACTGGTGGATCTCATTTCTTACGTATATGTAAAATCCGTCATAAAAATAAAAAACAACAACAAATCTGTTTTCAAGGTAAAGGACAAATTTCGTGCTTTTCTGTTTGGTCTATACCATCAAGAAGAACAGCATTACTATGTCCTGACAGGTTCCTTATTCTTCATTTCCATTTTGTGGGATGTAACCCAAGAGCAGGTCAAGGGTACTCTTTTCTTGGACTAATTAAACATGATAGGAAGCCCTAATGCCCCCACCATCCACATGACTCATGGACATCAGGTTGATGGGTGTTTTACATTAAACTAAGTGACCATAATGTTTAATCACATGACCACTATTTTTAAATACACCACCTTTGACTGTACATTCCTTTTGGAAATGGTGCTCAGCTGGCGTCCTCCAGATAGCCAGTGAGGATCCCTGGAAAGATACTAAAGCAAGAAATGTAGTAATCACTTTGCAAATGTTGCTGCCTCAGCATTCATTTCCTATTTCCCAACCCCCACTCCCAGTTTGCATTTAGGGGTCCATGCAGTTCTAGGGAAGCTAACCCTCCCCACCCCCATGTCTGTTCCTGCCAGTTCTAGGTTGGGAACCCATGACCAAGACTAAGCCAAACATTGCACCCCATCCCCACTACTGCCACAGAGATTTCCTGCAGGTGGACATGTGACCTGAACCGGTCCAATCATATTGAATCTCAATACCTTGGCTTCAGAAGACTCTCTCTCTTGCTCAGGACAACAATGGTTTGGACATTGAAGGTCTGGCACTGCTGTAGCCATTTCTCTTCCATGAGGAGAGCCATGACAGGGACATAGCAAAAAGGAGAGGTGAGAGAATGACAAAAAAAACAGGGCCTCACTTGTTAAGACATCATGATAATATGTCTGAGATGAGCCCTCTCTCTCAACTTTTTGATTACATGAGCCAAGAAACCCTCCATATTGCTTAGGCCAGTTTGAGTTGACTTGATATTATTTGCAACCAATGGCATCCTGACTATTAGGTGATAATCAGAGTGCTAGGTTCCTTTAGGCAGCAGGCCAAAGTCTGTGAGAAAGGGTAGGACTGGGAATCAGAAGTCCTGAGTTCTGGCTGGATCACGATGGAGCTGTGTGACCCCAGAGAAATCATTTAACCTGGAGGGGTCTTACTTTATTCTTCTGCATAGTAGGGAATTAGAAAGCAGGATCTCTAAGTTCTTTGCGTTAATAGCAGTGAAAACAATGGTGATGATGATACATTAAGTTCTTGCCATGTGTCTGTGCTGTGCTAATTGCTTTAGATCCATTATTTCATCAGATCCATGCATATCTTGGAGTCTAATCAGCAAAGCAGAAGGACTGTGACTATTATGGGAGAAGGGATTTATTTGACAAAGAAGACCCTAAACAACTCTGGGAGAAGCTAAGGATCCAAAAGAGGAAGTCAGAGGATCAGAGTAAAGTCAGCGACCAGTCCACCAGCCTCTCCTCCCGAAGCACTGGTGCAGGTAGAGAGTAGGAGCTTGCAAGCGAATACAGGAGGGCAGGCACATCCTGCTGCCATGGCGGCTCAGCAAAGGAGAGCCTGAGAGGAAGTCTTCCAGTGTCTGGTGAGGGGCCTGAGGTCCGTGTTGGTGAGCTGGGCAGGCAGTCAGGAAGAAGAGCTGGAAGTGGGGTGGGAGAAAGTAGAGACACGCTGGAACCGCTGGTACATACCTCTCCACCTGTCCCGCACTGCATCAAGCGTAATGACCTTCAGAGGTTAAAGTCTGCTGCTTCACTTGTGCCTCCCAAACATCATGCAAAATTTTTTACACATGGGGAAAGGTATTCTGGGAAATGTACTTCCAGCATAGCCAGGTCTACAAATCATCTGAAGAAAGCAAGATCAATGTTCCCCCGCCAAAGTTTAAAGAAGCTAGAAAACGTGCCCAAAGTCATCTGTCTGGCTGGTACTAGAACCAGGACTAAGATGGAGGAGTTCTTACTTCTACTTAGTCCTTTTTCTATAGTGCTTGATCACTTGTTCCCAAATCTAGCTTTGTTTCTAATATAAAACATAGTTGATTTTATTCATTGCCCTTTTGTCATTTTCCTCCTCAACAATCAATATCATCCATGACCCTGCCTCTGGCTCCTTCCTTTTCACTGTCCTTAGCGCCTTCTTTCCTTAGCCTCATGGCCACAAAATAGCTGCTGCAGTGCCAGGCAACGCATGGGACAAGACTGTATCCAGCTGAAGGAGAGACAGGGTCTTCGCTTGAGATTCTTTTTATTTGTTGGAGCCCCTCCCGCAAAAGGTCCCATTCCTAGGAACTGGGTCACGTACTTATGCTCTAGTTGCAAAGGAGACTGGGAAAACAAATTTCCAGATTTCAGCCTCCATTTTGGGAGGTAACTTTGCTGCAAGAAAAAGAACGGAGGGAACACTCTTGGGCAGGCATTCAGCTGTGTCCGATGTACTGTACTCTCTGCAGTTCCTTCTTTCTAACCTTTAGTCAGCAAAAGTGAATTGTTTTGTCTATGTTTGATTTACACAATGCGTAGAAAGATCTCTTTTCTACTTGACAGTCCCTAAAATTGCCCACGTTAGCATCACTATGTAAAGGCCCTAAAGCAGATGGACCCCACAGCACAATGCCCTCTAAGAAAGGAGGATTAACACTACACCAAGCATACAGATTAGGGTCTTTCTCACCATTTTTACCATCCCCCCAAAAAAGCCTTTTTAGACATTTTTTCCTGATCAGCCTCCCATGACATTTTAAAACCACAAGTGTGAGTCTGTTTGCGTGCCATATGTATATCTGTAATTTACACACAGAAAGAGGAAGGTTGTGTTTTTTTTGGTTTTTTTTTTAACACCCAAGACTCAATTTTCTCCTCCTTGGCTGTGATGTGGTCCCCATTGAGAAAGCAGGATCTGGATCCCATTTTGAGCTGTTTCAGACATCTGAAAAAGATATTCATATTTTCCAAAGTTGTGGATATTAGTGTGTGTCCAGTGATAATATTCAGATGTGTGAACCCACCCCCGAGGAGGGGAGGAATATTTGTATCCATTTCTGTCTTTCCATCTCTATTTTCACCAAGACTGATTCATTCACCTTCATTTACAAGCCTTCACATGTGGAGCTTATAATAAAATATAATGACAAGTTCAAGAAAGGGGCCTGGGCAAAATGAAGACCTGGAGAGAGTTCATTGGAACTCTTTGTTTGCAGCTAATAGAGTTATTTTGTGGGGGGCAGTCACTGATGGTATAATGTCTTAGTTTGCTAGGGCTGCCATAACAAAGTACCCCAGGCTGGGTGGCTTAATCAACAGAAATTTCCCGTCTCATAGTTCTGGAGATTGTTACGTCCAAAATCAAGGTGTCAACAGGGTTGGCTTCTTCTGGGGCCTCTCTCCTTGACTTGCAGGTGGCTGCCTTCCTCCTATGTCCTCACACAGGCTTTCCTCTATGCGTGTGCATCCCTGGTGTTTCATCCTCTTCTTTTGAGGACACAGTCATGGTGGATTAGGACCCACTCTCATGACCTCATTTAACCTTCATGATCTCTTTAAAGACCCTATCTCTAAGTACAGTCACATTCTGGGGTATTAGGGGTTAGGACTTCAGCATGTGAATTTATGGGAACATGATTTCAGCCCATAACAGAGAGAGGATGTCTCATGGACTCCGTCAAGAGGATGATGGCAATAGCAGAGGATGCAGGGCTGCTCCAAATGGTATGTGAGATTT
This sequence comes from Hippopotamus amphibius kiboko, assembly GCF_030028045.1. NCBI lineage: Eukaryota > Metazoa > Chordata > Mammalia > Artiodactyla > Hippopotamidae > Hippopotamus > Hippopotamus amphibius. The sequence goes on from NC_080198.1 coordinate 18,087,979, forward strand.
TTCCTTCTAGAGCAGGAACCTCAAACTGTAATGCTTCTGAGCCCTAGGAGGTAGGGTAAATGAGGGCAGCCATAGTACATTGTAGGGCAGGGATTTGGGCAGCTGGAGAGCAGATGCCCTGTCTAAAGGGGGCACAACTCAGCTCCAGCTGATGGCATGCCTTCTAGGAACAGAGGCCCAGTGTAGCCAGATCATCCAGCTTTTTAAGAGAAACCAAAAATCTGTTTCTTTCTTTTTCTTTTCTTTTCTTTTTTTTTTTTTTTGTAAAGTTTCCAGTTTAAAAAAAAAAGAAAAAAGAAAAGAAAAAGCTGTGCAGGCCAAAGAAATCATCTGCCAGCTGGATCTGTCCCGTTTGTGATTCCTTCTTTAGCACTTTTTTGCGATGTGACTCAGCTGCCTTCTGTATGGCTTGGTTCTAAGGGGACAGGATCTGATTGGCTGAGCTGGAGCCAGATGGTCCTAGGAAGGATAACTCAGCAAAACGATGGCTACTGGGTGGGCAGAGAGACAGAGGGGGTGGTCCCTAAAGAGGTGGGTCTCAGCAGAGACTGAAGACCCCCCTGCAGGGGAGGCGGCAAGGTAGAGCTGTTTACGGCTTTTCAGTGTCAGTGGGAGTTGGATCACCACGGGGAACAACTTTCCACAGCTTTCAGAAAGGAAAGATTGAGATGAAACAGGCTTACACTGAAATGCAAGGAATTGAAATCAGACATTTGGAAAAACTTCCAAGGGGAGTTGTAAAGCTCTGAGAATCTACCGTCGGGTATCATGTCCTATCAGATTGAGTCAAAACCGATCGTCGTTTCTGAACTCTGGGAAGATCCCCTCAACCATCCATGTTTGTCTCTACCCCCTCTCCCCAGCCCCCAAATCCCATTCACTGCCCTCCCCTAGAACAGTGAGGGCCATTTCTTATCTCACCAGCTTGCAGATCAAAGTTTGATTTGGACACTGAGGGTCAGTCCCACCTGCCTCCCTCTTACCTGCCTGTTAAACCACCGCAAGCCCCGTCGTACCCTTTGATGTTGCTGCTTAGATGATGTCTTTATCTGAGAAAAAAAATCTCACGGTGATGGGCTGACACCAGCGGGAAAACCGGCGTTGTCAACTGTTATTAAGGAAGAGGATGTGTGGAGGGGATGATAATTTTTGTGCATAATTAGTCATTAAGAAACAGGTTGTCACCGCTCTTCATCTGCTTTGACATACCTCCCCCCATCTATTAACTTGTGGCTATTTGAAGGTTACATGTGCAAACAGAGCCAGAGTGATCCGTGGGGGGCACAGCTGTTTGGAGGAAACAAATTAAATCGTATCCACAGAATGATTTTGCTGTTTAAATCCATTCTAAAGATATTCCAAGACCAGTGAGGGTTCTTTCTTTCTTAGTCAGTCAAACCCAGCTCAGGCTCCAGAGTTGTGTCCAAAACTCAGAAGGCAGCAGTGGCGGAAGGGGAAATTATAGCATCAGAAACTTCCCAGCTGCTACACTCTGTGTGGATCTGCTTCCGATGACTTTTCTATCTTTTATTATGTTGATAATTAATTTGTGTCATGCTTTATAGTCAGCACAGTTGACAGGGTGTTTTCCAGCCTTTCATTCATTAGCATAGGCCTAGGGGGTGCCTGCCATGTGCCAGGTTCTTTGGTGGTGGCAAGAGGGAGACACGGAAAAACAAGTACAGAGAGAAATGAGTAAGGTGATGGATGATTGGGTGTGGACATCAGAGGCGGGACCCGAAGGATTAGAAGGAGCTGTGCCTGGGAAGATGTGAAGTATGTTCTACAACCAGTGGTTTTCAACCAGGGGTGATTCTGTCCCCAGGCAACACTTGGGCAATGTCTGGAGACATTTTTGGCTGTCACAACTGGGGACCAGGAAGGGTAGCTGCCGGCCCCTAGTGGGTACAGGTCACCGGTACTGCTCAACATCCTACAATGCACAGGCCAGCCCTTACAGCAAATATGCAGCTCCAAATGTCAGCAGTGCCAGGCTGAGAAACTCTGTTCCAGATGAAGAGAATAGCTTCACGCAGAGGGAACAGCAAGAAAATTGCAGGTACCAGAAAGAAAAGTGAGGGCCTGAATACATTAATTGGCTCCTGCTGCAGTAATGCTGCAACACTGCCACAAACCTCAGTGGCTTATAACAGGGGGCAGTAATTTTCGTTGCCCCATTTGTGGGGTCTTCTGAGATGGCTCTGCTTCTGGCTACTGCTATCCTGGGCATGGCTCCAGACTGTAGGTTGACCTCAAATGTGCTTCCCTCTCCCTCCTTGGACAAGCAGTTACGCGGGGCACATTCTTCTCCTGGTGGATCACAGGAGCATAAAAGGCTACGCCAAGCTGCACACAAGATTTCAGGGCTCTGCCCGCACTGTAACCACTCCTGTGCCGCTGGCCAAATCCCTAGTCCAGAGACGGGCGAGTTCACTCTACCATGTACATCTGTGGCTGGGCTGTTACAGAAGGGTGAGAAGAGTGCCCTGCTCCTCTCCATCCCCTGGGCATGGCGAAGAGGGGGTGGGACTGCAGAAATAGGCTGGGGAAAGATCAGAGAGGCATGGACTGTGGGTTTTATTCTAAATGCCCTGCGAAGCTATTGGATGGGTTTCCTCTGAGAAGTTACACATACTCAGATTACATCGAGCCATGATGAATGTCTGTTTTGTGGAGAATGGATTGTAGGGAGCAAGAGGAGGGCAGGGAGCCCAGGGAGGGCCCCATTGCAGTAGACTGGGGAAGATAGAATAGTGTCTTGGTGTAAGATGATGGGAATTGAGAGAAATCTCAGCACACACACTCAGGATGTATTTCAGAAGTAGGATCCTCTGGGCTTATTAATGGATCTGGGATCTGAGGAAAGGAAAAAAGTCAGGGGTGACTACCAGATATGTTGTCTTGACCCACTACTCTCAATGGGAGGTGGTACCATTTACGGACATGAAAAACTAAGGGATGAACAGATTTGGGCAAAAATCAATCTTCGTCTCATTTAATGTAATGGTCTCAACCACCCGATTTAGAGGTACTTTTATTATCTCTTTTTCCTAGAAGAGGAAACAAGGACGCAGAAAAGTAGAGTACCTTGTCCCCGAACACAACCCTGGTCAGTAGCAGAACCAGAATGTGAATATACAGGCAGACCTCGGGGATATTGTGGATTTGGTTCCAGACCATCGCAGTAAGGAGGATATTGCGATAAAACGAATCACATGGATTTTTGGTTTCCCAGTGCATGTAAAAGTTATGTTCATACTATACTGTAGTCTGTTAAGTGTGCAATAGCATGATGTCTAAAAAAGAATGTACCTATCTTAGTTTAAAATACTTTATTGCTAAAAAAAAATGCTAACCATCATCTGAGCCTTCAGTGAGTTAAAATCTTTTTGCAATAGTCACATCAAGGGTCACAGAGCACCATAACAGATATAATGATAATGAGAAGTTTGAAGTACTGTGAGAATCACCAAAATGTGACACAGAGAAGCGAAGTGAGTAAACACTGTTGGAAAAATGGTGCTGATAGAGGCAGGGTTGCCATAGACCTTCAATTCGTAAAAAAAGCACTATCTGCAAAGTGCAATGCAATGAGGTCTCCCTATAGTTAGTCTCTACCCAAGCTACACACTGTCCAAGGCTGTTTCACTGTGTCTCTGCCCCTGTAGGAGACTCCATGGTTTGAGGCTGCTGTAAAGCTTGCCTGCTCCTGAATTTATATGTATTTTTCATGCTGTAAGTTCTAGAATGAGTCATTCATGGGTTAGGGCAGTAGAAAGCTGACACTAGATTGAAAGCAGAGAGGCTTGGACTCATGTCCCAGCTCATCTGCACTCAAGCTTGTATAAGAAGAATGCGGCTTGTTAGAGGAATAAAGACCAAATACCTTTTCGGGCCCCTGAGTGATCTGACCCTGCCTTCCAGAAACCACATCAGTTCCATCATCCCTGCCTCACCTGGTTCCAGCCACTGGTCTCCTCTCAGTTCCTAGGACAGGCACAGTTCTTTCTCACCCATGGCCTTTGTATCTGCTGCTCCCTCTATCTGGTTCCCCATTCACTACTCCTTCAGCATTTATTGTATTTCTTCCGTAGCACTTAGCACTGTAAGTTTTTCCAGATGGTTCCTTTTCCCTTTCCCCTGCTAGAAAAACAGGAGGATTTTTCTCCTACCATTAGAACCTGGTGGGGCTCCTGGAGGTAAAACTCACATAAGTGTGGGGAATCCATTGGAATTTCTAACTCTCAAGCTAGTTCACTCTGAGCCTCCAGCAATTCAGCATTTATAATATAAGGTGTCCTACCTGTAGTGGCTCTAGTCCTGGGCTTTCTGCTCACAGGAAGCTGTGATTCTCAGTATCTACCTGTCTGTCTCTCCAGTTTTCCAGGCAGCAGTTTGCCTTGATCTCAGCTCTCCAATGGATCTTAGAAGAATTGCTCACTTTTATTTTGTTTAGACTCTTTCATGGTGTGAGGATGAAAGCGACAACTTTCAAGCTCTTGATATATTCTGCAACTTTCAAGCTGCAGAATCTGATAATTAAAAAAATTTTTTTTTGTCTGCCTCCCCTAGTTGGTAGAGACCCTCTCCATTATTTCACCATGTTTCCTTGAGATTCTGGAGCTCAGCTTTGCAGATAAAGGTGCTCAGTATTCTGGGCTCATGGATGAATGTGAGAACCTGGGTTCATCACTTCATGTCAAGTTTTTTAGCTGGAAGTTGAATTATATAATCTCCCAAAGATCCCTTCTAATACATAAATGCTGTGATAATGAACCATGGGGATTTTCTTGTAAAATGTGACCTGAAGGATAATTCACCAGCAGTGAAGACTATTTAATATAAATGAAATAGTCCAATTTGCTATCCAGTCTCCTTTTGGAATTCCATAAATGCAGGAGGATTTCTGCCACCAAATGAAGGGGTCCCCCAGCTCCTAGGGACTAAAAAGAACTGAAAGGAGTAGAAACTCTTTTTAATATTTTGAAGAGCCACTGGAAGTGATATGTTTTCCTGTTACTAAGAACATGAACTCAATAGTGGCATTTATTAATTTCTAAAATGTGAAGATGGATTAATTACTACTGAATTCATGCTGTCTTGTTTGCATGACGTGGTATTTCAAAACACAAAACAATGAGGTTATTAAGAAGAAAATTATCAGGAAAGAAAATTATCAAGGGGTTGGGACCAGTTTGGAAAACTCAGAAGATGGTATTTCAGGTTCCTTCAGCCTTAATCTCCTGCAGCCCTCCCCACCAAGGGTTTCTCTGAGCTGTGTTTGTCCCTGTGTGGGGGCCCACGTGCCGTGGACTCTTAGTGATCTGACCTGCTAATAATCCCTTCAGCATTGACCCCAGAATAGCATCATGATTATTCATAAGGAATCCATCCCTCTTTCTCCCCCAGACCATGGGGATTGAATGGCTTCTCAGCTTCATGGTGTATAGGTCGCCAGACCTGGTGTATTTCAACCCAGGGATGGAAATATGGCCAATCCTGCACCATGAGTGCCAGGCTCAAGATTTTAAATGGAAGTGTTTGGAAGAAAGTTCTCTCTCCACTGGGTCACACACTGGCAGGGTGCAAACCTATAGCTGTTTGCAGACATCTTGCCACCATATAGCCAGGGTATCTTTTTTCTTTTTTCTTTTTTTAAATTTTTTTGGCTGTGTTGGGTCTTCATTGCTTTGCACGGGCTTTCTCTAGTTGCATTGAGTGGGGGCTACTCATCATTGCAGTGTGTGGGCTTCTCATTGCAGTGGCTTCTCTTGTTGCAAAGCATGGGCTCAAGGCGGGTGGGATTCAGTAATTGCGGCACGAAGGCTCAGTCGTTGTGGCTCATGGGCTCTAGAGTGCAGGCGTAGTAGTTGTAACGCATGGGCTTAGTTGCTCTGCGGCATGTGGGATCTTCTTGGCCCAGGGATCGAACCCGTGTCCCCTGCATTGGCAGGTGGATTCTTTTTTTTTTTTCTTTTAGCTCTTTATTGGAATATAATTGCTTTACACTCTTGCCAGCTTTTGAGGTACACCAAAGTGAATCAGCTGTATTTATACACGTATCCCCATATCCCCTCCCTCCCGCGACTCCCACCCACCCTCCCTGTCCTGGCCCTCCAAGGCATCACTCATCATCGAGTTGATCTCCCTTTGTTATACAGCAACTTCCCACTAGCTATCTATTTTACAGTTGGTAGTGTATATATGTCTATGCTACTCTCTCACTTCGTCCCAGCTTCCCCTTCGCCCCCCCACCCCCCCAACCCCGTGTCCTCCAGTCTATTCTCTGCATCTGCATCTTTATTCTTGCCCTGTCCCTGGGTTCATCAGTACCATTTTTTTTTTTAGATTCCATATATATGAGTTAGCATACAATATTTGTTTTCCTCTTTTTGGCTTACTTCACTCTGTATGACAGACTCTAGGTCTATACCAGGTGGATTCTTAACCACTGTGCCACCAGGGAAGTCCCAAGCCAGAATATCTTAGGCTGGGGTACCCAAGAGGAAGACTCCGAGGCAAAGGTTTATGTGCAAGAGGTTTATTTCAGAGGTGATCCCAGAAGGCACAGGTAGGAGAGTAATAAAATGCGAAGGGAAAGCCAAGGAAGCCAAAGTGGAGAGCATTCATGAGCAGGTTACTACAGTGAGCACCTGGGGCTTAGCCCCGTTGGCCACATCTGGAGAAAAGTACACCCCAGAGTTGTCTCACCCAAAGAACCCACCGTTTCTGAATCTACTAATTCTGTCCTTCACTGGCTGATGGCCACACCGGGGGCTGTTGACTCCCTGGCACTTTTGCCTACCTGTCACAGCCTGAACCTGCTCCTGTGGCCAGAGAAAGCCCCCAGGCTGGGCATCACAGGAGCTGCCATCGCTGGGCGCCGTTGGTGTGTACATGGAAATGCTACGTGTGGAAGGGTTGTGCGCAGGGCACCTGTAGGACCTGCTGCAGAGACCTTCTCTGAGAACAGAGCCAGCGCAGGTCAAGCAGAGCAATGACGGAGAGGGACCGAGTCTTGAGCCCACTGTCTGGCCCCTGCATCCAGCCATGTTTCAGCTGGCCCTGTCCCTCGACTTTCCTTTCTGTGGACCAGTATCTCTCCTCCTTCTCGAAGACTATTTGCGACAGGCTTCTGTCCCTGTCCTGAAGACATCCGGATGATTCACAGCTTTTTATCCCGTCTTCTAAGTATCTGGACACGTATCCCCCTGTATCCCCCTTAGAGCATAGAACCTATAATGAATTTACGCTTCGGTCTTCCATGACTCCTGTCACGAGATTTGCAGAGTTTTCAAGAAATCCTTATTAGATGAATGCGTGAGTACTGAAAAGCTCCCCCCAAATCAAATGCAAATCTGTATACAGTAGAAGCCCTTTGTCAGGCCCAGGGCAGTGGGCAAGTGACCCAGGGAAAACGCAGCTGGAGTGGATTCATCCCGACAGTGGCACCTGCTGGGGGAGGAGGGAGGATCCTAGGTCCCGCTGGGACGTCCACGTGAAAATATCCACATGTTAGTTCCAGTTACACAGACACCCAGGGCTTCCCTGGATCTAGTTTTTCCCACAGCCCCATTTTCTGGCTCTCCCTTTAATCCCAAGGGCTCTACCGTAGCTTCCGATCAATTCTTCACTTGTCCTTAATTTGGCCTGATTTTGTGACTCAGTCTCTGTCACTGGCCCCCCCAGAACCCTAACCAGCACTGAAAATACAAACCATCCCCACACAAACCAGAGCCCTCTCGCCTCAGTCCCTGATTCTGTGTCTAGTGGTGGCAACACGGGAGATTGTGTCATCAAGCCTGCTTCCCTGTAAGGTGCTGACTTTAACAGATTAGAAACGTTCCTGGCACATCCCACGCTTCCGCTAATAAATGGTTCCATATCTATCATGAATGAATTTTTCAAGTCTTCCATTACTGGGCTGTGTACCTACTCACGAAGTACATTTCCAGGCGATTTTGTCTGAATTACATGGTTAATTGCCTCATATTTCCAGCTCACGTTACAGGCCCCTCTGAGTTAGAATGCAAGAGAGAAGTACCATGTATCACTTCCTGCACAGGGGACAGATTCACGGATAGAGCAAGGCATATATTGATGGTGAATGCTAATTTGTTTCTGGCTTCCAAGTAGAACTCAGTTCAAAAGAGCCAAAAAATTGAGGGGTAGAAAAGTCAGCCAGTTATCCAGAGAGGTGTGTTAGCCTCCAGATTTATACTCATTCATTCATTCATTTGCTAATGAAAAAGAGGAGCATATGTACAAAGCACTGTGCTAGGAATGGTGGAGGGGAAGTGCACAGACGTGCCCTCATGTTCCATTCTGACTGAGGCTCTGATACGTGAGCCCATGAAGATATAGGAAAAAGAGCAAAGGTCGAATAATAAGGTTATAATACAAAGCAAGATAAGATAAACCTCTTCCAGAAGTTTAGGCAGTAAATCCTATGGGAGTCCATAGGAAGGTAAGGTCAGCCATTGAGGGTGAGACTCACGGTCAGAATTGTTCCTAAAGGCAGGATCTGGATGGGCCTTAGAGGAGGGGTGGGCATTCGTTGGGCGAGACAGAAGGTGACATCATTCCAGGATTAGGAAGTTTCCTGGTACAGAGAAAGCTGGGGAGACGTGCGTTGCCGGTCTCACTCGTGAGTGGAACTCCCCAGTGTAAAGGCTCGTTGACTCTGCTCCTGGGCTATAAATCCCCAGCTGGCTCACTGTATTTGGAGTGGAGGCTGATCTGTCTCCCCTATTTCGGTAGCCTTGACACCTATCCTAATAGTCCTGAATAAAGAGGGCCCTTGTCCACATTGGTTCTGTGACCTTCCCCACCCTTTGCTCGGGGGAGCCTAGGGTCACATCAGTGGAGGAGGTTGCAGCAGGAAGCAGAAGGCACCCCCAGAGTGGCAGTTGGAGGAGAGTTTAATCGAGGCCCTCTTTGTAAGGGTGTGGACAGGAGGGATACAACAGGTGTGGTGCAGGATGGGGCTGGGGTATGGTTGAACTGGTAATTGAAGGGGTGTCATCACCTCTAGGCCTGAACGGGTGAGGCAGTGAGGGGGCAGATTTCAGAACCTGGAGGTAGAAGGGGCCACCTTACATGGGGCCACTGATACACACCTCCTAGATCTCATTCAGTGAAAGACTAGCTACCCAGCCTCTGGCAGTGCTCTCTTGCCAAGGTCACGCCCCTTCCTGGTGCAGCCCACATCCGGTGACTGACCGACATGGGAGGCCAAAGGCCTGGCCTTCTTGGCCCAGTGCTGGATGATTCTGAAGCGCCATTCCAGCTCCAGGGCTCTCGGGGGGTTGGCCGAGGCTGTCATTGGGTCTGCATTCCTGGGGTCACCAGGGCCTAAGGCAGCTCCGCTTGGGCCCATGCCGCATGGAGTCTTTCTTGAGCAGTTCGGTTATATCAGTTCTTTCTTCAACCCTCTTCTCTGAATCCCCCTGATTCAGAGGTGGTGCAGGCATTTGGTCACGGGCAGTGGCTATGCCACTCCTTCCGTCCACCTCTTTTCTCCTCCCAGTTCTAGTTGATTCTGTAAATATGTATGAAGTGTCTAATGTGGACCAGAGACTCTCAGGTACTGAGATTCAAGGATAAGCAAGAATAGGCACTGTCTCTGCCCTTCTAGAACTTACAGCCTGATGGGAGAGACCCACATTATTCAAATAACACAAATAATGCAAATTGCAGCTGTGATGAGCAGGATGATGGAGGGTTTATCTGATGCTCCCAAAATGATGTGATTGTGAGAGATGCGCTAGGCAGAGATGTCGGGGAAGCCCCTCCTTCCCTCACCCCCAGGAAATGAATTCACATGTAAGGAGAGACCCAAAGGATGATTAGGAGTGAAATAGCTGAGACAGAGTTCCAGGCAGAGAGAGCTGCACAGGCCCAGGCCTCAGGTGGGAGGGGTTCAAGGGATGCAAAGGAGGCCAGGGGCACAGGTAGTCCAATGGCCGGTGCAGTGTGTGACTGGCAACGTAGAAGAATAACGAGAGGGTGAGATGAAGCTAGAGATACAAGTGATGTAATAATGGGGAAATGAACAACTGGAAATGGTTCCATAAAGGTAATTCCCACTATATTCATTCACCTTTCTGAAGATTCCCCACTTACACGTGGTGTGGCGTACCATTGACAAAGTCTTTGTCGTTGGCCGAACTTGAGTTAGCCTCTTCTCAGCCTTCTTTTCGCCCAGACCTCGTCTGTGAGCCCTGTGTTTGAGTTACCGAGTCCAGTTTTAGCAAGAATCCTGTTAAGTCAGTTTAGCAAAAATTCCCCTACCCTTGATGTCTGCTTTTAATTTTCCATCCACTGACACCCCCACCACTTTCTCCTCTATTGCAAGACTTGACACCTATGGCAACAGTCCTGCATAAAGTCTTCCTTGCCCTTTTAGCAAGTGTCAGAATAAAATTTTTAACACCATGCCATGCTGTGATGCATTTGTATTTCGTCAGTCCCAGATGTCAAATTATCTTGTCATACGTCTCATTTGTTTGGAGCATTGAATTTCATACATCGGAGCATCCTTTGTTTTTGGCATCCATTTGTCCTGTTGAGTGGATATCTACTCACAACTTTTAAAAAGCATAGCCAGTACCGTTTGGTACTTAGCAGCTTAGAAGTAAAATTTGGAGGAGTGAAAAGAGATGGGTCATTCAAAGGAGGTGGTAGAAAGACCAAATGAGAAGACCAAAGCCCAAGATTTGGAGAAGGCCCATGGTTAAGTTCAGCACAGAATACTCAAGGTTAGGAGAAGAAAGCACTTCAGGAAGAGCAGACTGTGCCCAGATGTCAAATCTAGGAGGAGGTCCATGGCTGAGATGCCTGTATTAATCAGCATTTTTGTTCTTGTTGTTGCAAGTAACAGAAACCGAAGTACAAGCGGTTCAAACAAAATAGTTCATTCAGGTACATAATAGAAAATTCCAACGGGATCTCGTCAAGTATGGTGGACCCAGGATCTCAACATATACCATGAGGACTAGAGCTCTCTACACCTCTTGTCTCTACTTCCCAGTGTACAGGATCAGGGTTTTGCAAACATGGCAAATGCTTGGGAGATGGTGGTTTTACTAGAAGCCCACGAGTCACTAAGACTAGGAAACCCCCCTACTTTGTTGTATCCTCTCTTCATATCACGGCACCCAGCAACTCTAGGCTTGCATCCCCCCAGCCCCGAGTCAAGCAGAAAACAGAGCCTCTGTCTTTGCTGCTGTTCTGAGAAAAGCCTGGTAATGGGCTACATTGGATGACTTTGGTCATCCTACCAAGTATGAACCAGTTGCAATGGGCAAAGGAATGCAGTGCTCCAATTACCAGCGTGTGGTACACGTGTTCCCTAAAGACAAAGACAGTGTTAGTCTCTGCATGGGCCGAGATCACAGGAGGGCTGGTTACCCAAGGGAAATATGGATTCTGTCACCAAAATTTGAGGAATTGGATGTTGGACAGAGGAAAATATCATAAATGTCTTTGAGAAAGATGGGACAGCCAGATGTCTAATTCTGGAGCATCGTTCATGAAACCGCATGCTAAAGCACACTTAAATATACAGGTAAAGCATCTGGATGACTGAGTCAACTGTGTCCGTCTCCTTCAGATGGCTTGTCATCGTGGAATCTCAGCTTCTATTATCCCAGTAATTCGGTTCATTCTGAGTTCTAGAAATAATGTCAACAGATCCACAGTTGTCCAGCTTTGGGAGAGGTAAAGAATCTCCCTCCCACACACATGCAGTGCTATTCTTGGAAGAATGATGGTGAGGATTAGAAGTGAATCATTGTGGCAAAGGAGGGTGGATGCGTACAATACAGATGACTTTCAGGATAATAGCACCTCCTCCCCCAAGTGGCTGTGATGGAGATAGAAAGTTCTGTGCTCCAAGTCTTGCAAGTGATTCAAGCACTCACGGAACACAGGAGCCATGCAACTGACTCAGGAGCAAGGCGAGTGCCTACAGCGTGTTTTATAGACTTTATTCTAGGGGAGCAAGGAGAGGGAGAAGCTGGGAGGAAGCTGTGGTACATTGAAAAGGCCAAAAGGAATCTCTGCTCTCTTTTTAAAGCTGGGCTTGCTCATTTCTGTTGGTAGGTAACCAGGTAAGGAGTAGTGGTTATTTACTAGTCTCAGGAACCTGCTGTTGCCTAGCCAACACCCATCCTTCACCTTGCCCTGTTTGCAGCACCCTGATTTTGTAGAGGTATGAGGCAGCCATAGCTTCAGGGAGGCTGGGTCTTCCGCAGCCCTGGGCTGGAGTCATAGTGTGACATAGACTCTTGGTGGCCAGTATCCGTCGAGGATTCCCCTACCCCATCCTTTTCTGTAGTAGTGGAAATCCTGGTGTTTAGCTGGGCCTGTAGCAGGGCAGAGTAAAGACTTTTCTCAGACTCTTTTACAACTAAGTAAGCCCACGTGACTGAGTTTTGCCCAGTGGGATTAAGCAGATGTGTGTACAGTTTCTAGAAGTGTGTTTTATAGAAAGGGATTTTGTCTTTCTGTTCCCTTTTTCCCTTCCTCCATGCTGGAATGAGGACTAGAGAACTGGAACTGATGCAGCCATCTTGGGCTGTGAAGCAACTTGGAGGAGAAACAGGTACTGAGAAGCGTAAGATGAAGAAGAGCCTGGGTTCCTGAAGCTGGAGGTGCCAGAGAGTTCTAGGCAGAGTAGCCAGACTTCCAAATGTGAAAGTCAACTTCTGTCTAATGTAGCTACAGTTATATGAGATTTTCCATTGCTTTCAGCCAAGTGTAAGTCTTACTTATATACATACTAATTAGATACTTCTCTGAAAATATTGATTCAGCATTGGGCATGTAAATGTATTCTGAACAAGGAGATATGAGGGGACATCTGATGGGACTCTAGGAATTTCTTTCTCACGCTTAAAGAATGAGACAAAACAGAGCCCCTTTCTTTTCCTGTCTTGTTTTTTGTTTCCATACCATGCTGAAACTGTGAAAGCAATCTCGAGATCCTGAGTGGACCCAGCCCAAGGCTGGGTGGAGGCTGGCAGAGCAGCTAGTGGGAAAAAACCTGTATCCTGATGACATCATCAAGCCATTTGATGAACCCCTGGCCCCGGGGAGCTATCTCACAACCAGACTTCCTGTTACAGGAGATTATATCTTTTCTTTACTTAAAAAAAACAAAACAAAAACGAAAAAAAAACCCAAAACTTTCCCTTGTGTTTTCTTTCTCTGGAAGCTGGAAGCATTCTAACAGCTACCTAAGTCCATTTCCTTCTTCGTAAATCCAGGCCAGTGAGTCATTGAGTCAAATAACACCACCACCACCACCAGTAGTAACAGCTGACATTGATGGAGCGCTTAGCTTGTGCTAAGTCGTGTGCACACACTTGATCTAGTTTCCTAACCTTTCATTTGCCAGATGAGAAAACTGGGGGCTAGAAAGGGTAAGTAGCCCAAGTTCTCTGAGCTAGCAAGTGGCAGGTTTGGGATTAGAGACAGGGAGGCAGGGGGCGCAGGGCTAAGGTGTGGGCTGGGGGTTCAGCAGACCTAAGTGGCTGCCCATCTCTGGTGTCTCAGGGCTTAGGAGGGGATCAGATTTCATGCCCTTAAAGGCCCCTTTCAGGTCTGGCCATTGGCCTGTAGAGGGCACTCGGGGCTCCTCCCTTCGAGGTCCACTTGCTCCTCAAATCTTTTGGGGTTGCGGTTGGGGTGCTAACTTTTATTTTGAAATAACTTCAGATTTATAGGAAACCTACAGGAATAATGCCAATATATAGATCCTTCACCCAGATTCCCCACTGATGGACATTTCACCACATTTGCTTCCGAGAGGCGTGGAGGAGGGGGAAGAAGCAGGGGAGGAGAGGGAGGGAGGGAGGGAGATGGGAGAGGGATGAGGAGAAGGGAAAGGGGGAAGGGGGAGATGAAGGGAGAGAGAGAGCTCGAGGGAGGGAGGGAGGGGGAGGAGAGGGAAAATGGGGAGGGGAAGAGAAGGGAGGGAGAAGGAGGAAGAGGAGAGCAGAGACAGAGAGAAAGAATGTTCCCTTATCCCTAAATATTTTAGTGTTTATTTCCTAAGAGTAGTCTCCTTATTAAAAGGTGATACACTTTTCCAAAATCAGAAAGTTGACATTGAGACACAGGCCACCATCCCATCCAGGCCCCCTCTCCCATGTTGCTGCTTGCCTCAGTATTGTGCCTTCTAAACATCCTTTCCTGTCTGGTCTCAGATCAAATCCAGGGGCCTACATTGCTTTTTAAATTTTTTAAAAAATTTATTTAGGCTACACCGGGTCTTCGTTGTGGCACGGGGGATCTTTAGTTGTAACGTGTGGACTTCTTAGTTGCAGCATGTATGCAGGATCTAGTTCCGCAACCAGGGATCGACCCCAGGCCCCCTGAATTGGGAGCTTGGAGTCTTACCCACTGGACCACCAGGGAAGTCCCCCACATTGCTTTTGTTTGTCACGCCTTCATTCCCCTTCAGTTGGGAAGCGTTCCTCAGTGTTCCCCTAACTTTCATGACCCTGACATTTCTCAGAGAACAGGCCAGTTATGTTATGTTGTAGAAAGTCCCTCAATTTGGCTTTGTCTGATGTTTCCTTATGATTAGATTCGGCTTGTCCATTTTTGGCACAGATGTCACAGAAGCGATGTGTTTTTCTCAGCGCATCCTGTCAGAAGACACACAATGTCAGTTTGTCTTATAACTGGTGACATGAAGTTTGCTGGCTTTGATTAAGGGGGAGTCTGCCAGATTTTGCCACCTTAAATGACCAATTTCCCCTTTGTATGGAATACACATTCTGTGGGGAGAGACTTTGAGACCACGTCAATACCATAATTTGAGATAATGTGAATAGCTCTTCCTCAGCAAACTTTCACCCACTGGTTTCCACAGTGGTTGATGATTTCTGAAGTCATCAGACATCACTTACTTTGGTGTTGGCCAAATGCTGGCTTCCTTGACTCTTGAGTGTCAAGAGAAAGTTACGCCACCCCTAAAGGAATGCTACTCTTCTGAGCGGGCCACGTTCCCCAGATGGGTCCCTCTGCCTGATTAGCGGGTCTAGGACATCTGGCCATGACCCCCTTGTTCAAGGTGCCCAGATCCGCTTTGCTTCTCTGGGCATCCTTGGAAGCGTGCTCCTTTCCCTGCCACTGGAAGCGGGGCTTGGCATCAGCCTCCTCCCATGTAGAGCGATGGAGTCTCTGCTGTGGGTTTAGGCACGGAGGGAAAATAGAGCAGACCTGTGGGCCTCCTGGATCTGGGGCTGGTTATGACAGCCTCACCCTGGGCTCTTCACTGCATCCCGCTGTCATTCCCCACACAGACCTACTGCACCTGTGACTCTCAGGCTGTCCAGCTTTCCTCTAGGCCTCTCTTCCCCCTTTTCTCTAGGTAGCAGTATATTTTGAGATATAAACCAATGCTGCTGCTCTGTAGTATTTCCTAAGACCACCCACCCTTCCCCCACTTTGGACAGTGGGGCCACCTGCAATTTTGTCTCAGGGAAAGGTTATGTGGAGGACAAGGCAGGTAATTCTGAAAGTTTTGTGTTTCAAAAAAAATTCTACATTTTAGAATAATATAAAATAAGAGAGACGTTGTCTTGTGTTCTTTGTAACCTCTACCCCTTATAAAGTTCCTGCAGCCTGAGTGTGTGAGAACCAGAGGAGAAGAGAAGGAGGCTCAGATAGTGGGCATTCCTGACCTCCGCCAGAGAGCAATGGGGAGATGGCAGGACCCCCATACTGGTTTAGGGGATTTGAAAAGAGAACTGTACCTCATTCTGGGGAGAATCCAGGGACGTGGCAATGGCCTAAAGATTGTCACGGGCCTAAGTAATTTGGGGAAAGGGCACAGCTGGAGCACAGGGGGCTGGCAGTCCTGTGGGAGGACGTACAGTGGCCAGCAGGACCCTCCACCCAAGACCAGGAGGGTTGGGGTGTGTCAGCAGATGCCAGGGCGGAGTTGGAGAGAGGACCGCATCTCGTTCCCCACACAGACCTCATCCTGGGAAACTTAGGGGCAGGTCTGCACCAAGGAGGGGCAGGCTCTGAAATCTCAGAAATTAAGCTTCTGTCACCATGTGGGATAGGCGTTACCAATAACATTTAAGTTGTTAATTCAGAGCAAAGAAAAGTATGTTTCTGGTTTTGCAGTCTGAGACTCATATTCATTCCATGTGTCTTGTCTTCCTCTTCTCCTTCTTTCCCATTACTGTCACACCCAATTTTTTTCATTTTCACCTCCTGGATTAGTTTGGTTTAGGTTCATTGCATATAACAAAAAACCCCTCAAAACATCAGTGGTGAAAACAAGAAAGAAATCGGTTTCTGTCTTATGCAGAGAAATCTTGAGGTAGCAATCCTGAGCTAGCAATGTTTTCGTCAGGAACCCAGGTTCCTTCTGTCTTTCTGCTCCATCATCCTCAGCACTGGCTTCCATCCTCTAGGTCAATTCACCATCCAAGATGGCTGCTGGAGCTCCAGCTGTCACAACCAAATTCCAAGAAAAAGCAAGGGAAGTCAAAACAGCCTCAGATGAGTCAGCATCCTTTGAGACCCTCCTGAAAGCCCCACTCAAAACTTGCACACACTTTATCTCATTGACCAGAATGAGGGCCACACCCACTACAAGGGAAGTTTGATAATGTGATTCTTCCATTGTATTAACAATTGGGTCTATCACTAAGCAGGAAGAAGAAATGGATATTGGGTGGTACCTAGCACTTTCTTCTGAGCCACCCCTTTTCTGTCCTTACATTTTCCTTCTCTCTCTCTCTCTCTCTCCTTTGTGCCTCTCTAGGTCTCATCTTTTCCTCTCTTGCTCTGAGTTCTAACCTCAGTGCACAGCACCTGAAAGAGCCACCAGCCTCCCAGCCATGGTATGCATCCCTAACTCCACACAAAAGGGCATTGTTTCCATCGCACTAGTTGAAGTTGGTAGAACACGCCCATGCCGTCATGCTTGCCTTGCCCACATGTTTTCAGTTTCATGTGGTTGCAGTGGATATACTTCCTTCCTGATGCCGATTAAAGTTTCAGCCCATCTCCTGTTGCCCATTGTGTGTGGTCATGTGTGTGTGGATACATGCCAAGGAAGTCATTCCAGAACCTCCAGGAGAGTGACCAGATGGCCCTGTGAGCTGGAGCTTTCAATGACATTGATACAGAAAGCTTGCAGTGCAGGTGCCCCGGAAAACACTGGGGGTCTCCCCTTTGCTAAGGGAAAGCGTGGAGAGAGGAAGGAACTGACATTCATTGACTATCATTTACCAAGTCTTGTGATTCTCAAATGTGATCTCATGTGTTTTTCTATGATGCCAAAATGGTGAAGTAGGTAAGCACGTGTCTTAGTTTGGGTTCCACTTAAAGCTGACCTGAAACCAGGACTTGGGGGCAGGCATTTATTCGAGCAGAGGTGCCAGGAAGAACAAGTGAGGAAATGGTGTGCTGGTAACTATTTATCACATGGCTCTCCAACAAAAAAACAACTACCACCTGATTTGTAGCACTGGGTGATCTCTGTGGTATAAATATGCCACCAGGGCCAATTTCAGGTCACCATGATGACATCCCCAAACACAGAGTTGGGAGGAGATGCACCCTTGGCTCTCATAAACCAGTACAGGCTGGATCCAGCAAATCAGAAGTGAGATGAAGAAAGGATAAAACCCATGAAGGATGCTTTTACAAGCAGGTCCCAGCTGTGGACCACAGGAACTCAATCGCGTAGGAGCGTTCTGGGAATCTACCTACAGGGACTCTGAAACTTTAGTCGGACTCCCTCCTCTCTTGCTTATGGTTGCCTCTGGGCATTAATCCTCCTCCACCTCCAGTTAGGTGTTCAGGCCCTTGATGAAGCTCTCATGGTGCCTACAAAGGCCTTCTGGCAGAGAAGGGAGAACACAGGTACTTGGGGTGGGACAATGTCAGAGTGCTGGGAAAATCCTTTGCCTGCAGCTGCTGGTCAACTCAGATGGGCCAAGGGTACAAGGGCTAGGGCAGCACCGGCTACAGCATTTATGGCAGAAGGAGCCAGCACACTTTTTCTGTAAAAAACCCGATAGGAGAGATTTTACTGTCTGGCTTTGCAAGCCACATACGTCTCTGTTGCATATTATTCTTTGTTTGACGACACTTTTAAAATGTGAAATATATTCTTAGCTTGTGGGCTGAACAAAATTGGGGTGAAGGCCATAGATCACCAGCCCCTGCCCTCCAGAGCAGCAGTAGCAGGACCTGGGAGATGTCAGAAATGCAGGCTCTCAGGCACCACCCCAGTACTGAATCACCATCTGCGTTCTAACAAGATGGACACAGTCAAGTCAGAGAAGCACTGTGCTACTATGATGCTATATATTTCCATTATCCAGATGAGGAAACCTAACCTTCAGAGAGGTTGAGTCACTTAAAAAAGGTCACACAGAGCCAGGACTCAAACCCAGGTCTGACTGATCCCAAAGCCATTTTCTTTATAGGTTTAAGTACAATTGTAAACAAGCCACAAACTAATATTCTCAATTACCATATTTAAAGTAAGCTGGCTTGTTCAGAACAGTACCTAAGAGATTTAGCGCTGATGCCATCAAGGCAGCCTTGGAGGTGGGGAAATGAGTCTTTTTAGCAGTCAGTTTGCAGAGAGACAAGCAAGTAGAGAGAAGCAAGAAAAGGGTATTCCAAGGTCTGTGAGGACCATCTTCCTTATACAGGATCTCAGGTATCTTAGGAGTGTACCGAGTTCCTCAACAGATTGGGACTTCTTTGAGAGCAGGAACAGAGAATTCTTAGAGATCTGATGACCTCTCAGAGGATCAATAAATTGACTCTATGCTGGAATAGAGACTGAAAGCGCACAGACTCCCACTGCTGGGCTGACTTCAGTTACACCCTTTGCCAGGATGGAGGTTAGTTTAAGAGTTTCAACCCTGGGACTCATTCTTTACAAGGCACCAGGCTCACTGGGATCCTACCCCATGGTGTAGGACAGTGTCCATTCCATTGCAGGTGAGTCGTGGTGTAGAGATAAGAGCGTGTCAGGTCCTCAAGGTGACTTCTAAACAGTCTGTTCTGTTCATTGCATCTAGGGGTTCTCGTATATGTGTGTTGGATTTTACAGATTTATCATTTTTAGTTCTCTTCTTTTCCCCATCATTCCACCTTTTTAATCTTTTCTGCAAAGTGTATAAAGTTCTTAAGCATATTTATCTGATCTTAGTTTTCTGTAGTAACCCAGGAAAGACACTGCTTCTGTTTTGTGTGTGTGTGTGTGTGTGTGTGTGTGTGTGTGTAAGTGTAACAGCTTTATTGAAATATCTTTGGCATATTGTTTTTTTAATATGATACCAGGAATTTTCATCTCCATTCAGTCTTTATCAGATACTGAATTGTTTTTTCTTCATGACTGCCTGCCCTCTTTTCATAGATATGATGTACCCTTGAGTCCTGTTCAAAATACTAATAGAAAATTACCTAGTTTTCACATGTTTGCTTTTCATAAGAAGACATTGGCTTATTTTTTCAGATTAGTCCTCTTTCTACTGCCACAGATATTAATTTCTCATTTTTTGCTTTCTTATTCTTATGGAAAATAGTCTCTCTTTGTGAATTATGGAGAGATCATGTTCATGAATGTCTAAATCACTGATACACACAGATGAAGGGGAAAGATAATGTGATGTGGTAGCATTGGCAGGCTGGGCTTTGATGCTAAGGGCCTGGCTTCAAGTCCCAACTCTGCCCTGCTTGTGTGATTTTGGGTAATTCACTAACAGCTCCAAACCTCAGTTTCTTCTTCTGTTAGCTGGGGATAATAATAATACTTGCCTCCTGGGTATGTCATGAAGATTAAACGAAGCCAGACATATGGTGCTTAGAAGAGTGCCTAGTACTGAGTAAGCTCTGAGAAACTGTTAGCCAGATAGTGGTGGTGATGGTGATGGTCGTGGTCATGGTGTTGGTGATGATGATGGTGATGGTGATGATGATGATGATACTCATGGTGATGGTGATGATGGTCATGGTGATGGTGATGATGATGATGATGATGGTCATAGTGATGATGATGGTGATGATGATGATGGTGTTGATGATGATGGTGATGATGATGATGGTGCTGATGATGATGATACTCATGGTGATGGTGATGATGATGGTCATGGTGATGATGGTCATGGTGATGGTGATGATGGTGATGATGATGGTAATGATGATGATGATGGTGTTGGTGATAGTGATGATGATGGTGGTGATGATGGTCATGGTGATGGTAATGATGATGGTCATGGTGATGATGGTGTTGGTGATGGTGGTGATGATGGTCACAGTGATGGTGATGATGATGGTGATGGTGACGACCGTGTTGATCATGGTCATAATTCATTCTTGCAGACTCTGCCTTTCTTTCCAAGTTCATTTTTTCTTTGCATTTGAATCAAATCAGTCTTTGAGTTTTCTCTTGTATCATCCCATTTTGCAGAAGTCCTTCAAGGTTTCAGGCATGTAGGTATGAGCCCCTTCCTTGGTGTAATAATGTGGTAAAAGTATTATTTTCTTCAGAGCAAAATCTGCCCTGGTACCCAAGAAAGACCTGTTTTTCTTAGGAGATATTTTAGTCCACGATCCATAGAAAATAAAGCCTGAGAGCGTGCTTATCTGACAGTACTTATTGAAGGATGCATTCCCAGGTCACAGGAGTGAGGGGGGAAAGAACTGAAGCAGAAAAGGAAGGAAAGCAAATTGCTGAGCCAGCCACAGGTTCACAATGAGACCTAAGCGGTTGGTCACGTGGGGGCACTGCAGAGAGGTGATATAGCATCCTTGGGCCTCAGGGCATCAGGAGTTTGACTGCTGGTTCCTTCACATCTGTGTCTCTCATTGGTCAATGATAGCCCCCCAGGGGGCACTGACTTTTTGTGTTTCTGGTTTGTGTTATCACATCCACGTAGCTGCTGAGGAAGTCACATTGCACACTCCAAAGTGTGCTGCTTGTCCTGGGCCCAGACGTAGTGAGAGGGGCCAGAGCCTGGATGGCTCAGGTCAGCCCTGGACCCCAGAGCAGGTGTGATGGAGACCCTGCGAAAGCTTTGCTTTTCTTCCAGCGGGGACGGGGGCTGCTGTGGGGATGAAGACTGGGGGCCTGACATGTGGATGTGGGCCCTTCACTGATAGAATAGTGAGAGGAAAGTTTTATTTTCTCCAGTACAGCATATGCCCAGCCACCCAAGAAATATCTGTTTTTATTGGGAGATTTTTGGCTCAGGCTGCCTGAAGAATGAAGCTTAGCATCGTGGCGCTGAGTACATATGGGGAGGCCCATAAACTGGGTCCCACGCAGCTTGAATATCTAAGGATGTTAGGAAACAACACATGTTCATTGAACTGCTTTTTAAAAGGATGGATTCAGGGCTCTTGTCTGTCGAGTGGGGAATGTGAGCTGAGGGCCAGAGCGGAACTGTACAGAGTGGGGGGGCGGGGGGAGATGGGACAGCCATCTCCTTAAGAGAAACGTGGGGGAAGTCAGAGAAGTTTTTCCAGGAGTTTTATGAGTTTCTGTCTGTGCTGTGCTGTAAACGTTCTTTCCCACTTTCCTTGAGACCCTCAGCAACATCTGCATTGTCTTCTAATACATTGTAAAATGGCTTTACTTGGGTCAGAGGGATTTGTCAAAGTGCTGAGTCCGGCTTCCAAGTAGGCACAGGGCAAGCTGGCATTGCACTGAGGCCTCTGCTTTACCTGGGTTTCACCAGGTGCCCGCGTTTCCCCCACATCAGTCAGATTCTCGATTTCAAAGAACAGAAATAAATTCTGGCTCACTTCAATGAAAAAGGAATCTGGAAGGATACGGGAGACTGGAGGGCTGGATATTAGAAAACGGGCAGAAACCAGGGCAGTTCCAGTAGGTCAGTCAATAGGAAGATGTACAATGGAATTTAACAGGAAGCATCTGTCAGGGACACCACCACTCCACTGCCAGGGATGAAGCAACCACCCTGTAACTCTCTGCTTCATGCCCTGCTGAGCTGGAGTCCACCTAGCTCGGCCAGATCAGACACCTGTGCATCCTGCTTGTCAAGGAAGGGCAGGGAGGAACCGCATCCCGGCTAATGCCATGTCGGGGGAGGGGTGTTGCAGATTCTGCCTGTAATTCTACTTGGAAAGACAGGAGAACAGTCATTAAAGCAGCGAGCTCTGGGAAAGGATGGCCTGGACTTGAAGCCCAGTTCTGCCATGTCCTTGCTAAGTGTACTTGGGAAAGTCACTTAAACTCTGTTTCTCTGTTTCCTTGTCTATGAAATGGGGCAACATTAATCCTTAAAGTATCATCATGATGATGAACTGGCTAGAGCTCTCATCGGTAGGGCCAGAAGTTGTACAGCAACTTATATTGGTTTCCTGTGGCTGCCATAACCAATGACCACAAAAGGGGTGGTTTAAAACAACAGAAATTTACTAACTCACTGCCTGACAGCCAGAAGTTTGAGATCAAGGTGCCAGCAGGACTACACTCCCCATGGGGGATTCTGTTTCTTGCCTCTCCCAGCTTCTGGTAGATCCTGTCATTCCTTGGGTTGTGGCTACGTCACTCCAGTCTCTCCTCCCATTTTCGTGTGACCTCCTCCTCTGTCTTCTCTTTGGTCTTTTAAAAAATATTGTCCTCCAATTTAGGGCTCCCCCAGAAAATCCAAGCTGATCTCATTTTGAGCTCCGAACTGAATTATATCTGCAGAGACCCTTTCTTCAAAGAAAGTCACATTTACAGGTTCCGGGTGGACATTTTTCTAGAAGGCCACCATTCAACCCACTACATAACTCTTTTTGTCCCCCCCCCCCGCCCCCAAATTGAAAAAGGGGTTGAATGCTGGGTAACCAAGCTAGGAAACCGTTTATTTATCTGTGTGTTGATAATTCCAGACGGGACTGGGATTTGGAGAGGGGGTGTTTTGTATAACCTGAGTCAGGCACTTGAACCTGTAGCATCAATATCATTTTGATGAGAGTCCTGAAAGGTGTTTTTGTGGCTCATGTGAGAAAGACCTCAGAAGAATAAACATGAAGAAATGACAGATCATTCCCAAAACATACTGTTTCCTGCCTCAAGACCTGAGCTGTCTGCTGTGTTAGCAGCTGGTGATTGAAGGCTTTTCACCCTGAGCTAAGATGACTGAAGGACTTAAGCTGGAACTTTTGGGATAACCTCAGTGGTAAAACATCAGTGCCCACGAGCCCTCCCGTACTGCAATAAACTCTACTTTCCTACAAAGCTAGCCTTATGTGCTGGAAGATCATGATTTTCCTGGAATAATCTAAGAGAGGGGGAAGGTACGATCCAGAGGCCTAGATGTGTTTCTGTTTGTACCCTCCTAGGTGGTGGCAGAAGAGAGAGAATCTGAGATCATCCAATAAAAGGTCAGGCATAATGAGGTGTGGCTGCATTAGCTTTGTACCATCAGGGCCCATCCTACCATTTGGAGTTCAGAATATACCATGGGGGCATAAAAATTATTCTGAGCAGAAGGCATTTGAGTTCCTGAATTTTCTTATTGCCCCAAAGCAGAATTTCCCCTAAATACACAAAAATTGTCATAAATCCCCTCCCCAGGAGCTTCCAGAGAAGACTGACTCTTACCACTGGAGACAGAAGTTTCCACACCGTGTGGAAAAGACATTGTCACAAAATGATGCTCTCTCCCATCTATTCTCCTAATGGCCCATTTACCTTTCTGCACAGTCATTTGTTTTCCAGTTAGTGCCCTGCCCTGCTGCCTCTTTCCCTATTAAGATGGTATATAAGCCTCAAATTTTAACCACACTGTTGAGTCACACTTTTCTGTGAATTTCTGCCTGTCCTCTTGCTAATCTAGCTTTTGTCGGTTTAATTTGCAAGCCCCCAAGGACAAAAACCTAGGAGTGGAGAATAAATGTTTTTCCTGCCTGACGCTTTCATACACAGTTTGGCATAGTTCTACCTTCAGGAAACAGTCTTGGCTGTTTCTCTCTCTCTCTCTGTGTGTGTGTGTGTGTGTGTGTGTGTGTGTGTGTTTTCTCTTTAAGGATATTATAAATTCTTCTGGAATAAGGAACCACTTCTCCCATGGGGGCTGTATTACACACACACACACACACACACACACACACCCCACCCTGAAACAGACTCTGAGAGAAGGATTTAAGTACAAGTATTTCTTTGGGAGACGATCCCACTAGGGGAATGGGGAAATGAGACAGGGAAGAAAGGCCATCACATGTGTTGCTAAGCATCCTATCGCTGTGGCCAGCTGGGATTCAGTCCTGCTGGGACCTTGGGAAAATTATGTAGAGTTAAGCCACCCAAGGAGTGAGGAGTTGGGTATTTATCTTCCAACTCTAAGTCGTCATTAGCTGAGAGACGCCCTTAGGAGTATCAGCTCCCTGGTGTTTGTAGCCCAAGCTGTGTGCTGGGGGAGAAGTCCCTTAGGCAGAATCACAGGTGCTCACAGAAGATGCCTCAGACATGAATGGACCGTAAAAACTGGCAGGATACACAGCCCATGACTGTGGGCTTTGCAGTTACAAAGTCCTGGGTCCAAAACCTGATTTAGCTAACTGTGAGATTCTGGCAAGTTCCTGTTCTCTCTGAACCTCATTTTCTTCCTTTGTAAATTGAGGGTAATAATTATTTCACAGGATTTTGATTCAAAATGAAACACTTCTGTGAGATGTTTAGTGTATGCCTGGCATAGGGGAAGCACAACACCAACAAGACAGATACCATCTGAATGGACTTTGAAATCCCTGAGAATCTGGCAAGAGACATGAACTGGTGCTTGAATTTTGATACTTCATGGTTTAAATGAGTCCTGGAATATAACTACATATGTGCGCATCAGATTGGGGGTGAAAAGAAAAAGAAAAACTCCATTCTTCTGCATACTGAATGCTTCTGACATCACATGTATGGGTTTTTTCTCACACCCGTCAATTCTCCGACATCATCTGGGTGTCTTACGGTTCAGTTCAATTCTGACACTATCTCCTTGGAGTTGGCATCAAATGCCATAGATGAAGGGCTCCATCCTGTAAGACCATCTTCCATCTCAGATGCCAGTTGCAAGTAGTAGGTCCCCAGAGTACCCATGTTTCCATCTGACTTGGCTTCAAATGAAGGGTTCCATGTTCTCTTCCTCACCTTCAATAAGTTGCTGTAATGGCTCAGAATTCAGGCGAACACATTTACCAATTTATTATAAACAAAGGCTATAATAAAGGGTGCAGATGAACAGCCAGATGAAGAGGCAGACAGGGCAAGGACTGGACATGTCCCAAGCACAGGAGCTTCTGTCCCTGTGGAGCTGGGGTTACGCCACCCTCCGGGCATGTGGAATGTTCACCAACCCGGAAGCTCTCCAAACCCTGTCCTTTAGGGATTTTTATAGAGGCTTCATCTTGTAGGCATACTAACTCCATACCCACCCCCACTCCCCTTCCCAGAAGATGGGGGATGGAGCTGAAAGCTCCAAGGCTCTAATCCTGGCTTGGAGTTTCTGGAGACCAGCCCCCATCCAGAAGCTATCAATAGCCCATCAAGAATCGCCTTGTGAAAACAAAAGATGCACCCAGGAAATTCCAAAGGATGTAGGGGCTCTGGGTCAGGAACTGGAGTCAAAGATCAAATATTAGAACAAATGATGCTCCTAGCATCTTCATTGCTTTTAAGTTACAAAGGTTTGGAAATTACAAAGGCCCATCCCTGGCCAGGAGCCAGGGATGAGACCAAAATACTTATTTCTTATTATATCACAGTATCACAGGGGGTGCGTGCATAACAGCTTCCCTTTCTGGGTCCTGGTCCACAGCAAGCTAGGACAAAGAGAGGTGGTATTCAGCTGTTCAGAGGGGTTCAGAGATCAAGGAGGATGAAAGAGAGGGAGACCACAGAGGAGACCGTCCCTTGTGGCCGAGACAGCCCATGAGTGTGGACCAGTGGTTACCATGGAAGCAGAGCCTGCATCATCCTGTGGCTGTTGATGATGTGTCTGGCTACCTAGAAGTCAAGACTGTTCAAGAAAGGGAGTCTACCTTCCCAACCTTCTAAATATTAAGAGCCCGAGAGACGGACTACATGCAAAAGGCTTTTTAAAAGAGCCAGCCTCAAGCATGGTCTTCCTATCAATCCTAACTTATTCCTGCTTCACCTAAGCAAGAAGGCCTTCAGACGTATTACATATTCTTTAAACCCCAGTCCTTGTGGGAATCATAATGCTAGCTGTCTTAGCCTCGATTCTCTAGAAAACAGAACCTGAGACAGAGAATTATATGCTCATATTTTATTGGGAAGTGCCGTCCCAGGGATGCTGGAGGGAGGGGAAGCGGGAATGAGAATGGTAATGAATGACAGCAAAGAGGAAAGGTGCGAACCAAGTTGGCACGAAGAGCAACCAATTGCTTCCCCTCTGGTTACTGTCTTCAGAGAGACCGTGTGAACATCTCAAGTCACGGTGCTGGTCCAGAGGATGAGAGAAGAATTTATCTTTGAGCTCCTGTCTCCCACTTATCAAAGGGTTGCCCCAGAGGGTGTTAAGCTCCCTATGCACACTTCCAGGGGTGTTGCATATGTAGGGGCACAGGGGCATCTCACATCTCAGCAGCAACGGGGGTGGGGGTGGGGAAGGAGAGCCATGCTGTCGTGAGCAAGGGCTCTCCGGTCACACTGCGGTGGGTGGTGACAAAGACACTGGTCGACCGAACTCTAGCCAGGCTCTTCTGGGCATTTTTTCAAGTAGGCCCAGTCCTTGGGCAAGTCCTCAAAAGCCCAAGTTTGACAAGAATCCTGCTAAGTCAATGTAGGTAGAATCCCTCATCCACCCCCGACCCCTAGGTGATATCTGATCACTCTGGCCTGCCTTCAGCAAGAATCCTGTTAGGTCAGTTCAGCAAAGAATGTCCCTGCCCTCTTAGTAATTTTCCATCCTCTGACATCCTTCACCCTACTCCTTGGCTATAAATCCCCACTTTATCTTGTATTCAGAGTGGAACCCAACCTCTCCCCCCTACTGCAAAGACCCAGCGTAGTAGCGCCCCTGAATGAAGTCTTTCTTAGCACCTTTAATAAGTATCAGAATAATTTTTTTCTTTAACAGTGGTCATACCACAAAGAGGTGGTCTGCCCCTGTGAGTTCAAAATCCGTACAAGGTGCCTGATATACCATTTCTGTAGGAAAGGATGGACTCTAAATTTTTTGAGTTAGACACTCTTCTAAGCTCTTTATACTGCTCATTATTTGGTACCATTTTTGAAGCCGTTTTTCAGAATAGCAAATGCGGACACCAAGAGTTCTAACCAACAAAGTCAAGATCACTCAGCTAGTAACTTACAGAGCCTGACTCTGAACCCAGGTAGACTAGTTCCACAGGCTGCTTTCTTACCCGTTTCACTTTGACACACAATGCTGTTACAATAAACAGAAGTGTACACTGACTCCATCCCTTGTCAGCCATGGGACCTAGGATGGGGAAGGCCATCCCTGGGGCCCTCGTTTGTTTATCTGTATGGTACATGTGAGCATTCATTGGGATTTTATGAGAACAAACACTGTGAAATGAGTCACAGAGAGTTTTGATCTCAGTGCCCAGCTCCAAATAAACACACACTCCATTTCATGTCTTATTATAACTTTTAAAAAATTTATTTATTTTATTTTTAATTTATTAGCTGCGTGAATCGTCGTTGCTGCGAGCAGGCGTTGTGTAGTTGAGGAGAGCGGGGCTACTCTTCATTGCAGTGCGTGGACTTCTTATTGCGGTGGCTTCTCTTGTTGCGGAGCACGGGCTCTAGGCATGTGGGCTTCAGTAGTTGCAGCATGTGGGCTCTGTACTTGCAGCACATGGAACCAGTTGCCCCAAGGCATGTGGGATCTTCCCAGCCCAGGGATCGAACCCGTGTCCCCTGCACCAGCAGGCAGATTCTTAAGCATTGCACCATCAGGGAAGACCCTATCATATAACTTTTCAGTGTTTTCTTTTTACCTGAAACAGTGCTCATTGAATATAATACAAAGGAGGGGGACAGGGGTTCAAAGAATCACAATTAGCTTCTTTCGAGTTTTAACTGTGATCACCTCTACCTCACCGAAGGGTGCAGTGCCCATAGCTGCGGAGTGTTGGAGAGATTAGTGACTGAACACGCGGTGACCCCCATCTACTTTCTGTAAAATCCACATCGAGTGAGCTGACACAACACAGCAACAGAGGAGAGCTGTTTGGATAATTGCTGACCCTCCACGGGGATCAGATAAACCTTTGCAGAAGACCTCATCCTTATACTGGATTATTATCATGCTCCAGCCAGATCTCTGACTTTCAAAATATCTTATACATTTGGTCTGAACGCTTGTATTAGGTTTCATATCATCTTATTTTTCTGTTTTATGAATCATGTCAGTTTTTCGCTGGAGCTTGAAAGAGACGCTATCCGTGAGCAGAAGGGAACGTCGTTAGTGACGCATCCTGTCACAGCACAGGGAGATGCCCTATCTCACGTGGTTTTATGTGCTCACTTGGGTGTGGGACATGGAGACATGAATCCCCCAGCTGACCCTCGGCCCCGCCCCCTCTTGAAACCCTCCTGAGGCTGTTTCCAGGCTGTTCCTTATCAGTGCGTACATCACACAGCCTGGACTGGTTCTCCATAAATAACCCACACACCAACAGTTCAATGATCCACTGAGTAGGAGCAGGAAGGGTTCCCCAAAAGTAAATTGGTCAACGAAATGAAGCTTATCCTTGCAAGCAACACATTTAAAATTTTTAATCATATTTGAAAGAAAGGTTCCCAAGAGGTGTGTGTCCCAGTTAGAAATAATTTGGTAGTAAGTGACAGAAACCTACACAGATTACCTTAAGCAAAATGGGGAACTTATGGAACAGGTAGAGAGGTGTCTCGTGGTCGAAGGGCAAAAATGACCAAGCTTTCCTATGGGGCAGGCAAATCATCGCTCAGTCACTGGCCCAACTCATACGCTCAAGGACCATGCAGGCACGGATCTCTGATTCTCAATAACAAACTATCATGGACACGATTCAGGGTCCTAATCTCTCACTGAGGAGTGGGGAGCTGGGTTTACGTACCAGCTCTGGCTCTAACCTACAATGTAAAGTTAAACATTTGCCGGTGGTTCTTAAGCAAGGAGAGGTATAGCTCCCCTCCACCTCACAGGAGTCTTAGGAAATAGATTAGGGCATTATTGATTGTCACAGTGACCTGAGGAAGGACACTGCTGGCATTTAGGGAGCAGGCATCAGGGGTCCTCCAAGGCACACAGGAGTCCCACAGTGAACGATTAGTCTCAATTCATACCACTCCCTCCATCAAGCCACCAAATCCAGTGATACTGAGAAACATGGACTCCCTGTGCATCTTGATTTCATTTTCTCAAATCAAGCTCTGGGGTCCATTACAGTTTTTAAACTCTGTGATCTAGTTTTGACTGTGAGATGTCTCAGTACAGACAGGCCCTTTGGTAATGATTCATGCTGTTAGACAAACATTCTGATCATCCCCATTCTGGGCACATGGAAGGGTGGGGTTCTGTGACTAGTGTTGGGCGATGAGCTGTGAGCCAGAAAGCATGTCACATCCAGGATGAACAATTAGTTGTCAGTGAGCCATCCAGGAAGATGCTCGTTTCCCTTTGCTATGGCAACAGATGTTGTAACAGATGGTGGCTGGTCCATGAGCCTGGGTTCTAGAATGAAGATGGTCGTGATTCAGAATAGAATCTCCTGCCTACTGATGATGGACATGAGTATGAGTGAAAAACAAGTCTTCATTATTTTAAGTCACTGAGATTTGGGAGATTGTTTGCTACTGCAAATCCTGACTGATATAGGCTCTCAGAACTGCGATGTGCCAGGAAATCTTCTTAAGCACTTGACAAATATTAACTCACTTAATTCCTACAACAAGCTTATGAAGTAGCTCCACCTCATTATCCTCATTTTAGAGATGAGGAAAGTGAGTCACAGAAAGATTGAGCAGCTGGTCCAAGTGACAGGAAGGGACAGTGCTGCGGTTGCCACTCAGGCAGTAGTCTGCCTCTAGAATCCATCGCTTAACTACGGTACTATACTGCCTCTCATCTCTTATGCCACAGTGACCCTTACGCTAAATGGACTTAAACTAATGTGCTTCACTTATCTAATTTCTGCTTTCAATGTTTTTAAAATTACGATTCTTAATTCCTGTTATCACTTTTTGCTGTTACCTGCCTCTAGCAATAACCCCTCCTTTTTTCTCTTCTAATATGCTGTTTCTAATCCATTACGGAATATGAAACCAGATAATTAAGCGTGTTATGCTTGTTCTAATTGTGGCTAATTGAGTCTGGCCACCTTGATCGTCAGCCTTGCTCTGTTCCGCCCCCACTCGCCTTGCTCCTCGTCTTGTAGTTGTGTGATCAGTGGCTCTTGTATCTGTCTCCCCGCCTCTACACAGCGTGGTCCTTTGAGAGAAGGTAATGAGCCTAATTCACCTTTGTGCCTCTCTGTCCCCTTCCCCCAATACCTCGCACAATGCTTTGTGTGTGTTAGGTGGCTAATAAATGTCTGCTAAGACTATTAAGTAATTAGGTTCTGAGGAATGGCCTAAGAGCTTGCCTATAAGTTAATTAGATGGGTTTTGCTACTAGCCTTTGGGACATCCATTTTAGCTGTCTAGTGGCCTTTGGGACTTTCTCAGTATGTCTTGGATGCTTAAGATTATGGGTCAAAGAGATCAATAAATTCTTTCATTTAGTCCTTCAGTGGATAGTTATTGAGTTTCTACCATCATATTAAAATACCAGCAGCTTATACTTGCTGATTACTTACGGTGTGTAAGGAAATGTTGAAATACTTTGTAAGTATTCATTCATTTTATTTTTAGTTATTATTATTATTTTAATTAATTATTTTTATTTTTGGCTGTGTTGGGTCTTTGTTGCTATGTGCAGGCTTTCTCTGGTTGCAGAGAGCAGGGGCTACTCTTTGTTGAGGTGCATAGGCTTCTCAGTGCGGTGGCTTCTCTTGTTGTGGAACACGGGCTCTAGGCAAGCGGGCTTTAGTAGTTGTGGCACACGAGCTCAGTAGTTGTGGCGTACGGGCTTAGTTGCTCCGCAGCGTGTGGAATCTTCCTGGACCAGAGATCAGCCCATGTCCCCTGCATTGGCAGGGGGATTCTTAACCACTGCACCACCTGGGAAGTCCCAGTATTCATTCATTTTAGACTCACAACAACCCAACAAAGTAGGTAAAACTATCATTGTCCCTGAAAAAATTGAGGCATGGAGAGAAATTTTCCCAAAGCCTCACGGCTGGCAAGAAGTGGAGTTAGACTGACTAGGTACTGGGGATATAGGTGGACAAAAAAGAGAAGGCGCCTGCCCTCAGGAGGTTGACATTCTAGTGGGAAAGCCAGGTAAGAAACAAACAAGCATATAAATCCACAAAATAATTGCAGGTTATGATCAATGCTTTGAAAGGAAGAAACAGAGTGCTGAAATCAAAGATGACACAACATGTTAGGGGTGTGATCCCTCAGGGCATTTGTGATGGGGTGTTTAGCTTATCTATTACTGTATGAAAATTACCCCCAAATTAGTGCTTAAAATAATATACATTTATTTATTATCCCACAGCTTCTTTGGGTCAGGAATTTGGAAGTGGCTTAGTTGGGAGGTCTGGCTCAGTTTCTCAAGAGGTTTTAGTTGAGGTGTTGGCTGGGGCTGCAGTTATCTGAAGGCTTGACTGGGGCTGGCAGAACGGTTTTCAAGATGGTGCAGTGTATCTGGCAGACCTCAACTAGACAAGCAGAGCTGGCAGGAGAGAGCTCTATCAGGGAGTTGTGGGGGCTGGTTATCAGGCTCTCCCCACGTGTGATGCCAGAGCCTGAAATCCAAAGAGCAGCAGTCACGGTGCAAAGATCACAAGCAGACTGAAATCCCCACAAGCGCAAGCTAGAACTGCACGGGGACAAACAGAAACTCGTCTTCATCCTTAATGAGGAGGACATCCTGCAGATGCCAGGGCCCTTCGAGACACATCTAAACACACACACCTCACCTAGCCCCTGCATCACATCGACAGGGTGAGCCCGCAGACCTGCAACAAAGCATATACAGTACAAAATTCTTACTGCCTGCCTTCTACCCTCCAAGTCTCAGAGAATTTCCCTTGTGGCCCCCCCACCTGGAAATACACAACAAGGGGGTTCTGTAGTTCAACCAGGTCAAGTTGACACACTACAGAGCCATCACACCACCCCACTCACTCCTGTGGCTGTTGGAAGACCACACTAGCTGTTGACGGGCGGCCTTAGTCGCTCATTGTGTGAGCCTCTCACTACAGATGCTTGAGCATCTTAATGTCATGGCAACTGGCTGCCCCAGAGCCAGTGATCCAGAGAGAGACAGATCCAGAGAGAGAATCAGGAGAAGGCTGGAATGTCCTTTATGGTCTAGTCTTATCGCATCCCGTCACATTTGCCATATTTAGTTTATTACAAGCAGGTCACTGAGTCCAGAACACTTTCAGAAGGAGGATCTTTAGGCTGCATTTTTGAAGAGAGGAGTATAGAAGGATTTGGGGACATATTTTAAAAGGCAGCAACTTGAAGAGCCAGAGCTGAATATTGCAGGCAAGGGTGCCAGCCAGAGGCCCTGAGGAGCTTGATGTGTGTACGACCCTTCCTGAGGGTAGTGTGGCCAGAGTTTCACGGACAAGCCCTGGGAAAGAGCAGCCTAGCATGAAGCTGGGCCTCCCTCATCATGACGAGTTTGCATTTTATTGTAAGTGCCATAAGGAGCCATGGTGAGGTCTCCAGAAGAGCGATACAGCCTGCTTTGCATTTTGAAGTGTTGCTTGGTCTACTCTGTGGGGAGCAGATTGGAGGGGGCCAGAGTTGAAGCAAGGAGCCTGCAGAAGGCATTGAAACACTCAGTCTGTTCTCATCCTAGCTCCGCCGTCTATTCGATCTGTTCACTTGACCTTTCCGAACCTCACTTTCCTCATCTGTTAAACAGGGTGACTATTCCCTGCACACCTCCCAGCATGACTGCAGGGCAGGCGGAGAGAATTCGCGTTGAGACACTTTGTAAAGCGCAAGACCCTGCAGTTGTAGTCGGGGCAGTTGCTGGGCTTGCTCTGGCTTAACACTGTTGCCAGAGTTTAAGGATTTTAATTCCAGAAGAGCACTGGGTCAGGAGAAGCCCATTTTCGCTTCATTGTAACTATTTGCACAATTGCTCCTCACCGTCTTGAGTGAGTTAATACCCAATGTGATGGCTAATTTTATGTGTTAACTTGACTGGGTCATAGGTGCCCATATTTGATGAAACGTCACTCTGGGTGTGTCTGTGTGGGTGTTTCCCCTTAAGATTAGCATTTGACTTGGTAAACTGAGTAAAGCAGAGGGACCTCCCCAGGGTGGATGGCCCTCCTCCAATCTGTTGAGGCTTGAATAGAATAAAAAGGTGGAGGAAGGGAGAGTTCTCTTTCTGCCTGACTGTTTGAGCTGAGACACCCATATTTTCCTGTCTTCAAACTGGGACTTACACCATTAGTGCTGTGGTTCTCAGGCCTTCGAACCCAGACTTGGAACCACACAACTGAATTTCCTGTGTCTCCAGCTCGCAGAAGGCAGATTATGGGATGTATTAGCCTGTTTAATCATGTGATCCAATTCTGATTCTCTGGAGAACCCTAATACACCCACCAAAGTATTTAAATAATCAAGAACCACCACACTGTGTGCAAGGGCTCGAGATCATGGTGACACCCCTACAACCACTGGGGGTGACTCACTCCACCCTAGACACGTGCCGTCAACTATCTTAGTTCAGTGCCCTTGAAGCAGAGCCTAAGGTGGAGAGTTGGGGGCCGGTGAGACATGGAAGGAGTGCTCTCAAAAGAAACCTGGGAGGGAGGGAGGCAGGATAAGGCAGGTGATGTTCAGGCAGATGTTTCGGAAGCCTGACCTGTGCGTGATCCCATGGGGAGCTCTGGAGCGTGGACTGTACCACGGATGATGCTTCTGCCCGGAGGCAAGCAGGCTTGGTTGGTATAGCACAGCCGTGCCACGCTCCAGCTATCGATGATCATGTAACACATCACCCCAAGACCTTGTGGCTGAAAACACTCATCTCTTTGCACACCTACATTCACAGCAGCATTATCCACCACAGCCAAAAGGTGGAAGCAACCCAGGTGTCCACTGATGGGTGAATGGATAAACAAAATGTGGTATACATATACAATGGAATATTTTTCAGCCTTAGAAAGGAAGTTCATCACAACTTGGATGGATCTGGAAGGCATCATGCTAAGTGAAGTCAACTAGACACACAAAAAACAAATACTGTATGATTCTATTTATAGGAGGTACTTTGAGTAGTCAGATTCATAGCGACGGAAAGTAGAATGGTGGTTTCTAGGGACTGGGGTAGGGAAAAGGACAAGTTGTTTTTTTAATGGGTATAAAGCCTTGGTTTGGCAAGATGAAAACGGTCTGAAGATTCAAGGTGTTGGCAGCACTGTAGCAGCTGGGTGATGGGTGCCCTGGTCATGGGGACCTGGGGTGGCACCAACACCACCTGCTACAGGGACATGGCTACCAGCTCTTTGCAGACTGGCTCAGCCCTCACATGACCTGCTACAGCAAACTCTTCTTTAGTTATAAAAATGGCATAGCCTTTGAAATGGAAGAACGTATAAAATTTTTCTTTTAAAACAACTACTTTTTTGATACTGTTTAGACACCCAACTAATAATACTCTCCCTATTACAGTATTAACAGTGGGTGGGTCAGATACTGCCCTAAGGACTTTTTAGATATTAATAGGTATAACCTTACAACCATGAGAGGTCAGCGTCACTATTATCCCCATTTTACAGATGAGGAAACTGAGGTCCAAAGAGGCTAAATACCTTGTCCAAGTTCACATGGCTGATGAGTGGTAGAGGTGAAGTTTGAAGTTTGGCATCTGGATTCATATTTGTGCTCTTAGCCACACTACCGTACTGCTATGCTGTGATAGAATCGGTAAAAACAAAACAAAGAAACTTGATCTTCTACTACATAAGCATTTAGATTTATAATTGAGTTTAAACATAGTTCCGAGAAGTTAAGGACCAAACAGATCTATGACCAACTTCCCAAGAAGCACCATGTACTCAGGCATGACCCCTCAATGAGCACTTCTTCCAGAAGCAAGAGTCTGGATAAGCCAAAACCCAAGGCGGTGCAGAACAAGGCAGAGGCATCCTGGGAGTGCACATCTAATTGAGGCTCCACTTTCCAGCTTTAGCAAACCCTTCAGTTGTAACTAATCTCCAGCAGAGAAGCCATGTAGGGAAGTGAGTATTTTGCAAGCCGATGCTCTCTCCGGGTAGTCAGATGAGGTGAAGCAACTGATTTCCCCAATGAGATATGCTTTCTATTGAGCGCGGGCTTTCAATTATCCAGATGAAGAAAAATTCCATTTGAGGGCTCTTTTCCAGATTTTGATTTTCTTACTCATTCCCGGCTCCTGATCACTTCCTCTTCCCTAGCTTCTTGGAAACAGAGATTCTGATCTTTCTGCTTAGAGCAGTGTGTGTACGTGTGTGTTTCTTCGGGTGGGGGGAGGGGCAGGCAGGGGTGGGACAGCACTCTGAACAGTCATGAGCTACCAGATAAAATGCCCTTGATCTGATAGGTTTGCTTCAAACCATCAAACCGCATCGCTCGACAACTGGCAGCCTCCAGCTGATGGATTTGCAGAAGTGCTCAAGGATAATTGGCATTTTAATGGGAAAATGCCATGTTCCCAAGTGTCAGAATAGCAATAAGATACCCCAAGGGCCATTAACACAGCTCTTGGGTAATTAAAGTTGCTCACCCATCAGTCTTGGTCTCAGAACCTATCCCATGCTTGGAGCAGGGCTTCTGGGGGTGCCCAGTTCTCACAAACCACTAAATTGGAACTCTAGAGATCAGATATATCATCCCCTTCCAACACATGCATGAGAAAGACATGGAGGAGCGGCTGTACCTCTGTCTGTCGCTGCCTTTCTTCTGTCTGGTCTTTGGTCATGGTTGGGCCCAGGTAAGAACGTTGAGAGCCATGGGTGCTAGAAGTGATAATCCTTTTATCTGTAAGTCTTCTGGTGTCAACTCACTAAGGCCGTATCTCAAAAGGGCATTTTGAGCCACTCAGTACTTAACGGGAGTTTCCAGGTGCCTGGGACAGTGTGTTTGGTGAGTAGGACTGAGGTGCTCACCCTCTTGGCTAGGCCATCTGGGGTCTGCTCAATTGTATGTTCTGCTCCTTGCTAATGTTTAACGCGCATTCGCTATGCACTCAAGCCTCACCTCACTTCATCTTTATAACTATTGCCATCCATACAGATGAGAAAGAGGAGGTTGAGAGAGAGAAAGTGACTTGTCCAAGGTCACACAAGACATTGGAAATCAAGGTCAAACTGTCTGACTCCAGAGCTCAAGGTTCTAAGCACTATGTTATCCTTCTCTCATTCACTACTCAACATGTGGAGGCTGCTGATATCTGCACCTGTTGTGGAAGTATGTCCTCCGAATGAGTTTCATTGTTATTGTTTGGGGTTTTTTGTTTGTTTATTTGTTTTGGCCACGCCATGTGGCATACAGGGTCTTAATTCCTCAACCAGAGATTGAACAGTGCCCCCTGCAGTGAAAGTGCAGAGTCTTGACCACTGAAGTCCAGGGAAGTCCAAGGAACGGATTCTTTTTTTTTTTTAATAAATTTATTTATTTATTTATTGGCTGCATTGGGTCTTTTTTTTTTTCTTTTTTTCTTTTTAATTTATTATTTTTGGGGGGATACACCAAGTTCAATCATCTGTTTTTATACACGTATCCCCATATTCCCTCCTTCCCTTGACTCCCCCCCCACCCTCCCTCGAGTCCCCCCCACCCTCCCCGTCCCAGTCCTCTAAGGCATCTTCCATCCTCGAGTTGAACTCCCTTTGTTATACTGCAACTTCCCACTGGCTTTCTGTTTTACAGTTGGTAGTATATATATGTCTGTGCTACTCTCTCGCTTCATCTCAGCTTCCCCTTCACCCCCCACCCCCTCCCAAACCTCAAGTTCTCCAGTCCATTCTCTGCACCTGCATCCTTGTTCTTGTCACTGAGTTCATCAGTACTATTTTTAGATTCCGTATATGTGAGTTAGCATACAATATTTGTCTTTCTCTTTCTGACTTACTTCACTCTGTATGACAGACTGTAGGTCTATCAACCTCATTACATATAGCT
Source organism: Hippopotamus amphibius kiboko (assembly GCF_030028045.1). Lineage (NCBI taxonomy): Eukaryota > Metazoa > Chordata > Mammalia > Artiodactyla > Hippopotamidae > Hippopotamus > Hippopotamus amphibius. The sequence goes on from NC_080198.1 coordinate 18,125,255, forward strand.
CCATCTCATCCCTTTTTATAGCTGAGTAATATTCCATTGTATATATATGCCACATCTTCTTTATCCATTCATTTGTTGATGGGCATTTCGGTTGCTTCCATGTCCTGGCTATTGTAAATAGTGCTGCAATAAACATTATGGTACATGTTTCTTTTGGGATTATGGTTTTCTTTGGGTATATGCCCAGGAGTGGGATTACTGGATCATATGGTAGTTCTATTTGTAGTTTTTTAAGGAACCTCCAAATTGTTTTCCATAGTGGCTGTACCAACTTACATTCCCACCAACAGTGCAGGAGAGTTCCCTTTTCTCCACACCCTCTCCAACATTTGTTGTTTCCAGATTTTGTGATGATGGCCATTCTGATCGGTGTGAGGTGATACCTCATTGTGGCTTTGACTTGCATTTCTCTGATGATGAGTGATGTTGAGCATCTTTTCATGTGTTTGTTGGCCATCTGTATGTCTTCTTTGGAGAAGTGTCTATTTAGGTCTTCCACCCATTTGTGGATTGGGTTATTTGCTTTTTTGGTATTAAGCTGCATGAGCTGCTTGTATATTTTGGAGGTTAATCCTTTGTCCGTTGTTTCATAGGCAAGTATTTTTTCCCATTCTGAGGGTTGCCTTTTAGTCTTGTTTATGGTTTCTTTCGCTGTGCAAAAGCTTTTGAGTTTCATGAGGTCCCATTTGTTTATTCTTGATTTGATTTCCATGATTCTAGGAGGTGGGTCCAAAAGGATCTTGCTTTGATGGATGTCATAGAGTGTTCTGCCTATGTTTTCCTCGAGGAGTTTTATAGTGTCTGGCCTTACATGTAGGTCTTTAATCCATTTGGAGTTTATTTTTGTGTATGGTGTTAGGAAGTGTTCTAATTTCCTTCTTTGACATGTTGCTGTCCAATTTTCCCAGCACCACTTATTGAAGAGGCTGTCTTTTTTCCATTGTATATTCATGCCTCCTTTGTCAAAGATAAGGTGCCCATATGTGTTTGGGCTTACTTCTGAGTTCTCTATTCTATTCCATTGATCTTTCTTTCTATTTTTGTGCCAGTACCATACTGTCTTGATCACTATGGCCTTGTAGTATAGTTTGAAGTCAGGAAGCCTGATTCCACCAACTCCATTTTTCCTTCTCAAGATTGCTTTGGCTATTCAGGGTCTTTTGCGTTTCCATACAAATCGTAAGATTTCTTGCTCTAGTTCTGTGAAAAATGCCATTGGTAATTTGATCAGGATTGCATTGAATCTGTAAATTGCTTTGGGTAGTACAGTCATTTTCACGATGTTGATTCTTCCAATCCAGGAACATGGTATGTCCCTCCATATGTTTGTGTCATCTTTGATTTCTTTCATCAATGTCTTAAAGTTTTCTGCATACAGACCTTTTGCCTCCTTAGGCAGGTTTATTCCTAGGTATTTGATTCTTTTTGTTGCAATGGTGAATGGGAGAGTTTCCTTCATTTCTCTTTCTGCTCTTCCGTTGTTAGTGTATAGGAATGCAAGAGATTTCTGTGCATTAATTTTGTATCCTGCTACTTTACTAAACTCATCAATTAGTGCTAGCAGTTTTCTGGTAGAGTCTTTAGGGTTTTCTATATATAATATCATGTCATCTGCAAAGAGTGACAATTTTACCTCTTCTTTTCCAATTTGGATTCCTTTGATTTCTTTTTCTTCTCTGATTGCTGTGGCTAAAACTTCCAAAACTATGTTGAATGATAATGGTGAGAGTGGACACCCTTGTCTTGTTCCTGTTCTTAGAGGGAATGCTTTCAGTTTTTCCCCATTTAGAACAATGTTGGCTTTTGGTTTCTCATATATGGCTTTTCTTATGTTGAGGTAATTTCCTTCTATGCCCATTTTCTGAAGAGCTTTTATCATAAATGGATGTTGAACTTTGTCAGAAGCTTTTTCTGCATCTATTGAGATGATCATATGGTTTTTATCCTTCAATTTGTTGATATGATGTATCACGTTGATTGATTTGCGTATATTGAAGAATCCTTGCATCCCAGGGATAATCCCCACTTGATCATGGTGTATGATTTTTTTAATGTGCTGTTGGATTCTGTTAGCCAGTATTTTGTTGAGGATTTTTGCATCTATATTCGTCAGTGATATCGGTCTGTAATTTTCTTTTCTTGTGACATCTTTGCCTGGTTTTGGTATCAGGGTGATGGTGGCCTAGTAGAATGAGTTTGGGAGTGTTCCGCCTTCTGCGATATTTTGGAAGAGTTTGAGAAGGATAGGTGTTAGCTCTTCTTGAAATGTTTGATAGAATTCGCCCATGAACCCATCTGGTCCTGGGCTTTTGTGTGTTGGGAGATTTTTAATCACTGCCTCAATTTCCGTACTTGTGATTGGTCTGTTCATGGTTTCTATTTCTTCCTGGTTCAGTCTTGGAAGACTGTATTTTTCTAAGAATGTATCCATTTCTTCCAGGTTATCCAATGTATTGGCATATAGTTGCTTGTAGTAGTCTCTCATGAGCTTTTCTATTTCTGAGGTGTCCGTTGTTACTTCTCCTTTTTCATTTCTATTTCTGTTGATTTGCATCTTCTCCCTTTTTTTCTTGATGAGTCTGGCTAATGGCTTATCAATTTTGTTAATCTTCTCAAAGAACCAGCTTTTAGTTTTATTTATTTTTGCTATGCCTTCCTTCCTTTCTTTTTCATTTATTTCTGCTCTGATCTTTATGATTTCTTTCCTTCTGCTCACTTTGGGGTTTCTTTGTTCTTCTTTTTCTAATTGTTTTAGGTGTAAGGTTAGGTTGTTTATTCGATAATTTTCTTGTTTCTTAAGGTAGGACTGTATTGCTATAAACTTCCCTCTTAGAACTGCTTTTACTGCATCCCATAGGTTTTGGGTTGTTGTGTTTTCGTTGTCATTTGTTTCTAGATATTTTTTTATTTCCTCTTTGATTTCTTTAGTGATTTCTTGGTTGTTTAAGAGTGAATTGTTTAGCCTCCATGTGTTTGTATTTTTTGCAGTTTTTTTCTGTAATTGATATCTAGTCTCATGGCGTTGTGGTCTGAGAAGATGCTTGATATGATTTCAATTTTCTTGAATTTGCTGAGGTTTGATTTGTGACCCAAGATGTGATCTATCCTGGAAAATGTTCCGTGTGCACTTGAGAAGAAAGTGTATTCTGTCTTTTTTGGATGGAATGTCCTATAAATATCAATTAGGTTGAGATGGTCTAATGTGTCATTTAAAGCTTGTGTGTCTTTATTTATTCTCTGTTTGGATGATCTGTCCATTGATGTAAGTGGGGTGTTCAAGTCTTCCACTATTATTATGTTGCTGTTGATGTCCCCTTTTATAGCTGTTAGCATTTGCCTTATGTATTGAGGTGCTCCTATGTTGGGGGCATAGATATTTACCATTGTGATATGTTCTTCTTGGATGGATCCCTTGATCATTATGTAGTGTCTCTTGTAATATTCTTTACTTTAAAGTCTAATGTGTCTGATATGAGTATTGCTACTCCAGCTTTCTTCTGACTTCCATTTGCATGGAATATCTTTTTCCATCCCTTTACTTTCAGTCTATATGTATCCCTTGGTCTGAAGTGGGTTTCTTGTAGGTAGCATATAGAAGGGTCCTGTTTTTGTATCCATTCAGCCAGTCTGTGTCTTTTGGTTGGAGCATTTAATCCATTTACATTTAAAGTGATTATTGACATGTGTGTTCCAATTACCATTTTCTTAATTGTTTGGGGTTTGTATTTGTAGGTGTTTTCCTTTTCTTGTGTTTCCTACTTAGAGAAGTTCCTTTAGCACTTGTTGTAAGGCTGGTTTGGTGGTGCTGAATTCTCTTAACTTTTGCTTGTCTGGAAAGCTTTTGATTTCTGCATCGAATCTGAATGAGATTCTTGCTGGGTAGATTATTCTTGGCTGTAGGTTTCTCTCTTTCAGGACTTTGAGTATATCCTGCCATTCCCTTCTGGCCTGCAGAGATTCTGTAGAAAAGTCAGCTGTTATCCTTATGGGTTTTCCCTTATATGTTATTTATTGCTTTTCTCTTGCTGCTTTTAATATTTTTTCTTTGTGTTTAATTGTCATTAGTTTGATTAATATGTGCCTTGGTGTATTTCTCCTTGGGTTTATTCTGTATGGGACTCTCTGTGCTTCTTGGACTTGGTTAATTATTTCCTTTCCCATGTTGGGGAAGTTTTCCACTATAACCTCTTCAAATATTTTCTCAGACCCTTTCTTTTTTTCTTCTTCTTCTGGGATGCCTATAATTCGAATGTTGGTATGTTTAATGTTATCACTGAGGTCTCTGAGACTGTCTTCTATTCCTTTTTATTCTTTTTTCTTTTTCCTGCTCTGTTTCATTTATTTCCCCCATTCTATCTTCCAACTCACTTATTTGTTCTTCTGCCTCAGTCATTCTGCAGGTTATAGCATCTAGAGTATTTTTAATTTCAGTTATTTTGTTATCCATTGCTGTTTGTTTGCTCTTTAGTTCTTCTGAGTTCTTATGAAGTGTTTCTTGTACTTTCTCTATTTTGTTATCAAGATTTTGTATCATTTTTACTATCATTCCTCTGAATTCTTTTTCAGGCATTTTTCCTATTTCCTCCTCCTTTATTTGGTCTTGTGGGTTTTTTTCCTGCTCCTTTGCCTGCATGGTGTTTCTTTGTTTCCTCATGGTTGTCCAAACTTTTGGGGTTGCTTGTCCTGGTGATAGAGGTGTTTATAGAAGACTGTCCAAGCCTTAAACTAATGTCCAAGTATTGGATTAAACAAATACTAAGTCTAGGAAACACATACATGTATAAGACACACAATTACTGAATCCATTAGGACAAAGGGCTCTGGAAAGACCTGACAGAACCCCAGTATGCTATCAGGTATTCAAAGAGAAACCCAACAGAAACTGACAACTGAAACAGAACAAATCAGAGACAAAAGCAAAAGCAAACGAACAAACAAATAACACCTTACACATACAAACGCTAATCCAGGGAGATTTTGTAAGCTAGGATCAAATATAGAAAAGAGCTAGAGTACCACCAGACAGAATGGAGATTCTCAGAATGAAATTAGACAGTTGTACTAAGAACTAAGATAAAGACAAAAACCTAATATTAAATACCAAGGTGGTGTGTCATCTGGAGAATAGAGCAAGGAGTCTGAGCAGATCGATAGTGTTGCTTATAAGTATGTTAAGATAAAATAAACTTAAAATGGCTGGAAGAAAGGGGAACAGAAGAGCGTAATGTGGTTGGAAATATGCAAATAAAAAGAAAGGAATAGAAATGTGCCGAGACCAGCTCGGCGACTCGAGGTGAGTGATGGGTGCCGCAAGCTTGAAGAAGACACAGACACAGACTGAAGAGAAAAGTGGGACCGGGGGGCTCAAGACCTCTCGGATCAAGAGCCCTGCTGATTCATCCCAGGTTGCTTTTATTGAGTTCGTGGGCTAACATTCTCAGGTTACACTCATAAACAATCAAAGGCCTCACATGACTGAGGCAATTATCTTTGTTTACTTCCTGGGTCCGAGTTGAGCAGGTGTGGATTTGAGCTGGGGGTGGAGAGCAAAACAGCCCTGGGGGCAGGAGACCTCTCTCAGATATTGGGGGTCTGTGCCCCACCCGTGTTGGCCCCTCTGCGACTGTGCCTGTCTTAGGTTGTTCCTCCCTTGAGGAATCTTACCCGTCTCTGGCTAACCAGTCATCCTCCAGGGCCAAACACGGTGATATAAGGAAGGTTCTATGCACCACCCCTGTTGGCCCCTCTGCGGCTGTGCCTGTCTTAGGTTGTTCCTCCTCTGAGGAATCTTACCCGTCTTTGGCTAACCAGCCATCCCTCAGGACCAAACAGGGTGATATTAGTCTCCACGCCCCGCACCCTCAGCTCCTCCACTGCTCAAGCAGGACATTCTGAATCCCATCGCTCGGCCCACATACTTCAACATTTTCAATGTTTCAAAAAGGTTCCAGAATGTCTTCCCACAGAAATGTATAAAAGATAGGAATGAAAGGAAAATATGAGAGATATATTGTCCATACTACCAAAAACTTAGCTAGATATAGAAGTATATAAAAAGGCAAAAAAATGAAAATAGAATAAAAAAATCATTAAAAAAATTATGTTATAAAACTTGTAGCTCCCTTAGGACTAAGATTGTAATTAATAAAGAAAAAAAAAAGAGAGAGAAAGAAAAAAAAAAATCCAGAACTGATCCCAGAATGGACCAGTTCAATAGGATCGATACTAATATTTCTGTTTCCTTAGAGCCTCAGCTGTAAGTGTCCTTCTCCTCGCCTTGGGTTTTTTTGCATTATTCTGTGACCAGCCGAGGTTCCTTTATTGTTCGTCTGTAAGCGTGTGTGGGGAGGGAGAGGGTACAATAGTGGCTCCTTCCCCTGGGAGTGAGTGAGCAGTGGCGCACTGTTGTTTCAGTCAGGCTTGGAGGTGCCTGTTGCAGAGGGACGCCGGTGGCTCAGGTGTAAACAGAAAGTCTTAGAGTTGGGCCTCTCTCGCGTTTTTGTTTGTTTGTTTGTTTGTTTTTTTCTTGGCAGCCTCCCTGCTACCTGCGTTCCAAGGGGTTTTAATCTAGCCCCACCCGAGTGCCTGAGGGCGCTTGTTATCCCTGAGCGCCTTAGGTGGCCCGCAGGGCGTCTCTCCACTGCCCACCGCAGAGGAGCCCGAAAGAGAGAGAGAGGCTACGGCCGCGGCTCTTCCCCCCACCCCCGCCGGTGAGCCTGCAGCTTGCAGCCGCCATCATGGCCGGGCAGCTCTCAGGGACGGGCACTCCTCCCTGCGGACCTCTTCCCTCCTGTCCTCTCTGTCCGTCACCTTACTGGCAACAATGTTTCTCACCCTGAACCAACTCTCCGGTTCCCACGCTCCCGCTCCCGGACCCTCTGTTCAGCTGTAGATCGACGTCTCGGTCCAGGAATGCCGAGCTGCGGTGCGGACCCTCCATATGTTTCTAACTCCCTCCCATCTGCCACAGCTCTGCCGCTTCAACCTCTTTGAGCCGTCGTAGATGCCTCCCTACCAGTTATGTCGGGCTCCTTGTGGTCCTTTCTGGTGTCCGAGGCCGTCTGCTGGTGTTCAGCTGGTTCTCTGTGGGAATTATTGCGTCCTTTGGTGAATTCCCAATGCATCTGTGGAGAGGGATGCATTCCCCGTCCCTCTACTTCGCCGCCATCTTTTTCCTCCAGTCTGCATTGGGTCTTTGTTGCTGTGCACAGGCTTTCTCTAGCTGCGGTGAGTGGGGGCTACTCTTCATTGCGGTGCACAGGCTTCTCATTGCAGTGGCTTCTCTTGTTGCAGAGCACAGGCTCTAGGCACGTGGGCTTCAGTAGGTGCAGCGCGCAGGCTCAGTAGTTGTGGCTTGAGGACTCTAGAGCACAGGCTCAGTAGTTGTGGCGCACAGGCTTAGTTGCTCCGTGGCATGTGAGATCTTCCAGGGCCAGGGCTCAAAACTGTGTCCCCTGCATTGGCGAGTGGATTCTTAATCATTGTGCCACCAGGAAAGCCCCTGAGGAATGAATTCTTAATTCTCATTTTGTCCACTGCTATCTTGGGAGTGTGGAATAGGGCACAAGTTAAAGTGTAAGGACCCACTGAGGGCTTTGAGATGAGGCTTGCGCTGTAGTCCGTTCAGGCTGTGATAAAAAATACACCGTAGGGCGGATGGCTTAAACAACAAAGCCACCAAAGTCCAGAGGGCACAGGAGCCCCATTCACGGGGTGCGCTTCTGGGGGCAGCCTCCCCAGGCATACAGCAGGGGGGCCAGGATGGAGCTGGGTCTCGAGCGGGAAGCAAAGCTATCCAGTAGCACAGAGTGTTGAAATAGAGACGTGTACTGTAGGAGACCAAGTGGGACTAACTTGTTTCCTAAGAGCTAGCTGTTGTGGAAAACACTTATTCCCCTACATGTGTGTTTTTGTTTAGCTGGTCGTTTTTTAATTTGCTGTTGGTTTTAATGAAGAGAATCTTGACTTCCTTCTGCCCCCTCACTTATTCATTAGAAGAGGAAGAATTTATTGAGTGACAAGCTTGGAACAGACCAGGCGTGGTGGCCCAGCCCCTTCCCTGTCTGTCCCCCTTGGGGACCCGCCTGCCTACACAAAGTACGTATTCGGTCCGCTCTCAGCCGTGAGGGTATTTTAGCAATAAATCCCTGCCTCTGAGGAGAAGTGCCTGTGAGTTTCCAGGGTTGCCTGAGACTGGCTAGGTAAACACATCAAATTCTGGGATGCGGTATGAGCAAGTTCTTTGGCCAGATTTAAATACATCGTCTGCTCTAGTTTTATCAGAAATAAAACTGGTATTTTGATCTCCACCTGCCTTACACCTTTGTCACTGCTCAGTTTCCAGCCTAAAGTGGGAAAGAAAAAGCTATAATTATTTAACCTCAAAATTAACCACTGGGACTCAAAGTTGAAGGCAAAGAAGTATCAAAGGGGTTACTACACTAACTTGTCTCCAGGCTCATTAAGAAGCAAATGAACTGGTCTGCCACTGGGCAGCAAACCCCCAGCCTCCACCCCCTCATCAGCGTGATGTATTTGGGGTTGCCTCTTACTGGTGGGAACCCAGGGGTAGCATGGTTGCATCTCCCGTCCATCCCCATGGAGGACTGAAGAGGTAGTACTTCATCCCCAAAGCCAGTGAAAGGAGTTCCAAAAGGGTCACCCCAGAGTTGGGCAGTGGAAGAAGAATCAGAGAGAGAGATGGAAAGAGAAAGAAAACCACAGAACAGCAGTGGGTCATGTAGACACCTAGAGATGGGGCTTGATTTGGACCATCTTGCCACTAACTCACCCAAGGGATTACTCCAGCACCAAGGACAGGAGCTGAGGGGTTGTTCTGGTTACCGGTTGCTATGTAACAAGCCACCCCAAAGTGCAGTGGCTCAAAACAACAGCCGTTTTATTATATGTCATGAGTTTGTAGGTCAGAAATGCGGGCAGGGCTCTGCTGAGAATTCCTCTGTTCCGTGTGGCGTCGCCTGAGTTGTACGCAGCTGGTGGATGTGCTGGGCTGTTGATTTGGTGGGATGGCTGGAAGGCTGGGCTCAGCGGGAACTATTGATCAGAGCACCTGCACGTCCGTCCACTTGCCAACATGGTGATCTCAGAATAGTCAGACTTCTGACACGGTGGCTCGGGTTTCCCGGAGAACGTTCCAAGAGATGCTGGTGGCAGCTGCAAGGTTTCTTAGGACCTAGGCTGAGAAGTCCCAGAGTGTTCCCTCTATTGCATTCTACCAGCCCAGGTTCAAGGGGAGAGGAAAGAGATTCCTCCTCTGCTGGAAGTTGTAGCGAAGACCGCAGGCATCTTTATCTGCCCTGGAGGCGGCTGGCAGATGTCTAGCCAGAAGGTATGGCTCAGGTCAGGGAAATGCGGGTGGGAGGCCCCTCTCTCAGGGCTTCCTGTACAGCTTAGTTATCCGCCCCAGGAGAAAGCCTGTGCTGGCTGCCAGCCCAGCAGAGGGCATTGCCAGAGAAGCAGGGAGAACCTCAAATAGGAAGAACAGCATCAGTGTAGAAACATTTATCCCTTCTTCCCCAGCCTGCCTCTCAACCCTTAACTCCGGAGACAGGAAGGCTGAGAAATGGAGGTGGAGGGGGTGGAGCTGAAGGAGGGACCACACCCTCTTCCCTCCAAGACCCCTCCACCCCTACCCCCAGGTGAAAGCCTGACATGCTCTGGGGGCTGGGAGAAGAGAGTTCACTGGGATGGGTGATTGAAACTCGAAATGAGCCTGGATTGGACTTTTATTTTTTATTTTTTTTTAATTTTAATTTAATTTAATTTATTCATTTGGCCGCATTGGGTCTTTGTTGCTGTACGCAGGCTTCCTCTAGTTGCAGCTAACGGGGGCTGCTCTTCATCGCGGTGCGGGTGTGCGGGCTTCTCATTGCAGTGGCTTCTCTTGTTGTGGAGCACGGGCTCTAGACATGTGGGCTTCAGTAGTTGTGGCTTGCAGGCTGTAGAGCACAGCCTCAGGAGCTGTGGCACACGGGCTTAGTTGCTCCACGGCATGTGGGATCTTCCTGGACCAGGGATCCTACCTGTGTCCCCTGCATTGGCAGGCAGATTCTTAAACACTGCGCCACCAGGGAAGCCCCTGGACTGGACTTTTAAAACCTGAAAACCAATGGAAAGCTGGGGAATTTGTTTCATTAAGAGAGATTAGACAGAGCACACTTGAAGCAGCAACTGGAGAAGATAAAACAGTCATTTGTAGCCTTACGGAACCCAGGCTGTTCAATTAACTGGTGACATCTGCCTCATACCATGTGGGTGTTAGGCAGCTCGCAAGAGACAGGTGTGTCAGAGTTGAAGCTGCTCCTTTCTGTAGAAAGTGCAGGACTTAGAGCTCTCCCAGATGACCCACCACAGGGGCCCACCGTCCTTGCTCTGAGATGGAGCCAGGACACCGGGGAGGTGGGAGTTGAGGAAAACAAGGACAGTGGTCAGGCAAGGGCGAGAAGCTGACTGGAGACCAGGGGAGGGGGGGCTCCTGGACACCTGAGGCAGGGTGCCTGGAGGAAGAGAAAAAGACATCATATCTTACATCCTTCTCTGGGTGTTGTGTATGTTTCGATCCCCCGTGAACAGGAATGCTGCTTTCTGGGGTAGGAGGTTGGGGGCATGCCCGCGGAGAACTCACGGCTAAGGTGAAACAGGTGCAAAGGTTCTGACTCTGCTTCCATGAGGCTCGAAGGAGCCTAGCTCACTTGGGAACAGAAATGAACACACAGGAGTGGGTATTAAAAATAGCAGTCGGTGTGTAAGGGTCGCACCAGGACACAGATGGCGTTCTTGGTGTGGGTGATTGGAGGAGCGTTTAGGAAAGGAACTATAATATTTACAAAGGAGTGGGCAGGTGGAGAGGCACACCCTGCGGTGGATAAGCAGACGTGCAGGGCTAGGAACACGGAGCTAGGGCCACGCTGAAGGCCTGAAAGGACAGTGAAAGAGCGGTCACGGGACCTGGCGGTGGCAGTGGCCGCCTGGCAGGAGCTCTGACCTTTGAGGGATGCCGCCCACCCGAGACAACTCCAGAAAGGGGAAGAGGGGTTGAATTGGTAGAAGCCAACCAGAAATTGGAGGACAAGGAGGTCAGCTTCCTGGGGCTCAGAGCAGGGGAGAGACTGGTAAAGTGTGAATGAGGGCAGAAAGTGGAAAATATCCGGCACTGAATATAATCTCAGCAATAACGACCAAACAGGCACTCATTTAATTCCAGACCTCATGCTGAGCATGTTACAAATCTTGGCGAGTTTAATCCTTGTGACCTTTTCAGAACAGTTTCTAAGAATACTGCCCAGAGAGGAGATGAAACCAAGGCTCAGAGACATTGGGTAAACTGTCCAGAGTCACACAGCCAGAAAGTGGTAGCACTGGAGCCAAAGCAGGTATTTGGGCTCCAGAGCCTGTGCCTTTGACTTTGGGCTGTACAGCTTCTCCTACAGAGGGAAGCAGGGATTCCTGGAACATAGCAAAGCCCCAGCACTCTTAGAGATCTAACCTTGGCTCCCACGGGGAGAAGAAATTGGGAGCCGTTGCCTCTTCCACTGTTGTCAGGACTCAGAAAGGGAGAAACTGGTCAGTCTGCGGCAGGACTGGAATGAGTGGGGTGGGAGTACATGCAGGTGGACCACGTTAAAGGGAAATAGTTTTTGAAAGGTGAAATAGTTTTTGAAAGGTAAAATCGTGATTCTCATTACACAAAAAAGGAACACAGGTCCAAGATTTTATGTAACGCATTAAGCAACGAGAAACAAATCAGTTATTTCAGCCACCTCAAAGAAGAATGAAAAAAATCAGACACATATATAGGTAGTCAGAAATGCCACAATGGGCTCGCTAATAGATGCGATACTGTCCTCTTCCAGAGGTAGGTGCGGATCAATTGCACCTCCCCTGGACACAATTTACTTGCTTTCGAATCAGTTTCCTATGTCAACAAAAAATTGTTTTCGAGCCAAACTGAGGATTATAACCCAGAAAGAGCCTCTCAGAAAGTTTCGAGAGCTCTTCCATCCGCTAGAGGTCAAAGCACAATTACATAAGTTTTTGAGACAGAGGGTTGTACATTAAATGATATATTATTGACAGTTTATACAGTCTGGTAAGTAGTGGGTCATAGGTCATCATGCCTTTTATAATATCAAGAAAGGATGTTGTCTTTTAGGAGTTATCTTGTTGATTCTGGGAGAATGTTGCTCTTTATGGTTGAGCTGGTGCTTCTGCTGATGGGGAGGTTTGGTTGATGTGTAATGTATAATGCAGATACTCAGTGCACAGTAAAGGGGAGAGAGGAGCCAGAGGGCAGAGAGAACTTCTTATGTTTGAAGTTTTCTTGTCTGGCCATAAAATGTGAATTTGATTTCACACCTACAGCATACAGAGTTTTGAAGTAGCTCATGAAAGACACTGAAAGGGACAGACCCACTTTCTGATTCATTGACCTGAGTTCCAGGTTTCACACCACCTGTTACTTAATCTACGTGATGCCTTTCCTCAGTTATCTCACTTCCTCCTTTACTTTGCTGAGCGTCTAATTTTGAAAGCTGTCTGAGATCACGGAGCAGGAAATAAGAGCAGAAAGTTCCAGAACTCCTGATATACAAATCAAAATGCATGGGCCCAGACTGTCCAAGCTAGACCTTGGCTCTCTCAGATGCTCTTAGATAAGGGAGATCCAAGTTTCATGAGACCTGAGGCTTATCAATTGGTGGTGGAGGTGGTGGAAGGAGGATCCTTTAAGAAAAACAATTAGATAACCAGGTATGAAAGTTTATATAGAATGTGAAAAGGAGTCTTGGAGCTGCAGACCCCTTCTTCTGAGATCTTATTGGGCAGTTTCCCAGGAATGCTTGCTTGGAAGTGTTTACATACAAACGCTTACTGGTTGCAACCTGGCTTCCACTCCACTCGGAGTTCAGTGGACCAGCATCAAGCGCATTGCCTGGGAGCCTGATATAAAGGCAGAATCTCAAGCCTCCCCTTAGACCCACTGAATCAGAATCTACCTTTTCACGAGATCCTGGGAGATGGATCCACATGCACATTAAGGGTGGGCTGACACTGATTTAGAGCCCATCAACTCCCAGGACCTCGCAGGGCCCGTGAACCCAAGGAGCCCCAAGGCTGATGTTTCCCTAGCTTCTGGGTAAATCCTCCTCTGCTTCCCAGACTCTGTGGTTGGGTTTGCTGCTGGCGAGTGCTGCAGGACATCTGAGGGACCAAGAAACTGGAGTTCTGGCTGAGGCACTGACAATATCTGCTTGTCTTCCATTAAGGGACCGCAGTGCATCACATCACAGTCAAAAAGGGAGCTGTGGTCCTCAAGTAGAGCATGAACACCATGGTTAGGGCTTCTGACATCCTCAGGGCCGTGGGGTGAGGGGGTAGCAGATGCCGTCTGGCCCTGTAGCACGCTGGCCAGCATGTTCTCGTCTCTGCAGCTGGAGCCCCTGTGCTAGCAAGGCAGACTGCGGTACCAGAGAATGAGCGCCCAGCATCTCCCCCCTCCAGCATTCCTCAGCCAGCGTCTGTTGAGCGTGGGAGGACGGATGCCCGGCTCCCTCAGCTCTTCCGTGGGGGTAACTCTGAAGTCTGTGTTCTATACCTGGGTCCAGACTCCCCAGTGGGATCGTACTCTCATTGCCCACCGTGGTAACTTGAGCGCACACCCGTCCCTGTCTGCCTCCCACTTCCCTAGGAGTGTTTCCTGGGATTCCTTTGCAGATAACTACTTGTGCTCCAATCCTTGTCTCAGAGTCCGCTACTCGGGAAACCCAACAGAGCGCAGGGGAAGAAAGGGGTTGCAATGAAGATGTGGGGCTGGTTTTTCTTCTTCTGTGAACTATGACAGCTTCTGCAGAACCAGACCACTTCCTGGGGGACAATTCAATCATGCATAGAATAGAAGCTATGGACGAAACTGGAATGTGGGCTTCCTACTTACTGAGCAGGCAGCGCTGAAAATCGCTGTTGGGTTAACTCGCGTCCTCCACGTGTGCATTTTGCACTAGAGAGCACTTTGCCTGCGGTGGGGTTGTGGGGCGTTCTCTGCGTCACAGGATGATTGCAGTGAGCAGAATTCCCAGCCTCCACTCAGTAGATGTAAGGAACACCACCACCACCCCAGTCGTGACAATCAAACATGTCTCCAGACACCGCTCAATGTCCCTGCGAGCGGAGACGAAAATCACCCAAGTTGAGAACCACTGGGTTAAGGAAACCCTTTTTCTTCTGAGCACTGGCTAGCGAAAGTCAGTTTCCCTCTTTCCCACCTGCAGTAGAACTTAAAGCCTTTCGGTTCACGTCTGCCCTCTCTGCCCTGCCTCACCCTGAGCGCTCCTTCTAAAACCCATTTGTCATTGCCGCCTTTTCGAGGATGAATTTCCAGATGGTCTGCTGATGCTGACTAGGATCATGTTTCCAGTAAAAGGGCTCAACAAATCAGATCCCTCTTGGTCTCAGGGTTCCAGAGTGCCCTCCAGTGGCGAGAAGCCTCTGTTACCTCTGGCTCCCCTCCAAATCCCAGGCCATTCTGGAAAGAATGGTGGGAGGGCAGGGTGGAAAGGGCAAGGACTTTCCCTTCGCTGGTTTCTTCTCTGAGAACATCCACTTTCTTGCGATTTTGTTTTGAAAATTCAGCAGCGTCTTCTCCAGGCTGCTTCGACTTGGAGCTTGTTTGGAGACGTATCCCTGAAAGATTTATCCTGTGTGTTGTTGGGCGTGTGTATTTTCACAGTCTGCTCAGGAAGGGAGGAATGCAGAGGGAGTCAATAAGCACTGAGAGGAGGGGTGCATACAGCAGCTGGGATGCTGGAGAAGGGCAGCCAGGCCCCTGTCAAGCTGTCGGGACCGGCTGGGCTGTAGGGAGGGCTGGGACCCGGGCAGGGGCTGCTCTGCTTGCCATGGTCCTTATTCGTTGCTATTCTTGAGATGTAGCCAGATCCCACGGACTCTGTGTTCTCTCTCCAGCCACCAGCTTTAGCACATGGCAGCTGCCAGAGAGAAAGCAGATCCAGTTCTAGAGTTTCCCAGGCCTCTCCAGGAAAGAAGCTTTAAGGGTTAAGGAATGGGGGTGTGCCCAGTTGGAGAGCCCGTACAATCCAGTTTGTAGAGAGCAGGCACGTACACACAGAGCAAAGTTTCAAAACCAGGGAGCTGGACAGACTGGAAAGAGGAAGGGCTTGGGCACAGCGTGGCATCCCAGCCCACCCGTCACTCCCTGCAGGACTAGGTGGGGACCACTCTGCTCTATGTAACGTGTTTTAAAACCACTAGAGCCTGGAGGATTCAGAGAGGATTTTTTTTACCTACATGAATTCCGCTCAATGCTAACTCTGTGTAGGCAACCAGCCTTTCCCCTCGTCACGTTCCTGTAATTGCACAAGTTCCGCTGAAGGCTCAGGGGAAACCGTGGGCATCCGTGTCATTCATCGCTGAGCCCTGATGCACACATAGGTCTGGCCCATAAAGGTGCGTTGTCATCATTTGTTGAATGAATATATGAGTCAGGGAGGAGTAGGAATTTAAAATACAGGTGGGAAAAGAGAAGGAATTCAGGATAAGGAAAAAGCAGAAGGGAAAACAGGAGAATGCAGTCTGTCTGGAGAACAGTGAGAAGGCTCATTTTGACTAGAGAAAAGGGCTCAGGTAACAAAATAGCGGGAAATAATGCTAGAAGGTTACTGAGGTTATCAAGGGTCAGAGAAAAACTGGTCTTAATTTCTTAAGTCATTACAATAGTCTCTAGCAGTTGTCCAAAAGTCTCACCTTCTTTTTCTTTCTTTTTTAAGAACTTTTCAGATATAATTGACATACAGTAAACTGCATATATTTAAAGTGTACAATTTGTTATTTTTTTCTTATTAGGAATGTATATATGGCAATCCCAATTGCCCATTTCATCCTGCCCACCCCCATCCCACCCCACCCCCGCTTTCCCCTCTCAGTGTCCATATGTTTGTTCTCTACATCACCTTCTTTTTCTTAACAGATATTTTGTAATGTCCCTTTATCACCCTGAGATGAACTTCACTATTTAAAAATAACCTGTTTACTCACATAATTTTCAGAAAATAAGTATAACAACCTATCTCCAATATAAAGGGGAAATAAAAGAAATGGTATTTGTAATACCATACATTTCAATACATAAATGTTCCAGGCATGGATTCATTTGGAGTAGTCAGATGATTGCAACTTATGGAAAAGTTTGGGTGAAAGACAGTATTTAGCTGAATGTTTGAATTTATAAGGAATCACTGTGGATGTAGCATCTGCAAACATAGACTATTAAGGTGTCTCCTTTGGTGACTCAGATACCTTGAGGGGCCTTGCTATGGGTCATGTTATTTTTCAAGTGGAGAACTACTTTGGATAAAGCTTCAAGCAAAACAAAGTACAATTATCTCTTGATTTACACATTAGTTGCTTTCCTAGAAACCTTAGTATATGTTAAAACCATGCAAAAAAATTTTTTCCTGGTCTGTAGGTGGAGTTAAGTTATTGGCACATGTATTAGTTATCTCCTGCTACATGACATTGTCACCAATACTTAGTGGCTGAAAACAATAATCATTTGTTACCTTTATTATTATTTTATATTGTGTTTGGTTATTATCATGTCAATATTAATGTTATATTAATATAATATGTTAATTAATTATTTAATTTATCAATTAATATTCAATAAATTTATTGATTAATTGTTTAATCAATTTATCAATTAATTATAATAATATAATTATATTATATTATTATAATTAATATAACAATAACCAAATATATTAATATTATTATCTTTATTGTTATTTGTAACAATAATCATTTATTATCTTTCATAGTATCTCAGGGCCAGGAATTCATACAGGGCATAGAGGGGCCAGCTTGTCTCTCCTGCATGATGCCTGGGGCCTTGGCTGGCAGACTTGAGGGCTGAGGTCTAGAATCATCTGGATGCCTGAGACTGCGAGGTCTACTTCCTAGGTGGCTCGCCCACAAGACTGGCAAGCGGGTGCTGGCTGTTGGCAGGAGGCCTCAGTTCCTCCCTGTACAAACTTCCACCCACAGGACTGCTTAAGTATCCGCACAACGTAGCTGCTGGCTTCCGCACCCAGGAAGTGATCCAAGGGACAGAGGGAAAGACAGAAGCTATGCTTTTAATAACCCAACTCAGGAGTCACAGAGCATCCCTTCTCCCACATTCTTTTCTGTAGAAGAGAGTTACTGAGTCTGATCCAAGGAAGGGGAATGAGGCTCAGTGCTTTGAAGGGAGGAATGTCGGCACATTTGCAGATATGGAGAGAAACCACAACAGCTCAGACAACTCAAAACTGATTTCTCACCTATGTGAAGTCTCTTCAAAAATTATGTGATATGTAGTATAAAAATCCATTATGTGGAAAAATTCTACATATGGTAGGATGTCTGACACCTTGTCACCCCACCCTTACTCCACCAAATGCCACTAGCACTTCTCTATCACTGTGACAACCAAACACATCCCCTGCATTCCCATAATTCCCTCATCTCGAAAACCACTGTCATGGGTAATGGAGAGCAACAGAAATTGTGGGGCAAGGAAGCCCCACAATCAGACCCTGGCGTTGAGGGTTCTAACAGAGTGTGCAGGAAAATCTCCGCATTGCTTTTAAGATACGTGAGTCACACTCTGCCCCTCCATCAGCCTCGCTACTCTGCTGCCCTTCCCTCCCCTGGCCCTCTGCCCTCCACTCACACCAGCCTCCTTTCAGCTTATCAGACATGCTAAGTTCCCTCGTGCCTCAGGGCCTTTGCACCTACTGTTTCGCTTCTCTAGAACATTTTTCTCTTCCCTTTTTATACCCACTCCTCTTCACCTCATTCTCAGTGTTTCTTCAAATCCATCCCCCTTTTTCTCTCCAAGGATACCCGATTCCCCTGAAGGCATGTTTTGCTCAATTTGAGCGTGTCCTACAGATTTTAGCTACGGATTTGTGTGATTATGTGTTGCATTTCTGACTCCCCTATATAAATGCACACTCAAAGACAGCAGAGAGCGACTTCCCCAAGAGTCCAGTGGTTCTGCACTTCCACTGCAGGGGACATGGGTTAGATCCCTGGTCAGGGAACTAAGATCCTGCATGACTCATGGTGGCACGGGAGAAAAACAAAAAAGGATGGCATAGGGAGGAGGGAAGCACGTGAGAAGCTCTTGCATTAGCCACAGAGCTATGCAGCCTAACATAACGTGGAAAAGTTTACAGTTCCTCCTGGGCTCCCTGAATGAACAGCCCACATATCACCTGTGAAAGGAAAGAGTGGAAAGGGCCCAGTCTCTGTTGAAATATTGGTAAAGATACATATCTGACTGCGCCCATAGACACATAAAGAGGCATATTATCTCCCCAGTTTGCAGTGAAAAACCGCAGATGCTAATGGTGGCATTGCAAGGTTGTTCTGCCGAGCGTGATTTTCTGTTTCAATTACTGCGGTGGTGGTGATTTAGCGGCCCGACCGTCTGAGAGATGCTCCTCAGAGGTTAGGTAGTAACTGCCGGTAGGAAAGAGATGGTCTGGGTTTGTCTATTTCTATCTCTTTTTCTGTCTGTCTGACTCCATCTCTCTCTCTCTGCCTCTCACAGTATAAGAAACAGGTCAGGGAATTCCCTGGCGGTCCAACGGGTTAGGACTCTGGACTTTCTCTGTAGGGGGCGTGGGTTCAATCCCTGGTGGGGGAACTAAGATCTCACATGCCACGTGACGTGGCCAAAAAAAAAAAAACAGAAAACAAAAAAACAGGCAGGTTAGCTTTTATTGTCCACCCAAATAGACCTTCCAGTTTAGGCTGTGGCCATACCATCACTGTAGATAGCTGGCTGGGGAGACATGCTGCTGTGAGATAGGTATATTGGACACTCACCATTACTCTAGAGCAGGGCTGGGTGCTCTACAAGAGAACTCATAATCACCACCAACATATAGAGAGAGTTTATTGTGTGGCAGGCACCCTGGCCCATGGATGTGCTTCTTGCCAGCTTGCCTCTGACCTGATCTCATTGCAGCCTCACAGCAGCCTCAGTGGCAGCTTTTGTTACTATCACTCCCATTTTGCAGCTGAGTTCACTGAGGTTTTAAATAAGTCGCTCAAGGTCAAGTTGCTATAACACAGTGGAGCAGAAACTTGACTGGATTCAATCTGGTTGTCCTGCCCGAGCTCTTCACATTGTCCTTCACTGCTGGTTCCTGCCCTACCAGCAGCCAGGACTGCCACTTCATCCTTTTGTCCCTGTCATTGGTCACTGGCTCTGCCTCTGGTGCCCCTGCAGGCTTTGGGGTGACTTCAAGTCGTGGGTAACACTGGTCCAGCTGGTTGGGGATGAGGTGACCTTCTTCCACTCCCTGGAGATGCCCTCAGGTAAGAACTCAGGTGCGATCTCCATGTTACTGCCTTACCCTTGAGACTCGTAAAAGGCTGCTTCTGGCAGCTGGTGGGCTGGAAAATTCCTGTGTTCTCCCAAGGGTAGACATTTCGTACAGGCTGCCCAGGAAAGGAGGCCTCACGATAACAATCTCTTCCTTCTGTAGAGACCTCCACCATTAAAGTGCTTTCATTTATATCATTTACTTACTTAATGAATGTTCTGAGTCTAGTCCTCAGCTTCATGGGGCACGAGCAGCAGTTGTGGCGGCAGCAGGGGTGGCATTTACGGAGGCTTCCTGAACCCTAGACAGCAGTCTCAGTAATGCCCTTGAAATCTATAGCCCAGTTGTGCCCCCGACATCGGCTCCCCCGGCCCTTCCATTCGTAGTATAAGCTCCTGCATTCAGTTCCTTTCTGCCTGAAATACCTGGAGTGGTTTTGGTTTCCTGAACCCTGATAAACTCCATTTTTAGTCAAACACCCTGGCCCTTCTTTTCCTTCTCTTTCTGAGGCTTCTTCTGTGTCCTTCCCAACAACATATACCAATTTTTTTTTTTTTTAGTTTTTTAATTTAACTTTTTTGCAGTTTATTTTGACTTTCCCTTACAACTAAAGACTCATGATAAATCACATAGGTTATCTCCTCCCAACAAGTTTCGAAGTAAGCATTATTGGTCCCATTTTGTACATAAGGAAACTAAGGCTCAGAGAGGTTAAGTGGGGGTTTCCATGGGCTTTTACGGTACCTCATGTGAATTAGAAAAAGGAGCCTCATCTTGGAGGACGGCACTTGCTCAGCAGATGAATTACAAAAGGGCACTCCTTCCTCTGGGCTGTTGGAGCCCCAGAGCCAGAGAGCTCAGCTTGGTGAGCAGGACCTGGGCTGATTTCAGCTCCACCCCTCCATACCCTCCAGGCCAGCTTGCCTCTCTGCATAAATCATAGGACAAAACCTGCCCAAATGTCCATTGCAGCCCTAGTTAAGGGTCTCACCCAAGGTCACGCAGTTCTAAGTGGTAGGGCTGGGTTCCAGACCTAGTTCTCTACCTCATTTTTTAAACAACTATACTGTGTTACTGGATGATAATCTAACTTGTCACTCAGCATTTGTGTGTTTTTGTGCAGTTGCTTAATGTTTAATGTCTCTGTGTGTATATTTATGAGTATCTCTTCTTAGGGCCTGCCTGCTATTACACCTACACTTAGTAACTACTCAGTGCTTACAGAATATGTGAATGAATGTTCTGTTTCCTTGAATAGATTGTAAACACATGATGAGTATGGAGTATGGTTTATATCACTTTGACACCTCAATGCCTAGCACTAAGCATTTTATATATTAGTCACTTAACAGAGATGTCTTGTGAATGATGAGGCATATTGTGTAATATAAGTGCAAGGTGCATTTGCACTGTGGTGTCATGAGGTTGACTTGAGAAAGTTCTGTGCAGGATGTGGATCCTGATGGAGCCTTGAAGAATAAGATTTCCAAGGAAAAATGGGAAGAGTGTGCCAAGTTGAAGGAATGGCCTGTACAAAATTGAGGAAGAAGGGTGGGCATGATGGGTTTAGAAGTAACACTAAGATCAGCCCAAGTAAGAGAGACGATGCGTGTCGGGGGAGTGGTTAGAAATAAGATGAGCTGAAATTAATCCCAGTCCCACATCCAGCTCCACCATATGCAATTAACCCAGACCTCTGTTTACAGGAGGAATTTGAAGTAAAGGCCACAAAACCAATATATCACAGTTCCCCAGGGACCCCAACCACAACCGATGACACGAACAACCATCAGAGTTCTCCAGCACTAAGAACTTGGAGAGGCCAATAGCCATAAAAGACATCCTGTAATTAAAACCATCAACCACTATCCATCTAATGTTTCAGCCTCTGTGGGAGAGGGTGGGGAGGTGGGGAGGGGAGGTAAGGAGGGAACGCATGACGTATGTTTGTTTGTATGACTGGTTTTACAAACTGTAACCAGCCCCTGGCCATATATTATACCTCTGATACTAATGGCCTTGTCCTTTGTCATATAAATTTGTCATGATATAAATACGAGTGATAAGATGAGATAAGTTGGTTAGGCCCCTAACTGCCAAAATAAAAAGCATTTGGAAATCAGCGTAGGTCTTGAAGAAAGCAAATTGCTAACAAAACCAAGGAGCTCATCTTCCCAGTGAGTAAATTCTGTGGTTTGGTGCCCCAGATTGCATGCTTTAGTGTCCCCTGTTGCTGTCCTCAGTTTGCCTGTCTGTGAAATGGAGACACAAACCCTTACTCTAAATGAGATCAGCAGTGTAAGTCTCCCAAGATGGTTTCCTATCATACAAGTGACGATTTGGGAGTGGCCATAAGTGGCTATCCTTTTCTCACCTTCCCTTCGTTACCACTGCAGTCTGGCTGTCTCCTGGCTAAGAACCTGTAGACGTAGGTAAGATTGGGGAGCAGCTAGGGATGAGGACCGAGCTCCAGAAATAGAAGTCGGGCATTGCGCGTTCGTGCTTTAGGAAAATGTTCTGTGTTCTCTGTTCTGTGGTACCTCCACCCATCTTCGCACGTTTTCCCTCAGTCCACTTCTTACCCTTTTCCTGCTCTTTTGTGTATCCCAGGGAGGCTGACTCTTAGGAGACTGTGTTTTCCAGCCTCCCATTTTGGCTAATTTCCACCTAAAAGTTATTTGGAGGTACTGTTAGGGTACTGGAGAGTGGAAGGGAGGGAAAAGCCAGGGTATTTATCGCTACTCTCTGCTCTGGTGACATCTTGTTGCATCTCTCCCTGCTCCCTCCATGGCTTCAGCTTCCACCAGCAGACCTGCCATGATTCCAGCTTCCATTGGGTGATTGCAATGTCCGGGCCCCATTGGTCCCTCTCTCCCTGGTGTGCCCCCAGCCTCTGAGGGCTTCCTGCACTGGTTCATCTCTGGGGTTGTCTCACTAACCCCTGATCGCCTTCTTGTCCTCTTCCATCTCCTGTGGATCAAGTCCTCATTCTAAATTGCCTCTGTTGTAAATACCTAGAGTAGAACTCTGACTGAAACAGCCTCAATGGAAGCCTTTTGTGCAGTGTTTTTTTCTTTTAATTGAAGTATCCTTAATTTACAATATTATGTTAGTTTCAAGTGTACAGCAAAGTGATTCAGCTTTATACACACACACACACACATATATATATACATGGATATATACTCTTTTTCAGATTCTTTTCTATTATAGGTTATTACAAGATATTGAGTATAGTTCCCTGTGCTATATAGTAGGTCCTTGTTGTTTGCTTCTTTTATATATAGTAGTGTGTATCTGTTAATCCCACATTCCCCATGTATCCCTCCCCTCCTTTCCCCTTTGGTAACCATAAGTTTGTTTTCTGTATCTGTGAATCTATTTCTGGTTTGTAAATAAGTTCATTTGTATCATTTTTTTTTTTAGATTCTAAATATAAGTGATATATGATATTTGTCTCTCTCTGTCTGACTTCACTTAATATGATAATCTCTAGGTCCATCCATGTTGCTGCAAATAGCATTATTTCATTCTTTTTTATGGCTAACTAATATTCCATTGTATGTATGTACCATCTCTTCTTTATCCATCATCTATCAATAGACATTTACGTTGCTTCCATGTCTTGACTATTATAAATAATGCTGTTATGAACATTGGGTTGCATGTATCTTTTCAAATTAGAGTTTTCTCCATATATATGCTCAGGAGTGACATTGCAGGAATGCAGTATCTTTATCAGGACCTTCTGGTTGCAAGGGTAACCAATATGAATCTGTACCACAATTCTCAGGTAAAGAAATGTCAAGTATCTTTATGTTTCTCTAATCAGCTTAAAACTGGCTCAATCCCCCACCTGCTTGGCGGGCTGGAGGTCCCTTATCAGATATCACTGGTACTCATCCACATTCTGCATATAAGAATCTCAGGTTCACCTTGTCTTTAGCGAGTGCACAGGGATCTGGTCCTTGATTCACCAGGTTCCCTACTGTTACCATCACTTTCTCTGCTTCATGACCCAACTGTCATGTGCAGGTTATCTGTCACTGATCAATCTGCTGCTCTGGGTGGACCACAGGAACACCTCTCCCCATAGTCCTCTCCACCTGTGATAGCCTCCGCCACATGGGACCCTCGACGATACAATCAAGACTATTGTATCTGGTGTCCAGTCTCCCTGGCACCCCCTTCAGAGTAGCAGCTCCTTCCAGGTTGCTGCATAGGACCACCCCAGCTCAATGGAAGCCACCACCTGCATCCGTCTCCTTGGGTCAGGCCACACCTCCTCCTGCTTGACCAAGGCCCTCCATCTGATACACTGTCCAACTCCACCCCCTCCCCCAGGGGCCTGGAACACTGGCCTCAAGCTGGAGGGCCGCACTCTGGACAGCACTCACAGCTATGTTCTGTTTGGTGCTCAGAATGTTTTTAACATTTTTAAAATTTGCAACATTTTAAAATCAACCCATTTTACATGAAAATCTGAACTTCCCTCTGTTCTTGAAATATCAGAAAAATCCAGCCACCATGACCCCACAGAGCCTGATGCCAAGAATGATGCAGAGCTGAAGAGCAGGGGGGCCCTCTCTCCTGGCTCGTTTCTTTCATGGAGTGTGACCTGCCTGCCCCTGGCACCAGATGGGCCGGCTCCAGGTCAGCCCTTCAGAGCTAGGCCTGTGCATTCTTTCCTGGTGCAGCACTCCATGACCCAAAAGCTTGGGTGGTGCTGGGGAGAAGGAGGAGGACAAGCATGTGTGTGTGTGTGTGTGTGTGTGTGTGTGTGTAATTAGTTTATTACTACAGTTAACTTTTTTTCTAAATCAAGATGTCACAACTTCTTAAACTGGTTACTTTATTATGAAAGTAACAGATAAACCAACTCATACTAGTTTAGGCAGAACATGTGAATTCATAAGGATATAGGGGTATCTATGAGAACTCAGAGGTGAAAACACACATGAGTCTCAGGAAGGAAGCAGCACTGACGGGCCTTTAAACGTCTGGACTGTCTGTCTTTCCACCTCTCCCCTCTGCTCCTACCTCTCTGCTTCATTCTTTCCTTCTCTCTCCAGAAGATTCTCTCCTGCTTCTCTGTGAAAAGTGTCCTGCTCACAACTGCCAGGAGTGTACTTTAAAGATCCAGGCACCCCCAAGAGAATGACTCTCTTTCACTGGGTCCCGCTTCAAAATTCCCAAGGAAGGGACTTTGACGGGCCCAGTGAGAGTTAAGCCCCCTGAGGCAGACCAATCACTGAGAGCTGTGGGCGGGGCTGCACGTTCCCACGGGTTAACTGAACAGCAGGCGCCAGACTCAGGGGGTGTGGCTGCTAAGGGGAGATGGTTGTGAACCGGGCAGACCCTCAGAAGGTGTCCCATCCTCCACCCCACAGCATTTACGCCAGGGGTGAGGGGCACTTGCTTCCGAAGCTTCTGTGGTCTGAGAATCTGGCACAAAAAATGGCACCAAGAGCGAGCCATGAAAGATTCATTAAATGCCTGCCTCTCTGTGATGGAAGCCATGCCAGACCTCGTTCGTGCTCGTCATTAATTCAGACCCAGGCTGGGCTCTTTGGCTCAGAGCTTTCAGCTTAAAACAGATGAGCTTGGATGCACACTCAGCCCATGGCTGTCTGCAGGTGATCTGTGATGGTGCTGGCTGGCTTCTCCCTGGCAGACCCTCATGTCAAAGGCATTGCCAGTTAACAGATTCTACGCAGCCCTAACGGCCCCTCGGAGGACATTTGGGGCTCCACATGTGTAGTTAGCACCTTTCTTTGCTTAATTACAGCCTTATGGGTATCTCTACGCCCTCTTTTTACTCTGCCTGCTGAGATGCTTGCTGAAAGCCAAGTGCCACCTGCCTGGCTCCAGGGAAGGTTAATGGTGAGACCTTCCGTCAAGCAGAGAATAAGCTTCTACCCCCCAGGGAGAAGTGGCTGGCGGGAGAGGATGGGGCCAGCACCAAGTGGGAAAATTGGCTCTGGGTTCCCTGCCTCTCCAAAGTCAGGTCTTTACCGAGGAGTTTTCTTTTGTTCTTAGAATAAAAACAGGAGCTCACGTTACTGAGCTCTTGCTGTGTGCCTGTCACTTTGTTTGGTGGCCAGTCTCCAAGATAGCCCCCAGTGTCCTTGCTTCCTGGTACCCTTGGGTAGTCCCTTCACATAATGAACCAGAGCTGACCCATGAGACCACTGGCATAGCCCAGGAGGGACAGTATGTGACTGCTGAGAGTAGCGTCTGTCTTGGCCTCTTGGATAGCTTGCTCTGGGGAAAGCCAGTTGCCACATTGTAAAGATACTCAAGCCGTCCTCTGGAAAGGCTGATGTGCAGAGACAGAGGCCTTCCACCTACAGCCAGCACCAACTTGCCAGCCACGTGCGTGAGCCTTCTTGGAAGTGGATGCTTTAGCCCTGGTCGAGCTTTCAAAAGATCCTAGCTCCCAGATTGTCTTCTGACGCCCCAGACATTGTGAAACAGAGATAAGCTGTCCCAATTGAGATCCATCTGAATTGTCCAGGCAAACTGCAGGATAGAATAAATGATTATTGTCGTGTTAAGCCATTAAGTTTTGGGGTAGATAGTTACATCGTAATAGACCACTACCATGCTCTATTTATGTGCTACAGCATTATTTCATGTCGTCACACAATAGTCTATCAGATGGATGTCAGTCATTTTACAAGTGAAGGAAGTGAGGCATAGAAAGTTTTCTCACTTGCTGAATACAAGTCCACACAGCTAAATACCATCGCGGTTGGTGTCCCATCCATGTGCCCTGAGTACTCTTCCTTCCACTCCTTGCCATGTCCTTCTGCAAGTACCTGCAACTCTCCATCAGAAAGTTTCCTCTCCACCCCAGTATGGGGCAGGTCAGAATTGCCAGCAGATAATGCTTGCAGGAGCAGCCCTCAGCTACTGAAGCATATGATGTGGCGGATTAAACCCCCAGCCTCCTTGCCTTCTAGGTGGGAGCACTCTTAGTCGTGTTTTACAAGGTCTCAGATTCCCTACTGGGATCGTGTCTCAGTTGCCCATAGTGGAAATTTGATTGATAATACAGCTTTTATCTGCCACCTTCCTCTTCCTGTTTCACTCCCTACTCTCCAGCAGGACTCTTGGTCCCCTCCCAGATTAACTACTTGTGTTCAGATCCTTGTCTCACCGTCAGCTTCTGGAAGGACCCAGAAGACAGCTAGGAAGTGGCAGTGCTGGCTCCCAAGCTAGCTCTCTGAACCATGACACCATGGAGCCTCACACAAGTCAAATTCCTCAGCATCAGAGATTCTAATTTTCAAATGCAAATAGACCCAGCGGTTAATAAGACTTTGGAATTATCTGCTGTTTGGGATTAGCCGCATTTGTGATCTCTCCATTCGTGTAAGTTATGGAGAATTCACTAAGTAAATATAAGGCAGGGGGATATTACTCAGTGTTGGTGTGTGTTTTACTCCCTTGTATCAGGTAGTCAGGCTTGTACTTGAACTCAGGCTTCATGTGTTCGGAGCCCAAGGGATGGAGTTAGCCCGGAGAGCAGAGCTGACGCCTCTGGGGGTCAGCCAGGGATTCCTCCTGTCTTAGAGGGTTGTGAGCTGGAGCAGCCCAAAGCCCTGGAGAGCAGCAGTGAACAGTTTCCACATCAGTCAGCTGGAACAGAACAGCCCGGGCTCATTTTTCTCCTTCTCATTTGCTCTTTTGAAAGCATCCATGTCTTTGGCAGCCTCAGCAGGGTTGACCAGAAAGCCAGAGGCTCTGAAAGAAAAAAAAAAAAAAAAATCCACCTGGCTCCAGAGAAATTTCCAAGCTTTGCATCCTCCTCTCCTAAGAGCCCTCAGCTCTCACTCCCTCTATCCTCCTGCCCACTGGCTTCCCCCAGCCGAGCTCAGGCCTCTTCTCCCTAATTTGGGAACAATCTCTCTTCTCAGAGATACCACATCTCTGCCCACTCATCTCCCTGCCAGTGAGGCACAGAGGAATGCAGTCTTCCTGCCCATCACCTCCTCTTAATGCCACTTCCAGAGCCTCCCCAGGAATGCTTTTGCCTTTTTCTTAAAAATGGAAAGGAGTGAGTAGAAGGAAAAGTCACGGTGGAAGATGTGTCTATCTAAAGGACCTGTCATCTAAGTTAGCATCTCCAGTACTATCTTCCACAGGCACCTAGTGCCTGGAGACATGTTAATAGGTATTTATAGTCAAGTAAGTTTGAGAAATACTGCACATGAAACCTATTCTTGAAGATTAACAATGCATATTAGCATATTAAAGACTCAGATATGTCCTGTAGTCAAGAATTTTAGCCCAGTATTTTTCAAAAATGTATAACTGCACATTGCTCCCAGTTTTAAAGACAGAAGACCTATTAATATCTGGTCAAGCACTCATGTTCCATGAAATAGCTTAGCAATCGTTATCCTAAATCTTACAATTATTGCCTGCAAGAGGATTTTCCTAATCCCCGTTCATGCTGGGCATCTTATGTTTGTGAGATAATAAAACAGACAAAGCCATTGTTCTCCAAGTACCTGCCAACCTTTCCAGATGGCTGAGAAGATTAAATGAACATATGAGTGTTAGGTAGAGTCTAAAGTATCACAGATATCTGTTACTATTACTGCTTATAAACTCTCAATTGTAGTTTTGTTTGTAAGGATTGCTGATGAGGGAACGTCTAACAACTGCAGCAGTTTGAGTACCAGAAAGTAGGCACTGACATGCAGGATGTGTCAGATGTGTATTAGGGAGTGCTCTTGGTGTCAACAGCTGAGGAAAGGAGAAGGAAACAGGATTGGGCAGAGGGAGAAGTTGGGCTATGATGCATCCTAGTGACAGTTTTTGTCACCCCCAGGGGGCATGCCAGAGCTAGACTGGCCATTCAGAGCTGGCCTGAGCGGGGGGAGGACTTTTCATTGATCAGTCACTGGATATACCCACCTCTGGAAGGTGGCTTGGCAACTCCTGCATTGGGCTACCACCAGTTGGGGGAGTAAATTCTTCATTCCTGAAGGAGGACATTCCTGAAGGAGGACTTGGGTGGTACCTCGTCGTGTCCACTCAGTAACATTCCACGAGGTTCAAGGAGATGAGTGTTCCGTGCCTGACCCCTTTTAGAACATCAATTGGCAATCCCATCACTGACCCTTTATTGATTTGGGAAGTTGATTAATGTCTTGCCTTTTGGAACTGACCTTTCAGTATTGAACAGGCACATTTGCAGAGAGACTGCAGATCAAAACCTCGCCTTGATGTATGTTCACTGGGGAATGCTAGATCGCCCCGTCAGTGGAGCCATTTCCCTCTCTCAGCTGGCTCAGGGCTTCTGGGGGTTTTTTCTCTCATGGGAAGAATGTTGCCTTCTTTGTAGGCAGTTGTGCTGGGTATTCTCCAACTTTGTCCGCTCTGTTCTGGACCTCCACGGACAGCTACAATGGACTCCCTTGCCATCTAGCTTCTATTTGGTTCAGCCCATGGGAGGCACCAGTAGGAGAGTGGGGGAGCACAGAGAGGTGCGAGTGCTTCTTCTCAGCAACCTCTGTTCCTTTAGCCAAAGCCACAGCTCCTATCAGCCTTCTCTCTTGGAGCTACAGCCCTTGTTAGTTCACGTAACTCCTCCTTCCACTCCCATCCAGGCCTGGGTATGGGTGAAGGGAAGTAGCCTCCCTCTGCTGTGTGCTGGGATGTGTTTCATTGTTCTTTCCTGGCTTATCTTAAGCCTCCCTTTATAAACTGTACTTTCACAAATGTCTCCCTATTCACCCCTACTGAGATTTTTTTTCCCTGCTGGAACCCTGACTCTCTAAATAATCCCATTAGTGTTTCTTGTACATCCCTCCCTACCTGTTGTCCAGAGATGAAGAGGCTTCAGCCAGGCTCTCACAAGACTCCTGAAAGACCAGGAACCAGAGAGGATCTGTATGTCCTGGTTCATATGTGTGTGTGTGTGTGTGTGTGTGTGTGTATGTGTATATGTGTGTGTGTGTATATATATATATAAAATTATCTGTGCCAGGTCTTAGTTGTGGCACACGGGATCTTCATTGCCGCATGCAGGATCTTTATTCGCAGCCTGTTGGGTCTAATTCTCTGACCAGGGATTGAACCCAGGTCCCCCTGCATTGGGAGTGCAGAGACTTAGCCACTGGACCACCAGGGAAGTCCCTGTATGTCCTCGTTCTTGGAGATGGACATTGAGGTCCCTGCAACTCAGCACTCCAGACTTTTCTCCCCTTCCTCTCTGTTTTATCTTGAATCATTGGCGTTACGGTTCCAAACTTGGGTCCACTCACGTATGCGCAGTAAAATCAATCTACTGACACCGGGTTGTGGTGAAGGAAAGTACAGTGTTTACTGTAGAGCTCCAAGCAAGGAGAATGGGCAGCTCATGCTCAAAAGACCTGAACTCCCTGCTGGCTTTCAGGGAAGGGGTTTTAAAGGCAGTGTGAGGGAGGGGCTGCAGGGGCATGATCAGCTCATGGATAATTCTGGGGTCGGTCAGCATCAAGGTGAAGTTTCAAACATCATTAACCTTCTGGTTTCAGCCAGTCTAGGGTCTACATTCTTGTGGTCAGTAGTTTTCATCTGGAGGGGGTCTGCTTCCTGTAAAAACAACTTAGAAATGTGTGTCAAATCTTTAAATATATCTTTCAGGGAACTGTGAGTTTGGTGATTCTGCCATGTGACGGATTTATAGTTTAAATTGTTACCAGTTTCCCAACCCAGCAGATATTCTTTGTTTCTACATCTTCAGGTTTCCTAATCATTAACTCTTGAGTCAGCCTGGGAGGCCTGGGAGACTAAAGCAAAAGTCTTTTATTTCAAAGGACAGAGACACGGGCTTGTACATGGTCCCATCAGGACAGTGTTTCTCAACCATTTTAAAAGGCATGCTGTCCATTAATAATCATTAAAATTCTGCTTAACATGCATCTCCTCCTTGACCCTCCCATCATGTTATTCTCGACAAATGTTTGTGGAAAGAAAGAATAAGTGTCTCTGAGTTCACATCCCTCACTTCCAAAATGAGGGGAAATGACTTTCCTAAAAAGCTTCTAAAGTAACTGTCATTATTACCACAATTTCACAAGGGTGGAAATTAAGGCTCAGAGAGGCTGAGGAAGTTGCTCAAGGTCACACAGCTAGGAAAGAGAAAGATCAGAATAGCCTGGGGTTCTTGTTAACTGTACCACTGTCCCCTACCCTTCCAGAGGAACGCACAGAAACCAATGTACCCTTGAACAGTGGGGAAATGAGATTTCTAAACCAGACAGATATAGATTTTTTTAAAAATCTTTTTAACTATCCTCTGAAAATCCACATCAGAAGTCTGCCCTTAAGTTCCTCTAGGGTCTGGGTAGATAGATGCTGCTTCTCATTCCCATCATGGCCCCAGAAGTCCATCATCATGTGGACCCTTGGCCTGTCCTTGCAGTGATTCCAAGGCCAAACCTTACCTCCCTGTAGCTTTGATTTAAATGGTGAATCTCTGGGCTACTGAGAGGTGACAGAACATATGTGGCTTGTAATTTGAGCTACCCCGATTATAAAGGGGCACGTTTCTAACGCTCTCAGAGCTTCAGTTTCCTCACTGTAAAATGGGGAAAAATATTTACTTCACAAGGTGACCATGAGAGGCAACTGAAAAGAAAAAAAAAAAAAAAAAACCCATAATACAGTGCCTGGTGCCAAGGAGCTGCTCAGTGTGTATTGAATCCCATCTCCTCACCTCCCACGAGGTCCCCACCACTTCCCAGGGGTCAGCAGAGCATCACCGTCCTGAGCGGGGTATCAGGAGGGAAGTGGGGCTGCTGCTGATTTATAACCTGGCTGTGCGTGTTGCGTTACATATCAGCTAAGGTGAGGAAGGCAGTTGTGTCAGGCCCTGTGTTCCCTGGGGCACGTTCCAGCAGGTCAGGACGGTGTTAGCAGAGCTTGAGCAATCCCAGCGTGCAGTCCCACAGAGCCCCATCAAACCTGACAGCCGCCGTCTGATGTGAATTACCTCCAAAGCCACAAGAGCGAAACCATTCCCGGGAAGTCATTCTGCAAGGGAGTTAGAAACAGAAATGATCCGGAGGAGAAAAGCCCAGCCTTTGGTGGGGGCAGATTTAGTACAATGAATGCCAAGCATTTCCTAGTTCACAAGGCCCTGTCAGACTCTGTGTGCGGAGGTGGAGGTGGAAGGGTCTAGAAATTGTTTAGTTACAAATGGTGATAACCTGTTCACATTGGCTGCTTGTAAGACAATATGAAACCACCAGACTTATGAGGAGGTGGGAAGCAGACACCTCTCAGAACAAAAGTCTACAGAGTCTTAAAATTTGCCATTAAAGTAACTAAACTTCCAACTTTCTCATCTCTGCTTCTTGTTTCAAAGAGAGAGAAATATTTGAATGGCACATAGCCAGGCAATGTTCACTCCTTGTCTAGTCGGGGGTGGGCTTGCATAGGTCCACTGTGACTGCACGATCTTCCTTCTCCTGAGACTGAAGGAAGCCAATTCTCATAGAAGGATGTAGGTGAATTGTCCAGAATCTCAAGACCTGTCTACAAAAATAAGCAAATTCTTCAGCCTTTCCCATTTACATCTGGCTCCTTTTCTGTTTCAAGTTAGTGAATACTTTACCATCTGCAAGGAGTTTTCTAGAACCTCTTTTAGTTTCCTGACTGTGCCAAGGTCATCCTGCCTTAGGGCTTTTGAATATTCTGCCCCTCTTCCTGGGAAGCCTCTTTTAGCCCTGGACCCCGCTGTTGGCTGGGTTTCCCTCTTTATCTTCAGATCTCAATGTCATATCCTCAGTCAAGTCTTCATAGACCCTCCACTAGCTCACTCACACTCATCAGTGTCACCCTCTGGTGGTATTCTCCGCTTTTCCTTCACAGTGTTCATGGCAAATGGAATGGCCAGTTCATTGCTGGAATTATTTAATGTCTGTCCCTTTGACTAAAGCTAAGCTCTGCAAGAGCAAAGGTTGTGCCTTCTTATTCACCACTTTATCTTTGCTGTCTGTTACATTGCCCAGAGCAGGTAGGAGTTTGCTGTGTGTTTTGACTGTTGCACCGCTGAGTTCATAAATCCTCCAAATAACCCTCATCTTTAGTATCTTCACGTTCCCCATAAGGATACAGGCTCAGAGGCTGCCAGTGCCAAGCCTGAAGCCACACAGCTGGGAAGCTGCAGGGCCAGGCAGGGCATCCATGAGACACAGAAGCCTGCACCCTTTCACTACCCCTTGCTGCCTCTTCGATAGACCTGCGACATCTCATTTCAAGATCCAAATCCCCGCAAGTGGTCAGGGTGTCCATATACACATATGGCATTTTTGCTCAGGATTCCAAGGCCCTTAGGAGCAAAGGTTCTCAGTCTCAGTCTGCTAGCCTGCACACTTGATTCCGGGCACCCCAAACCCAGGCATCTAGGGAGCATGTTAAAAGCCCCAAGGGCTGGTCCCATTTCTAAGAATTTGACTTAGTAGGGGTGGGTGAGGCTCCAGTGCCTGTCATGTTGACAAGCACCCCCTTAAGTGATTCTGATGCACACCAAGGATGCAAAACCTAGGGAATGTGGTACCTACCTGATTTTTCTGTTTTGACCATGATCACCTGGAAGAGGTTGGTGGAGCGAGATCTGAACCTTGCTCCAAAGAAAAGCTAAGCCATCTTTTTATTTAAAGGGAAATGCGTCCAGCTCCAACAAGACAGCAGGAAAGCGAGTGGATTGTTTGAGTTGCTGGGATGAGGACAGGTTCTTTCTTGCCTGGCTTTGGCAGCCTGCTAGTGCG
Organism: Hippopotamus amphibius kiboko; assembly: GCF_030028045.1. Lineage (NCBI taxonomy): Eukaryota > Metazoa > Chordata > Mammalia > Artiodactyla > Hippopotamidae > Hippopotamus > Hippopotamus amphibius. The sequence continues at coordinate 18,158,433 of NC_080198.1, forward strand.
GTACCTTGGAACAAGTGGACCTCACAAGGAGACTTATGGGCTCCAGCATCAGCTTGTAAATAAGTCATACAGCACAGCTGGGTCTCTGGCCTCATAAATATTGACCAGCTGTGATTAAACCATCCACTCCACGTCACATTATCTAGTGCGAAAGCTCCTTTATTAGGGTATTAAATAACCATGAGGCTGTGCCTGTTCTGTGCAACCACATTCCTCATGAAGTACAAGGCTCCAGCCAGGTGACATCAGACCAGGCAGGTAAAAGAGAATCATCAATTCCATCAAACACGTTATTCACGAAGCACTTGCTACATGCCAGGCATTAGGCTTGGTGTTAGTGTATTACAGTGAAAACAAGATGTTTTAATTAGTCAGGAAAATGTGTTAAAAATAAATTCAGCTCTGTAAAATTACCAGGAATGAAGTCAGAGAAGGGTGTGGAAGAGAAGGAGCCAGAGCACTGCTAGGATAAGCCTTTATTGGAAGATGCTGGGTGTATTCGTTTCCCAGGTGTAGAAATTAGTGAAGATACTTACATGGAAACAAGCAGAGTGTGCTCTAGCAAGGCAGTCAGTCCCCATCACTTGCAGAGACTCAAAGACGGGCAGAGGAGAAGGAGAGCTTTCTAGTGGAAAAAAGAGAAGGCGTCACGGGTGTCTGATTGGAGAAGAGCTGCATAAGGAAGCTCTCGATGGGTTAACTAGAAGTGGGACATCCTATGTGATTGGTTAGCGTGCATATTTGACTTTCCCTGGTTTCTTTTTCTAGGTTGGAAGCAGGGGCATAAATGAGGGGTGCTGCCGTTTACTAATTGGGCCCTGGTTATTTGGGGCCAATTGTTACAGGAGTTATTTTTTGGCTTCCTGGACTAGTTGCTACAGATAATAGTCAAAACCTTCTGGACTAGTTACTGTGGATGGTAGGTTGGCTTCCTGGACTGGTTGCTTCAGGTTATGGGTCAGAGTTCTACTTAAATATATAGTCTGGCCTTCGTCCTTTTGTATTCATTCTCTCATAGAGCCACCATAACAAAGTACCAAAAAGGGGTGGCTTAAAAGAACAGAAATGTGTTCTCTCACAGTCTCTGTCCCCGTGGTGCCATGGCCATCTTGCCTCTGTGCCTCTGTGTCTTCGCTTGGCATTCTTCTCTGTGTGTGTCCCTGTGTCTCCTCCTCTTCTTAAAGTGACACCAGTCATACTAGACTAAGACCCCACCCTAGTCTCATACGCCCTCATCTTAACATGATTACATCTACAAAGAGCCTATTTCCAAATAAGGTCTTTTTACAAGTACTAGGGGTTGGGACTTCAACATATATTTTGGGGGGAAACAATTCAACCTATAATATAGGGGATACAGGAAATAATACAGGGTTGTAAATGCTGTGGTAGGAGGTGAGGGAAGACCTTGGGAACAGGATGAAGAAGGGCTTAACCTGAGTTTAAAGGAACCTTAAGGGCCTCGTGGAGAAGATGACATCAAAGTGGAGATCCCATGAATAAGTAGACATTAGCTCAGCAAAGTGAATCCCAAGTAGAGGAACAGCGTATACACAGATCAGGAGGCAGGAAAGAGAGTGGCATCTTTATGAAATTATAGGTAGTTCAGCCCAGATGGAGCATAAAGAATGAGAGAATAATAGCAAGAGAGGAGCTTGGTGATGGAGAAATGGGACTGTGCAAATTGCAAGTTTCCTGAACACCATGGAAACAAGAGGAGTACACCAAAGAATCTTTTATTTGTAGGAATCTTTTTCTTTAGCTGAAATATCTAAGATTCATCATTTACATGTACAGTGCATACTGCTAAGCTTGGTGATCTAAAAAGGACCTGGGTGGGAAGCTTCTAGAACTGATATAAAATGAGAGGGTGATTGTTCAATTCATTTTTGTGTACCTACTGTACACTGGCCATATAGCAGGAAGCAGAAATCCACATTGCACCTGCCCTGTTGGCTGTTATAATTTAACGTGGGGGGAAAGCAAGGCATTAATCAAATAATTCCTGAAATAAATGTTTGATTACAAGTTTACATAGGGATATATCTGTAAGATTAGATACTCAGGATTTTTCCCTTTAAAAAATTCACAGTGGTTTAAACACAATAGCAGTTTGATTTTTTTCCTCTCATAAATAAAATCCAGAGATACCTGGTATAGTCTCTCTGTAGTTATCAGGGACCCAGTCCCTTTCTGTCCTTTGGGTCTGCAACCCTCACCATCTCATGGTCCAAGATGGCTGCAGAAGCTCCAGCCATCAGGTTCACATTCCAGGAAGGATGAAGAACAAAAGGACATAACCCTTTAAAGAGCTTTCCTAGAAGTATCAAACAATCAAGTACTCTTTACTTATCCTCCATCAGAACCCAGTCACATGGCCACATACCCAGAAAAGCTAGAAAATGGACTTTTAATTGGAGTCATTGTCACCCCAAAATAAAACCACAGTTCTGGAACCAAGGGAAAAGGGCAGAATGGATATTGGGTGGGTAGCCAGCTGCTTCTACCACATGGGCTATGAAGCAAAGAAACCTCATTCCATGAGAAAGTGATGCTAATACTGAGAGACACAGGATTAGGGGGCTTTAACCAAGTTAAAAGGGGAGGGAATGTGGGGCCCCCCATAAAGCAAACAAAGGCTATTATATTTGGACCACAACTGGGAGGATCAAGTTCTGGAAGATAGAAAAGGAGAAGTAGGCAGAGGCCTAATGATGTAGGGCCTTGTTTAAGATTTAGGCCTTTATCCTAGTATCCTGGAGCTTCTAAAATGTCTTCAGCAGGGAATGCGGTCGCCTGATCAAATACATGTGTTTTGAGCACGTATGTTGCACATAATGCCAGGCCCTGGTGATCCAGGGAGATGTGGTATCACTGTGCTGGTGGAGTCTCATTTTTCAGGAGGGCGACCTCATCCTGGATTAGAACTTATAGATCCGTGTACCCAGCTGTGTGCAGGGAAGTATGGGTGTCAGGGAAGGGTTAACAGCAGAAACGACTCTTGAGGGTTGAGTATAGTTTCAGCAGGATAAAAGGGAGGCCAAGGGCATTCCTGGCAGAGTTGGGACAAAGGCTGCAAGTGTCCAGTGGGAGGATGTGCCAGTAAGGGTTATTCCTGGAGGCAAGTCAGGAGATGACACTTGAGGTCGGGCAGGGGTCACATCACTAAAGGCCTTATGTATCAGCCTCAGGAGCTGAATGTCAGGGGGTCATGGAAACGTGTTCTGTCAGGGAATGACACTCCATGAGCTGAGGTCTAGAGCATCAGTTCTGGCATCAGCATGCAGAAACGCAGCAGACATCATTGCATAGTTTCTTGAAGAATCTCCTCTTTATGCGCTTGAACTTCTACCTGTTGGGATTGTGACTAATTTTATCATTGTAGGCAGGCACCTACTCTACTCCTCCTTCTCCCTGTGAAATAGTAAGATTCAAGTCTACAGTCCTGTATTTGACTTTCCAAAATCCAGAAAACCCTGGAACCTGAACTTATTTCTTTTCTTTTCTTTTTCTTTTTTTTTGGCAATTCATTTGACAGCCAGACTTGAACCTGACCTAAACTTCCCCTGTTGCCCTCATCTGGTATGAAGTGATTAATGGTCTGTTTAGCTCACTTAGTGTGAATATTTATGTTTTGCTATGTAGAAATATTAATGGCTTTGATGACAAGTATTAAATAATAGATTGTATATGTACAATATAGTATTTCTAATATCAAAATTTCAAATTCTATCATATATCCGGCCCGAGAGTTTTAGATGAGGGAGTATAGTCCCTGTGTGTAAGCAGGAAGGTCTGACCACTGCAGGAAAATTTGCTCTAACTAGGGGGTTGAACTTAGAGATTGTTTTAGCGGATAAAAGGAAAATCTACTGGATGCAGGAGACACTGAACTTATGGGACCTGTATTTCGTTGGGTCGTAGAAGCTATAAAATAAATAGGTTCAAAGAGAGTTTTCCTACCTTTATGGATGATAAATCAATAGGGGGTTAATGAGGAAGGCTTGGGGCTACCCAGGACAGAGCCATTAACTATATGAAGTTAATGTCATGGCGAACAACTAGCATCTCCTTCCACAAGGCCAATGGCATTATTGTTTTTAATAATAATAATTTATATGTATAAATGCTTTAAAGTATATCAAGCGTTTTTGCAAATGCTTTCACCTTTCATTCTTGTAATAACCATGACAGATGGATATGTTGGCATTTCCCAGTCTACAGCAAGGACTCCAAGGTCAGAGGAGGTAGGTGACTCATTCAAGGTCATTCAGGCAACATTTACACACAGGGCCCAGATTAGGTCCTTGTGATTCTGAAATCTATGGTCTTAGCTTCAACAAGCAATAACATTCTTAGCTGAAAAGTGACGTTAAAAAAATAAAAATAAAAAAGGTCTGTCTTCTACCAAGGGCCAGCCCAATAGATATCATCTCACAAGCCCACTCCAACTCAGTGATTGTAGCTGAAAGACAGTCAGTTGTGGATTTCAAGGCTGATTTTAGATTTTATGAGGACTGTCTATTCGATGAGAGGTGAAAAGCATGGGGATCTTTTTTAAAAACACACAGCCCTGGACTCCTTTCCCTAAAGACTCTGGTTTGGTAAATCGGGAGCTGCGCTTGCCAATCTGTGTGGTTTAATGAAAATGTCCAAATAGTCCAAAGTAAGGAGGAGAGTGACCCTCCCCACACCCCATTTGCTCGTTATTTCTTTCCTCTCTCTCTCATGCAAAATCTGTTCCATTCGGCCCTCTGGGGCTCAGAAAGGACAAACTCAATTCCTGCGTTCATAGGGTTTCCTTGCCCTTTTGCTCTCAGTAGCTTCCAGCAGAGACTGGAAAGTCAGAGGAGAGTGAGGTTGGGCTGTGCCTTTTCCTGGCTCCCTCCTGGTGGTTGGCAATGGCTCCTCCCCTCCAGCTACAGTTCTTGGCAGCCAGCCTTCTCTGACCCCACGCCTCTGTCTGCAGGGCCTTAACCATTCCTGTCCCTTGCCACTTCAAGCCAGGAAGTTTCCCTCCCATTGCTTGCTGTGTCCCTTAGTGATTTCCCCAGACCTTGCCCATATCCTGATAAACAGTAAATGCTTCCCAGTGACCTTCATTGCATGTCCCACTATTTCCTGTGCAGACCCTGCCTGATAGACACCAACTCCTCTTTTTATTTATGCCTGAATATTCTCAAGCAAATCACTGTGCATCTCAAATGCCACTCTCATACTCAGCAAAACAGTAACTCCCTAATATCGTCTACTAGCAGTCATCCATATATTTTAAACGCCCCACTGGTGTCTCTCATCAGTTAGCTTTGGAAATCACTGGCGTAGCTCACTTTGGAGGGGTCTTTCCAACTGAAATAATCTGCCTCTTGACTATGCAAAGAATATCCCAATTTATAGATTTGAGTCAGTCTCCACCTGGTGGCAGGAAAGCTTGCCTGGACTACGGGCTGGTAAATTAGAACCTGGTCCTCAGCGAGGTGAAGTTGCCATGGAAACTGCTTTAGCACATTTAGGATGTGGTTTGTGCACCGAGATGTGTCTACACCAATAGGCCGGCAGAAAAATCAGGTAGATGCTGAACCAAAGAATCTACCCAAGTACATATCTTCTTTCCTACGGGAATGGAATGGCCCGCTCATCGGACCAAAAAGACAAGTTATTATTCCATCCGAGCCCAGGGACATGCCCTCTCCCAAGTTTCTCAAAAGAAATCTCTCCCAATATTTGTCATAGGGAGTCATGTCCCTTTCTTGAATCTTACCTTAGACCAAACTTGTAGTTACATGTTTTCGTCTTTGAACATTTGATTAGATTTTTCAGGTTTAAGATCAAAAAACATCCATGAACCACTCCTTGGAGCCCCTCCCAGAAAGAGGCAAGTTGTGGAATCTGGCCAGTTGGAAAGGCAACGGGTTGGCAAGATGGGATGACTGGACCCAGCTCTGCACCTAAGTGGCTGGGTGTGTGAGCAGGTTACTGCCTGTCTCTGGGACAGAGCTGCGCCTCTGCCCTTATTCTTGGGACTTCAGTCTCCGTGAGTTTTAAGAAACCATTTCATCCTCACCGTACTAAATTCCAATCCTGAATGAAGAGCTTGGCCAGCAAAACTCCATTCAAATTTAGAGCCGCAGAAGTTGGCTGGGGATCAAAGTGCCTCATTTTTTATAGACAGTCACCTGGGGCATTTGACTGGTATTTAGTGTGTTGGTTCCAGGCAATGATTTCCATGTTGGCTTCTACATGAAAGAACTTTCCACCGAGGCAGGTGATTTATATTATTCTGGTTTTCAAAGTAAATCCTTCAGTGATCAGCCTGCTAAAACCTAAATGACCTTTAGAGCTTCACTGGTCACCCAGCTGCCCCACCGTGCACTTACCACTTAAGAGCAACCTGGGATGTACGTAGATATGGATTTTTGCATGTAGGCACTTGAGCAAGGAAATCGGGCAGGACTTGAGCTGTAGAGAACATTTAAGGAGAAAGGATCACCTATCAACCAAAAGCCCACCTAGCTGTTACCTTCCCCCGTCCTGTTAGTTCTTTTCTTTTTTTCAGTTTTAATATTTTAATTGAAATATAGTTGATTTACAATGTTGTGTTAATTTCTGCTGTACAGCAAAGTGATTCAGTTATACATACATAAATAGACATTTTTTCATATTCTTTTCCATTATGCTTAGCATAGAATATTGAATATAGTTCTCTGTGCTATATAGTAGGACCTTGTTTTTTTTTTTTAATTATTGGGTGTGTTGGGTGTGTGTTGCTGCGTGGGCTTTCTCTAGTTGCGGCAAGCAGGGGCTACTCTTCGTTGTGGTGCGTGGGCTTCTCAGTGTGGTGGCTTCTTTAAGCACGTGGGCTTCAGTAGTCGTGACACACAGGCTCAAAAGTTGTGACTCATGGGCTCTAGAGCACAGGCTCAGTAGTTGTGGCACACGGGCTTAGTTGCTCCATGGCGTATGGGATCTTCCCAGACCAGGGATCGAACCTGTGTCCCCTGCATTGGCAGGCGGATTCTTAACCACTGCACCACCAGGGAAGTCCCAGTAGGACCTTGTTGTTTGTTCATTCTCTTAGTTCTTAATCAGCAACTTTGCGGTCTCCCATCACTTCTACCTGGGCGGCCACAGGTTACTTCAGCTGATGAGCAGTAGCGGACTTGGGAGACAGGAACACTGTGCCAAGACCTGCAGTTCTGCGAGAGATCTCGTACTTCAAACCTGTACACACAGGATCCTTTCCCTTTCAGAGGATGTGCAGAGGATCGTGTAGCAACAGTTATTTCAGGAGTCCCCCTCCAGCAGAGGCAGGGACAGAGTCAGCGGCCTGCTTGAGGCTGATGGTAGCGGGGGGCTTATACAGTGTGGATTCCAGACGTCACACCTAGAGATCCTGGAGGCTTGGCAGAGCCTAGGGAGTATGCATTTTTAATAAGTCCCTCCCCCCTGTGACCAGCAGTTGCCGGAAAGCAGCTTGAGGCCTTCCATCCTCTCCTGGTGATCTGCCTTGAGTTCAGAAGTGAGGCATGTGTCTGTGACTAGAAGCCTCTGAATTTGCCAGGCAAGTCAAAATGATTTACAAGGAGGAAGTCGGTTTTATACCCTTAGATGATGCCATCGAAGCATCAGACATCTGGATCAATTAGGAAAAGTGATGGCTTTACTTTAAGGTAACAGAAGGCCCCCATTAAAATGCAAACATTAGCTGAGCGATTAGTGATGCCAGCAGCCCCCAGGATGCAGTCAGAGGCAGGGAGGGGCAAACACTTTGTGGTTAAGGGATGCTGCCTTGGTGGAGCTGGAGTTTTGACTCCGCCATTTAACTGCCTGTGAGATGCTCAGGCGAGTTCTTTAACTTGGGTTGTTCATCTGTAAAATGGGGCTAATAATTACAACCTTACAGGGATGGTGTGAGGATTTTATTTTTTTTTCTGAAAGATGGTGCATGTCAAGCAATTAGCTCCATCTATATCCCAGGCATTGACCTGGGTAAATGGTATCTGTTCTTGTTTTTGGGTATTGGCAGAGGAGATCGAAGTAACAGAGGATTTATTAATAAATACATTAGTAGATCCCCCACTGCCGGGCCCCCTACCTCCTGTCAGTCCATCGTTCGAACAGCCCCCTTTGCACATCTCATCCTGCTCCACCCACCTGACCGTTCTATTGCCTTCGTATCAAAATCCTACAAGGTCCTACATGCTTTTGCCTCTACTCACCTCTTTAGCTTACCAGTCAGAACCTCTGAAATTTAATATTCCAGCATCATTTCCAAACCCCTTAACTCCCTCCCATCTTTTCTCTTCTTCCCTCTGCATGAAGTCCTCACTCCACCCCACCCCAGCCCTTTGCTCTTCTCTGTTGCCTGACCTACTCCTATTTATCCTTAAAAACTGTAAAGAGGTTGCCTTCCTTGACCTTGACCTCCCGGTTCACCCAGGCAGCGGGAGGGCCCTCCAAAGTGCCCTTGAAATTCCTCTCTCTTGGCACTCTTACAGTGTAACTACTGGTCAACCCCAGCTCTACAGCAGTGGTTTGCACTTCCTGCCTCATTAGAATCAACTGGACTCTCCTGAAAGTCCCAGTGCCTTGGCCTCACCTCCGACTGGCTTAATCACTCTCCCGGGTTAGGACTCGGGCAGCAGGACTTCTTAAAACTCTCCAGGTGATTCCAGTGTTCAGCTGGGCTTAGAAAGCAGCGCTCCAGATATGAGCACCTTAAGAGCCTCAAAAGTGTGCGCAGAAATGCTGACCTGCGATACTTAGCACAGCGACTGCCACACTGTGATCTCCAGTAGACATCTCAGGACGTGTCGGAAGGGGGATTATTGTAGTCCGGAGCTTGCAGAGCTGTGTCGCCATCTGGGAGAACAGGCCGTGCAGAGGTGCTGAAAGGGTGACTCTGAGAGGTTGAGCGGGCCATGGAAGGCGTGGAGGTCAGACTGGGAGGCTGCCTTGTGAAGGCGGAGAACAAACTCTGGCCACTGCCAGCAGCGTGCCTGGGGACGTCCTGGGGAGTGAAAGGCAGGGGAGCGTGAGTCCATCTGGCTGTAACCATACGCAGTTCATTCAGACACGTTTGAACCTCGCCAGCCAGGATGCTTAGGAAGGCAGCATGTCATACGTGATGGGTGGCTCTAATAGGCTTTTAGCCTCTTCATCTGCTCTCCCAGAGAGGGCTGTGGTGTCTTCAAGTCCTGGCAGATGGAGAACCTTCTCATAGCGCTCTGTCCTGGACACACCCTCTAGACTTTCGCCACGACTGTGGGAGGTGGCAAGTGAGTTCTATGCCCATAAGGACATCCAAGGCCTCCAAGAGCCCTTCCTCATCGATCTTCCTCAAACTGGCTTTCCCCCGAGCCCTTAATCATTGAATCTTTCTTGGCAAGAAAATCTGAAAATTAACTGAGAAATTAACCAACCTATTTTCCTGTATAGGCCTGACCCAAAAGAATACTCTATTTTATCCTTCTCCTTGGCTGAAGAGGACAAGTATGTCCTTGTGACATGGAATCTCAAGTTTCCCTTGTCCCAGGGGGTTGGTTAAAAAGCAAAACAAAATAAATCCTTCAGAGGTGGAAAGCCAGGCTCTAGTTGGCAAAGGGCTGGACTAGCTCAATGGGGAGCATCTGAGGGATGAGGGGAGTTTGGATTTTCTGAGTCAGGGGGACTGGGGGTGTCGGTTCAGTGAGCTGTGGGCATCTCTGCCCATCCCCCACTGGAGCCCTGGGAGGGGCAGGACCCCTGTTGGACGCAGTGGCGTTGGAGGATGGGGGTGAAGGCAGGTGCTCTCCCCACCCCCACCCTTTGCACTTTATTCACAAGTGGCGGCTTTTGAATCTTTTGGATCATTTTAGATTTTCAGTTGGCTGTTTTTAAGATGATGGAGAAAAGACCCTGAAGGGGCGTGTGGGGTGGGGAAATCTTAATTCTATTTTGCGCATGTCGGTTAGATACTTGTTGGGAGATGCAGTGACTACAGTTGGTGACCCTTGCTTCATGTTTAGACATACACATCCAGTCGTCCCTCCGCGTCTGTGGGGGATTGGTTCCAGGAGCCCCACAGATACCAAAATCCACGCGTGCTCAAGTCCCTTATACGAGGGTAAGCCAAAAATTATCCGCATGTGAGCTATAGGATTTATAGAAGTTTTAATATAACTGGAGTGTGGATAATTTTTGACTCACACTTGTATAATAAGGCATAGGATTTGCATATAACCTATACAAATCCTCCCTTTAAATCATCTCTAAATTACTTATAATACCAAATACCATGTAAATGCTATCTAAATAATTTCCTGTGCATGGCAAATTCAAGTTTTGCTTTTTGGAACTTCCTGGAATCTCTTATTCTTCCCCCAAGTATTTTCCATCCACCATTGATTGAATCTGGAAGTGCAGAACCTATGCATCTGGCGGGCCCACTGTATTAAGTCATTTCATCCTCACTACAGTCCTATGAGGTCAGTGCTTCTCACTCCTTTTCAAATTTAAGGAAGCTGAGGCATGGAAAGGTTAAATAAGTGTTCGAGGTAGAATAACTAATAAAAGGCAAGTCACCATTTGGTGGTATAATTCCGGAGATTTTTCTTTGTGTGTGTGTGTGTGTGTGTGTGTGTGTGTGTGTGTGTGTGTGTGTGTGTGCGCGCGCGCGCGCGCTGTTAGTGGTAGAGACATGGGGGTAGGGAGGGATGCTGTTTAGAGCCATTGGTCCAGATAATATTCTCTGGAGGAAGGCTACAGATTGAGGAAAGGAAAGGGTCTGGAGCAAGCCTTAGGGACTCCCCAATTTAGACATGAGAATGTAGAGGGGTAGGGGCCAGCCGAGAGAACTTGAGGAGGGCCAGGCAATACAGGAGGAGGAAATTCCAGGCAGCGTGGTCTCATGGGTGTGAAGGAAAGGATGTGTGTCCAAGAGCAGAGAGTGTCCAGTTGTGTCTGAAGCTTCTGGGCTGCCCAGGAAGATGAGGCCTGCGGAGGGATGGGGTGGCAAGGAGGACACTGTGTCCTTGACAAGAGCAGCTTCAGAGGAGGAGAGGGGACAGAGTCCAGTTGCGGGGGTTGGGGAGGGCGTAGGAGGTTAGCAAGTAGTGACAGGGAGGTGACTCCCTTCCAGTGAAAACCCAGTAACTGGGCTGTGAGGGCCCCACGTCACCTGGCATTCTCACCAACCCTCTCCACACAGCAACTTAATTTTTTTCTCACAGAGGCTGTGGCGCATCTTCTTTGGCCCACAGAGAGGGTTGTGTCCCATTGGGTCAACAATCATGACACAACTAAAAAAAAAAAATACCAAGGAAGTGAAAGCAGGAAGTAAAGTATAAAAAAATAATAACAATAAAATGATAAGAACAGGATTGACACACAGACAGCAAAGGTCAAAGAAGCCAAAACTGTCTGGGAAAATGTATCTACCAGTGAATGCGAGTCTTCAAGGAATCAATCAGCAGCTCTTGAAAAACTGTATCTCCTGTAAAAGTGTCATCGAGCTTTCATAGTCACAACGCAGGTGCCGATGGCTGGGCACAGAGTGGATGGCCCGTTAATTCTCATTGATGGTTTCATTGATTGTCATGTCCAGTATAATTAGCCACAAAGATCCTCAATCAATACAGCCCAGGGAAGTGATGAAGCCAATGTATCCTGGACCGAGAATGAAGGGCTGGGCTTGGTCCTGACGGCCACTGGCTCACTGTATGGCCTGGATGTACCCTTGGACTCCCCAGAGGCTCAGTTTCTTTGCCTGTAAGATGGGAAGATAATAATTCAGTGTTTCCCAAAGTGATTTCCAGCAAACTTTAGTTCTTGGGAATGTTAGTGGGATTTTGTTTTGCTTTGTTTTTTAACCAGAGTGTTTAAGCGGTCATATTTGGGCAATACTCATTTTAAACAACTTAAGCAAGACTCTCAGAGCCTGCGGTATCTGAGCATTGTGAATCACTGAGAAGTGGGGTACTGTAGTATACACTTATTTATTCACTTGAACGTCATTATTAAGCAGAGAGCCTATACCATGAACTGTTCTAGGTGCTGGGGACACAGCAGCCAAAGTGTTTGCATCCTAGTGAGTGAATAAACAGACAATCAATCAACAAAGATAAGTAATATGGTAGATGGTGTTAAATCCTATACAAAAACCCCCACAGAAGACTAATGGAATATAGGGGGTGGAAGGCACTACTATTTTATATAGGGAGGAGACAGGACTTTCCTCCTTCATGAGGGGTTGTTTTGAACAGAGACCTGAAGGGAATGAAGGAAGGGAATATAGCTGATGAGGGAAGAGAAGTGATGGCACCCCGCCTAAGGTCACAGCCAACCTTGACATTGGAGCCTTCCCTCTTCACATCTACATAGCCTCTGAGTTTGGATAACCAGAGTTCAGATGACAAAGCCTAACTGTTATAGAGGTATATTGTGCCTTCCAGACTCATCAGCAGGTAACCACCTCCTCCTCCTCCCCCTTCCCCCTCCTCTGTGTTATTATTATTTGATGTGATTCTCAACACTAGTGTCCCACCGGAATATACGAGAATATACAAGAATATACTGGAATTTACAGTGTACTTCCAAGATCACTTGGAAGTACAACACTAATGATATGACATGGGATGACGTGGTGTCATATTCTCAACTGGCCAAGGGGGAGAAAATGAAAAGTATAAATTATAAAATCCTTTTAGAGAAATATTACTTTGCTGCTTTTTTTAAGACCAGATTGTGGTTTATTTAGGAATGAGTTCTCAAAGTCAGAAGATCATGGGCTAGGAGCAATTGACTGTTTGTGTAGTGTTGGGCAATTAGTTGGCTTTTCCGTGCCTTGACTTCCTCATCTGCAAAATAGGATTTACATTGTTTCCCACCTCAATGGCCAATGCATGGATTAATCAATATAATACAAATAAAGTGCTTAGTGCAGAGAGTGCTCAGAAAATGTTAGCTGCTGTGATAATTAATGTTTAATAACTGAAGGAGTTTCCTGAGCGGTGCTGACCAAAGAACCCCCTTTATACATGGAAAAGGATGACACAAAAATAACATCAAATGCTGGGAATTCTAAGTGCTTGCAAAGGGCTCAGGGGTACGCTTCTCGCCTGTACTATATTTTCCACATACTGTGGCTGCCTCCTGAGCATCTGTTCCTCTCATGCGGGGCAGCAGCCACATGCCTTGCCACGTCCTACGCCAGTTGCTTGTTGGGGTGGGGCTGGTCATCCAATCAGAGTGAAGCTCAAGACTCAGCGGGATGGTTGGGAAAAAGGAAACTCTCTTGTTCTCACAGCCCAGGTACTGTAGGGTGTCATCTCTCTACCATGAAGGCAGCCAGCGTGGGCACGAGGCCAACACACAGAGGCAGAGCAAAGAGAATCCCTGAGAAATGAGGCCCTGCCCTGTCTCCCCACCTTCCTGTAGATCAGCTCAGTCCTGAAATCCCCCACTGTGGACTTCTCAGGTCCAGGAGCCAATAAATTGCTTTATTTTAAAGCCATGGTAAATTGGATTTGTCTTTGGCTTTACAGCCCAAAGCATCGTAATTGATACCCATAACTTATCTCCTCAGATCTCCATGACAACCCTGTTTTAAGATGCTTTTATTCCCGTTTTGCAAATGAAGAAACACTCAGAGAGGATGGCTGACCTGCTGTTGACAGTTTAGGAACAAAAGTTTGGTAGAGTGGATTTGGGATTCAAAGATGTGGTTTCCCATCTTAGGTCCATTGTGTATTGGCTGTTTCCTCATCTGTAAAGTAAATATAGTTCTTATTTTGAAAATATTTTCTCCCAAGGTTGACATAGGGAGCTAAACCAAATAAGATTCCTTAGGAGGAAGGCCTTTGCAACTGTAAAGTGCTGTACAAATGCTCGCTATTCCTGCACCTGGAGCCCACAGCTCCAACCTAAAAGTTCAGGGTCTTTGCATTGACCTGTTGCTGGCTGAATGGGCCCAAGATCCAGCTTGTTCTTTGATGCAGATCAATACTCTGGTTTCCTTTTTTATACTAATAATGTGCTTAACAAATCCTTCCTTCACAGCTAGTAAAGATCTAAAGTCAAACCTAGCCCCTGACCCTGTGTGTTATAAATGGGAACTCAGCTATAGGCCAGGTATAGGCTTTGTTTATCAATTGGTTGGCTTCTGACATCCACACACGCATGCACACCCCCAAGACCCCAACGGTTCTGAGCCCAGAGGCCTGTACTATTTTCCATGGGGTCATTGATAGATTTTCTATGTCCTGTTGGCATCCCAAATGTGTATTTTGTAACTTCTGCCTTCAGGGATTAAATAGATAAACATATTTCATTGTGCAATTTTCTCTTGTTAGGAATAACTTTGAGATAAAAGTCCCTATCGTTATTTAGGGTAAAGAAAGTGAAAAACTGTTCATAATTCAGAGGGTGAAAATTTGTTCTTTCCATGAATATACTGGAATGATTTGCCTAAATGATTTGGAGTTGATTTCCCAAATATATTAATCATGAACAAGAATTGTGTTCATCTTTGGACTGTTTATCATATTAGAATAAAGTGCTTGTCAAATAAGACCCGAGTTTGATAAGCCCAGTATACGAGGTAAAAATGAAATAGATTTATTCTTGTTATTTGGGGAATATGTGCTTTATTGTGCACACTTTGCTTCTGGCGATGGAGAAAATTTATCGGCAAGTCTTTTCCTTTCATTTGCCTTGAATATAAAGATTAACTGATGGTTTAACAATCCTGTTCAGGCTATATTTATGAAGGATAGCTGTTCTCACTCAAATAACTCCCAATATTTATTTTAAGTTGTAGCATTATTCATAAAGAGATGATGGCAAGACCTTTAGTCATAAAAGTTGAGATGTATCTCATACTAACAACTTGAAAGGTATGTGAACTGGAATTTCTTTTGTATTAATTTACATGGAAGGGGAAAGTAACAGTAGCCAACAAGTGAAAAAATGAACTTTAGCAATCAGGGTGACTTAATTTGAGCTCATCGGATGCCAAGGCAGTAAAGCTTTGTTTAGAGTGACAGACCATGGCTCCCTGTGGCCACCCTCCGGGGGAAAACCAAGCAGTGGGTGTGATGTTGAGTAGTTAGCTTGTTTTCTTCGCTTTTGATCAAAGGCCCTTAAAATATATTCAAGTTTGGTCGCAATGCCCTTGCAGTCGAAGGCGACCTGTTTACGTTGTCTTCATCAATGTCAACTGTTGGGTTCCAAGGAAGAAGAAATATAACCCAGGTTCAAGGACAAAAACCATTGAGAAATGTCTTCATCTCTGCAAGAAAACCAAAGCATCTCTCCGTTCTGTTTATGAAATGCTTAAGTAATTTTTCTCTGCTGCTGAAAAAAACACACCCCACAGCTGGAACCACTTACAACATAGGTTTGATTGTTTTTTTGCAAATTGAACGATTAATTCAGGCAAACAACCAAAGATTTAATTTAATTTTAAACTGAAAGGGATGGACAGTCATACTGGCTGAATTCCTAGCTTGGCAGACTTTGGGGTCCTGGCAATTAGTTTAGACAATATTGTGACTCCAGTAAGTCCATACTGGGAGGCAGACCAGATTATTTAAAAATGTTTCGGTACCACTGGCCTGACTCTTTTTCTGTGAATATTTTCCTGCTTTAAAATAGAGTACTTGAGGGGGTAATCTCATTCCTATTCCTCTACCCAAGGGCTCTGTGAGTTTGTAATTGCATTTCACTTCCACCCCAGGACAAGCAAAGTGATCAAAAATTGCCAGTAACCACACAGACAGGAATTCTTAAGACTTGAGTTATACCTCCTACAGTTTGGCTAAGTGTGTATGCACAACCAACTTGGTCAACTCTTTTCCTGCCTGCACACACGTTGGAGGCAAAACCGGACTCTTCATGAGCTGTGGAAGGCCAAGCTTACTAGAAACTTTACCCTGAACCACCCCAAAGATGAAGCTAAGGATGACCCAGGTCATGAAGTCAAACATGTGCTACCATCTTTATCCAGCAGCTCTTTGTAGAGGACACCACAATTCCAGGTGGCAGAATGTTCTGAAAGATGCTTTTATCTGATGATGAAGTCTAACTGAACAATGAGGCAGAGAGCAAAAATAGCAAGGAAAAGACAATACGGTTGACCCTTGAACGACATGGGTTTGAATTGCACAGGTCCACTTACATGTGAATTTTTTTCCGTAGTAAATACTTCAGCCGTACATGGCCCACGGTTGGTGGAATCTACAGATGAGGTACTGGGGTTATGGAGTGTTGACTATAAGTTATACTTGGATTTTCAACTGTGCAGGGGTCAGAGGGTTAGGGAACCCTCCCCTTGTTCAAGGTTCAGCTGTACTGTTGATATTACGGCTGCTCTGAGACTTTCTTCCAGGGGAAAGAACTGAATTGCATAGTATCCAAGGGATTCTAGAACTTTCAGCACTTTTCGTTATTTCTTAACAGGTCTGGTCATTTCAAATGACACTGGGGTTTCACCTTATGGCTTTGTTTTTTTTTTCTCTCTCTCTCTCTCTCCCTCCTCCCTCCCTCCCTTCCTTTCCCAACTCTCCACCTTGCTTCCTTTTTTCCTTCTTTTTTTTTTGTAAAATAAATCTTCTCTGATACTGACATCCGTCTACAGTTTTCTCATAGGAATAGATCCAAAATAAATACATGTTGCTTAATGAATATACTTTTAGAAACTGAAACTTAGGCAGTACTGGACTTGTCATAATGCTGCCCCATTCTCTGCATTTCCGCATCCTCTCCTTGCCCAGGCACGTCACGTCCAAACTTCCAGCTCCAAATCAAAGAGCTTTTCCATGAACTTTCTGCCTTCATTTTGTCACACCATGATGATGACTCCCTCCTCTGGATCTCCATGCCCCTGCAGACAATTCCTTGTACACTCCCAGTTGGCAAGTTTTTACACCAAAACTTCATTACACAAGTAATATGGGATAACGTCCTTGCTGAATAATAATGAAATAGTGCAGAAGCAAACAAACCAAAATGGCTGAAGACCCCTTCACTCCCAGAAAAAGCAATTTCAGAGCTCTGGATGTATCTTCCCAAGCTTTCTTCAAGGGATTTACACTCAAATTCACGCGTATCTATCTACATATGTATAGATGGGTTGTTTATATGTATATGGAAGTCATACTTTTATATATTTTAACAGCCCTCTTGAAATATAATCATGTACCATCCTTTTTAAAAAAAATCTTACAAGGATATTCTACATCCTTGTCAACACTTGTTATGCCTTTTTGATTATAGCCATGTTAAAGTGTGTGAAGTGGTATCTCATTGTGGTTTTGATTTTCATTTTCCTAATGATCAGTGATATTGAGCATCCTTTCATGTGCTTATTGGCCACTTATATATTTTACTTGGATCCTTTGTCCATTTTTACATTGGGTTGTCTCTTTATTATCGAGCTATAAGAATTCCTTATATTACTCGCGATTCAAATTTCTTATTAGATAGCTAATATTTTCTTCAGTTTTATGGATTACCTTTTTATTTACTTGGTAAGTGTGCTTTGAAGCACAAAAGTTCTTAATTTTGGTGAAGTCCACTTCATCTTTTTTCTTTTGTCACTTATGCTTTTGATGTCATATCTAGGGAGGCTTTGCCTAATGCAAGGTCATGAAGGTTTCCTCCAAATTTTTCTTCTAAGAGTTTGTAGCTTTGGCTCTTACATTTAGGTCTGTAATCTATTCGTGGTTAATTTTTGTGTATGTTGTAATGAAAAAGTCCAATTCCATCCTTTCTCATGCCGTTCTCTAGTTGTCCCAATACTATTTGTCATTGAGACTATTCTTTTCTCCTATAATCACCTTGGTACCTTTGTCAAGAATGAATTGGCCATAAATGTAAGAGTTTATTTCTGGATTCTCTGTTCTACTCTGTTGGTCTATATGTCTTTCTTATGCCATACCAAACTGTCGTGATTACTGTAAATTTGTAATAAGTTTTGAAATTGGTAAGGGTACATCCTCCAACGTTACTGTTTTTTTCAAAGGTGTTTTGTCTGAGTGCCTTTCATTTCCCGTGTGAATATTAGGATCAGCTTGTCATTTTCTGCAAAAAAAGACAGCAGAGATCCCCCCCACCCAGTGGAACAGTCAGAACACACACATTTCTTGATTAAGGTCTTGTATGGGTGTGGTTCTTGGTGCCCCAAAACCACTTCATTAGTAACATCAAAGAACACTGATCACAGATCACCATAACAGATACGACGATGATGATGGTGATGACTGATGGTAATGAAAAGTTTGAAATATTGTAAGAATTCCCAAAATGTAATACAGAGACATGACGTGAGCAAATGAACAGCAGGAATTTTGATAAGGACCTACATAATTTTTTCATCACTTGCTTTTCACACAACTTGGTGAATGTTTTAAACATATATATATACATGACCATCACCCAGATTGAGATATGGAATATTTGCAGTACCTTAGAAGGCTCTCTAATGCCCCTTTCTAATCCCTGCTTTTCTATAAAAGTAGCCACTATTCTGACATCTATCACCATTGATCAAGTTGCCTTTTCTTAGACTTCTAATAAGTGGAACCATTTAGTATGTACTCTGTAGTGAGTGACCTCTTTCACATACAAGTGGTTTGGGAGGTTTATCCATGTTGTTGTTTGTCTCCTTAGTTTTTTTCATTTTTATTGCGAAGTAGTACTGTATTGTATTTCATTGTTTATTCATTCCCAGTTGAAAGACACTTGGTTTACTTCCATTGGGGGACTTGTAAATCTGCTGTGAACATTCTAGAGCGTGTCACTGAGTGGACATATGCACTCATTTCTGAAAGGCACCTATCCAGGAAAGATGATTGGGTCATAGGTAGGGTTTCCATGTTTTGCCTTGGAAAGTAACGTAAACAGATTTTCAAAGTGACTGAGCCAATTTACGTTCCTACTGGCAACATACGGGAGTACCAATCGCTTACAGCCTCACCAGCACTTGCTATTAATTGTTTGGCATTCTGGAGCGTGGGTGGTGTTATCTCACTGTGCTTACAGTTTTTGCATTTCCCCAATGACTGAAGATGTTTAGCATCTTTTAACAAGCTTTGGCCATTTGTGTTAAACACTTTTGGGAAGTGCCTGTTAATAAAGTCTTTTGTTAATTGTTTTAAATCCGGTTGTCTGTCTTTTTCTTTATGGTTTGTAGGAGCTCTTTATATCTTCTTTTATTTTTTTAATAAATTTATTTATTTATTTATTTATTGGCTGTGTTGGGTCCTTGTTGCTGCACGTGGGCTTTCTCTAGTTGCTGAGAGCAGGGGCTACTCATCGTTGTGGTGTGCGGACTCCTCATTGCAGTGGCTTCTCTTGTTGCAGAGCACGGGCTCTAGGTGCATGGGCTTCAGTAGTTGCGGCACATGGGCTCAATAGTTGTGGCTCAAGGGCTCTAGAGCACAGGCTCAATAGTTGTGGCACACGGGCTTAGTTGCTCTGCAGCATGTGGGATCTTCCTGGAGCAGGGCTTGAACCCATGTCCCCTGCATTGGCAGGCGGATTCTTAACCACTGTGGCTCCTAGGAAGTCCCTATATATTCTTGATATGATTCCTTTGTCAGGTGTATATGTTGTAAATATTTTCTCACAGTCTGCGGTTTGCCTTTTCACTCTCTTGATGTTTTTTAAAGGCAATTTTCAAAATTAAGATATAATTCACATCCAATAAAATTCATCTTTTTAAAGTATACAGGTCAGTGGCTTTCACCATATTCACAAAGTTTTGCAATCATCAACACTATTTAATTCCAGAATATTTCCACCACCCCAAGATGAAATCCCATATCTGTTGCTCCCTCTTTTTCCCTCCCCCCAGGCCCTAGCAACCACTGATCTAATTTTGTCTTAACAGATTTGCCTGTTCTGGGCATTTCATATAAATGGAATCATACAATATGTGGCCTTTTGTGACTGGCTTCTTTTACTTAGCATAATGTTTTCAAGGTTCATCCATGTGGTAGCATGTATATCAGAATTGTATTCATTTTTTAATTGCCGAATAATATTCCATTGTATGGCTATACCACGTTTGTTGGTCTACTCATCAATTGATGGTTTTGTGGGTTCTTTTAATATTGTTTTTTTCTCCTTGATGAATAGAAGTTTTTAATTTCAATGAGGTTCAATTTATCAATTTTTTTAAAATGGACCGTGCTTCATTGTGACCTATTTAAGAAATCTTTGTCTACTTCTGTGACTTACTATTTACATACCTTCACTGTCCTGGAAATCTTCTCACATTGGGATATGGAGGTTTACCTCCTTCTTTCTACTGACTCCCTACAACCTCTTCTCCATTGCTGGATACTGAGTGATGTTTTTCAGTGTGTTACTATTAAAAACAATGCTGAAATAAAAATTCTCACCTATTGACTTTGTGCATGTATTCAAGGAGGCCTTCACTTCCTAGAAATGAAATCGCTAGATCAAAAGTTTATACATTTTCATTTTTGATAGAGCCTACCAAACTGCCTTCCAAAAAAGTCTTCACCAAATATATGTGCTCACCAAGAGGTGGGAAAGTGCCCACTGTGCCACATCTGTGTTGTTATTTCATATTATTCGTCTTTAAAAATGTTTGTCATTCTTATGAGCATAGTGATGTTTTCTTTAGAACATTCTTGCTTTCACAATCCTTGGTGGGTAGGGATTCCTTTTACATTTATCCCTTTAAGTAAGTATCCCTTAAGTTTTTATGTATTTATTTTTAAAAATTTTTGGCTGTGTTGTGTCTTCGTTGCTGCATGTGGCCTTTCTCTAGTTGTGGCAAGTGGGAGCTACGCTTTGTTGCGGTGGCTTCTCTTGTTGCAGAGCAGGGGCTGTAGGTGTGTGGGCTTCAGTAGTTGCAGCACGCGGGCTCAGTGGTTGTGGCATGTGGGCCCAGAGCGTGCGGTCTTCAGTAGCAGTATGTGGGCTCAGCAGTGTGGCACTCGGGCTCTAGGGCACATGGGCTTCAGTAGTTCTGGTGTGCAGGCTCAGTAGTTGTGGCACACAGGCTTAGTTGCTTCACGGCATGTGGGACCAGGGATCAAACCCATGTCCCCTGCATTGGCAGGTGGGTTCTTAACCATTGTGCCACCAGGGAAGTCCCTAAGTATCCCTTAAGTTTTGAAGTTAGGACTGCAGCACTGTCAGGCAGGAAAAAGTTTTCTTCCAGCCTCTTATGTTCAATGCCTGGAGGCCTGTGAATTAAACTAACAAACGACAGATTAGCAGGAGAAAAGGCACATAATTTTTATTAATATTTATATGCACAGGACTTCACAGAAAACAAGTGACACTGAAAAAAGTGATTAAAGTCTGGGGGCTCATATAACATTGTAACAAAGGAAAGAGTTTCGGGTTTCAAAGGAGGATAAATTGTGGGCCAGGAACTGCAAAATATCTTCCATTAGTTCTCTCTATGAGAGTTATTTTGGTAAGGTCTGTTTATGCCAGCTTATCTCAGTGTCAACTCCTAGTCTCTGGTGATAATTAGATCTTCCCTTTTTGGTACTGGGGAGGCACCTTCACAAAGGGAAATCTCTGCCCTGCTTTTAGGCAGGTAAGGCGAGTGCAGAGAAATCCTCTTCCTACATCTGTTAGCTCTAAAATACCTTCAGGTCAGAATAACCTTATGCCAAAATGGCATATTTTGGAGTGGCATATTCTGGACCCTTTTAGCAGGAAAATGAAAATGTATTGCTTAACTGTTAATTTAACAGATGAGAATTATTCATGAGTTAGACATGATTTAAATCTTTAAGTATGCGGTAAATTTGTGTGTTTGCTTAGCTTTTCTCTCCGGAGGACGGGGTTTCATCCTTTCTCACAGGCTGCTCAGCCTTGGTTGGGGCCTCAGTGTCTATCTGTTTGAGCAAAGCCTCTGCAGGTGCTCAATCGGAGTAGTTACACCAGGGAGAAGATTGTCTGTGCTAGGGCTGAGCTCACACCTCTTCCAGCTGTTAAATTGTGGAAACTGTCTGGCTCAGAAAGCAACCGTTCACAGGTTTTCATTTAGCGAGTTTAAAATGGACAAAGGGTTGCCCTGGGCCACCTGGCTGTCCCCTCTCCCTACACAGCTTAGAGAAAAAGTTTTTAATTCCACTGGGCTAAGTCACTTGGAAACCCTAAGACCCCTCCGATTTCAGACAGGTATCCTGTCTTGGGTTTTAGTTTTAATCTGCTCTTCTGCCATTTATCTTTGACGAAGAGGCAATGTAGGGAGATGATGTAACATAATTATTAATCTGATGGGTCTGGACTGAATGTGAAGCCAAGAAGACTAATTGGTGACTTCATGAATCAAGATTCAATTGACACTTAGCTTGTAAAGGAAGCTGTTTGTCAGTTTAAGACTTAAGAGTTAATTTCTGGCTTCAGTTCTTCAAACCATAGGCTAAATCTGAGTGTTTTCACTCTAAAGTTAGATCATGAAATCAACACACTTAACTTACATGTGGCTTTACTTCACTTCAGTTGATATAAATGATAAGCCTTCACAATAGAAATGCAAACAAGATGCTCATTCCTTTGCTTGCTAGTTATTCTCTCCTTTCCTCTCTCTTCCTCTTGTTCCAAGACGTATCATCAACACAACAGGCACACTCACCTTTGTGAGATGCTCGCACTCAGCAAAGTTCACGGACCCACGCAGGAACAGGCAGGGTCACGGCTTCTCCTACGCACTCAGCCCAGGGCACAGGCACATGCGTGAAAGGGTGACGTCAACAGCAGTGTTTAATTTCTCTTTCTCTGTTTGGCGGAGACTGTACAGCTGTATTTCTGTGAATCAGTGTTGCTCTCCCAGATCGCTCCTAGAGTTCTGTTAGGACTGTTTGGGTTGTTAAGAGCAGAGGCTCCTTCCAGTAAATGTTACCCATTCTAACTTACAGAAACATATTTCAAAGATAGAAGCCAACTAAAGCCATGCCGCAGGGGAGCAGAACCACGGAACTGGGTTTAAAGTTTTCAAAATTAAGTTCGGTCATTCTCTCCCTCCCTCCTTTCCCTGCCTCGCACTTTCTCGCGATCACTCTCTTTCTTTTTCTCCCTCCCTCTCCCCCTTTCTTCTTCACTCTGAGCCGCTTGTCTATTCTTTTCCTTTCTTCAGCTTTCATAGCCAATTACAGGTGTCATTCCAGTACTGATACTCACTGCTAAAATTCCTAGGATAGTCCGGTTGGCCCATGGCCCACTTTCCCCTTCACCACACATCTCAGCAGCGGCCACCCAGGGTCCACTGCCCACCATGTCCTTAGAACAGGTACGGCGGGGGAGATACTGGCATCTCTTCGCCATCCCTGCCCCCCCTCCCCGCCCCCGGTAGTGTTGCCTACTCTCTTCTCTGGCTCATACAGCCATTGTTGTACCTGGTACCCTGGATGCTAAATGTCTGTGAGCCTATCCCTCTTCTCTGCCAGTCTTGAACTCCTTACTTTCTCAAATGTCCTGTTTCACTGTAGTCCCTAGAACAACGGGGACAATCAAGAAATGCTCGCACAGAGAGATGTGTCAGTATAGCTTGTCACCTGAAAAATACTGTGAATCTGTGTGTGCCTTGGTCGGTTCAGGCTGCTGTTAACAAAATGTCAGAGACGGGATGCCTTAAATGGCAAACATTTATTTCTCACAGTTCTGGAGGGTTGGAAGTCCAAGATCAAGTTGCTGGTCGCTGCACTTCCTGGTGAAAGCTCTCTTCATGGTTTACAGACAGCCACCTTCTTGCCGTGTCCTCACATGGCAGACGGAGAGGACTCTAGTCTCTTACTCTTTTTATGAGACACTGATACCGTTATCGGGCTCCCACCCTCATGATCTCATAACTCAGTTACCTCCCAAAGGCCCCACCTCCTAACGCTGTCACCGTAGGGATCAGGGTTTCAGCCTGTGAACTTGAGGGGGACACATTCAGCCCATAACAATGTGCTAGACAGCATCGTTTGTCCATTTTTTTTAAAATGCAGCTGAAATCAATGCTGTAAACTAGGATTTCCCAGGCTCTGGCCGCATTCCTCCAAAAGCTGAATGAATAGAACAGCACGGCACTGGGGTCCAGGTCTTACTCCCTTGACAGCTTCACTTCCCACGTGTGCCCCCTGCACCCATGGGGCGGCACCAGCCCAGGAGGCAGGATTTCTGCCAGATGCAGGTGCCCAGATGCCTGCACTTGGGTGCTCAGCATGCTCTTCCAAGGATTGCTGCCCAGGCGGTCTGCCTGCTCCCAGCACGGAGACACTTCATTCCTAGCCTCTGGCCCCACCATTGGTTTACTGTCAGCTTCGCCATTGATTTTAAATTTTATTATCGGCTTTTAGAGCGCTCGAGGACCCGAGGCTTTCCTTCACCATCGATTCGCTTGTTCCCAGTCAAGGGAGTGAGCTTTACCATCTTCATCCCCTGGCCGGTGACCAGCCCCTCTGTCTTGCACTTGGAGATACCCTTGGCTTGCTCTGGGTCAAGTTTTCGAGACTGGGCTCGCTTCCCCAGACATCTGTGGTGCAGAGACACCTTGTTCCGAGCCAAATTGAAAGCTCTCACCATGTCTGAGTAACAGAGCCCACTTGTATTGAGTGCACAGCCTTTGTCAGCTACCATGCTAACCCCTTGATGTACCGCATCTCATTCCATCTTCCCAAAGTCCTTAGGACATAGGTAATTCATCACCAGTTTACAAACAGGGAAACTGTGGCTCGTAAAGACAGAGCAACCTAGTGACCATAGAG
This sequence comes from Hippopotamus amphibius kiboko, assembly GCF_030028045.1. Taxonomy (NCBI): domain Eukaryota; kingdom Metazoa; phylum Chordata; class Mammalia; order Artiodactyla; family Hippopotamidae; genus Hippopotamus; species Hippopotamus amphibius. The sequence goes on from NC_080198.1 coordinate 18,183,155, forward strand.
GTATATTAATAACCTCTTCAACAGTGCTTGTCAAACTCACTGCTCAGGACGTTTTGTCCCTGTGCGTGACTACTTCACAGCCCAGGCCATGGGCAACTCGCCCCACAAGCTCAAGTTCCACACTCGAAACGGTCTAGGCCAAGATCAACGAGACGAGTCAGCGATCACACCCTGGGATGTCTCAGCAGCGTTAGATCACGCTACACGTTTCTAACCATGGTTTCTCAGTTCTGTACTTACTTTATCCCCAACTGCTACCCAAGGATTCTCAGACCCACTCCAGCCAGTGACCCATACTTGCATGGCACTGCTCTGATAGACCTGGAGCATCTCCCCCTGAGATGTAGCCCTGCAGGAATTGTTTCTGTAGCCAGAGGCAGGAAGGGGAGGGTCAGCCTTGTTGTGTGGAATTCTGGCTTCTTCCTGCCCTACTAGCTCCACTTCCTTTTGCCCCCATCACAGCCCCTGCAGGAGTGAGCTGTGTCTGCAAGCTTACTGCCCTCTTTTGACCACAGAGGAGATAGCCACCCCGAAACTCTGAGTCAGAAACTGTAGGTCAGCTCAGTGGTTCCTGCTTTCAAAGGCTCAGGGATGGGGCAGGACCTTTTACAGGCTTTGCCTTCTGATCTGCTTTTCCTCCCCTCCCCACTCCTCCCCTCCCCTCCCTTCCCCTCTCTCTTCCCTGTGGTCTCTCTCTCCTTCCCCATTGTGTAGTGGCCTGTATTTTTCTCCATGAAACACGTGTCTGTCAGTGTGAGATCCCAGGGCAGTTCCGGGAGCCAACACACCAGAGGACCATAAGTCCGGCGACTGCGTACCTGGGCGGGTGGCACGTGCCAGCAGCCTGGAGCTAAAAACACAGCCAGCTCTTCTGGGGGCGTGGGTTCTTTTCGTGGCCTTGCCAGCATCCCCGGCAGGCTGGGAGCACCGCTAATAGACCTCTGTGTGAGTGCTAACAGAATAGGAAGGGAGGAAACCTTTTGAAGGCTAACATTTTTCACAGGGCCATAATCACAGGGAGCTAGTCATTCCCCCAGGCGGGAGGCACATGTTTAATTTACACACCCCAGCCGTCAGGTTTTGGAGTTTGCGTCGGCTCTCAACATGCCTTCCGGAGCTCAGAGGATCAGGCGGGTGCCACCCCAGCGGGTATGGCTAGGCGCGCCCAGGGCCGCTCAGGGGCAGCACGTAGGGGTCCTCAGCTGTCCCTCTCCACCACTACTCCCTTTTCCTAGTAAGTCATTTAACCTCCTAAACCTGAGTTCCTTATGTGTCAAATGGGGATGACAAAAGTAATGCCTTCTTGGGACTCCCCTGATGGTCCAGTGGTTAAGACTCTGTGCTTCCCACGCAAGGCATGTGGGTTCAGTCCCTGGTTGGGCAACTAAGATCCCACATGCTGCGTGGCGCGGCCAAAAAAAAAAAAAAAGAAAAGAAAAAGAAACTGATTCTCAGGGACTTGGTACACATTCAAGGAGGTAATGCACATGAAAGAGCCAGGCCTACCACCCAGTAGGACATAATAAATGTTAGTTATTTTTTGCTGTCATCGTTGTCTGTCATTTACAGATGAGGTCTAGAAAAATACATCGAACGGCCCGATGTCCCGTGACCAGTAAGAAGTAAAGCCAGGATTGGAACCCGGACGTTCTGACTGCCACACCTAGACCCTTAGCCACTGTGTTTTACTACTATTTAAAGTATAGACGGTTATAGAGTAGTCGATAGTGAACCTGTGACTCCATCAAGGACCAGGGTCATGTCTTTTTTTTTTATTGACGTAAAATTGATTTTCAATGTTGTGTTAGTTTCAGATGTGCAGCGTAGTGATCTCGTATTTTGCAGATTATAGTCCATTGTAGGTTATTATAAGATAGGGGATATAACTCCCTGTGCTGTACAGTATATCCTTGCTGCTTATCTGCTCTCTGTATGGTACTTTGTATCTGTTAAGCGCAGACGCCTAAGTGGTCCCTTCCCCCTTTCCCTCTTCTCTTTTTTTTTTTTTTTAATTTTATTTATTTATTATTTTTTGGGGGGTACACCAAGTTCAATCATCTGTTTTTATACACATATCCCCATATTCCCTCCCTCCCTCGACTCCCCCCCTCCCTCCCCGTCCCAGTCCTCTAAGGCATCATCCATCCTCAAGTTGAACTCCCTTTGTTATACAGCAACTTCCCACTGGCTATCTATTTTACAATTGGTAGCATATATATGTCTGTGCTACTCTCTCACTTCGTCTCAGCTTCCCCTTCACCCCCCGCCCCCTCCCATACCTCGAGTTCTCCAGTCCATTCTCTGCATCTGCATCCTTGTTCTTGTCTTGTCACTGAGTTCATCAGTATCCCTCTTCTCTTTTGATAATCATAAGTTTGTTTTCTATATCTGTGAGTCTGTTTGTTTTGTGTATACATTCCTTTGTATTATTTTTTTAGATTTCACATGTAAGTGATATTGATTTATTTCCCTAAGCATAATATTCTCTAGGTCCATCCACGTTGCTTCCAGTGGCAGTGTTTCATTCTTTGTTATGGCTGAGTAATATTCTTTTGTAAATATACACCACATCTTCTTAATCCAGTTGTCTGTTGGGTTGCTTCCATGTCTTGGCTATTGTAAACAGTGTTGCTATGAGCATTGGTGTGCATGTATCTTTTCAAATTAGAGTTTTCACATGTTCTAGCTATACACCCAGGAGTGGGATTGCTGGATCATATGGTAGTTCTGTTTTTAGTTTTTTAAGGAAACCTCCATACCATTTTCCATAGTGGCTGCACAGGATTATGTCTTTTTCATCTTTGCACCCTCATTGCCTGTCACAGTATCTGGCACATGGAGGACCTCACAAATACTGATTCAGTGAATGACCAAATCAGGAAGAACACAGGTTCTGGAGGAACAAATTGGGTTAAGTCAGGGCAGGATGTGAAAAGATAGGGGGCCATAGAGTCTATTACTTAGTAATGTAGTTACTAGTATCAGTACATGATTGACTCAGAAACCAACAGCATGGTTACCCTAATGCTAAACCAACCTGATTTTGGATCTGAGGACTGCTGTGCTTCCTAGGTTAGGAATCATCTAGTCCTAAACCTGCCTATCCTTACGCAAAGCTGAGGCTGAGCAGTGGGGGTAAGGGAACTAGCGATTGGGTAGTGTGTAATTCTAAATTCAGACGTGTAATTCTAAAACAGAAATTCAGAATCTCCTCAAATTCTACAACCGCTGGCTCTATACTTTGTTTGATTGCCAGCCAGGACCAGCCAGTCGGCAAATCCACATGGATCCTCCCCAAGAAGGATACCTGGTTCAGATGTGCATTGAGATTTTTCTTTTTTTCCTTATGAAGAATAATTGTTTTTTGTTTCATTTTAATTGATAATTAACAGAAAATTTGGAAAAAGTAGAGTAGGAAAACTCTTTTGACCAACCCCAGTCCCCAAATTCTAAAATAACTACTTTACATTTGGCTATATTTCTTTCTGTAAAAGAATCACCTTTTAACTAGAGTTCATTGAGCAGTTGAACTTTTTAGTTCCTACAGATCTGGTGACGCCTTCAAGGTTTCTTTTGGAAGAAAATAAATTCTAGGCCTCTATAAACGATATGATGGAGTAATAGGAAAGACCCTCAATAGGAAGTCAGGTCACCTTGAGTCTACTCTGCCATTGCCTCCATGTCCGACCTCTGCCATGACATTCACCTTGTGGATTTCAGCTTATCCTTGCTTCTCCCACTTCAAAGCCAGCTTTCCTTCTCAACAAACTGCCCTGCAACCTTAAGTTTCCTGTACCCGACTCAGAAACAGTAGCCTCACATAGACTGTTGATCCAGCTCCTCCAGGTGTAAAAGGTCACATCCCAATAATAAATCCCTGATAATATATATCTTCTAAAGGTTCCGCTTTTCAGAGCAAACGCTGATTGATAGAGCAGGGAAGGTGGCCACCATATGCATCAAGTCTCACCTGTATAAACTTAACACTGAAAGAGTCTTTTATGACTCTGATGATCCTCATGTAGGTCTCGTGATTATCATCTGCCCTCCTCTCTCCAAGAATGTAGCCTCCCTAAGGGTGGGGTTGTTGAGTAACCCCAAAGCATGTGGTTCTATTGGTTTCCTAGGGCTACCATAACAAAATGCCACAAACTGGGCAGCTCAGAACAACAGAAGTCTATTTTCTCACAGTTCTGGAGGCTGGAAGTCTGAAATCAAGATGTTCCTTACCTCTTCTAGCTTCTGGTAACCTCAGATATTCCTTGACTTGTGACAGCGTAACTGCAGTCTCTGCCTCTGTCTTCACATGGCCTTCGTCCTCTGTTTCTGTGTCTTCACATGGTCATTTTCCCTGTGTGTGTCTCCCTCTTATAAGGGTACCGGTCATATTGGATTAAGAACCCACCCCTCTTCAGCATGACCTCTTTTTAACTAATTACATCTGCAATAACCCTACGTCCAAATAAGGTCACATTCTGAAGTACTGGGGTTAGCACTTTGATATATCATTTTGGGACGACTCAATTTAACCCATAGAAGTGGGTGTGATGGTTAATTTTATGTGTCAACTTGGCTGGGCCATGGTACCCAGATATTTGGTCACACATTGTTCAGAATGTTTCTTTGACGATGTTTTTTGGATGAGATTAACGTTTAAATTGGTAGACTTTGGCAGTTTGTGGGTTTTTTCTTTTTTGGGGTTTTGGGAGGGTTTGCTGCATTGGGTCTTTGTTGCTGCACGCGGGCTTTCTCTAGTTGTGGCAAGCAGGGGCTACTCTTCATTGAGGTACATGGGCTTTTCAACGCAGTGGTTTCTCTTGTTGCGGAGCCCAGGCTCTAGGTGCTTGGGCTTCAGTAGTTGCAGCACGTGGGCTCAGTTGTTGTGGCGTGTGGACCTAGGGCGCATGGGCTTCAGTAGTTATGGCGCAGGGGCTTCGTTGCTCTGCGACGTGTCGGATCTTCTCAGACCAGGGCTCGAACCTGTGTCCCCTGCATTGGCAGGCGGATTCTTAACCACTGAGCCACCAGGGAAGTCCCCTCAATAAAATGGTGTGCCTGCCATAATGTGGGTGAGCCTCATGCAATCAATTGAAGGCCTTAATAGAACAAAGACTGAACTCCCCAAGCAAGAAGGAATTTTGCCAGCAGACTACTTTTGGAGTTGAGCCACAACGCTTCCCTGTGTTTCCAGCCTACTGGTCTACCCTGCACGTTTCAAAATTGTACCTCCACAATCATGAGGACCAATTCCTTAAAATCAGTCTGTCTCTGTGTATATACACACGTCCTATTGGTTCTATATCTGGAGAGTCTGGCCAAATGCAATGGTTAGGAACATGGATTCTGGAGTCATAATGTTGGAAGTCAAATCTCTTTTCTCGTATTTACTGTTTATATAACCTTGGACACATTAACGTCTCAGAGCCTCAGTTTCTTTATCTTTAGATTGGGATACTATTTAGAACCTACTTCAGGGTACTATGGGGATTAAGTGGAGTCAATATATGTAAAACACTGAGACTCATACCTGGCCCATAATAAGCACTGTGCAGAGCATTAGCTGCCTGGTCAGGGCTCTATCTCCAGCATCTAGAACTAGGAGCACACTTAAGGGGCGCCGGATAAATACTTGTGGACTGACTTGACTCCCTCTAATGCTCTTTGTTAAGTTTTAGACCAAAGATGTTTATAAAACAATCTTAGACAACTCTAACTCCCAAGTCCTCGTACACAGTTCCCACCATAAGCGGCTGAGCCCAGGGTCCTGGAGTGCTATCTAATTTTAGGCACACTTAATAGGGCTACTTGGGGAATCCGAACTCTGCCCAAATGCCGCACCTGGATACGTGCCATAGACTCTCCTTCTCCCCCGTACGTAGTTACCGCGACATCCAAAATGGCAGCCGTGTGCAGCACAAGTGGTGATAGAATGGGTTTAGGTGGATCTTTGCATCTAGAAACTAAAGGGGGACAGGGTAGACTCCCTCTCCCCAAATACAATTAATCATGGTCTTTAAATTCTCTCAGAAAGCTCCCCATTGACCAGGAGCTGTGTGGCTTAATTCCACTCCATTAATATTCAACAGTGAAAACTAAACCAATAGACTATTACCAAACCTGCTTAATGCCGACCTGAAGGTGAAAAGTTAGCCCTCCTTGCTGTGCTTCTGTAGAACTTTACCTACAGGGTGTTTCAGAGCTAATGAGAGCTTAAGGGGAAAAAAAAATGAATTAGAAAGTCATCAAACAATAAGGAGCCCCAATCCCATAAGTTATCTCCCTGGGTGGCTTGCTTAGGAAGCCACATAGGAGTTTCTAATTAAAGGAATATTAGAAGAATACATCCATAAATTTTGGAGCCAGGCTTAATTTTCTTGTTTGAAAAATGCTAGGGAAGAGAGTGGATTGCAAATATGTGAAATATGACAAAACGAGACTTAATGAATTCTAAGTTTATTCACTGAAGTATTTAACTATCCAAGCCATCAAGTGGGGATAATAAATTTGAGTGTGTCATAAGACTGGCCCACTTTAATTCACATTTATAAAGCGAGCTATAAATAAAGGGCCTGATTCAGTGTTTTTTTTCTTTAGAGATACATTAACTCATAATTCCTGGGCCTCCATGATGCCAAGCACTGGAAGGCAATGTAAGAGCCTTCCGGGGTCAGGAGGGAGGTAACAGTCTTGATGCTTGGACCAAAGCACAGAGGACTAGCTGTGGATGACTCAACATCTCTCATCAGGACACTTACCTCTTCCTTTGTCCCGGGAGTCAAGTTAAAACCTGAGTTATGCACCTGGGAGGGAAGAGATGGCCCGTGTGCTGGGGTCATGAAGGAGAGTTTAATGAAGAGGACACCGTTTACAAAGATGAGGGCAGGGCTAAAGGAAAGCAGCAAAGAATGGTGAAGCAACTGGGGCCCGTTTCCCACCGCTGGATCTGAAGGAAACTACTGGAACTACTCTGCTATGGGGTCTCTCAACAACCCACACCCAGAGGATCTATATACGTGGGGAGTCGGAGGTCAATATAGAAACTTACAATATATTTTCAGATATTGATAAGTGCAGTGATGAAAAATAAATTAGCAAAGGGGGTATAGACACGTGGTAGAAACGTGGGGAGAGACCTCCTGCGCGAGGTGGATGGCGAGAGCTTCTCGGGAGTAGTGACGTGTAATGTGAGAGCCAAGTCAGAAGGAGCCAGCCAGGTGAGGGTGGAGCATTTCCTGTGCTGAGAACTTGAAGGGGGACCAGCTGGGCGTGCTTGAGCGTCAGAGAGAAGCCCCAAGAAGCTGGAATGTGATGAATGAGGGGGTAAAGAGGGAGACAAAGCCTTGTAGGCCCTGAGAGGTGTTGGGTTGTGTTCTAGCTGCCATGAAACATAATTCCGGAATTTAAGCAAGGGAGGGGGGTGATCTGATTGACATTTTAAGTGACACTCAGGTTGCAGTGAAGGAGATACACGAAAGTAGAAGTAACAAGACGGGTTAGAAAGCAACTGTAGCTGCCCGGCGAGAGATGAGAGATGAAGATGTATTGTATCAGAGCGGGAGAACCAGAGACAGAGAGGTGATGGGTCTGAGGTCCATCCCGTCCTCCCACTCGTACTGCAGTTAGTGGACAAGGGTGCTCCCAGGCCTTGAGAAAGTTACTACCTGAGAATAAAAGTAGTTAAAAAAATTTTTTTTGGCATAGTGTCCTAAAGTTTCTGTATGCTGCATTTACTACTTTTGAAATTGGAAGACGAAAATTTAAAATTTAAAACATCTACTGAAGGAAAGAACTGGGGTGGGGTAGGAGGGCAGTTGGCTTTAATACATACATACAGAAGAAGAAAAACATGTAGGGGCTTTGGTAGATCATAGAATCAACATGTAGTGGGAGATGGCTTTCCCAAAAAGTAATGGGATTTTTGGTTGCATAATTGGAAAAATGGTGTCTAGAATGAGGAGGGTGATTCTTTGAGCTCCTTGAGGGAATGACTGTATCTTATGCATGTGTTTGTCCCCCATTCATAGGTATACACTGCTGTGTTACCCAAATAGCTTAAAAGTATGATGTTGTGATATAATAAAAAATGTATTTTTCCTTTGGTTCTTGACATAGAGCTCCTAACCCCCTTGGAACTTCCTGGTGATAAGAACATCTTTTTTGTAATGAGCTGACTCTTGGTGGGCTCCTGGTTGGGGGCTGGTCACCAGGAAGACTAGGTCATGATAAGAAGGTTAGTACTTTCAGACCATATATATACTCCATCTTCCAGGAGGCGGAAGGGGTCTGGAGACTGAGTTGATATCATGACTATGTGATGAAACCTCCATAAAAATCCCTGAACTATGGCTTCCGGGTTGATGAACACATTTACATGCTGAGAAGGTACACACCCCAATTTCATGGGGACAGAAGTTCCTGCGATTGATTGAAACCCTTCCAGTCTCGCCCAGCGTAATTTTTATCGTGCTGTTGATTCATATTCTTTAAAATAAGCCATGTAAGTATTTCTCTGAGTTCTGTGAACCATGATAGCAAATTTTTGAACCTGAGGAGGGGTCATGAGAATCCTTGATTTGTAGCCAAGTCAGACAGTAGCATAGGTGACCTGATGGCCTGCTTACCTACTATTGGTGTCTGAAGTTGGGGGCAGTCTTGTGGGACGGAGCCCTTAACCTATGGGTTTGTGTTAACTCTGGGTAGACGGTGTCAGCATTGGGTTAACTTATTGGACACTCCATTAGTGTCTACAGAGAACTGGAGGAGTGTTTGGTGTAGAAAACTCATACATTTGGTGTCAGAAGTGATGTGAGTAGAGAGTTTTCTTTTAGAAGAGGGAGAAGAAAATTTTTTTTTCAAACTTAATTGTTTTAAAGCCTGTCCTTAATGATGAAGTTGAACTTCTGCATAAGTGATACCCAAAGAGGTAATATGTAACTGGGACAATAGGGGATCTGGATAACACTCAAGAGTCAATCACAAAAATCGCAGCGCGCTTTTGAGAATGGAACATGATCCAAACAACTATTTAAGAAAACTCCAAATCGCGTGACATTCACAAGTGTTTTGTCCACTTTTGGAGAATAAGGGTTTACCAGGCTTGCTCAGAGCTTAGGTAAAATCTCCCTCAGACTGTCCCATGTTCCTCAAAAAAGCATTCTGAATCTTCATTTAATATCCCAGATGCACTATCTCTGGGAAAGATGTCTTAAGTGAAGGGCGCAAAGATTCCAGATGCTGAAAAAAATATATCCCCTCTTTGTAAATTAATTTACACTAGTTTATTTATCAATCTCTTGAGGGAATGATGAAGAGGTCACACCCCTACTTCCAAAGCTGATCAATTATATGCACACTGACCAGATGACGTTTTTCGACCTGCAAAAGCAAGAATGAAATTTTGACGTTTAGGAGCTCTCTCCACCTAGGAGATTCTGTCTGGGCGTACCGTTGGCTTCCCACCATGTGTCAGCTTACCTCCTACAAAGATTACACCTGCCACTTGGAAGTATGTTAATAGCAGACATGAATCATGTTTTGTACGTAAGCCTTTTTGCCAGTTCTTAGCGAATTCTTTCCCCATCAAAACTGAAAATGCTATGTACTAGTCCTTCCCTATTAGCCAAGAGTTTTTCGTGTGTTCCTAATGGCCATGCCAAAGTTAAGGTCTTCACTGGAATCCTGTTACAACTCCTGAACCGAATTACTGTTGGAAGCTGAACTAGGTACTTATATTGGTCAGGTCATTTTCTTTTCAAGAGACAGAAACACAGCTGAAACCAGCATAAGCTAGGCATAGTTAGAGCTTCAAGCCTGGCTGGATCCAGAGGCTCAAATGGTATCATCAGGGCTTTTCCTCTCTCCCTGTTTCTTGGGTGGTTCTCATCATACAGCCCGTGTAATAAATGTGTTCTGTTGGCCTAGCTACGCGGGAACTACATTTCCCAGAATTCACTTCTCTGCGTACTTCCGGGTTAGCATGAACCAGACAGACTTTTTGTATGCGATTTGGATGTGGAACTAGAGCAGCATTCGTATTTCTTTTTATGCTTGGAAGGCCAGTGCAGGTCGGGAGGTGCTGCCATGGTTTGCTCATGCTGTCACTTACCTGTACACTCATTTTGTGGGGCTGGGCTCATACAACCGCTTCAGCTTCTGCTGGGTCTTCCTCCACCCTCTCTTACTCCTGGGCCAAGTGCTTGTTTAGCTCCTGGAAGGATGCCAGCTTCTCCCCTAGCTTACTTCCATCATTGAAGGGGGTGACTTGGAGGTGGCCTGGGACCAACGTGTGTTCTAGTCTTGATACTGACCAGGGTTCTTGGCCTTCCGCAATCAACAGAGGTGGAGTAGAGGCCAGACCAGAAATGCAGGCGAGGCTTTATTGGGGCCCCTGCTTCAGCAGCGGGGAGTGGGTACAAACAAGAGGTTCCCTTGCTTGCTTACTCACTGAGAGGGGTGAGCTGGTTCCTTTCATGGGGTGAGAGTAGGGGTGTGTGCAGGAGTCCGGCAGGAGGGGTGGTTTAGGTGTTTTGTCCACCCCTTAGGTGGTGTTGAGTGCAGGGGGCATGCGTGGTACCCTGCTTTTGCTCCCAAAACCCCGTGTTTGCTCCCAGCTCTTCAGAAGCTGCAGTTGAGGTTTTTATGTGTTTGTTTTGTTTTGTTTTTGTCATTTTGTATCTTTCAGGTCCAGAATTTGCCCCCACGGAGCATGCACGCAGTTTTTTTTAGTCCCATATAGTTTCTTTGTATTTTGTAGCTCCAGAAGGGGTGTGTCCAGGTGCAAGCATTGCAGCACTGCAGCAGAGGGGCCCAGGTCCCAGCCTGTCTCAGTCTCGCCATATGAGTTCCTATCCATCCACGCAGAATTCAGTTTATCTTTGTTTCCCCTGCTTCCTGTTCTTCTTCCCTTCTCAACAGTCTGCCCTGCAGACCTGCTTCCTGCACTGGACACAGAAAGAACACCCTCCTGTGTATTGTTTAACCACTTTTAGAATTACAAAAGGCCAAATCACTGTAACAAATCCCCCGTAATATGAATCTTCTACAGGTTCTGCTTTTCTCAGCAAACTCCCATAGAGCAGGAAAGGCAGCCGCCACGTACATGATGTCCTCACAGGTACAAATTTAGCAGTGAGCGAATCTATTATGGTATGTCCAACCAGAGAAAAGTTCCAGGGAGGACTCAGAATAGAGGCATTTTGACTCATGTATCCATTCCTGTACCTCCGGTGGTAGTTTGGGCAGGGTGGGAGGTTCAGCAAAGCTTGAGACTAATTCCCACCCTTGTGGATGAAGAGAAGAGAAGGCAATAGACCTCACCCAACACATGTAAAAGGTTATCACTGGGGAAAACAGAATGGGGTCCTTGGAAGGAGGAGGAAAGAGTGATGGGCAGGGCTTCATAGGTGGCACAGTGGTTAAGAATCCGCCTGCCAATGCAGGGGGCACGGGTTCAAGCCCTGGTCCGGGAAGATCCCACATGCTGCGGAGCAACTAAGCCCGTGCGCAGCAACCATTGAGGCTGTGCTTTAGAGCCTGTGAGCCACAACTATTGAGCCCATGTGCTGCAACTACTGCAGCCGACGCGCCTAGAGCCCGTGCTCCACAACAAGAGAAGCCACAGCAATGAAGAGCCTGCGCACCACAACAAAGAGTAGCCCCCACTCACCGCAACGAAAGAAAGCCTGCGCACAGCAAAAAGAAAAAAAAAAAGACCCAACACGGCCAATAAGATAAATAAATTAAAAAAAAAAAAAAGAGTGATGGGTAGGCAAAAGCACACATCCACAATACCCTTCCTGCCTTCTTGTTTTAAGTGGTGCTTCATTTACTTGGAGAAGAAGAAATGAGATATAACTGATAAGCAGTGGTGCGCCCAGGCACTGTGCCCAGGCACTGAGCTTAGCACTTCCTGTATGTTATCTCCTTTTCACCCCCACAATAACTCTATGAGGAAAATGAAGCTCAGAGAGGTACAACAACCTGCCTGAGGTCCCCCAGCTGAGGAGCAGAGGGGCGAGAACCTGAACTTGGGTCTGTCTGCCTGTGCTCTTAGCTTTTCCCACATTCTGCCCATACACCTAGATGTTACATTACTTATAATGGTAAACACATTCTCTCTCTGTTATGTTTGGCTAACCTTGGTGATTTTACATGAAGTGGTCAGCCAACTAAAAAAAAAAAACAACAACAAAAAAAACTGCTTCTTTTTCTCTGGCTGCAGAAGTAAATATTGCTGTCAGTGGGAAATAGATGGTTCACTGCCGTGTAATTCTCAACAGTGCTTGGCAAGACAGTTCATGTGTTAGAAGCTTTTAGAGGGGATGGGCAGAGGGAAGGGCCTTCATTTTAATAACCCAGAAAGGTTGGGACATTTTTTGGATGCTGGCTAAGAAAGTTGCCGCTATCTGAATGCAGTTGTAACATCACCATATTATTAAGTGTTTGGGATACTCAACTTTTTGTGACAATGGAGAAAATTTTCAGATTGTTAGTTCATTGGCAGATTTTGAGATGAACTGGAGAAAAACAGAGGTTTACGTTCTAACACTGTGTGTATTCTGTGGAGTAGAGTTGAGTGAGAGCTCAGAGGGAAAGTGGTCAGTCTGTGTTTGAGGAAAGGTGGAGGGTGGTTTCTGCTTTTCTGCACCACTGAAGGTTCCAGAGGACTCAGTCCTTTCTAGGGACCTTAAGATCCTGTCCCTTTGCATAACAAAGGGGCAAAGGTGCTTAGAACCCAAAGCTCTTTTCCGCATAACCAGGAATATTAGTTGAGCACCTGAAAGATGTTCAGGATTATTTAATGCACCAAATAGACGTCTGACTCTGTGTCTCAGCTGGAATTTGCAACTCTTTCAATCTGAGGAAGTTGAACTGGTAAGGTCTAGGCAGAAAGTTAGAAGGCTTGTCCTTCTCTACTCAGTTCTCCTCTGCATATTTAGCTGAAGAAGCCAGGCAGGCCTGGGCTGAGGCTGAGTTGCAGCTATTTCAGCAATAAAAAGCTGCCACATGCTTACAAGTGTTCTATAATCTAAAACAAATTCTGCACAACTGTGGTGTTTTCCTGTCTTGGATCACAACCTTCTCTGGGAATATAAACTCTGAGTTACAGATCAAGGAGTCTTTAGCACGTTCACACGCTCACCAGGGTTTGGAGCGCCTCAAATCCTTTTGTGTTTACTGGAGGGAAACTGTCATTGAGAGCTTACAATTATTTGGGTTTAGGCTAATCTTAAAAAAGAGAGCGAGAGTTTGAGAAATCCCATGTTACAGACTAGTCTTTTACATACGAAGGCAGGACAGAAGAGTAGATGGGAAACACTGCTCCCAGGTCCTGCGTCCCACCTAGGTCTTGCTTCACAATGTGATCGCCTCAGTACCTGTTGCCCCAGGAGCAGACTTGAGACAAGGGTCTGATCGCAAGGAGTTGATTTGGGAGATGGTTTCAGGAAGCACTGATTGGCAAGCCGAGGAGTAAGCCAGGGAAAGGAAGGAAGCCAAGAAAGGGTGTATTAGTGAGCAAGCGTGTGGGTCGGCAGAGGTGAACCCCCCCTCAGGACATGGGGTGCCAGTGGAGAGAACCCCATGTCCCTCCATCGCTCATTGGTTGAGGACTGCCCCCACCCATTTTTTGGCACTTCCAGTCTGCCACGGGCCAGCTCAAGACCTTGGTGCCAGAAAGTCTCTTGGGCAAGAAAATGCAAACGGTGGCAGTGGGTGACCTGCAGGGTCCCCTGCGTTGGGCAAGTACGGGGGACACGGGTGGCAATGGCAGTGACCACTGCTGGGTCTGCCGTCGGGGGGAGGAAGGAAGCTTCCATCTTGCTCACTCATCTCTTCTATGGCCATCGGGCTGGCCTCTCGATCCTCTCTTGGCTGTGGACAGAGGCCGACTCTGCCCGAACGCTACAGAGACCCTCTGAGAAGTTTTCTTTCTGAGCCTTGCTGAGGACAGACAATTAATTATTCACCAACAGCTTAGTGCTGCTGATAACGGTCTCCTTGGCAACCTAAGGCCCAATGTCACAGAAACAACATACATTGAAAAAATATATATGGGTATAAAAAATATGTAACAGCTCTTTCTTACCTTTCCCCCCCCCCAAAATGCCTTAAAGTTATATATGGTTTTTGAACAGCAATTAACCATAACGGATTTTCCAGCACTGTATCAAGTCCTTACCAAATCCATCCCTTGTAGCTCTGGATGTGTCTCAGCGATGCGTGTTTCTAGGAGACAGGCACGCATGCTCCCTTTCAAGTGAAGTGCCTGCTTCTTTTTATAGCAAATGATGCACTGCCACATGATGGCCCCCAAAGAGCACTGCACTGCTAATGACAAGCCTTGAGTGGCTTCGGCAGCAATACTCACTTGCTGTGTGACCTTGGGCAGGTCGCTTACCCTCTCTGGGCCTCACTGGTCTCATCTTTGAAAACCATAAACTGATGCCATGCTCTTACAGATGTCTCTCTCATCTAAAATAAATTCTAAAATAAAATAAAATAAATTCTGCATGCTGTGATATTTTTCTGCCTTGGGTCAGACCCTTCTCTGGGAATGTTTACTGGAGGGAAATTGTCATTCTTTCTCCTTCCCCTTAAGATCTCAGTGTGATAGCTAAGAACTAAAGCCCTGCCCACACTTCCTTCTGCCGCAGTGTCGGGAAAAGAGCAAGGTTCCAAGCCCAGCTCTTCCCCTCTGCTGGCTGTGTGATTTGGACAAGTCAGCTAAACTCACAGAACCTCTGTTTCCTCATCTGAAAGATGGGGTACATAATTGTACCGACATCTTAGGAGTTCTTGGAAACATTTAAAGGAAATAGTCTTTGTACAGCTACTCAGAAAATAGTGCTTTCAATGGAAAGAAAAGGATTTAAGTTTCTCAGGGTTCTCTCTTTTTTGCCTCTCTCGTCTGTCTCCCCACACCAGCTCTCAGGAGTTGGACTCCTAGGATTCTGGGAATTTTTTTAATCTCCTCTTGTGATTCTCAGATCTCTGCAGTTCAATTTGAGGATATTATTACAGTTATTTTTTTGTTTCTAATTACCAGAGGAAGACAGGCTCACTATAGAAGAGATACAGTGAAAAAACAAAAACAAAAAACAAAAAGATACAGCAATAAGGAGTTGGAGGGCATATTATCCTACAGCCCAAAGACAACCATGGTTAATAGACATATTTTTCTGTTTACCGTTTTTTGGAGGGATAGAGATACCTGGTTCACCTACGTAGCATATAGAATTTTGTGTCCTACCTCTCACCTTTAACCTTATCATGTAACCATTTTACTCTGCCATAAAAACTTCTTGATGATGGGGTGAGT
Organism: Hippopotamus amphibius kiboko; assembly: GCF_030028045.1. Classification (NCBI taxonomy): domain Eukaryota; kingdom Metazoa; phylum Chordata; class Mammalia; order Artiodactyla; family Hippopotamidae; genus Hippopotamus; species Hippopotamus amphibius. The sequence goes on from NC_080198.1 coordinate 18,198,474, forward strand.
AGGTGTTATAAGTTACTTAACCATTGCTCCATTGTTGGATAGTCTCCCCATGAAAAACAACATGCAGGACTCGGTCACAAATCTCCCAGCTCGCCCTCTTTTTGGGGGGCCCCTTCAAGCCCTCTGTGGCAACCATGTCACAGGCATTTCTATGAAGAAATCTCCCCCAAACCCAGCACAGTTCTAGAAGCAAATTCTACATCTGCTCCGCTGCCCTCTCTTGCTGTGCCCTGCGGCAGGGCCACGCGGCTCTGGGGGAGCTCTCCTGCCCCTGTATGTGGACCACTTGTAGCTTTTGCTTCTTTTCTGTCCAGCAAGTATTGGCAATGCTCTTCTGGAATTCAGCACAACTGCCTGGGCCAGAGGTGGGCATGTGAGTCAGGCCTGGCCCGTCCTGGTCCCTCATCCAACCAGCAGTGGTCGTTGGTCCAAGGAATAGAAACAGCACCTTGGAGGTCCAATCAGAATCCTCCCCTGGGATAAGCTACGGATGCTATGAGGTAAAGACGACAGGGCAGCTGGATCAGCTGGGAGCAGCCATGCCGTCTTCTTCCACTACATGGAGGAAGCCTTGTGAAACAGCAGCCTGAGAGAATGCAGAAAGCAGAGACAGCCAGTGAGAGAGAGGGGACAGAGCGTAGCAGCTCTAATGCTGCGTCCTCCCTGCGCACACCTGCCTTAGCTTTGGGGACCATCACCGGGTCCTTCCCTGCTGTCGGAGCCAACGCCTTCCCTCTTTGCTTACAGCAGTTTGAGTTAGGGTTTGGTTCGTTACGCAGGGAGTCCTGACTGCTACACCCATCAGAGCGGCCTTCCTAGAGGCTGTCCAATAGACACCGTGACATCTTTCAGGAGAGTTCAAACTCAGGCATCCACGGGACTTGGCAACAGCTGCCCATTCCTCTTTCTGGACTTCCTCAGTATAAAAAAAAAAAAGAGGAACCTATGTAAATAAATCAGGAACCACAGAATTCCCCTGCACCAAACCAAACGTCTCCCCATCAACACAGGCTTGTGGTGACAGGGTGTTTCAGCCACAGTGAAGATCAGTGCCCCAGACAATAGGCAAGATGGGCCCAGAAAACACGAGCCTGACTCCTGAGAACTCACTGAAACACCAGAGAGAGGAGAGAAGACAATCAGAAGCAGACAGAGTGGTGTGTGTGTGTGTTTTGTTTACGTATCCTCATTTTTAAAGTGTGAGTTTCTCAGCCCTTTGCTTTTAGGGTGCTGTTAACCTTTTTCGTCATTGGATAAGAAGGAAATAAAGGGCTATTTTCGGAGGCATGATGCATAGGAAAATTCTCTGAAACCATTTTCTCATCCTCTCCATTCAAAATGAGGCATGTGGTTCTGAAAGGTTACTCAGGGTGTGAGAAACCGGCTTTGCAAGGGCTGGTCTGACATTGAGAAATGCTTCACACGTGTGAAAAACTTTGGGAAATCGCTTTTGTTTTTGTTTTGCCAAGTGGATTCAAGAAGGCAAGACTGGTTCAAACAGAAATCCCCTCAGCGGGACCTGTCTTATGTCTGGGAAGCGTAGGGACATTCTAGACATACTCTGCGTCAAAATCCCTGCAGGAGTTGGCATACAATTCAGCTTTCCTGGCTCCCCCACTAGGCTCTCTGGGTGATTCTGAAAACGCTTGTCCACAGTCAGCACACCAGCCACGTAGTGTGACTTGAAGGCCTCCAGAGGGCGCCCTTCTTCCCATGAGATCCCGTCTACCTTCCAGCATTGAAAGTGCCAGCCAAGTTAATCCTTATCTACTGCCTGCAAATACCTAACCTATAAAGATTTCTCATGAATTCTTTTTAAAATGCAAATGTTTAGGGGAGGAAAAGCATGTTTTGGTTAGTCATGTAATCCTCAGAGTGAGGAAACCCAAACCACATTGGGTCCTGCCCACGAGATTTTTCATACATCACAACCCCTTAGTGCTGTCTTGCACTGTCCCCAGCTGGCAGAGGGCGAAACTGATGCCCAGTGAGGTGAAATGACTTGCCCAAAGTCTCAGAGTTTGGGAAGTGGCCCCGCTACTGGAGTATAGGACCACCTGACTCCAAAGCTCTTTTCTTTGGAGATTGACAGCTGGTCCCTGCAGACAGAGGGTCAGAACTGGCCAGTGTTGCCGTGTGGGAGTACAAGGAGGTGGCTTCTGAGTACAGGGTGCTGCCTGGATTGGGCAGGCTTGGGAAAGGGAGGCGGCCAGGAGAACTGGGCATGTGTTGAGCCCCACTGAGCAAGGGGCGGATGGAGAGCCTGGCCCCCTGCCTTCACTCCTTGGCCCTGGGCCACCGATGCCACCGTGGGTTGGCCAAGGCCACAAGACTGGCTATTGTACCCAGAGCCGTCACAGCACTGGTAGCAGTGGGTGCCCGGTGATGGCCCGCTGCTGTTGGCAAGAGCTCTTCTCCCATTGGCACACGCTAGACTCCCTTTTTCTTTTCCCTTAATCAGAGAGAGGTCCTGTTCACGAAACCCTCTGCCTGAGGCGCCCTGCTAGTTAGACTATTGCTTTTTTGGCTTCCAGGTTATTGGCAGGGACCCAGCATGGCATATGTCTGTTGAGTAGTTAGAAGGACCTACCTCTCATTTAGTGTGGCCGTGCTGGCATCTGCCCCCTGAGGTTGTGTCTTGAGGGTTATGCGCAGCACACAAGCTCTGATGCATAGCATGAATGCTCGCGGCATGATGACGTTGTCTTGTTGGTAGCGAGAAACTGGCATTTTCTCGTGGACTTCTGACTCTTCCCCAATCAACGGAGTAAAGAACTCTTCTCTTTGGATCGTAGTTAAAGTGGTTGCCCTTCTCTGGCTGGTATCCGGGGATTCTAAGAAGTGTAGGTGCTTATTATTTGTCTGAGTTGTTGAAACTGAAATGATAGAAGAAATCACACAAACTCTTGAAGTCTTAGGGCCACTTCTGCAGCCGTATTCTCCCTCCCCGAGAGCTCTTTTTCTGCCCAGTTGTTTGCCTCTCCTTCTTTCCTCAACCTACTTCTCCCAGATGGCTCTGCACTGTGGTGAGGAGTATGACGAAGCTGGCCGTGAACCAGAAATACAATTCACTCATAAATGTTTCGCCAGGGGAAGGGGAGCAAGTGGAAGGTCTTCAAATCATTCCAGAGGCATCACAAACACTCATTCTCAGCTGCAATGCACAGCAACCAAAAGCTGCCTTTCCCAACCACAGCTCACATCTTTTCTTATTAATTTTTGATTAGACCACCAACCCATGCATGCATTCTCCCAGTAAATAAAAGTGAAACTGTCCAGATAAAGCTAATATTTCTTTGGCCGGTCCTTATTTTAAAAAAAAAACCACCGCTGAGGTTACCACGATCATTTTTGTCTGCATCTCTTAATATGCATTTCTGTATCTTTCTATATATATATATATATACATATATATATATATATATATACACACACACACACATATGTGGAGACACTGAAAATAGGTAGATTTCTCTTTTTTAAGAACATTTATTTAGTTTTTTAAATTAATTAGTTAATTTATATATTTTTGGCTGTGTTGGGTCCTTGTTGCTGCACGGGCTTTCTCTAGTTGCACCGAGCGGAGGCTACTCTTCGCTGCCGTTCACAGGCTTCTCATTGTGGTGGCTTCTCTTCTTGTGGAGCACAGGCTCTAGTCATGCAGGCTTCAGTAGTTGTGGCACATGGGCTCAGTACTTGTGGCTCACGGGCTCTAGAGCACAGGCTCGGTAGTTGTGGCGTACAGGCTGTATTGTTCCATGGCCTGTGGGATCTTCCTGGACCAGGGCTCGAACCCATGTCCCTTGCATTGGCAGGCAGGTTCTTAACCATTGCACCACCAGAGAAGTCCCAAAATAGGTAGATTTCTGTGTCTATTATATATCTATTGCTATGCAACCAATTACCCCAAACTTAGCAGTTAAAACCACAAAGGTTATTATCTCCCAGTTTCTGGGTCAGGAAGATGGGGAGGAGCTTAGCTGGGTATTTCTGGCTCAGAGTGTCTCCTTAAGTGGCAGTCAGGCTTGTTGGCAGTCAGGTTGGGTTCATCTGAAGGCCAGACTTGGACAGAAGACTGACATTTAAGCCCACTCACGTGGTTGTTGGCTGGCTACATTCCTTTGCTACCAAGGCTTCCTCACAGGGCTGCCTTATGACGTGGGAGCCACATTCCCCCAGGACGAGAAATCCAATGAGAGCGAACACCCAAGATGGAAGCCCAGTCTTTTGTAACCTAATCTCAGAAATGACATCCCATTACTTCCCCCATGTGCTGTTCATTAAGCAAGTCCATAAATCCAAGGATAGGAGGTTCTTTTTGAAGGGGGGGAGATTGCCAGGAGATGGAGATCACTGGGGGCCATTTTCGAGGCTGCCTACCACTGTATGCTTACATGAAATGTATCACATTGTACCTGACTTTCTACAACTCACTTTTTTCAGTCAACAATATGTCTATATATGTTAGCACATACATCTCCACTCTATTTAAATAACAGCTTAGTTCCTGGCGTAGCGCAGTGTTTCTCAACCCTGAATTTTTTGTTTTTTAACAATACTGATGCACATATCACAGACTCCATACCTAGCAATGAGATTCTATTGTTTCTCAGTTGAGAATCGCCATAGATCTTCTTAAAAGCTTCCCAAGTGTTTTTAGGGTGTGTCAAGGTTGAGAACTAGTGGTATACATATACTAGTTTATTTATCTATTTTTTTAACCCATCTTGACAGCCACTCGAGTTGTTTCCTCTTTTTAGCTATTACAAAGAATGCTGAATGCTGCTAAAAAATATCTCCATACATGCCTCCATGCACACCTGTGGAGGCATGTGTATTTTGTTTCCTGGGTATGGCCAAACAGCCCTGGAAGTTGCACTCCCACCAGAGCACTCCTGTATCCCCAAACCTCATCAGCACACTTCATATTATCAAACCTTTGAAATTTGGTCAATCTAGCAGTTAAAAAATGGTACTCATCATTTATATTTTACTACATCTTTAAAGCCATCTGGTTGCATTCATGGTCGTTGTAGGAATCTTGTGTAAAGAATTGATTTTAGCTTTCTTACAAAGATATGAGAAAGTCTGGAATGACCCATGACTTCTGATTCTCCCCTCAAATTCTTTGGTATTTGCACATAAGGACTTCACTCTTTTTTCTTCCTTTTTGCTTCTGATTTTCTTTTCCCTTTCTTTCGTTCTTTTTTTCTTTAATTGCAAGGCTTCATCTAGATGCACAGACTCATTTATGTGACCTCAGCATAATTTCAAGGTTTTAGGTCTTTGTGGTGTTCTAGGGTGGTAGAATTCTCCCAAACAGAATTTTAGACATTATATATATTAGGCAGTCTTGATCTCTGTAGCCATCACTCTTTAGGTATGGTGACTACTTCATTATTCCTACCAGAGACAGAAAAGGCCATTTTTCTTCCCCTTGAAGATGGTGTGGATCAAATCGTTCATCCCACACACATTTACTGAACTCCTCTTATGAGCCAAGTGCTGTTCTAGACAGATCCCTGCCCTCAGGAAGCTCATATTCTTATAGGAAGAGACATTCTTCCTGTAAGAATATGAGCAAATATAAGAATGTCTCTTCCTGTAAGAATATGAGCAAATTGAATGCGTTAGTTAATTACAAACCATGTTAGAAGGTGATAATCAAAATGGAAGAAAGAAAGTAAATCATGGTTAGAGAGTTTGGGGGGGTGAGAGCTGGTGGGGGCCAAGATATAGCACTGAACAGAGCCATCTGGGGCGTTCTCACTGAGAAGGCATTGTGGGTTGGATCGTGTCGCTCCCCAAGGAGGTGTGTTGACGTCCTAGCCCCCCAGGACCTCAGACTGTGACCTTATTTGGGGAGAAGGTCTTCACAGAGATCATCAAGTTAAAATGAAATCATTAGGGTGGCCTTTAATCCAACATGATTGGTGTCCTTATAAAAAGGAGAAACTTGGGCCCAGAGACATCACACAGGGGGAAGATCAGATGAAGAGAGACACAGGGAGAAGATGGCCATCTACAAGCCAAGGGATGTCCAAGGCTACCAGAACCTAAGAGACAGATCTGGAACAGATACCTCCCTAGCATCTTCAGAGGGAGCCTGGCCCTGCCAACACCTCAGTTTCAGACTTCTGGCCTCCAGAGCTGTGAGACACTACATTTGCATAGTTCTACGCCACCCAGTTTGTTGTACTTTGTTATGGCCACCCTAAGAAACTGATGCAGAAGGTGAAAGCTGAGCCTCTAGGGAGTGAGCCATGTAGTCTCACGTGCCCCTAGAATTTATGGGACCCGAGGCAAGAGTTCAAATGGAAGCCCACAGACCATATGTCCAAATACTTAAAAGTTATAAATCAAGCTAATAATCTGTTAACTGAGCAAGGCTTTATCTTCCTCCCTTAAAATTTACTTTCATCGTGACCAAAATACTTTCCAGACTACTCAGAGTTCTACACCAGAACATGATCGTACAAGCAGATCAGGCCCATGGCTCTCTCTGCTTCTCTTCCTACCCAAGGCTCATCGCAAAGGTGCCCTTTGTGGACCAGAGGCTCACATGGGGGCCAGGGTGCATCTGGGGAGGAGACCTGCACAGGCCTTGGATGTGGGCTTGGAGTCATCCCGTGGGGACCGCAGAGTCCCAGAGCATGATCTCCAGGGGCTCCCACCTCCACGTGGGCACCATTTCCTACATTACAGGACCCTCGCTCCATGGCACAGTGCACGGCCAGAGGAGGCAGGGTGCCCTAAAGCAGAGCTACCCTCCCAACCCCCGTGTAGGGCAGAAACCACTGCCACGAGGCATGAGAGAAACTGAGAGTAAACACTGAGAAATTTGCATAGCAGTTTGACTTACTGTAACAGCCAAGTGTTTACGGGCACTGAAATTCAAAGTTCATATTTTCACATATCACAAATATTCCTTTTTTTTTTTTACTTTCTCAAGCTTTTATTTCCTCATCAATACTAATTTTTCATATCTTCTTACCAAGAAGCAAATATCTCTAAAAGCAAAACAAAACACATACACACGCAACCAAATATTCTTTTTTTAAAAGTTTTATTCCCCAATGATTGAGAAAATGAAAAATCATTCTTACCTTGTGGTTCACAGAGAAACTTGAGGCCACATTTCAGCCACCTCTGGTGCAGGAGATGGAGGGGAGGGCTGCTGGAGGAATGTCCTCGAATAACAGAGAGGAGATGGAACCCAGTGTGCCTATGGAGGACTCATTTATATTGGAGTATGGACTGTTTATCTCTGATAGCAGGAAAAGGAAATGGAAAAAAAAATAGGACTTTGGTAACTGAAATATTTGGTTCAAATCCTTTTGAACCTTTAAAGCTATTTGCTTTCAGAAAAGCAGATACATTCTCCAAGCTGAAATCATTTCTATAAAAGAGGTGTGTAACGTTACCCCATTTCGTAGAGTGGGAGACTGAGAAACTATACACTCAATATGTTATTTTTCTTCTTACTCTTAGCTGCAGTGATGCACTGATCCAATTCAATGATTAAATTTTTTGTTGTTGCTTATAAATTTCTGAAAGAGACATGCCTCTTTTACAACAGTGGGTTTTACTCTCGCCCCACGCACAAACACACAGTAATCCTAAGGATCCGCTTCTTGGGAAAATGCATGTATATTAGTTCCCCAAACCATTTCAGGCAACTCACCAATGCCCTCAAAGCCAAGGTTGAGTTCAAACCCCACGTTAAAGAATCCTGTCTTACAAGCTGACCAAGGTTGCGGGAGTCATGTTTTTCTTTCAGCCTTGCCCTTGAGTTTGTTGGGAAGAAAAGAGCTACATGCATGCAAAATGATTATTGTAATTACACACACTGTTATACTGACTCCGAACAGCCCACCATGGAGTTCTATTCAGAAGACAAGAGAAAAGAGCAGAGAAGCTCCAAGGAAGAAGGGAGAGGGTGGGTGTCACTCAACTCCATGCCTTTCAAAGCCATTCTTCTGGGGATCCACCCCCGTTTCGAAGTCCTCTCTGTGACCCAGCTATCCTCCAGTGAAAAAGAGGAATCAGTCATGTTTGTGGAAATCCATCAGTTCTTTGATTATATACCCTTTGGGGGTTACACCATAAATAGAAACTTCTAATAACAAATTTTATCTTTTCTACAGTCAAGGAAACTTGCTTTCCATTGGTCCAGCAATATCAGTATCTAGCATCTGAAATGTAATTCTCCTAAATCTCCTGCATAGCACTTATAAAACATGCAAATAAATATCAAGACATACGTCAAAAGAGAAAATATGAGATGTTTCCTCAGACACTGAAAATAAAGGACAAGTCATATTCTAAAAAAATCTTAATTTTCTTTCAAGTATTTACATTAGCAGGCAAGACACTTTGTCAATTCTAATCCTTTCGTAAACTGTAAGTTGGAATATTTCTTAATGGAATGTCACCACAGAAGGCCAGCTCAGGTCTTGGCTAGAAGACTTTCCTGGAATATTTTATTTCCCTTGGAATTTACAGTACTGTCTGGTTGAATCTAATTTGACATTCTAACAACTGGAGCATTGTATTAGGAAGAGTGAAGCAGAACATTCCCCCTGTTCTGCGCCCCATTCCTCCTTCCTTTGCCCTTGTGAACGTGTCCCACCATCTTATCCCACTGAAGCCAAGTGTTCAGGAGAAGACCAATGTCACATCTAATTCAGTCAACACTCCCGTAGAAGGTAGGTCTTTCATACCTAGAATAAATCTTCCATTCATTCAACAAATAGTTTCTTTCAGCAGTAGCTCCAGCCTTTAAAATCTGCATCGTTGACTTATCACAGGCTGCCTTCAAATATCATTGTACCACTTCTCATACAGTGTAAAGCCTTACAACTTTATATGTCAGTTTCCCCTTCTAGCCTTTGGACTGTTGTCATACGTTTTATGTACACACATGTTATCACATCCATGACATTTTGTTACTTTTGCTTCAAATGGTCAGTTATGTTTTCAAGAAGTTAGAAATGAAGGCAGAAGCTTTATTTGATGGTATTTATAGTTGAAAATGTTCTTGATTTCTTTGTGTAGATTTAGATTTTCATTTGCTATTTTTCTTCTCCTAAAGAATGTCTGTTAATATGTCTTGTGAAGTTCTGCTGGTAATGAATTTTGTTAGGTCTGCTAATGAGTTTGTTTCTCCAGTTTGGAAGGATCTTTTCACTGGACAGAATTGTAGGTAGATTATTTGTTTTCTTTCAGTACTTTAAAGATGCCATTCCACTATTTTGGCCCGAATTGGGTTGTTGTTGTTGGGGTGTGTGTGTGTGTGTTTGTTTGTTTGGTTTTGAAGTCAGCCATAATTTGTATGATTGTTTTCCTGTATATAGATTGTCTTTTTTCTTTAACTGCTTCTAAAATTTTATTTTCATCATTGTTTTACAGTACATTTCTCATGATGTACCTGAGGGTGTATTTTTTTTTCTTTATCCCACCTGAGATTTGTTGAACTTCTTGAATCTATGAGTTTATATCTTTCAACTAACTTGGAAAGATTTTGGCTTACATTTCTTAAAATATTTTTTTCTACCCATCTGTCACTATCGTCTCCTTCAAGAACCAAGAAATAAATGTTAGACTTGGTACCATCCTACACATCATTAAAGCTCTGTTCAGTTACTTTTTTCAGCTTCTTTCTCTGTGTGCTTCAGTTTTACTAGTTTCTTCAACTTTCCTGATATTTTCTTCCATAGTGTCTCATCTTCTGTTAATGCCATCCAGTGAATTTTTCATGTTGAACACTGTATTTTTCAGTTTTTAGATACCATTTTAGTTCTTTTGTATAGTTTCTATTTCTATATTGAGACTCACTATCTATTCCCTCATAATGTTTATATTTTCCTTTAATATCCTTGACTGCATTTATAATCATGGTTTTTAAAAGCCTTGTCTCCTGATCCCATCACCTCTATCTTTTCTATTCTGTTTCAATTATTGACTGATTTTTCTTCCTTCACATTTTCCTGCTTCTTCATATGTCTAATAATATTTTATTGTGTGCTAGACATTGTGGATGATAGTGTTGAACGTCTGGATTTTGTTTTCTTCCTTTAAATAATGTTGCATTTTGTCTGAAAGGCAGTTAACTTCCTTATAGATCAGCCTGATCCTTTGACTCTTGTTTCTAGTATTTGTTAGGTAAGATCTAGTATATTCTTAATTCTGAATGATAGTAGCTCTTCCCCTAATGCATGGTGTTTCTTGTGTGCCAACTGAGTGCCCAGAATTTTTAAAGTGATTTCTCCACTTATACTTAAAAAACTTATCTCTCAGTTCTGTTAAAGCTCCAGAATCTCAATTCAACTCATAGTTACACAGTACTTATTCTTTGCCTTCTCTCAAGGATGCTTGTCCTGCACACATGCCACTTGGTATTCACACAAAGATTTTAGGTGATCCTTGTGCAGATTTCTGAAGCTCCTTTGTATTATTCCCATCTCTCTACAACTCTGCCCTGTAAGTTCTGGCTGTTATCAGCCCTAACTCCAATCTGCTTGGTGAAACTGACATTCTCTGCTTCAGTTTTCGCTCCCTGTACCATGGTCTGGAAAGAGCTTCAAAGTACAAAATCTGGGTATGTGAAAGGGATCACCTCATGCATTTGAAGGACAGGTTAACACGTAATCAAGTCTCCAATGAAGTTGTGCCACACACAATAGACATATTACTTAAACATTTATTAACAAGCAGGCATGAAAGTGTTTATACAAAAATTTTTTTGCAAGCTGGATGAGCCATCGGTCTGTGCCCTTTTCACCTTACCTTTCATAGAAGGTTTACATGAAGCAGGTGTGATGCTAATCTAGAGGCAGCATCAGGAGACCGAGCCTCTGGTATCATCCTACGTGTATACACTACAAGACTCCCTAGACTTTATACCCCATTCACCTAAGGACAGAGGACTGTCCCTCCAGGACCTGGCCTAGCCATATATCTTGAGTACCACTGATTTACTTGATGAGAACCTGTTTATCATATTGAATACGTTCATTTAACACCCCTAATATTACCAATGAAAATACATTTCTTGTGTCCTTTTTATTAATTATCAAAGACTCTTCCACTTAAGGATTGTCAATGCTTCTGGAATTGGGCCTTTATGATTTAAAGTAAGCTGAGTGCCCCGGTGTATAAGTTCCTCATTTTGGCAGCAATCGACCCTAGCACGTCACTTAAGCCAACACATACAGAGTACCACACTGTCTGTGCTAAAGTGCTGAAACGTCCCATAATCCTGTCCAGGACGAAGACCTGGTATTAGAAAAAAATGAAAATCTTTGCCTTCTGGGATCAGGTGCTTTTGAACTGAAGGGGAATACAAGAATCTGGGAAATCTTCTCTCACAGGGATAATCTGCATTCCAAGGCTGTTTGTCCCTTCATAATCTGATTTTTCATGTGAGAGGCCAGCCTATTGCAGTCCTTCTCCGTCTGTCCTAAGCTGACACGCACAGAGGTTTCAGGGCTGCGTTCCCGGAGTATAAGGCCTCCATGTGCTGTGGGTCAGAGCATGTGACACAGCCCAGATTCAAAAGCTGGGGAAGTCAATTTGATAGGAAGAGCTTCAGAGACTTTCTGGACATGTTTCAGCTGCAAGATAAGTGCTCTGAAGACAAGGAGCAGGGTTTTATGGACGTGTCAGAGGGAGCAGTGGAATCTCACTTGACTGAAGGCTGAGCTCTGCCCCCCCAAACTCATGCCTGAGGTGAGATCTCAAGAGTGAAGAGGCATTAACTAGAATGAGGATAGCGTTTAGCCAGCAGGACCGTCATGTGTAAAGGCCCTTGGCAGGAGATACATTCCATCACTTTGGAGAATGCAAGAAAGCCTTCATTTGCAAGGGGAGGAGTCTGAAGATCTCATGGCATTGTGAAACGATACTTCTTTGTCCATTAGTGTGGTGAAAAGAGCACTGAACTTTACCAGGGGTCCCTCCCAGCTCAGGAACTCAGTGGCTGTATCCTCTAGTAGGAAAAGGACAGAATAAAAGAGCCATAGAATCATCTGGTGCTGTGTTTCCAGAATATTTTGTAAACACTGTCAGTGAAGTGGTCCTTGGGTCTCAAATGTTTGGGAAACACCCAATTAAATGAATCAATTGCTGGACTTCTCAGTCTTTAATAAGCTCCTCTGTATTGGGACCAATGTGTGCCGATAAGTGTTTAACAACAAGCTCTCTGAGAAAAAAAACATACCCCTGATTTTGAGCATTTGCCAATTTCTGGAGCATAAATACTCCTGCTCTGACTGATGTGAAGCTACCACCATGACGTCACCGAATGCGTAGTTGGCTTACGGAATTCCTGGAAGTTTAACCATCAGCGGGTCCCAGCCAGCTCCAGTACAGCTCTGTTGGGACTTTCAGAGGCAGAGAGAATGGAGGTTTTCCCAAGACTTCCTGGCTACAGCACCCTTTCCATTGGACAGCTAAAAGGATGAATACTTTGTAGACACACGTTAGGAAATTCTGGTTTGGATATTTTATAAGTAGAGAAACTGAGAAGCTAAGTATCTTGCCCAAGAACTCAGATCCAAATACAAATTAAGCTCTTCTGAGCCTCAGTTCTGTAGCAAGATGTTTAATGTTTCCTCCTTTTTTCAAAACTGTCCTAGATGCAAAACTGCCATTTTCTCACCGTGTATCATGGCAGGTACTCTGTTAAACAAGTACAAGCATCATCACATCTGATGTTTCCAGCACCCTGTGAGATGTGTGATTGTATTATCTCCATTTTACAGATGAAAAAACTGGGGTGCAGAGATGTTAGATAACCTCACCAAAGGAAGCAAAGACATGGTTTGCTACGAGACACCTTGCTCCCATTTAGAGACCTTGATGCTGTACTGCTCTGTTGTACCATGGTCAGGTACAATAGAGCAAGAATAATCTTGCTTTGAAAAGTCATCTTCCTTTTCAACAAGGAAGGTGTCAGCCCTTCCTTATTCTGATCCTTAAGCCAAAATATCTCCATGGGCCAGCGTTAGGTAACATGCAAGCCAGCAGCCCAGTCACCTCACCAGCATTTACTGGTGGGTGATGTTATGAACTCAGTGTTTGTGTTCCCACAAAATTAATACACTGAAGCCCTAACCCCTAGCGTGATAGTATTTGGGGATGAGAATTTGGGAAGTAATTAGGTATAGATGATGTCATGAAGGTGGGACTGTCATGATGGGATTAGTGCCCTTCTAAGAAAAGACATCAGAAAGCTCACTTGCTCTGTGCACACAGAAGGAGGAGGTCATGTGAGCACATGGCAAGATGGTGGCTGCATACAAGTCAAGAGCAGAAGCCTCAGAATGAAATACCCCTTGCCATGACCTTGATCTTGGACTTCACAGCCTCCACAGGTGTGAGAAATAAATTTCCATTGCTTAAGCCACCAAATCTATGGTATTCTGTTATAGCAGTCTGGGCAGACAAATGCTGGTGAGATGTTGAGTTTGAGGGCTGGAGGAGGGAGAAACTTCGTTCAATGGCCATAGAATTCACGACCCCACTTCCCAGGACTCCACTTGGTAGGAGTAGTAATAATAGGTTTCTACTTAAAATCTTGTACATGCATAGTGCCATTTGATCCTTAAAGGACTCTGTGAATGTTTCCTGTTTCAAAGATGTCTGACTTTGTCCAAGGTCAGTGAGCATTGAATCACTTTCTGTCCCTGTGTCCTTCCCAGTACATCAAGCTGCTTTATTCTAACTATAGCATATAGATTAGGTATGGTCCTCTCTGAAACCAGATGGGAATGACGTTTGAGAGGCCCCTTCAAGATTTTAGGAAATGCGGCATGTGTACCTTCAAATGCAAGTTTAAGTAGAAGGAATAACATTCAGTAATATGGCCCATTGCAAGAGCTGACAATTAAGGCCAACTTGGCAATTAATACAGTTAACCAGGGACTTCCCTGGTGGCGCAGTGGTTAAGAATCTGGCTGCCAATGCAGGGGACATGGGTTTGATTCCTGGTCCAGGAAGATCCCACATGCCGCAGAGCAACTACGCCTGTGCGCCACAACTACTGAGCCTGCGCTCTAGAACCCATGAGCCACAAGTACTGAGCCCACATGCCACAACTACTGAAGCCTGTGCACCTAGAGCCCGTGCTTTGCAACAAGAGAAGCCACTGCAGTGAGAAGCCTGTGCACCGCAACGAAGTGTAGTCCCTGCTCACCACAACTAGAGAAAGCCTGCATGCAGCAATGAAGACCCAATGCAGCAAATAAATAAATAAAATTAAAAAAAACAGTTAACGGTTGTATAGTGCTTCCTAGATGTTGGTCACTATTGAAGAGTTTTACATGTATTAACTCACTTAATCTTCACGATAATAACCATAAGACATAGCTACTATTGATATTATTATCATCATGTCATTTTACACCTTAGGAGATAAAGGTATAGAGAAAGAGCACAGCTCTGACTCGAGATGTCTCTAGATGTTTGGTGTGCGCATATATAAAAGTCACAGGAGAGGAGTGAGGGATTCCAGATCACCACGTGTCATAGTCTCTTTCCCAGTTCCCTTAGAATCAGGACCACAACACCCCTTTGCTGTACATGTACCCCAGCAGCCCTATTTCAGCTTGAAATCCCCTCCATTTATCACTCTCTCGACCCAAAAAGCGTTGAAACATTTTGTTAAAATGCAAATCTTACCCTGGAGGGGAAACACATGAAAGCACTGTTTTCCATTTCAACTTTTTTGTGAATTCATTTTCTTGATTGGTTTTTGAGTCATTGAAAAAGCCCACCCAAAGGTGCAGAACTAAGGGATTTCTGTTATTGTTGTCTTGGGGCAATGGGAAGGACCAGGCACAAGGCTGCGTCCTGAGGAAGTGTGACCCTAACTAATTCCATTCACTGAGTGTGGACTCCATGCCAGGCGCTGCACTGTGATCGCTTAAGTTCACCAGAGCCTTACTCTTCAAGGTAAATATCATTATCTCCCATTTTACAGATGGGAAAACTGAGGCTTAGGGAGGTTAACTTGAGGCGTAAACTCTTAAATGCCAAGAAGGGAGAGGCCAGACACAGCATGACAGTTCTGAGTGCTCTGGCAGGCTGGAAAACACCAGAAAAGTCCTGACCGTTTAGTATATGTGTGTGTGAGTGTGAGGCAGGAGAGGCGGAAGTGAGTTACTGTGCGAGGAGGACATTCAAAGAAGCAGATGAGAAATGGAATATTTCCTGCTGTATCAGTAAACACAGGATGTCACAGTCATCAGTGATGGCAATCACCACCAATGGTGAGCTGGTGAGCCTCGAGGGAACTCAGGAAGGAAAGAACACCTGCCATCTAGCAACCATCAGACTGCAGCCACTCCCCACAGTGAGCCCTGAGGACACTCAGGATGTGAAAACACAGGATACTGGCCCCGGAGAGCTGAGGTGCAGATCAAAGGAATGATTTCAGTGAACCCAGACTCTGGCATCTTCCCATACATAGAAAAGCACTAAATTCCTTAACTTGGGATATCTAGTTTTCTTTAATTAATATAATATTTTGATATTCAGGCGACCTGCCCTTTGTTGCAAAACTCCTATATATCCCAGCTCCCCCCTTGCCTCCTAGGAGCAGTTCTCTCTTGAGATGCTGCCTCCCAGGCTTGAAGTCCTAGAAATTCCCGCCAAATAACACCTAACTCTCAGCTTCTAGGTTGTGAATATTTTTTTGGTCAGCAGAGAGATGGACGGGAAGGGGAGGAGCTCTGGCTGCCCTTTCCCTCCAGCTCCGAGTCCGCACTCTGTTCCGTGGGGAACCTGGCAGAGCCGACATCCACCCCCTCCTAGCTGGCTGCGTAGCTGCCCTAGAGACCCCCCTGCCTTGATGGAGTCTCCGTGGCTCTCTGGGGTCCGTGTCTCCCAGGAGGCCAGAGCCAGTCTCTGACCCTGCTTCCCACAGCTCTCCTGGCCTAGGGCTGTATCTCTTTCAGTGTCATTATGTCACCTTCCTCCTGAAGTCACCTGAGCATGCAGACAGGTGGAAGGTTGGCACCAGGCCAGGTGATGTTACCGTAATCACGGCTACTCTGTGCACAGAGGCCTAATAGAAATACAGAGACAAAGATTTTGGAAGAAGAGAGAGATGGCTTTATTTTTCTGCCAGGCAGAAGGGAAGACACAGCAGGCTAGTGCTTCAAGAGCTGTGCCGCCCTCTCCTTGGGAGTTGGGGAAGATTTTATTGTGGTGGAGGGCTTGTATTCTTTTTCCTTCATATTATTTCAAAACAGCCATAGCTGGTGTCAGGCCACCCTGTAATTGGGGTCCGTCAGTCTGTTAATTGTCCGTTTGCCTCTGGTTTACCGGCTGGAGACCTTTCTGAAATGCAAAAAAAAAACAAAACAAAACTCTACAGGGTATGATTTGTTACAATGGTCATATGGAATGCAGCTTCCAAACTGTTAAGGTTAGGGAGCGAGAGGCAGGATGTAACTCACAGTTAAGGGTGATAGGTGCCGCATGTAATTTGTATAGTATCAGGGAGTTAGCTTTGCGAAGTGAAAATCTAGTTACTACAGATCAGTGACAAGTAGAGTAAAACAAGGAATGATGAACTCTTCCAGGCCAGGTTCTCTCTCTCCTTTAGCCTGTTCCACGTTCTCTTTGTTTTCTTTGCTCTCAAGAGGAAAAAGAACAATCACTTGTATTTGCATTGCAACTGTGGGGAGGGGACACCCTCTCTACACCCTGGTCATGTGCATCCTGGCTCTTCGCCATCTCTGGGGGGCCTGCTCTCCAGCTTCCCCCTGGGATGGCCCCTGGACAAGACAGGGGGAGGCTGTCACCTTCCTTCTCAAAGCAAAGGGTGGATAGAGATTCTGCCTCTGACGGCTCAGTGACTTTGAGCAAATTGCTTGGAGCCTTTGGTTTCCTCATGTGGGGAATGGGCATGAGGAGCGTACTTGTCTGGGCAGGTGGCTGTGAGGATGAAGTGAGTGAATCCACAGAAGGTGCTGAGCCCAGGGCCTGGCTCGTAGTAAATGCCCATGGATGTTCTCTGCTCTGGGCGGGGGATGGGGGGTGTTATTATCCATAAAGGAGGAGTAATACCAGTCACAGTAATCTCGGGCTACGCACAGTATTTTAACCACTTTGCTTTTCTACACACACACACACACACACACACACATACTTCATGGCAGTGGGTATAGCTGCACAGGTAGAGCCAGCAGGTAGGGTAGGAGCTGTGTTCAGCCCTGCACTGTGCCCAGCTCACTGGGGGCAGCCCTGGGCAAGTTTCTCCTCCTCTCTGGACTCCTGGGGAAGACTTGGAATTTATGTGGGAATCGCTAATGTGAACTGTCAAGGGTCACGACCTGGAGGCCAAATCCAGGTGGCAGACAAGTTCTTGGGGCAGCACTGTGTTTTTTAAAGCAGGTAGTGTCACATCAAAGTCAGGATAGCTGGCTTGTCCCAGCAGTTGGGGTGAGTGTGCCGCTGATCTCTGGGAGCCCGGAAGAGCTTTGGAAGGTGTGTGCTACGTCCCGGCCAGGGAGGTCTTTGACTTTGCAGACCTCTGAGCCCATGAATTCTCAAGCCTCTTCCAGCTCTAAATTTCAGCAGCTGAAACCTCAGGTATGTCTTGCAGGGCCAGAAGGATTATTCCCTGCCTCAGGGGGTTAAGTGGCTGCTTTTGAAAGGACAAAACAAGAGATGACGCGATAAGATAAGGGGCTCTGTTTTCAGAGACACTCCTCAGAAAGAACAGGCTTTCGTTGTAATCCAGAGGATAAGGGTCTGAGCCTCGCATCCATCAGCCGGTTTCTCCTCCCCTCCACCAGGCGCTCAGGCCACTGTGGGATGTGTCTGCCGCTGCTGCCATCTGCTGGAGCACTGAGGCTCTGCAGCCTGCCTGCCTGCGGATGGCATTGAGGGCATTTGCGCAGACGCCAAGCCCTGAGTTACAGCTCTTGTCTCAGTTGGCACAGTGGGTTTCATCTCTGCAATGACTAGTATTTATTGAGCTCCTACTAAGGGCCTAAACTACGCTTAGTGCTTCCATGAGTTGTCTCCCTGAATCCATTCATCAGAAGAAGTCCATGTGGGCAGGGATTTTTTTTGTCTCTTTTCTTCGTGATGGTATCTCCAGTGCTTTGGACAGTGCCTGGAACAGAGTGGGGACTTGGTAAATAGGGGTTGCATGAGCACAGCTGTAAAGATGGAATCTAGCATCACCCCCGTGTTATGGATGAGGAAGTTACCACCCAGAGAACTCAAAGGACAGACAAAGGCCCAAAGTATTGTGGGGTAAACCTGTGGCGGAAGCTGGAAAGGCAGTTGGACCCTGGGTGGTTCCAAAAGTGGCAAAGTCAGGCAACACACAGGAATGAAACCCTCTAGCAACCAGGGGCCCCTGGAGCTCAGAAAACTCAGAGCTACACACATCAGGGAAAGAAACCAAATCAACGAAACGGTGCCGTGGGGCCCCGGGAATTCAAGGAGTGTGCAGGTTTCCGGGCAAGGTAAGAGGCCCCTGACACACAATTTGTGTTTTTTTTAGAAATTACTATTATTATTAAACTTTATTTTTTGAGCAGTTTCAGGTTTACAGAACAATCGAGTGGAAGGTAGAGAGAGTTCCCATTTACCTTCTCAGACCCACACCCCGTTCTCCATTAATGTCTTGCATTAGTGTGGTATATTTGTTACAATGGATGGGCCAATATTGATAGGTTAATACTAACCTATCAATAGTTTATTGATAAACCTATCAAAACCTATCAAAAGTCCATAGTTTCCGTTAGAGTTCTCTCCTAGTGTCGTACGTTCTAAGACATGTATCCGACATTATAGAATCATACAGAATAGTTTAACTGCCCTAAAAATCCTGTTGTTCCACCTACTCATCCCTCCCTCACCTCCCCCTGACTCCCTGAACCCCTGGCAATCGCTCATCTTTTTTCTGCCTCCTTAGTTTTGCCTTTTCCAGAATGTTGTATAATTGGAATCACAGAGTATATAGCCTTTTCAGATTGGCTTCTTTCCTTAGCAGGAAGCATTTCAAGTTCGTCTATGTCTTCTCAGCACTTGAAGGCTTATTTTTTCATTGACTAATGTTCTGTTGAATGGATATACCACAGTTTGTTTATCCATTGACCTACTGAAGGGCTTTTTTGTTGCTTCAGAGTTTTGGCAATTGTGAACAAAGCTGGTATCAACATTTGTGTGCATGCTTTTGTGTGGACATAGGTTTTCAACTTATTGGGTAAATACCAAGGAGTGCAATTTCTAGATCGTATGGTAAGTTTTGTAAGAAACTACCAAACTTTGCCTTCCAAAGTGGCTGTTCCTGGATTGTACTTTTGAGCATCACTTGTAGTAACAGTCTTGCTGGCCTGGACCTGTCCTCTAGGTTGACAAGGCCGAGAGAGGACAGGCCTATGATTCCTCCCTTCCTGTCTGCATCTGACTCTCTTGCTGAGCCAGACCCACTTCCTCTGCTGAAAGGCTGAAAACAGGAGATCTTTTCTCCCCACACAAGGTGTGATGCTGAGGCAACTCTGGTCATTTAAAATCCCCAAGTCACCGCCTTGGGTAGGGGGAACGGGCGCATCGCCTGCCCTGGAAGGTCAGCCTGAGCCTTGTGGTTTGAAATTCTTGGCTTGGGCTTGGGCACATGGGCTGGAGAAAACAGCTGTTGTTTTGATGTGTGAAGCTGTCAGTTTCTACGTCCAGGAAGCCCTCGTGAAACTGATGTCAATGGGATCAGAACACCCAGCTCCTCTCCACGTTCCACTCTTGTGAAATGTTGACACGCGAGATAGCACCTTAACCTGCATCATCTCCAAATGGTGGGTAGTTCACGTGTTCTGGGGTTGCTGGAACTACGTATAAGCAAGTTAGGAGTTTATTTCACTTTTCACTTTCATTCTTTTCTCTTTTTAAAAACGTCATGAAGAATTAGATAGGGCTCTTCAAAGTCGCTTTCAAAGAAAACTTCTTAAAATTAAGCTAACGTCCAACTCCAACTGGAGAAAAGAGAGAGGGACCTTTTTAGTCGTGTTTTTGACATTATTTCCCAGATTCCAAAATGCCCCGTTTGGTTGCTTTTATGCATTTCAGTTTCCTCTCACTGCCAAAAACAAAGCAAACCAAAATCTTCACGTTCCACTGAAAACTTGCAGCAAATCGTTTCATGGTGGGTTCATTTTTAAGGCTCATGCCCTTTGGTAACTGTATACGAAAACTCAAAGAATCTCATGTGAACGGCTTCAGTCTAGGAAGAGAAAAAAAGCTTGGGTTCTGCTGGTAGGAGGAGGGTTTATTTATGTGTCTCAATTTACAAGCCTAAGCATTGCAAATGTAAACTCTGGGAAGGAAAATTTTGTCCTAATTACTTAACTGAATCCAGAAACATCTGTTTTGATTTACTGGAACAAGTCCAGTTTGCTTTTCATCTGACACTTTAAAGCAGGCGGAGGTAACTTCACAACTCGTACCTTTTCTGGTCCAGCCAAGTATTCTCAGAGAGTGGGGACAGGGCGAGGTCCAGAATAAACAATGTTGACAAATTCTCCCAATGATTGTTACAGAGACTTAAGTTTGAGAATCAGTGCTCAAGGCAAAATTTACTTTTCTTTTTTGGGTTTCTTTTTTCTCCTTTTCATCTTTACCTACAAAATAGTATATCTGAATAACTTGCTTCTTCCTATTATGTTTGAAAACATTTTAAAACATTTGGAAAACATTTTAACTCTTTTTTAGAATTTCTTAAAATTATGTTTTTTAAATGAATACACAGTAAAACTGACCTTTTGCATATGTGTACATTTCGATGAATTTTAACACTTGTGTGGGAGTGTGGGGGGGGATGAATTGGGAGATTGGGATTAACATATATACACTAATATGTATAAAATAGATAACTAATGAGAACCTGCTGTATAGCACGGGGAACTCCACTAACACAGCATAGTAAAACAATTATATCTCAATTTTAAAAAGAATAAAAAAATAAAAGAATTAAAGAAACCCACTTGTATCGATTCATGTAACCACAACCACCATCAAAATACACCCCCACCCCAACCCTAATCTCTAGCAAACATAGATGTATCATCTATACCCAAAGTTTTGTCTTTCCTGGAAGGTCCCACAAATGGGTTCATACAGTGTCTCACGTTTTGTGAGGGTTTCTTTCACTCAACACGACAGCTCTGAGATTCATCCAAATTGTTGCCTGTATCCACAGTCCATTTCTTTTTGTTGCTGAGCGTGATTCCAGCAGTATGGATGGAACCCAGTTTGTTTGCTCACCCAGTGAAGAACATTTGGCTGTTTTTCTAAATTTTGGCAATTATGAATCGTGCTCCTGTGAACATTCATGTACCAGTTTTGGGGTCAAAGATAAATTTTCACGTATCTAGGGTAATACCTGAGTTGGACTGCTGAGTCAACTGGCAGTCATAACTTTAATGTTATCAGAAATGACCACCCTGTTTGCCAGGAGGGCTGGACCACATTGCGTTCCCCCCACCAGCAGTGTGTGAGAGTTCCCGTTGCTTTGTATCCTCACCAATACTTGGGATAGTCAGCTTTTGAAAATTTCAATCTCCTCCTGGTTGTAGCTTGCGTTTCCCTGATGGTGAATGATGGTGAGCATCTTGTTATGTGCTTGTTTTCCATCCACATATTTGCTTAGATGAAGTGTGTTCAGGTTTTGCTCGTTTTAAAATTTGTATTTTTTTTCTCTTACTGTTGAGTTTTGAGAATCCATTGCTTTTAAGGAAGTATAGTTGATTTACAATATTGTGTTAGTTTCAGCAAAGTGATTCAGATATTTATATTCTTTTCCATTATAGTTTATTACAATGATAATTTTTAATATATTCTGAATACAAGTCTTTTGTTGGAT
The DNA here is from genome assembly GCF_030028045.1 of Hippopotamus amphibius kiboko. Lineage (NCBI taxonomy): Eukaryota > Metazoa > Chordata > Mammalia > Artiodactyla > Hippopotamidae > Hippopotamus > Hippopotamus amphibius. The sequence goes on from NC_080198.1 coordinate 18,220,354, forward strand.
AGGTGATCTATAAATATTTCCTCCCAGGCATAGCTTGTCTTTTCATTAGCATTGTCTTTCCAAGAGTAAGCTATTAATTTTGATGAAGTCCAACTTTTCAGTTTTTTTCTGTGATGGATCATGAAGATTTTTCCTTATGTTTTCTTATAAAAATTTTATAATTTTATATTTTACATTTAAATGTATGATTTAATTAGAGTTAATTTTAGAAAGAGATGTAAGATTTAGGTCAGAGTTCATTTTCTTGCATATGGAGGTATGAATGTTTCAACACTACTTTTTGAGAAAATTCTCTTTTTCTCTATTGACTTGCCTCTGTATTTTTATCGGAAACTCAGTTGGTGAAAGAGGAGTTATCTATGGGTCTTAGTGTTTACTGGAAGGAAGCACTGGGGAACTTGCTAGAGTAATGGAAATGGGAATATTTTTTACAGGGCGTGGGTTGCATGGATATAAACCTTTGTCACACCACTCATTTTGCACACTTCAGGTCTGTGCATTTTGTTGTATGTGAATTACACTTAACTTAAAATAGCATCAGTCGTCTGTATCTGTGTAGATCTGTTTCTGGAGTCTATTCAGTTCCACTGATTTACATATCTGTCTTTTCCCAATACCATGCTACCTTGACCTCCATTATTGTATTTAGCTTCATAGAAATCTTAAAATTGAAAAGTGTAATTCCTTCAATTTTATTCTTTTTCAAAATAGTTTTGGCTATTCTTATATCTTTGCCTTTCCATGTATGTTTATAATCACCTTATGTTTATCTACCAAAAAATCCTTTTGGGATTTTGATTGGGATTGTGTTAAATCTATGAATGAATTTGAGGAGAGCTGACGTTTTTAGTGTTATATTCCAGTCTACGAACTGGAATAAATGGTGTGGCTTTCCATTTATTTGGGTCTTCTTTGATTTCTTTCTTCAACATTTTGCAGTTTTCAGCATATAGATCCTATACATCTTATTATATTTATATCTAAGTAATCTCATTTATCAAGATATTTTAAATAGCATTTAAAATATTTGGTTTCCAAATCCTTGTTGATATTTTATACAATATAATTTTTTTTTAACTCGTGTCTTGCAGCATTGCTAAACTCACTTATTAGTTCTAAGAAGGTTGTGTGTGTGTGTGTGTGTGTGTGTGTGTGTGTGTGTGTGTGTGTATTCCCTGCAATTTTCCACATAGGCAATCATTTCATTTGTGAAGAGGCGGATTTTATTTCTTCTTTTCCAAACTGGATGCCCTTTTTTTTCCCTGATTGCACTGGCTAGGAATTCCAGTATGGTATCTAATAGGAATGAGATAGAGGAAGTCTGCCTTGTTCCCATCCACAGGAGGCCAGCATTCTGTCTTTCATCTTTCATCATTAAGTATGATGTTCCCTGAAGGTTTTTTGTTGTTGTTGTTTTGGTTTGTTTGTTTGTTTGCTTGCTTTACTTTTTTGCCCACGCTGTGAGTGTGGGATCTTATTTATTTCCCCGACCAGGGATCAAACGCATGTCACCTGTATTGGAAGCGCTTAAAGTCTTAACCACTGGACTGCCAGAGAAGCCCCTCCCTGAAGGTTTTTCAACAATGTCCCTTTTGACGAAAGTCTCTCCTTTTCATAGCTTTTTGAGAGATTTTAATCATGAATGGATAATCGAATTTTGTGAAATGCTTTTCTGTTAGTTGATATAATGTGTTTTTTCTTCTTTTGACAATACTACATTGGTTTTCAAATATTAAACTAATCTATTCTAATTATTGAACTAAATAATGAACTAAATATTGGCATAACCCAAGATAAATTCCATTTGGTTGTGACATTATATTTTTTATATGTTGCTGGTTTCAAGTTGCTAAAATTCTGTTAAGAATTTTTGCATCTATGTTCACAAAGCAGATTGTAGCTTTCTTTTCTTGTTCTGTCTTTGGTTTCAGCATTTAAGATAAATGAGTTGGGAAGTATTCCCTACTCTCCTATTTTCTGGAAAAAGTTGCACGCAATTATCGTTATTTAATCATGAAGTGTTGGTAGAATTTTTCAGTGAAACCGTCTGGAATTGTAGATTTTGGGGTGAGAGTTTTAAGGTATGAATTCACTTTCTTTACCAGTTGTAGCACCATTCATGTTTTCTATACTTCCTGTTGGGTGATTGTTGGTAGTCTGTGGGCTCCATAATGACATCGCCTGTTTTCTTCCTAATATTGTACTTTGTATCATCTCTTTTCTTTTCAGTTAGTCTTTTTAGATGTTTATAAATGTTAATTGATCTTTTCAAAGAAATAGATTTTTTTGTTTCATCAATTTTCTCAATTGTCTTTTTATTTTTGATATAATTTATTTCTGTTCTCATCTTCATTATTTTTTCCTTTCTTCTGCTCGATTTAACTTTCTATTGTGCTTCTTTTTAGATCGTTAAAGGGAAACTTCAGATTATTAGCTTGAGACCTTCCTTTTTTAACATAAGCATTTAATGCTAAAGTGTCCCTTTAAGCACAACTTTTGCTGTAGCCTGCAAATTTTGATATGTTGCTTTTATTTTTACTCAGTTCGCAGTATTTTCTAATTTCCCTTGAAACTTCCTCTTTGAACCATGGATTATTTATAAGTGCCTTGTTTAGTTTCCAAGTGTTTGGGGATTTTCCTGTTATCTTTCTCTTACTGATTTCTAATCTAATTCTACTATAGTCAGAGAACATACCTTAAGTAATTTCAATTCTTTCCAATTTGTTAGGTTTGTTTTATTATTTAGTATATGGTCTATTGTAATGAATGTTTCATATGCACTTGAAAAGAATGTGTAATTTGCTTTTGCTGAGTAGAGTGTTTTATAAATGTTAATTAAATCCAGTTGTTTAGTCTTTTATATTCTTGTTGTTTTTCTGTCTACTAGTCTTTCAATTACTGAGAGAAGAGTGTTGAATTTTCCAAATATAATTTTGGATTTATCTGTTTTTACTTTTAGTTCTCTCAGTCTTTGCTTTGTGTATTTTAAAACTCCATTATTAGGTGTATACACATTTATTGTTATTTCTTCTTGCTGTATTAATCTTTTTACCATTATGTAATGTTACTTTTTATCCTTGGCAATTTCCTTTGCTTTGGTCTACTTTATCTGGCATTAATGTAGCCACTCAAGTTTACTCTTCCTTAGTTCTTACATGGTATATCTTCTTCTTTTCACTTTAACCTATTTGTATCATTGTATTTAAGGTGAGTTTCATATAAGCAGCATATAGATGGGTCATGTTTTTTAATCCATTCTGATAATCTCTTTGAAAATTGGTGTTTGCATCATGTACATTTAAAAAAATATATTTATTTGGCTGCATCAGGTCTTAGTTGTAGCATGCAGGCTTTTCCTCACAGCGTGCAGGCTTCTCTCTAGTTGTGGCATGTGGGCTCCGGAGCGTGTGGGCTTAGTTGCCCCACAGCATGTGGAAGCCTAGTTCCCCGACCAGGTATTGAACCCACATCTCCTGCATTGGAAGACGAATTCCTAACCACTGGAGCACCAGGGAAGTCCCAGATCATGTAAACTTTAATGCAGTTTTGATATATTTGAATTTAGCCCACCATTTTATTTGCTTTCTGTTTGTTTTCTCTATTTTCATTCCCGTTTCCCCTTTCCTGCCTTTTTGGGGGATTAGTTGAACATATTTTTTAGTATTTCCATTTTTATTTACCTGTTCTGTTCTTTTTGTGATTTTTCTGTTCTGTTATTGAGTTCTAGTTTAATTCCATTGTGGTCTGAGAGCATACTTTGTATGTATGTATTCCACTTTTGTGACTAGATCTCTTTATATAGTATTTTTTGCAATTGCTGTAGGGATTATAATTTACATAATTTTTTACTTTTCACTTTTATGTAGTTAAGCATTTCAGGTTGAATCTTGAAACCTTACCAGTAGATGTACCAGGTTTTTTTGTACATCAACAGACAGTGAAAACTCTAAACAGTGTTACAATTTATGCTTTCAACCATCAATCATATTTTAAGAAACTCAGTAGGAGAAGAGTAGCCTATTATGTTTACTTAGAAATTTGCCACTTTTGTTTCCCTTTCCTCATACTTGACATTCTAAGTTTACTTCTGGAATCATTTCCCACTGACTGGAGAACATCTTTGGAAATTCGTTTAGAGCAGGTTTGCTGGTAGTTCTCCTAATTTTCATTCACCTGAGAATGTCCTTACTTGAAATCATCCCTGAAGAATATTTTCACTAGACTAGAATTTTGGCTTGACATTGTTTTCTTTCTGCACTTTAAGTATATGGTTATACTTCATACCATACTCCATAGTTTCTCATGAGAAATCTGCAGTCACTTCAATGGTTGGACTCCTGTAAACAGTGTGTCAGTTCTTAGGTGCTTTCAAGATTTTTTTCTTTTTTCTTTAGTTTTTCAGCAGTTTTATTATTATGTGATTGGACATGGATGTCTTTGGGTTTTTATTATTTGGGGCTTACTAAGCTTCTTGACTCTTCAGGCTTATGCCTTTTGCCAAATTTGGGAGGTTCTCATATTGCTATTTCTTCAGATATGTTTTCCGTGCTTTTCTCTGCCTCTTTTCAAACTCAAAGATAGGAATGTTAAACCTTCTGGTATTGTCTCCCAGATCCTTCAGGATCTGTTTACTTTGTAACCTTTGTCTTCTGCATTGCCCAGATGGCGTTCTTCCTGTTAATCTATCTTCAAATTCATTGACTCTTTCTTCTTTCATCTCCATTCTGCTGATGAACCTATCCAGTGAGTTTTTCATTTCAGTTATTGTATTTTTCCGGTCTAAAACATTTATTTGATTCTTTATATCTTCTTTTCCTTTGCTGAGACTTTCTATTTTTCCATTTATGTCAGGAGTCTTCAGATTTCTTGTTGGAGCATTTCTTTAATAGCTGCTTTAAAGCCTTTGCTGGGTAATTTCAATATCTGTGTTATCTCAGCATTGGCATCTTTTCCTGTGTGAGCTGAGATTTCCCTGGTTCTTCACATGCTGAATAATTTTGGTTTATATCTTGGACATCTTAAATATTACATTATGAGACTCTGAGTCTTACTGAAATCCTATGGAGAATGTTGATATTATTGTTTTAGTGGTCAATTAACCCAAAGGGTTCAGTCCTCAGTTTCTAAGCAGCTTTCTGTGGGTTGTGGTTCAAGATCAGTTCAGTTTTTGAATCCTGTGTGGTGCTATTTAGATCTGTTCCAGATCTTCTCCACCCAGGGTCCTGCCAGGAACCTGGGCATAGTCTATTCTGGACTCAGTTCTAAGGGCTATGTGTGTTGTTTAGAGTCAGCTCCAGGAACAAGTAATTCACAGGTGAGCCCTAGAATTCATGAGCAACTTTCTCCTCTCTCTTGAATGTCCCTGATACTTTCAGCTTCCTGAACTCCACTTTTTGCTCACCTGGGCAGAAATCTGGGGCTTTATTAATCTCACTCGGCCACACACAGCCCACAGGCATGCTCATGTCTGGAGCCATGTTTTAGGACAGAGAGGGTTAAAAAGCAGCGAGGGTATGCCTTACCCTCTGGAGACCACAGCTCCTCTTTTTGGAGGCGAAGTTTCCTTCTGCAGAGTTTTAAGTTCCTGTGGGCCTCCATTGCTGCCTCTGACACGACCACCATTAGCACCTCAAGACTGCTTGTGGACGGAGGTGCAGAAGGATGGAAAAAAGACAAGAAAGAGAGAAAGAAAGAGAGAGAGAAAGAAAGAACGAAAGAAAGGAAGAAAAGGAGGGAGGGAGGAAGGAAAGAAGGAAGGGAAGAAGAAAGGCAAGAAGGAAAGAAAACATCCTTTCTCAGAGCTAGGAAGCCTCTTCTCCTCTTCTCAAGCCAGAGAGAGAGAGGCTTCTCCTGGAGCTCCCCCGTCCACACTGATGCCACTCCCAGGTTTCAGGCTACATTGAGTTTAGGCCACTGGATTCCAGAGGAGAAAAAAAGGTTAAAATCACTACTAAATTTATAGTGCTTCACATTCTAGTCTTCTTCTTCAGCCCATATACTTTTCAGTGTCCTCTAATAGCTAATCCCTGCAATCTCTCCAGGTCATACAGCTGCATTCAGTGGAAGAGTGCATTGCCAATTTTTGCTCATTTTCTGTATTCTTGTTTTGTTTTTCTGCTCTAAAACTGTGTGTGTGTGTATTTATTTATTTGTACTTTGTTTTTTATTCAAGTATAGTTGATGTACAGTCTTATGTAGGTTACAGGTGTATAATATAGTGATTCACAATTTTTACCGGTTATACTCCATTTATAGTTATTGTAAAATATTGCATATATTCCCTGTGTTGCACAATATATCCTTGTAGCTTATTTTATATCTAATAGTTTGTACCTCTTAATCCCCTACTCCTCTGTTGCCCTCCCCTCTTTCCTCTCCACGCTGGTAACCACTAGTTTGTTTTCTATATCTGTGAGTCTGTTTCTCTTTCGTTTTATTCACCAGTTGGTTGTATTTTTTAGATTCCGCGTACAAGTGACCTCATACAGTGTTTGTCTTTTTCTTAAATTTTTGAAAAAGTTTTAATTTCTTTACGGCACACGGGATCTTAGTTCCCCATCAGGGATCAAACCGGTGCCCCCTGCAGTGGAAGCACGGAGTCGTAACCACTGGGCGGCCAGGGAAGGCTGTTGTATTTGCCTTTCTGTGTCTGATTTGTGTCACTTAGCATGATGCCCCCCAAGCCCATCTAGGTTGCAGCAAATGGTAAAAATTTCATCCTTTTAAGAATGAACTTATTTTCTATATTTTGGATGCTTTGTCATCTAGAGCCTCAGTGACTGGGAAGGGAGTCTCCCACCCAAGATTAGCTAATCCCTAAAGGTGGTAAGCAACGTGCCTGGAAGAACACCTTTCATATGCAAATCAACAAATCTAAGACCGTACCCCCAGTCGCCTCCTTTGTGGGGCTCCTGCACTCCTGGCCACTGTCCAGCTGCTTCAGTCTCCCCAGGGCCTGATACCATACAAGTCAGGATAGCCCCCATGCCCCAGAGCTGCTGAAATTATTGACACCAGCCAATCCTATGCCTGCTTACCCTACCTCACCTATCCCTTCCCATGGAAACTACAAGAATGGCTCTTGCCAAATATTCAGCTGCTCCCTCTGCCTCCTGACCAGCACTGGTCCCTCTGAATGCGGCATGCCCCTCTTCTTGGGAACTGTGAGTGAAAAACTATCTTTTCAATAGCCATCATCTCCTGATCTGTTTTGGCCTCACCATACCTGAACAATAATGAAAGCTACATTTCAAAACAGAGGGACAGAGTGAAATGTGCTTACTTCATCTCACCTGGAACCCTGTTTATACACACACACACACACACACACACACGCACACATTTATCAGCCACCATTTTTTCATTACAAATCAGAGAAACAGGCTTTCCCAACAGATGGAATGTTTACACCTTGAGTAACTGAAAGATTCCGTTTCTTTGTTTTGGCTTGTCTGTACTTTCTCCTTTTTGGAATGACAATTCTGTTTTAATGGTGTAGTAGACATCCGTTGGGCTCCTCTGGGTAATATCCCTTGCCCTTCTAACCCTGAAATTCCTTCAGGGAACCGCTGCTAACCCACTGCCAAGCTGTACAGTGTGCGTATTCTGTGTGCCCTAACTGCAGTCGTCCCTTGAGAAATGAAAGCCAAGCCCAAGATTTCGCGTGCAACTCTTGGGAAAGAGTGTCTCTTTTTCTGCCGGTGTTACAAAGTGAGGGGGGTGTAAATCTGAAGTTGCATCTTCCCATTGCTTCCAAAGGGCTTACCGAGTAGTAACAACAGTCAAGAGAAAAGCATAACTGAACAGTGGAGGTAAACAGATTTTTGGTCATATTGGTACGGGTCCACCACTATCTGGAGACCTTCCTCTTCTTGTAACACTCAGTTACACAAACTAGTCCATTTCTATTTTTCCCAAGCCACTCTGTGTTAGTTTTCTGTCCCCTGCAGCCAAAAGTGTCCTCACTAAATGAACCCTTTGTCTCTTATACTCTGTCATGGCCTGCATCTTGAGTTCATTGTCTTTAATCAAGAGCACATGGAGATTTGCATTGGAGTCATTTGTCGAAACCCATTGGAAGAAATTGTAACTCATGGGGTGAATTTTATCTGCCTGTACCCTCTTCTTGTTACTGTTTTTGGCAGTAATACCTAGTCTGTGTTTTTAGGGTATCGCTCATTTTGAGTTTTTCCCAGAAGTAGACCCTGGGTAGAGAATTTGAGTACCAGTGGTTTATTTCAAAGGTAATCCTAAGAGTATTAGTAAGAGATTGGAGGAATAAAAGTGGGAAAAGAAGGGTGAGTTATTGAGAAGTTTCCCACATAGAACCACTGGGGCTCGTTCCTGCTGGGGGATTCTGGGGGACAGTGTAGAATGAGCCCCAGAATTACCCAGTCAAGGAGTAAGGAAGTGGAGGACATCCATCATTGCCAAGGGCTGTTTCCAGCGTTTTAATTCCCCAGCACTTCTGGCCTGTGCTGCTTGGAAGCTGAGAGCAAGCCTTTAGGGCAAGTTGTAGGTACCTGTAATAGGACATGGTAGGCATGTGCTTGGGAGACCCCAAGAGTTCAGAGGGACTCTGAAGGGGCACAGCCAGCATCTGCCACCAGACCTGTGAATATTCTTGCGTTTGATTCCAAGACTTTCAGCTTAGCCTCTTCACACAGAGTGAGTAAGAAGGTGTATTGATTGCATGTGTATCGATTGATAAGTAATGACTCTTCACAAACCCAGTAGCTTTAAAACTTATCAAGCTTTCTCAGCGTTTGGGGAGATGAGCTTGAGGTCAAAAGTGTGATGATTTCTAGGTTATTTCAACCTTCTTTCATTCATTCATTTATTTATTCATTCACACAGCAAATACTCTGGGAGAATGGCAATCAATAAGCAAAAGTCCCTGTCCTTGCAAAGCCCAGGAGCTGATGTCAGGCAGACAGAAGTGTAATTACTGGTGGGATAAAGTGATACTTACTTTAACAGAGGTGGTTATAAACTGTTATTAGTACACAGGGGTAGAGTCATAAAGAAGACAGTACTTGTGTCTTAAAGGATGAGAAGGAAGGAAGAAAGGGAGGAAGGGTGTTTAGTCTCCTCGCTATTCCTGTGTAGCAAATTTCCACAAACTCATGGCATAAAATAGCAACTCTCTTATTAGGTTTATGATTTTGTGGGTCAGGAATTTGAAAGGGAGCACAGAGGGGCCAGCTTGTCTCTACACCATAATGTGTGGAACATAGCTAGGGAGACTCGAAGGCTGGAGGTGACTCTGCGGCTGGGACGTGGCGTCATCTGCAGGCTCACGCACTTGCGTATGTGGCAGGCAGTGCTGACGTTTGCAGAGGCTTCAGGGAGATTGCCGACTAGTACATCTACACTTGGGCTCTTCAGGTGGCTGCTTGGGCTTCCTCCCAGCCTGGTGGCTGGGTTCCAGGAACAAGTGCTCCAAGGCAACCATGTAGAAGCTGTGTTGTCTTCTATGGCCAAGCGTTGGACGTCACCTTCACGGTGATCGCAAGCCTGCCCAAACTCAGCAGGAGGAAACTTGAACCCCCCTGTTAGTGAGGGGAGTGTCCAAGTCATATTGCAAGTGGGAAGGGAGAGATTGTGATGACCAATCTTAGAAAATACCATCGACCACAGCATTCATATGATACAGTCATTTTGTCTGTCTCGTATTTAGTAATATCTTTCCTGGGCTGCATTATTGTCTGATAGATAGCATTTTAAATTATTTAAATGGACTCTCAGATTGTCTCATAAAGATACGATGAGAGAGAGAGATTGTTTGATGCATTTGTCTTGCCTCTTCTGCCCGTATAGTCTTTCTCCCCAGCCCATACTTTGAGGACCAATGTCATAGAGCCTGGGCAGAATGGGGGAGGAGGGTGTCAGAATTAGCAGAGCAGATTCTCTTTGGAGGTCAGACAAAGGGAAAGACGGTGAGTATTCTTATTTTAATATTAAAGTTGATTATAAACATACATATATATGCTAATTTATTTTTCTCAGCAGATCCAAGTCTTGGATGTATTAAAAAAACCTTGAACTCATTTAGAGTGTGGCATTATTACCCTCCAAAAAAACATTCTCATTTATGCTACTTTTAGAGTCACTGTAGTAAGACTCAGGGCTGGTTGAGAAAGTCTCTTTTGTCCATTACTTGGATTTTGTCTTTAAAGCTGAAACGTAATACAGATGATCCCTGGCTTAACAATGGTTCGGTTTAGGATATTTCAGCATGACAGTGGTGTGAAAGTGATGTGCATTTGGTAGAAACCGTCCTTCGAGTTTTGAATTTTGAAATGGGCTGGTGAAATGCAGTACGATGCTCTCTGGTGATGTGGAGCAGGGGCGGGAGTCGCAGCTCCCTGTCAGCCACGTGATCTGGAGGGCAAACAACCGGTGCACTTATAACCATTCTGGACCCAGACAGTCACTCTGTTGTTCACTCTCAGTACAGTGTTCGGTGAACTACACAAGATATTCAACACTCTATTGTAGAACAGGCTTTATGTTAAAAGATTTTGCCCAACTGCAGGCTAGTGTGACCGTTCTGAGTACATTTAAGGTAGACAAGGCTAAGCTGTGGTGTTTGGTAAATGAACTGTATTAAATGCATTTTCGACTTAAGATAGTTTCAACTTATGATGGGTTTATCGACATGTAATGCCATCATGAGTCAAGAAAGATCTGTTGTTTGCATTTTTTTTTTTACTTTTTATTTTTTTATTTTTTACAATAAACTGCATATATTTAGAGTGTACAATTTGGTATCCCAGTCTCCCAATTCGTTCCCCCCCCCAACCCTCCCCACTTTTCCCACTTGGTGTCCATAAGTTTGTTCTCTACATCTGTGTCTCTATTTCTGCCTTGCAAACCGGTTGGTTTGTACCATTTTTCTATAGTCCACATATATATGTTAATATACAATATTTGTTTTTCTCTTTCTGACTCACTTTCTGACGTGTAATGCCATCATGAGTCAAGGAAGATTTGTTGCTTGCATTTTTAAAGCCATATTTAAAAAATCTTCACAATAGGTGTCTCCTAATCAGGCTGTGCAGGACACGGAGACATTTGGGCACTGAGCTGCAGACAGGAGCTAGGAGGCAGTGTTGCACTGCAGTCTGGCAGTTTAGGGATTGAATCCCAAACGTGCCACCTACTGTTGTGTGATATGGGGGCAACTTACTCAACTTCGTAGAGTCCTGGTTTTTTAATCTGTAAATTAGGGATAATGATAGCTACTTTTTAGCATTGCAACACAGATAAAATAAGACAATTAAAGTGCCTGATATGTAGGAGATAATAAGTTGAATATTGGGACATTCTGAGAGAAATTGAATGACGTGCTCACTCAGTTCTGTCTGGAATGAGATGACAGGTCAGTACCCACATAATCAGTCTTGAGAGTTTTATGTCCTTTTCCTGTCTCCAAGGGCTGGAAAAAGGCATAAAACAGCTGAAGCCTTCTTATTTCATGTACTTCTGTGTGTGTGCGCGTGCATGCGTGTGTGTGTGTGTGTGTTGGAATCCTGGCTGTAAAGAATGTTTCCTTTATCAACCATTTCCTCCCCCACTCACCTCCGTTCCCCTCTCTGTTTCCATTTCATGAGACTGGAAGCCTCACAGATGTTTCCTGATTATTTCTCAATGACAGGCATTAATTGAAGAGAAAGCAAAGCCTGGTAGAGGAAAGGCAGCTCAAGTGTCAAGCGCTAACTTGGCACAGCCTTCCAGCTCCTGAGAGCCTCACTCCCCTTTCCTTGCAATCTGATTTGGAGCCAGGTCTGCAGTGTCACTCCAGGGCCAGCAATGGAGTTGTCAGGAAGGACAGAGCCGGCATCTGCGCCACCTTGTAATTAAAGACTGGTCCTCCACCACCGCCCCCACCACATTGCCCCAAGGCACCAGGATTACTCGGTGCCCCTGGAAATGGCGAGAGAATCACAGTATCACCTGATATTTTATTTTCTTCCTTCCTTCCCGCCCTCCTTTCTCTCTTCCTCCCTCCCTCTCTCTCCCTTTCTTCTTTCTTTCTTTCTTTTCTTTTCTTTCTCTCTCTCTCTTTCTTCTTTTTTTTAAGTTAGAAAGCCATGAAGCCACAGTGAAATCACTGAAAATGTCAACCCCAAACTGCTCGTGTGTGTGTGTGTGTGTGTGTGTGTGTGTGTGTAGTGTTTTTTATCTTAATTATTGATGACACTCTACCTTTCAAATTAAATCCCTTTCCTCATTATCCTGCTTTGCCATGATTATTGTCTGAGTTGAAATGGATTTCACAACAACTCTGAAAAAGCAGAGTTGGCTGAATTTAGCTTTAATTAGGCAACATCGTAGCCCCGTGATTATTTCCTTGTTTCGTTTGGATTCTACTCGCTGGAATGCTGAGCGCGGGTTTGGCATGGTGTTCGTGCCATTTTCACAGACTTCTCTGCCACATTTCTTGCAATCAGGGTGATTGTTTTGTGCCATAAATGGTTTTTGCAGTTAGAACTTTCATAGGGTTTACTGGGGATAGTCAGGCTTACGCGCCACAGCTGGCAGCTGCTGAGAGGAAAACCCCACACACAGTGTCAGGGCATCTCCACCTGCACCAAAGGCCAAAAGTGGTTAGAACAGCAGGAAATGTCTATTACACTTAAGGCTCAGAGAAAAGGGAGGATACAGTGTTGCCAGTGTCCAGGGCCATCTGCTGGAAGCTAGAAATATGGGGCTTCTGCCCAGCAGGAGCTGGGACCGTAAAGGGGAGGGGGCCAGAAAGACACAGCCACTGTTCTTAACCCCACCTGAAGCAGAGAGAAAGAAGGATAAATACCTTGGCCTCTCTCACTTCCTGTCCTCTAATCTGTCAGTGCCTCCAATTGGCAGAATCTACCTGGGAACCAGAAGGCAAAGACATCAAGGAGATAGGGTTCTCTGCAATGCAGAGCAGAAATCTGAGAGCCAGTAGGCAAATGAGGGGTCCAGGAACCATCTCTCCCATATGATTTGGGTGGAGCTCACCTTGACCTTTGGCTCCAGGGGTAGGCATGCAACCTAGTCCTGGCCAGTTTCATGTTTTCTACCTTATGGACTGTACTGATTTGTTCAACAACAAGAATGTGACCCAAGTTGGTCCAATGAGAGTGAATCCTGGAAATTTTAAGAAACAGGAAGCTTCTTTCTGGTAGAATAGCCAGGCTTACAGAATATAAATGTAGAGTTGCTAATGACCGTTGTGTTACCATAGGGAAAAGAATGGCTTAGAATGAAGCCAGCATAAAGGAAAGCAGGGCAATGAGAGTGGAAAAAGATTACCAACAACCATGTGTGGAGACCTGGATCCAGCCATCACTGTGCCTAGATCTCTCAGTTATGTGAGCCAGAGTGTCCACCCCTCTTGTGTGTGTGTGTGTGCCTGGGTCTGTGTCAATTTCCGCCACTTGCAACCAAATGACTTCTAACACACAATAGCCCTCAAAACTGGGATACTAAGGGGTAACAATAAAAACGTGTGACCAGTGACTGAGACGGAAGCCTGTCCATGGGGCCAGGCGTGGGGTGGACACCTTTGTATGAGTCACAATCTCAGAGATAAAATAAAGGCCACACATCAGGGTTGAGCTAGTCGTATCGGTGATCCCCCTGGTCCCTGCTGATCCAAAATGAATTCTAGACACTCTCTACTTCTCATGTGGATCTAGCTCTAATAAATTTCTTACCAATTCTTCAGCTTCATTTTTCCTCTCCTTTATCTCCAGGCTGTCACACTTGCTATTCCTTCAGTGTTGAGAACTGTTTCTTACTCCCATTCAATAAAAATTGTTTTCCTTACGAAGTCTCCATCTGTGTCAGCTACTCTGCTAGTGAATTTTATGTATAGCCTACTTAATCTTTACCTCTGAGGACAGTTACTTACCAAGTAAGAATTATTATTCCCATTCCCATTTTTAAAATGTGGAAACTGAGGCTGAAATGTGTTAGTCGACTCGCCGAGGATTTTAACCCAGACCATCGGATACTAGATCCCTCCATTCTAACCTTTATGACACAGAGCCTCCCTCTTCCCTGAGGGTCCTTCTTCATCCTTCAGGTCTCAGCTCTGATCTACCCAAATTAGGTTCATTCCCCCTACTGTGCGCTTCCCAAGCTGCCTGTTCTTCCCTCCGTGTAGTGGTCAACACACTGCGCTACAGTCGCTGGTTTAACTGTCTGTGTTGCCCACCAGACCATGGGCCCGCAAAAATGTGTAGGTTGTTTCTGCCTTGGGCTCCATGTTCTCCTCAGTGCCCAGAACCTCAGTGATAATTTCCATAAGTAAAAAAAAGGAAAAATGGACGAATGTTGAGCCACAGGTGTTGGGTTGAAGGGATCCTGCCTTTCATTCAGAGTTAACCTGAAAATTGAGTGAAAAGTGACTGTTTTCACTTAAGGATCAAGCAGCTGGGCTTTAAGGAGCCAAGGATGGCTTCAGATACAGCTTGATCCAGCCCCAGAGTCTGAGGGATTCCAAGCCACATAGTCAGATAAGGAGAGACTGTTAAGCAAGGGGAGTCTTACCACACCTCCAAATTGTATCATATATATCTGCCCTGCTTACCCCACAACCAACATTCTCCCTTGATTTCTCCAGCAGACTGTGAGCTTTCAGAAGCAGGAATTCTGTATTTCAGCTCTCTTTCCTGGTCCTCAAGCTGGTGCCTCGTATTCTATGGGCCCCTCCTGGATGCTGCTTGGCTAATCATTGATGGAATGCTTCAGTTGACCCCTGACTTAAAGAGGGTCTCCTGGGAAGCATTTGAGAGAAGTTCTTAACCACTTAACTCAGGGTGAGTTCAGGACTATAGACTCTGGATGTAACTACTCCTGGAGCAATGTGAGTTCTCCTCTGTGGATTATTTCTATAATTCTCAAATTTTCAGTGACTTCTCATTAAAAAAAGAAAAAGTAGAAGTTACAAAGGTAAATGTTGGCATCATCCAGGTATATATCCTTTCATTTCCTAGCTGTGTTCTTGTCAGCTTACTTAACCTCTCTAAGCCTGTGATTCCTTATTTGTAAAATGGGTGAGAATTATACCTAACCTGTATAATTATTGCATACTGGCTGAAAATGTACAGAAGGAAATTAGAATCTTGCTGCCTTTTTGGTGTCTCCGTGACTAGTTTCCCAGAGGCAGGCCAGCTATAAACTAGAGAGAATTATCATTATACAGTCAAAACAATGTAGTTATACTTTGTTTTAAAACGCCTTTCCCCGGAGAAGTTCCAATTAGATGTTGATAGGATATTTTCATTTTTTTTTCTTTTTCTTTCTTTAGCAAGGATGTAGAAAAGCATCAGTGCCTGTTAATGAGATGATCATGACAAAGGTGCTATGAAGAAATGGGGTGAAAATGAATCTATAACGATAACTTCACTTTGATTAAACTTATTTATTATTAAGCATATTTTAAAAGAAAAATGGGTAGTAATTGGATTCCATTTATAACACTTTAATGGAATCATTTTCATTAAATGGTAAAGAGTGCATATTTTGAAACATGCTGTGCATATTTGTCTAGAAGGGGAAATATCATTGCATTGGGAGCGAGAGAAACCGAATAGAATTCCCCCTCAACCAACAAGGCATGGTCCTGGAAATCGGGTCTTCCTTCTCCCATAGGTTCGATCGTTCAGCTACACTGCTAATTGTTTTAACTGGCAGTTTTCAAAGAAATTAACATGAAGAATTCTGCAAAGTGAAATTGAGCATTCGGTTCTAAAATCTGGTGTGAAGTCGTTAGGGTGTCTATTGGGAGAATATGAGCACAGCATCTAACTTCCTGAGCCGTTAACGAAGCGTAGATTCTCAACAGGCAGACATAATTCTCGACTAAGCACAATGTTACAGGTGATTTTCTGGCTGCTTTCGATTAAGTGCCTATACTTTTAATTATTTTTAAATCGCACACAATTTTTAAGCCATTTGGAGCTTGGATTCTGGGCTCAGACTGCTAAAGTTGAAATTCCAGCACTACCACTCACTAGTTCTGTGATCAGCTTACTTAGGCTCATTGAAGCCTAAGCTGCTGCTGCTTTTTTTTTTTTTTAATAAATATATTTATATTATTTATTGGCTGCATTGGGTCTTTGTTGATGCGCGTGGGCTTTCTCTAGTTGTGGAGAGCTGAGGCTACTCTTTGTTGCGGTGCGCGGGCTTCTCAGTGCAGTGGCTTCTTCTGTTGTGGAGCACGGGCTCTAGGTGAATGGTCTTCAGTAGTTGTGGCACGTGGGCTCAGTATTTGTGGCTCATGGGCTTAGTTGCTCCACAGCATGTGGGATCTTCCCTGACCAGGGATCAAACCCGAGTACCCTGCATTGGCAGGCAGATTCTTAACTACTGAGCTACCAGGGACGTCCTCTCAGCTTCTTTTTAAGTCTTTAAAATTGGGAGTAAGAATCCTTATCTCATGGCTTGAAGTGAGGATTTAGTGAAGTAATATGTAAAATGACTAGCACAATTCTCAGAAATCTTTGGTATTTTTTTTGTCGTTAATGTTGCACCTGCAAATGATAGAAACCTAACTCAAATTTGTTTTCAAAAATAATAATGATAGCATATATTGGGGAGTTCCTGTGTGTCACTCACTGGAATAACCACTTCATCTTCATTGTTTTACTTAATTAAACGGACTTTTTAAAATTACGTAAGTGAGAAAAGCTAGGTTTGGTCTGGTTGCAGGTAAGGCTGGACCCAGGAGCCCCATTGAGGCCCTCAGACGTCTGTCTCTTTTCACCTTTCTCTCCTCCAGGTTGGCATCAGGCTCAGCTAGATTCTCTCCATGAGAGAGCCAGAG
The DNA here is from genome assembly GCF_030028045.1 of Hippopotamus amphibius kiboko. NCBI lineage: Eukaryota > Metazoa > Chordata > Mammalia > Artiodactyla > Hippopotamidae > Hippopotamus > Hippopotamus amphibius. The sequence goes on from NC_080198.1 coordinate 18,237,173, forward strand.
AGCTTCTAGCAGTTCCAGGCTTTTATTCATTCAGCTCCTCTAGCCCAGTCATTCCAGCATAAGTCCCCGATGACTTTTGATTAGATAGAGTTGGGTCAGTGCCCTTTCCTGACCAAAAACCATGATCCGGAAGATGAACCTTCTGATTAACCTGACTTGGGTCACTCGCCCAACCCTTGTTTGAATTGAGGATTGGGTATAGGGATTGAAGGGCAGCTCAGTTTGTAATCTTTCTACTTCGGTTTCTGAAAAATAAGGAGAGCATCAGGGATAACAAAAATCAAAACTCATTTACAACATCTTCAGCAATGCTAGGAGACAGAGAAAGCCGCAAACCCAGACATAGCAGAACTGGTGTGAAATCAACTCTGGTGCAACAGGAAGGAAGGGAGATTCTGAAACGTGTTATAAGCCGCAAATCTGCCAAATGGCCAAACACTGAAGAGGGTTGCATCTTGAGCCAGAACTGTTGTGAGCAGATTGGAGAGCAAAGAATGAAAGTAGGGGTCAGAGAAAGGGAAAAGGCCTTGTATGCTAGAATCACACCTCTATAAGTGGAATGGTGCAAGCATTGTTATCTCAGGATTGATTGTCACCTGGATGGTGCACTTCAGTACATCCCCAGGACTCCAGAGAAATATAGCTGGTTCTAGGTCTGGGGCAGGGAAGATGCAGGATGAACTTGAGATAGCTAGTTCTGACAGAAGGAAAGGAAGCTTTCTAAGATTAATGGACTTGTATCAAAATGACGTAGAAGGTAGTCTGAAAGGGCTCCCAATGGCCAAAGCTGGGACAATTGGGGCATGAAAAAGAGTAATGATTATAGATGTAAATAAAATGTATTTAATGTTTAAAATTCATGACTTCATGAAGACACTCTAAAAAGAGAAAGCCAGAAAAGTGTAGTGTGCGATGGCCATTAAACAAAACCCCTTACTTTTTAATTGGTAATTAAAGGAAAAAAACTAAATATTCATCGTGCCTTTCCAGAAGGGATTGTATGAAAGGATAACCAACTAGCCCACTCGATGAAGAGAAGCTGTACTTTACAAAAGAAAGCCAGTTAATAAATGTAGAAGCAATGATAGAAGTTGAAAACATAATTTTACAAAACCTAATGAAATTATGGGTTTAGGCAAGATTTATATATTAGGTGAGTGTTTAATGGAGAATAAGACGTTGCTTAGGGGCAAAGTAACACTACACCAGTTCCTTTCTGATCATATATTAGTTATCTGTTGCCAAGTAACAACCCACTCGAAAAAATCTAGTTGCTAAAAATAATAAGCATTTATTATTCTTGATTATTCTGGGAGTCAGCTTGTTGATTCTTATGTCTGGAGCAGCTTTGTTGGTCTCTGTGTTCAGCTGATGACTCACCTGGGGCTGATGGATCTCAGATGGCCTCATTCATATGTCAGGCAGTTGACGGGGATGGTTGGATGGCTGAGGTCTCCCTCTATATGGTCTCTCCAGATAGCCTAGGATGCCGTTATTCACATCTCTGGGACCTCAACTGGAATAGCTCTGGGCACTGTCCATGGGATACCTCATCCTCCAGTAGAATGGTCCAAGTTTCTTTTCTTCTTCTTTTTTTTAATGTGTTTGTTTATTGGCTGTGTTGGGTCTTCCTTGCAGCGCGTGGGCTTTCTCTAGTTGCAGCAAGCAGGGGCTACGCTTCGTTGCAGTGCGCAGGCTTCTCATTGTGGTGGCTTCTCTTTTTGCAGACTCTAGGCGTGCAGGCTTCAGTAGTTGTGGCACATGGGCTCTAGAGCAGAGGCTCAGTAGTTGTGGCACACAGGGTTAGTTGCTCCACGGCATGTGGGATCTTCCTGGACCAGGGCTCAAACCCATGTCCCCTGCATTGGCAGGTGGATTCTTAACCACTGTGCTACCAGGGAAGTCCTGGTCCAGGTTTCTCTACACGGCAGTATCAAGGGTTCAGCAGCAAAAGGGAGCAGCTGCTGGTGCACAAACATTCTCCAAGCCTATGTTTGCATCACGTTTACTAGTATCTGATTGATCCAAGCCCAGACTCAAGCAGCGAAGAAATAGACTCAATCTCTAGCTAGCAAGTCTGATAAAACTTTCTGCGGTGAAGGGAGTGTTCTGCGTCTGCACTGTCCAAATGGCAGCTGCTAGCCACGTGGGGCTATTGAGCACTTGCAGTGTGGCTGGTGCAACTGAGGAACTTAATTTTCAGTTTTAATTAATTGAAGTTAAAGTGTAAATGCCTACGTGTGGCTGGCAGCTACAACATCGGACAGTGCATTTCTAGCTACAGAATCCCTTATGGTATTTTCTAGCCAAAAATATGAATCCAAACGTCCTTTAGATCTAACGTTCAGTCTGTAGGCGATAACTTTCAGTCTAGGAATCAGCTACACGGTACAACACGGAAGCAACCAGACAAATCGAGAAGGGGAGACGTTGCACAGGAAAACTGGCCCGATGTCCTCAAAAAGCCAACATCATAGGAAGGGGATTCTGACAGACGAGAGGGAAATAAGAGCTGTAACAGCCAGAGAGCTTTCTTCATAGGATTCCTGCAGAGGACTAAAGAGTTGTAGGAAGTGCAGAAATCTGAGTATGGTTTGACTCCTCAATGACATAGAAAATGTACTGAAGTGGAAAGGTAAAGATTCATTGATCAAAAAGGCTAAGTGTTAGAATAGTACATCGAGTATAATCTCATACTGGGAAAGAAAATTACACGTGTGTGTGTGTGTGTGTGTGTGTGTGTGTGTGTGTGTGTGTGTGTGGTGTAAGTCAAAAATTATCCGCACTCTGGTTATATTAATGCTTTAACTGTGGTAAACAAGGACATACAAAGAAACAATGTAGGAGATTATATTGGGAAAATTGATAATCACTATTAATTTTTTGAATGTATCTGCACAGGCTACAGATACAGCAGCTGAGAGGCATTTTCGAACCTCATCTAGGAATGTGACTCATTTTAATGATGCACAGCCGCTGATATGGCCAACTTTTGTTGGCCACACTGTCTTATCAGTGCTTTCCGTTCAAGGCTACTGTCTCCCCAGTCACTGCTGTGCAGGTGTGAACATGTTACATCAGTTACAGCAGTTTTGTAACTGCTGTGCGAGCAAAAATGGATGCCCCACTTTTCGTGATTTGCACGAAAGAAGAGCAGTGTGCAGTGATTCGTGTTTTGTGATCTGAGGATGTACACGTCCACACACCTCTGCTCACACTCTCGACACTCTGCAAAAACTTCACTTTGAGGTGTTAAAGCATCCTCCCTATAGTCCTGATCTTTTTTTAATTAAATAGAGCTTTAATAAATTAACTTTGGCAATCCCACTCAGAGGTAGAAAATTACCATATCTATACCATATATGCACACATACAGACACAGAGTTGGCTCTTTTTTTTTAAATTAATTAATTAATTGGCTGCGTTGGGTCTTCATTGCTACACACAGGCATTCTCTAGTTGTGGCAAAGGGGGGCTACTCTTCGTTGCGGTGCATGGGATCTAGGTGTGTGGGCTGCAGTAGTTGTGGCACATGGCCTCAATAGTTGTGGCTCACAGGCTCTAGAGGGCAGGCTCAATAGTTGTGGCACGTGGGCTTAGTTGCTCTGCAGCATGTGGGATCTTCCTGGGGCAGGGATTGAACCCATGTCCCCTGCATTGGCAGGTGGATTCTTAACCCCCGGGCCACCAAGGAAGTCCCTCTATAGTCCTGATCTTGCTCCATCAGACTTCCACCTGTTTGGTCCCCTGAAAGCAGCCCTATGAGGACGAAGATTCACTTCTGATGAAGAAGTGAAGACAGCGGTGCATTCGTGGCTCGCAGTTCAGCCTAAAACCTTTTTTAATGAGGCAATACAAAAGGTTGTTGACAAAGTGTATTGAAAAGTAAGGAGATTATGTTGAAAAATGATGTGTTTGTCTTTCTTAAAAGTTAATTAAAATCAATTATACAGCCAGAGTGCAGATAATTTTTGACTCATTCTCGTAGATACAAATATACATGCAGCAAATATATAAAGAACCAGAAGCATACGTACTAAAATGTAAGACCTGGTGATTTTGGGTGACAGAAAGGTGAAGTTTTGTTTGCTTCATTGCCTGTGTTTTGTAATTTTTTAATAAATGTAAATGTACTGCCTTTAAAATAATAAAAGGATTATTAAAAATACAAGAGAAAGTTGCCACTAAGTGGGAGGTGCCAAAGATAAGCAGTCATTGCACTGTGTGTGTGTGTGTGTGTGTGTTTTCAGGAAATGCTTCATCATGATAACATTGCAAATACTTCCTGCAGGCAAGGGAAGACGTCAGCTCCACAGCTGCTGAAAGGGGTTAGTTAATCAGGAGGGTCTGGTAAATGGGTCACTTCCTCCTGACGCCACAGCAGCTTCAGCCATCAAGTTGGATTAGACAGTCAGCATATCCCATTGAGTGGCATGTTCTAGAGTGTTCTAGTATAAATCATTTATGTAGGCTTCTAGTTATACTGCTTGGTTTCGCTCAGAAATAATGGCCCCAGGGCCCAAATGTATAACAGAGAAAGTGAATAAATTGGTGCCAGCCCTGCCAGGTGTCAAACAAATAGGAATATATTGCAGGAAAAGTGCTCCATCTATAATTAATGACAACATTTTAAAGTTTTACCAGAAATTGATAATACAGTGCTTGCTTTTATTCAGGCTTTCGCTTTAGTGATGTGTTCATATTTTAAAGTAGGTCTACTATGAAATATACATTAAACTCTTCTTAAAAACGTAATCACTGAGTAGAAAAATATATTTATAACTATCTCATTGTCACCCTTTTTGCAGTGATTCACTCTGTGTTCAGTGCAGAAGTTTCAAGAACGTAGTGTTTGTCTCAGAAAGCATATTCAAGGCTACCAAGTAAAAAGTGAATTTATAACTGCCAATTTTTTACACCTTTTTATGTAATTGCCAAATTGCCATTGTCATAATAAAAATCTAGATTGACACTAGTGTGGTTTTGAATTACATGGTTATCTTTTAAAATAAACACGTGTTACCATTTCTGAGTTACAAGCCCATGTGGGTAGCTAAATCTTTCTAGCAGTCAACTGAATAATTAAATAGAAGGCCAACACTTTTATTATCCTCCAAATCTGCAATTGAACATTTGTGATGGAACAAATTGATACATTTCTCTTTGGGCCCTATGAGGGAGAAAGGAGAATTTTTAAACTCCTTTAGTTTAGCAAACAGCACTTCTTCAAGTGTTAAGTTCTATCAAATAAAATTAAGTGAAATCAAATTCTCTTCCCATTTGTATACCTTATGGCTTTGTTGAAATTGCTTATTCTGAGACGCAATAGGCTGTCACACCTGTCCCCTAAATTTCCAAAGCATTAAAGTCACTGCTCTACTGTCTAGCTTCTATTAGCGCTGCATGCATTTCCCCTTAAATCTGAGAGTAAACACAAGCTTTAACAAGTTCACGGAATCCTCTTATTCTCTATAGTCTCCTCCTGTCAGCATTATTATCAAGTCCCTGGAAATGTTACTGTTTCATTACATATAATTCGCAAGTGACACACAATGTGATGTCTTGGTTATAGATAAAGCATGATAATGATTTTGTGACATTTTACTCTTTACACAGAGTCCTCTCAAATTGCTTGTCCAAGGATCCATCCTCCATGTTTGTTGAGCACAGTTGTTTACAAAGTATTTCATCTAAATGAAGAGGGTGGAACCCGTCACAGGGGAGAAATCAAAGCCTTCAGAGCTGGAAAGCGTAAGTTGCATATGTTCATTCTTTTACATGTACTGAGTGCAGGTAGTATGCTAAGCATCCCGCTGGGTGTTAGGGATACACAGGTGAGTAGTAGAGTTGCTCATGTAACTTACAGCCTGCTGGGAGAAGCAGAAATTTTAAAAAGGAACAAAATTGGGACATTTGTAGAGACATGGGTGGACCTAGAGAGTGTATACAGAGTGAAGTGAGTCAGAAAGAGAAAAACAAATATCGTCTATTAACCCATACACGCGGAATATAGAAAAATGGTGCAAATCAACTGGTTTGCAAGGCGGAAGTAGACAGATGTAAAAGTTCAACTGAAAATAAAAATGAATTTTTTTCTGTTAGTAGTATATATCAGATAATAAATAAAATCATGAACACCTTTGGAAAAAAAAATGCATCATAACTGCCACTGGAAAAAAATTTTAATGCAATTAATCAGTTAATGTGATTAATCACATTAACTGCAATCATGAGAAGTGGTATGAAGGAGAAAAACAGGCTAGAAAAGTATGAAACAGGGCACCTGACCTGTCAGGGCACAGGGAATGGAGGCTGGGTAAGGGGGAATCAGTTAGAAAGGGCTGAACTAAATGCCATTCCAACTGAGGGAGGAAGAGGAGTTAGTAAGTGAAGAACAGAGAGAAATATTACAGACAAAGGGGAGGGGGGAACAGCATATGCAAAAGTCCTGAGGTGGAAAGGACTTGACAAATTCAAGAACTCACAGAAGGCAAATATGGCTGACTTGCAGAGAACACACGGAGAATGGCATGGTATGGCCGGAAACCAGCGAGATGGTACAGGTCCCACAAAAGGCATCAATGGATTTAATTATCTGGTGTTAAGGTTGGGTAAAAAGGAAAGATCGGGCTAAATCTTTCGGCTTTAATATAATACGCAGCAGTGCACCACTTGAGCACAAGAGAAAAATAGCATTCTACCAGTGGTGTCTGAACGGTGGTCCATAGCCAAGATGGCACCAGGTGGGACAGGGCTCCCAACTGGGAGGGCTCACAGGACTCTGCCCAAGGGGCTTATGAATGTGGATGTGGGAGGAAAAAAGGAAATGTGTAGCTGCGACAGGGTAGAGGAATAAGAACTCACTGGCTTTGATGAGAGAACGAATGAGAAGAGTGAAGGAGAAAGAACTGAAAATAAGGCTCATGCTGATGGCATTGATTAACTGATACCTGGTGGGACATTGTGAATAAATACTCCAGCTTTGGGGGTGTGCTCACACCACCCCGCCAGAGGTCCCCAGCAGGGGATGAGCCCCAGTTGCCTGCCTTTCTCACCTGCTTGATAGCATACCTTTTATGGTCTTCTTTCCCTCCTTCATCTCACTTCCTAGTTCCCCCACTTCCTGAAACCATCTCCTGGATGAACTGCTTGACTTCACATTCTTGTCTCAGGGAACAAAAAGTAAGACAGTATGAGTGTAGGGGAGAAGGTGAAGCACATACACACAAGCACGTGCGCACGCGCACACACACTTTAAGCTTCAAAGCTTCAACAAAGTCAAAATTTGGTATATAACTTTGGGTACAATTTCCATGCACATGATAACTGAATTCCACAAGATGCCGAGTTTCTTACAAAGAAAATGGAGGCTCAGACGCTGTTGGAGGCTGTGGGAAGACAAGCTTAACGAGGTGAGAAGAGTGTTGTTATGAGTAAGAGTGACAAAGTTTGGGCTGGTAGTCTATAACATAGAAAGCTTTCAGAGTAGCTGCTCTGAAATTTGGAAGAGAATTTACACATTTAGAAAACTATGAGCAAATAGCACAAGTGATATATGAAAAACTTTTGGGTTTGTGTAATTTTTTGGTCATTAATTTGTATAGTAATATGTTATTTCAGTAAGAGGTCACATAATGTAATAGTTTAAAAAACCCTTTAATTAGTATATATTTTATAAGATTCTCTTGAGGATGGATGGATTTATTTCCAAAGTATTTTTTTTTTGTGGAAATTAACTAAGCCAATAAGAAAAATACAACATATAATATTGCTTTATACTTGTCTAGCCCATTGTTCTTCCAAATATTTCACAACTATTTTCATCACTTTAATCACTTACCAAATATTATTTAGGAAATGCATTATTAGTTTTATTGTCTAGATTTGGAATTGACACGGAGAAGAAATGTGACTCACCTCATTACTAGTTACTAGTTACTTCTGCAATTAATGATGAATCTGAGAATACAACCCAGAGCGCTTGACTTCCTGTGTTTCTCTAGTTTGAATTTAATTAGAAATTAATGTAATTTAATAGGTTTGTTTTGTGGTTGGATATTTGATGACGGTTTATGAAGGAAATACTCCTGAAGCAATCATTTGGAAATAAGAGGGGGTGTTTTGTTCTTTTAACCAAAAGCTATTTATATGGTATGGTTCAATGGGTTTATGATATAGATTTGTCTTTTCTTGTGGTTCACCAGGTCCAGCAAAAGGGAAAGGTCTCATTAGGTGAAGGACTCACTCCCCAAAAGCAGCAGGATCAGGGGCTCAGTGGGGGACACTGATCTGAAGAATGTTGGTTTAATGGAGTTCATTCTTCTTCTTTTTTTAAAAGTAATTAATTAAGTTATTTATTTATTGGCTGTGTTAGGTCTTTGTTGCTACGCGTGGGCCTTCTCTAGTTGCGGAGAGTGGGGGCTACCCTTCCTTGCTTCGTTGCGGTGCGTGGACTTCTCAGTGCGGTGGCTGCTCTTGTTGTGGAGCATGGGCTCTAGGCACGTGACTTCAGTAGTTGTGGCACATGGGCTTAGTTGCTCTGCAGCATGTGGAAACTTCCCGGAACAGGGATCGAACCTGTATCCCCTGCATTGGCAGGCAGATTCTTAATCACTGCACCATCAGGGAACTCCTTTCTTCTTATTTTTAAAGGTCTTATTAAGTCTAAATGATTAAATCTAAAAACAGAATATTTTCCAGTTTTTTTCTTTTTCTTCTTAAGCAGTTACTTGTCTCTTCTACTTAAAGATGCTCATTAAGATGGATCTTCAGAGAGTGCATTTCTTTGCTAGGGCTGCTGTTGTTGAACCCAAGTTTGTGTGCCCGATGCCCAGTAAAGCCAAACAAAACAAAGGATCAGAGTTTGGAGCAGAGAAAGATTTATTGGAAGGGCCAAGCAAGGAAAATGGGCAGCTCGTGCTCAAAAGACCAGAACCCCCCAGTGGCTTTCAGGGAAGAGTTTTTGAAGGCAGCATTGGGGGGAAGGCTGCAGGATGCAGGACTTACTTCTGATTGGTTGGTGGTGAGGTAACAGGGTGATGTTTCAAATTCTCAATCATCAACTTTCTGGTTTCAACCGGTCTGGGGTCCAGTGCTTGTGCTCGGCATGTAGTCACTGTCCTCCACCTGGGTGGGGCCCTCAGTTCCTACAGAACAACTCAAAGATGTGTATCAGATTATGTCCATCCCTTGAGGCGGAACTAGGACCCTGCCTCATCACTGCACTGTTGTTCCTTGACTCCTTTTCCTTTGTTTGTGCTTTCCCTCTCTTCCCTAATTAGTAACTGCTTGAATCTGCTCTTTGGAACTCAAGGCAGGGCTAGGAAATGAAAGCCTGTTTCTACAAACAAGAAATGAGAGACTCAGAGAGGCTTTCTGCTCATTTTCATTGCCATAGCAGAGTCTCACAGACTGCATGGCTTCAACAAGAGGAATTTATTTCTCGCAGTTCTGGAAGCAGGAAGTTCAGGATCAAGGAGAGAGCAGGGCTGCTTTCATTCTGAGGCCTCTCTCTTTAGCTTGTAGGTGGCCGCCTTCTCACTGTGTCCTCACATGATCTTTTCTTTGTGCGTGTGCATCCCTGGTGTCTCTTTGTAAGTCCCAATTTCCTCTTCTTATAAGGACATCAGTCAGATTGAATTAGGATCCACCCTAAGGGCCTCATTTTAACTTAATTGCTTCTTTGAAGGTTCTGTCTGCAAAAACAGTCACTGTGGAGGAGGGCCCATTCATAATGACCTTTCGTTTTAATTACCTCTTTAAAGGCCCAATCTCCAAATACAGTCATATTCCTAGGTACTGGTCATTGACAATGACTCCTTAACCAAACTCTAGTCAGGTGGGTCTAAGATCTGAAAGCCCTGACCTTGGGTTTTGTCCTTAGCCTACTTAGTATAATTTTAGCAAGAATGCTGCTGGGTGAGTTTAGCAAAAATCTCTCACCCTTGATAGCAGATTCCTCATCGCCAACCCCAGCTATCTTATCACCAGTCCTGTCTTTGGCAAGAATCCTGTTGAGTGGGTCTAGCAAGAATCCCCACAGCCTTTTAGTAATTTTCCATCTGCTGACACCCCTCCATATACACTGCCCCCCCCCCCCAACTCCTTGTCTATAAATCTCCACTTGTCCTTGTTTATTTGTTTTGGAGCTGATCTCTTCCCCCACTGCAAACCCCTCACTGCATAAAGTTGCCCTCACCACCTTGAACAAGTGTTGTGAATTGTTTTTTTTCTTTAACAGATTTGGGGCTTCAGCATGTGAATTGAAGGGGGCAGGACACAGTTCAGCCCATACTAGGGAGGATGAGAGAATGTACATCTGCATATCTTTCAGAACAGGGAAGAGAATTTCCGTCTTTCTCAAAGATAAAATTGACCTCTTTGGTCCTTGAATATTTTCTGGTTAGAACTCTTCTGGAGCATGGAGAGTCAAGAACTGACCCTCACTCATTTGTACAGCTCTGAGGAGAACATCCCCTAGCCCGGCTGATGGCTGTGTCACATCCCTCCAACCCCAATTATTTTGACTCATGCAATTGGATAGAAGCAGTGCTTGAAGTTGGGTTCTTGAACCATCAGATATGGATTTGAATTCTGCCTCTATTAGCTATAAGATCTTGGGCAAGGAATTTTTACTCTTTCAACCTCAGTTTTCCCATCTGTAAAATGGGGGGTAACACAAAGATTTTGGGGTAAGAATTTAAAAAGACAATGCACGTAAACTCCTCAGCATTTAGTTGGCACTCAATAAATGTTAACTTATCACCATTAAAGATCATCTGAGCCAGTGCCTGAAAACGTTAGGTAAGGAATCCAAAGATGGAAGTTTACTTCTGTTCTGCTGACATTCTTTCTAAAACCCTTTCTCATTTCAGGCGGCTTTTCATTTGTCTGAAGTCTAAGGGCAAACAGTGGTCTACAGATTCATCTTGAAGCCATGGCCTGTATTTGAGGGGCCTCTACATGCACAGCCCATCTGACTTTATCTGAAAGAAAATGTATAGCAAAATTTCTTGTTCTAGTTCTGTGAAAAATGCCATTGGTAATTTGATAGGGATTGCATTGAATCTGTAAATTGCTTTGGGTACGATAGTCATTTTCATAGCGTTGATTCTTCCAATCCAAAAACATGATATGTCCCTCCATCTGTTTGTATCGTCTTTGATTTCTTTCATCTGTGTCTTATAGTTTTCTGCATACAGGTCTTTTGTCTCCTTAGGCAGGTTTATTCCTAGGTATTTTATTCTTTTTGTTGCAGTGGTAAATGGGAGAGTTTCCTTAATTTCTCTTTCTGCTTTTTCATTGTTAGTGTATAGGAATGCAAGAGATTTCTGTGCATTAATTTTGTATCCTGCTACTTTACTAAATTCATCGATTAGTGCTAGCAGTTTTCTGGTAGAATCTTTAGGGTTTTCTATGTATAATATCATATCATCTGCAAAAAGTGACAATTTTACTTTTTCTTTGCAATTTGAATTCCTTTTATTTCATTTTCTTCTCTGATTGCTGTGGCTAAAACTTCCAAAACTATGTTGAATAATAATGGTGAGAGTGGGCACCCTTGTCTTGTTCCTGTTCTTAGAGGGAATACTTTTCAGTTTTTCACCATTTAGAATGACGTTGGTCATTGGTTTGTCATATATGGCTTTTATATGTTGAGATAATTTCCCTCTATGCCCATTTTCTGGAGAGTTTTTATCATAAATGGATGTTGAATTTTGTCAAAAGCTTTTTCTGCGTCTGTTGAGATTATCATATGGTTTTTATCCTTCAATCTGTTAATGTGATGGATGGGGGTGGGGCGAAGGGGAAGCTGGGACGAAGTGAGAGAGTAGCATAGACATATATACACTACCAACTGTAAAACAGATAGCTAGTGGAAAGTTGCTGTATAACAAAGGGAGATCAACTCGATGATGGGTGATGCCTTAGAGGGCCAGGACAGGGAGGGTGTGAGGGAGCCACAGAGGGAGAGGATATGGGAATATATGTATAAATACAGCTGATTCACTTTGGTGTACCTCAAAAACTTGTACAAGATTGTAAAGCAATTATATTCCAATAAAGAGCTTTAAAAAAACGTATAGCAAGAAAACTAAAAGGAAAAGTATTGCAGTTTCTCCTTACTTTACCAAAGATGTTAATTACAGTTGCCGAGTAGCACCCACAGAGGCACTCAGCATGGGTTACAGCTCATTTAAAAACGAATAAGAACAGCTTCCTAGGTGGCGCTGTGGTTGAGAATCCGCCTGCCAATGCAGGGGACACGGGTTGAATCCCTGCTCCAGGAAGATCCCACATGCCGCGGAGCCACAAAGCCCATGCGCCACAACTATTGAGCCTACGGTTTAGAGCCCGTGAGCCACAACTATTGAGCCCATGTGCTGCAACTAGTGAAGCCCACACGCCTAGAGCCCGTGCTGTGCAACAAGAGAAGCCACGGCAATGACGAGCCCGCACACCACAACAAAGAGTAGCCCCACTCACTGCAACTAAGAAGAAAGCCCGCGCACAGCAAAAAAAGACCCAACACAGCCAATAAAATAATAAATACATAAATAAATAAATAAATTTTAAAAAACAAAAAAGAATAAGAACTCAAATTCAAACTTTAATGGGGTGATTTTTGATTTGGTATTCTTTCAAACATGTAACCACTTTTCTCTTTTTAAATTCAAGGCCGGTTTATTCCCTTAGGCCTTCATTTAGAGATGAGTGGCTCATTAATTATCTTCTTGACTGCAGAAGAGACAGTGTTTCATTTCATTTTCACGTTGGATGAGTCAACTAAAAGGGGTCTTCTTGCTAAAGACCATGAATCACAATTTCTTCTTTGTTTCTCCTCTCCTGGAAGTGGCTCACACTTACCCCCTCCGAAGACGCCCAGCAATTCTCCCAGTTGCTTGAACTTGTTTGTTAATTCTCATAAATTTGGTGCAGTGGGATGTTTGCATACAATTTCATGAGAAATATCGTCTCTGTCCGTTGCCACATCAAACGCATGATGCCAGCGTAATTATATATTGGACACCCATCAAATCACATGGTTTATGAAACATACTGACTCCATTCTTTTTTCCACACAGATATTTACAATTGGAAACCACTTTCCAAGTAAAAACAAATATGAAATCTGCCCTCATTCTCAGGTATCAGAAGAAAGCAATCTGTAAATATTTTCTGGAATAACAAAGTTTCAGACGCAGTTACTTGATGTGTAAATTACACAGACCTGAACTTTTTCTCTTTTTCCTTAGTTTTCAGAGTTTTAAAAACTGATTCATAGGGTTATTTTTAAAAGTATAGCTAATTAACAGGATGGCCTCTACAAATGCTGCAAAATACAGGGGGGAAAAGCCCAACCTCTGTTCTTTTTCTTAAGACCAACACCAATTTTCTTTACCTCCAGCACCTTCTTTTCAATGAGGAAATGACGCATTCTCTATGTTGGAGGTATGATTGTTTACCATTTATTTCATCTCTCCCTAAAATGCTTTTGCTCCCTTTTGTATAATCACTGTGGGGTTTTAAAGGTCTTATCTAAACAGAATTGGCGTACTTTTTCTCCTCACTTTAACAAAAGCTCTATCTTCAGCTTTCTTGTGCTCTTTTCCCCTCCTTTCAATAGAACCAGTTCACATTAGCATCAAAAGGAGAGTAATTTATTTATAGGGTACACACCTTTGAATGAATTCCCCCCATCCAGTCCCACACAATTATAAAACAGAAGCTCTTAAATGAGTCCAATATAATAAAACAGAGTGAACCAATCAAAGAAGAGTAACCAAACAATGGCACTAGCTTAACTGTTTAAAATATGGATGAGAAAACCCATTTCTAAATGGCCTCTGCATGTGGGATTAGACAGGATCAAATGATCAGTCCAAGGAAGCATTTCATTACAACAGTGGCAGTTTTTCAATGGATGGTATATTTAAGAATATTTTTGCGTTTGTGGGAAAGCACCCCTCAAATAAACACAGAATCCTCCAAAGGGTGAACAAAGAACTCTGGAGAAAATAAACTTTGATTGGGTGTGACATGGAAGCCCTTAAAAAATGAGGACTGACAGAAAGAACAAACAAAGAAGGGGAGTAGAAAAAGCAGGATGCACCCGAGTCCTAATAATTCTTCCCCTGAATTTTCACTCTTCCCTGGAAGTCTTACTTTCACCTCGTGGCTATCTGCAAATGTTGGGCAGAATTTGTGCACGTACAGGGCCTCAGAGAAGAAAGAGGTAGCACTGAGGACCATAAGGGCTAGAATTCTTTTCTGGGATTTAAAGACCGTCCTACCTTCACAGCCACACCACCCACTAGGCCAACCTGATACCCTCTCTGGGTCTTTGTTTTCTCACTTGTGAGATGAAATCTCAGTACCCACCTCATAGAGGTTTTTTTCTGTTTGTTTTTTTTTAAATTATGTATTGTTGGTTTACAATGTTTCTGGTGTATAACAAAGTGATTCAGTTGTGTTTGTGTGCGTGTGTGTATTCTTTTTCAGATTCTTTTCCATTATAGGTTATTACAAGATATTCAATACAGTTCCCTGTACTATACAGTAGGTCCTGATTGTTTATCTCTATATAGTAGTGTGTCTCTGTTAATCCCACATTTCTAATTTATCCCTCCCCTCTTTCTCCTTTGGTAACCATAAATTCGTTTTCCATGTCTGTGAGTATTTCTGTTTTGTAAATGAGTTCATTTGTATCATTTTAAAAAATTCCACATATAAATGATATAATATTTGTCTTTGTCTGACTTACTTCACTCAGTATGATAACCTCTAGGTCCATCCATGTTGCTGCAAATGGCATTTCATTCTTTTTTACGGCTAATATTCTATTGCATATATACCATATCTTCTTTATTCATTCATCTGTCGATAGACATTTAGATTGTTGCAATATCTTGGCTATTGCAAATAGTGCTACTGTGAACACTGGGGTGTGTGTATTTTTTGAATTAGTTTTTGTCTTTTCTGGATATATGCTCAGGAGTGAGATTGCTGGATCATATGGTAACTCTATTCTTAGTTTTTTAAGGAGCCTCCGTACTGTTCTCCATAGTGGCTTCACCATTTTACATTCCCACTAACAACGTAGGGAGGGTTCCCATAGAGTTTCGTATGTAAAGCATTTTACAAACCCAGCTTTCAAAATACTACTTCTGATCAAATCATCTTAGCCACTTGACCAGCAGAAAGCCCGTGGGTGACTCACTTCACAAGATGAGGCAAAAGAAAGTTTGTTAAGGCACAAACACAAGAAATGCTCTTTGGCAATCATCTGAAGATGGTAGGAATGTGACACATGGGATAAACCGAATGAGATAAACTAGAGGTAATTAGCTTTGCTATATTGTGAGAGGTACCTAAAAGTTTTACAGTTCCAAAAACTGAAAAAATAGATCAGTATGCATTTTTCTTACCCCTCTTTCCTCCCCCAAGCAACCAACTGGGCCAACTTTTGTCATTTTTAATATAAAAGACCTCAGACCAACCTTTGTTGAATGTTTGTATTGATGCTGGAGGAAATTCCGTAGACTCTGGAAGTTCTGTTTCATGTTGATTTCAGTCTTAGTGTTTTGCTTTAGGACTAGTTTTTGATTGCCCCACAGCTGCCAGAATGATAATGTTGTCACCTAAAAGTGTCCCCTCCAGCAAGGTGTCCGGGTTTTGCACATGCAAACACAAGATACCCAATTAACTTTGAATTTTAGATGAACAATGAATAATTTTTAACATAATTATATCCCAAATGCTTCATGGGAAATACTTACACTAAAAAAAAAAATTGTTGTTGTTGCTCTAAAATTCAAATGTAACTGGGTGGCCTGGATTTAATCTGGCAGTCCTATCTCAGGAGCTGGGCCTGGCGTAGGGGGCACTCTGCAACCTTGGGAAGAAGCTCCAAGTTTTATTCCAAGCCAAGGAACTGAGGGGAAAAGGAGAGGCCCCAGATATTCTTGGGATGGGGAGAGAACTTGACTGTCTCCAGGCAAAGGTTGGGGGTTGGTTATGTGGGACTCTACATCCTGTACCCTCTGCAAGACACCATCGAAGCAGGACTGCGTTCTCATTTGAGAACTTACTCTGATTTAGTCCAAATCACAGATCTGGCTAGAAGAAGACAACTGTCTGTATGTTAATGTTTTGTATGCTTATACATTTGAAACTGATGAACAGCAAATAGTAGTCAAATACAACCTCTCCTTCCGTGGGGTCCATTTGTGACCATCTGAAAAGAAAAATTTGCCTTTCAGGTATGTAACTTTAGATTGGTTGATGTATTCCAACGCTCTTTGCAATCAAATAAAGCTGATATTTGAATTGGATAAATGTGCTCTTTTTCTTTCATATTTTTCCTGTTTTTTCTGTCTGTAGTAATTTCTGATTTTAATTCTGTGTCTTTTTAGGATGAGAAGTAATAAGCTCCATATAGTTCATGAGTGTGTTATTCTGTTCATTTTTCTAAATCCTTGTTGTCAAAATAATAGTTGTTATTTTTGTCACAATTTGTGTCTGATACATTTTGATTTGGCCTCCATATAATTTGAACATTCTGTTGTAAATTGAGGCTATAAGGTTATAAACAGTGCCATTTCAAAGATGCATTATTAAATGTTATATGGAAAAATGTTTTAAGCTAATTATCAGTTTATTCCATTTGCCAAGTATCAATTTAGGACTGTAAATATGATTACGCAGAGGAAAGAATTTCAGGAACTCCTCTCTGTGATCCTGACTCTCTGACAGATAACAAAGCCACCTCTAGAGCACATTTGCAAAGAAAATTACAAATATCGTTGGTCGTTAAGCAGGAATACTACAATTTTTTTAAATAAAATTTGGGTATGACAAAATGATGTTATTTGATTGTCAAAGACACTCTGTGAAAGTGTAACGTAATATTATGCTAAAGTCATCGAATGGCTATGTGATCCCATTTCAAAGATATCTCGTTCTATTTAGATGTCTTAAAATTAATAAATGTTTAATATTATAAGCCTATAAGTTTGCGTTAAAAAAACAAAATTCAGCCAAGTAAATCTGAAGCTCTAATTGGCTTTATTAATGATGCATGAATCAGGTAACATCCCATCTAATACATATGAGGGTGCTCTGAGGGGTTGTACAAAGTAGAAGGTTTTTACAGGCAGAAGGAGGGTGGGACAAGGAAGCTATTTTGAAAGAGGATTGTTTCAGGCCAGGTCAGCTTCTCTTGGGGGAAGGGTAGGGTCCATCATGCTGGTGACCTCTTCTTCCTTCAGGGGATGGAGAGAGCCCACGTGACAGATTACCTCATTGGTGCTGGCCAGAAAATTCCAGACTAGCCAATTAAAGTTACATTGCTGTTTCATTTTTTTTAATGGCTGAGTAATCTTCCATTATACACATATCTATATACTGTATCTTTTTTAACTGTACATGTACTGATGGACGCTTGGTTGGTTTCATACCTTGGCTATTGTAAATAATGCTGCACTGAACATTGGAGTGCATACGTCTTAGTGTTTTCACTTTCTTCAGGTAAATACCCAGAAGTTAAAATGCTGGATTGTATGGCAGTTCTACTTTCAATTTTTTTAGTAACCTCCATACTGTTTTCCATAGTGGCTGCACCGATTTACATTCCTACCAACTGTGCAAGAGGGTTCCCTTTTCTCCACATCCTCACCAACTTGTTATTTGACAGCCACCCTGACAGGTGTGAGGTGGTATCTCATTGTGGTTTTGATTTGCATTTCCCTAGCAATTAGTTATGTTGAGCGTCTTTTCATGTGTCTGTTGGCCATCTGTATGTCTTCCAAAGAAGATGTCCTTCAGGTCCTCTGCCCATTTTTTAATCAGGATTTTTTTTGGTTTTTTTTTTTTTTTTTAATTGAGCTATATGAGTTGTTTGTATACTTTGGATATAAACCCCTTGTCAGATATATCATTTGCAGATATCTTCTCCCATTCAGTAGGTAGCCTTTCCATTTTGTTGATGGTTTCCTTCCCTGTGCAAAAGCTCTTTTGTTTTATGTTTGCAACAATGTGGAGAGTATAAAGGGCATTATGCTAAGTGAAATAAGTCAGGCAGAGAAAGACAAATACCATATGATCTTACTTATACATGGAATCTAAAAACCAAGCAAGCAAACCAATAAACGAAATGAAACACATTCATAGATACAGAGAACAGTTGGGTGGTTGCCAGATTTGAAGAGGCTGAGAGAATGGATGAAATAGGTGAGGGGATTAAGAGGTACAAACCTCCAGTTATAAAATAAATAAGCCACAGGGATGTAATATACAGCATAAGGAATATGGTCAGTAATATTGTAATAACTTTTATGGGGACAGATGGTTACTAGACTTACCGTGGTGATCATTTCATAACATATGCAAATGTCGAGTCATTATGTAGTACACCTGAAACTAACATAATATTGAACATCAACTATATTTCAATAAAATGTAATTATAAAATAAAAAATTTAAATAAAAAATTTAAATAAAAAATTATATTCCTGGGAAAGGTCAAAACTGCAATTAGGTCAGGTATTAAATCTAGGTTTGGTATCATGGGCTTTAGCACAAGTGATGCCATTTTGGGGCCTGTGGTTTCATCTGTAACCACAGGAACACATGGTATAAGCAAATTTCTTTGGTTCTTTACATATATTCTTCCTAATTCTCCTGGCAACCCTGCAAGAGACATATTATTGGTTAATTTTACACATGAAGAAACTGAGGCTCAAAGATGTTAAATAAGTTGTTCAAGGGCCTGGTACTAGAAAGGGACAGAGGTTAGGTTTGAACCCTGATCTGGTTGGCACGAAACCCATGTACTTTCCCTCTACCATATTGTTGTTGTTGGGAGTGTTACCAAGTCCAAGCTCACTCTTCTCGCTGGATGACAGGCTAGTGAATCAGAGACAAGGTGTTGAGGCAAGGAATATGACTTTATTTGGAAAGCCAGCAGACCAAGAAGATGGCAGACTAGTGTCTCCAAAAAACCATCTTATTGGGGTCTGGATGCCAGTTTCTTTTCTAGTATCAGAGAGGGAGGGACGGGAAGTAAAGTAACAACGGTTATCAGTCTTGCAGAAGATCTCCTGGGATGACTAGCCTTGGGGGAAAGGATGTGTTAATTTATTATTGTCTGCAGCCACTCACAGGTGGGTAGTGTTCCCCGAGGCAATCCATTATGTATAATTATAGTAACAAAAAGCAAAAGTCAAAGGAACAGATCCAACATGGAGTCCAATTTAGCTTTTCCCTGTTACAGGAGGAACACTGGGCCAAGATGATTTGATATTAGAAGATTAATAAAACTTCCACCTTTCAAAAAAGGAATAAAGGCAATATAACATGATATAAAAACAGGGCAATTAAAAAAAAAACAGAACAGAAGATAGTTTAGGATATGTTACATTGGAGTGAGAAATTACTTTAGGTTAGTCCTGAATTTAGCTGCAAGTAAAAGAAGTTGAATTACATAGTTCTTTCAGTCTTACAAAGGCAGTGAATGAGCTCATTTGCAAAGACAAACTTTTCCCTTCCATGATATTTCAAAATTTATTTTGTTGAAGTATAGTTGATTTACAATGTTAATTTCTGCTGTGCAGCAAAGTGATTCAGTTATACATATATATACATTCTTTTTCATGTTCTTTTCCATTGTGGTTTATCACAGGATATTGAATAAATTCCCTGTGCAACATAGTAGGACCGTGTTGTTTATCCATTCTATATATAATACTTTGCATCTGCTAATCCCAAACTCCCAATCGTTCCCTTCCCCACTCGCCTCCCCCTTGGCAACCACAAGTCTGTTCTCTATGTCTGTGAGTCTGTTTCTGTTTTCCCTTTCATGATTTTATGCAGGAGTTTGTGACCTGAGTTCTTTATTAAGAGATGCTCAGTAACCTAATGGATACTGCCTTCCTCAATCTTTGGTTTAGTAGAAATCCAGTTAGTTTCGTGGAAACTTTGAGGCTGAACTGCATTTGAAGTTGGAAATCATCATCATTTTAAAACATGTTTTATAGAGAGAGAAATTTGATGGACATGACTATTTATTATATAATTCATCTTCATATGCAGTGGGATTAGCTTTAAATTGCAATTCATTAAGGATGTTTAGGCAAAAGCTGACATAGTATGATGGAGATGGTGCTATTTGGTGATCTAATACAGGGGTTGGCAAACTTTTCCTCTCCAAGGCCAGGTAGTAAATATTTGAAGCTTTGTGAGCTATGTGGTGACTGTTGTAACTCCTCTGCTGTTGTAGAATGAAAGCGTCCATAGACGGTACATAAATAAGTGTGGGTGTATTCCGATAAAACTTTATTTACAAAACCTGGCAGCTTTGGCTTATGGGCTTTTGTTTGCTGATGGCTGTGCTAACATAATAAAAGATAGAGCTTTAAGATATATCCCTTTATCCTCCTGTCTCAAATACGAGGATGTCCAAATAAGCCTTGTGTCACAAATAATTCAAGGAGGAATTATACAGCATGAATGCATATTCTCTATTATTGCTTCATGAAAGTTTAATTCTATGACCAGACAGCGAGAGGCAGAGTTTACATTGTCAAGATGTGGGGCTCTAGCACACAGCTGTCCAGGCTGTACCCTCCCAGTGGCTCTCAGCCATGGGAGCTAATGGCGGTGGAAAACTAGCTAATGCTTAGCTGCATCCACCCAGAGGAAGGAGTGTCTCTTTCTAATTCTTCCACGCAGAGGAGGATGCCTTTTCTAATTTGTCTTTTTCCAATTTGTTATCCACCCAGAGGAGGGATGCCTTTTTCTGTTTCCTATCAGGGCATGATTTGTGCTGAGACCTTGTGAAAACCTAGGAACCTGACTCACATCCTTCCCATTTCTGTGGGCTGCCACTTAGAAAGCAATCTTGGCATGGCTCTTTAATAAGAATTAATTTGAAGCCATAGGGTTTGGCGCCATATCCCAGGAAGAGGACGCTTTAGGCCTGAAAAAGATTAAGGGAAGCTGTTAACAATTCTGTTCCAACCAGAACGTCATCAGATTGTTTACCATCTCTGATTTTGGTTTTAGTAAACGGTCATGAACTTTTCAAAGTTCTTCACCCTCTGGAACGTCTAGGGGAATTACATAATTTATATAATGGGCTGTCACTCTCGGGGCGATGCAGTGCTAACTTTGGATGACTCCTCATGGTGTGAAGAGTCTTGGATTGTCTAGACTTGTTTTCTGATGAGATTTACCGTTAAACTGTGATCGGTTGTGTAATAATTGTGTTTGAAACTTGCTAGTTCTTCATATGACATCAGTGAATCCTGTGTCGCAAGTGGTGAAGAATGCTGGCAGAGAGTTGTTTTGTTTATTTAGTGGGGTTAGCGTAATTATTTTTGTTACAAAAATAACCTCAGAGAAATTAAAACAGTAATGAAATATGGAAAGGAAAACACCAAAGTCCCTTGTGCTTTCTGGCCTGTATGCAGTGCTGAGAAAGAAGTGGCCCAAATCAGGGTTGTAAAAAATGTGTCCTTGCATATTTCTTTCTAATAATGTTCTGTTTAATTTTTGTATTTACATACTTAATCTAAGTGGAAGGTATTTTTGAGTATGTTATGAGGTAGGGATTTGACTTTTCCAACGAAAGGAGTAGCCAGTTCTCAGTCAAATATTGACTATTGCATCCTAATAGGCGGAAGTGCTTTGGGGGCATATCTCATTGTATCTTATAGATGATGAAAAAGGTTGACCCCAAGCGTGAAGACTGAATCAAATCTGTAACTTCTACTACTTCATCAAGGACATTTGTAAGTGAAATTGGTATGTTAGTAACTGAAAGTGCACGAGGCTGGTGCTTCCTCCTGCAGTTCAGTGCCCCCGCTTTGATTTGTATCAGGATATCGGAAGTTACTCTCACCGTTTTCTGTATCATCAGTGCAAATGTCAACACAGCAAAAAAGGAGAAGAGACAAATAATGTTTTAGTATTATTATGAAAATAATTTTGGCTTTTCAGACCTTCCCAAAGGGTCTCAGGGACCACTGCAATAGCTTATACATTCCACGAGATAACAGTTCTGTCCCTCTTGCTTGTCACTGCATCCCCCGGACCTAGCACATAGTAGCCCCCCATAAATATTTATTAAAGGAGTACTTCTTAATCACCTGTATCGATTAGCTTTTGTTGCAATAATTCTGTGTAGTGGATAAGCACAAAATCTCAGTGGCATTATACCACAAGCATTTTCTACTCATACATCTGTGATTTGGCCAGGGTTCTGCTGATCTCGGCTGGGCTCATCTGGGAAACGATGCTTCTCACTGCAGGTCTATGTGTCAGCTGGGGTGACCCTGGTCCACCTGTCTGTCATCCTCCATGGGCTAATGGGCTAGTCAGGGCTGAGTGCAGAGCATTTGTGTGGCGGAGACATAAGAGAGAAACCAGAAAAACACAGGAGCCGTCAAACCTTCTATTATTTAGACTTGTATATTTTTGCCAAAACAAGTCACTTGGCCAAGTCCCAAGTCAAGGGATGGGGAGGTATGTATTGTCCACGGTGAGGTCGTGGCAAAAATGTGGATACTGAGAGGTAGGGATAAAGAACTGAGGCCAAACTCCTCATGGGGGGACCAGTTCATCCCAGTTTGCTGGGATTTTGCCAGTATTATCACCAAAAGTCCCATATCCCAGGAATCCTTCAGTCCCTGGCAAACTGGAACACAACTGTCACCCTAACTACTCCCTGGTACACTTTGAGCTGCTATCAGGTTGAGAATTGTATGGTATGAGAGCTGTTCCCATTAAAAGTTTTTTCTCCCTTCTCAAGCATTATAACTTTAAGTGTAAATGTTCAATAGAAAACTTTTGGTTATAATTGGGGGGGAGGTGGTAAAAATAAATCTTGCATAATTATTTTAACCCTCCTGTAAAGAAGATATACTCTGTGTATACATAACCATCAGGTCACACATTAATATAATGATTTTATACCAGAACACATTTTAAATCTATATACTAAGAAAATTCAATTTTAAGTATATATGTACTGTATCATTTATATGTGATAAACTGTGGTAGCAATCTCTTATATTTTGCAAATAAATATCTTTTCACATTTTCTTCAATTCAGTTCGTTTTTATATCCTTAATCATAAAACTATAAAAACAAGATGATATTGTTACTGGCACCATGTAATTATGTAACAACTCAATGGGCAAGAAAGAACGCATTTAAAGGAGTGATGTAAGCAGAGGATATTTCGGGGGTATTAACGACCTTGGGTATGGAAGCTGAGAGACTGAAACAAATTTATGGGGTTACATTGCATCTTTAGCAGTTAAAAGGCAAGAGGGGAATAATAAATCAGCTGAATCGTTGCAAGAAAATTGAATATTGCGTCGAGAGATTAACAGAACTACACAGAAATTGAGAGACGTATATGCCTGTTGCTGGGAATGGTAATGAGAATATCGGAAATGAATAGTTCTGCATCGTCCTTGAGATATCATTACCTGTTGTGCAAAAGGCCCTTTCCCATTTGTATTTTTCCTTAATGTAATACATTTGTTTGCATCCTTGTTCAGAAAAATTGTTTGAAATATGTCAGAAATGTTCTCTAATTCCAGTTGAAAATAACAAGGTTCTAAGAGCTCAAAGAGAGACTTTGAAAAATCACTGGTGCTTAAAAATATGCCCTTTTAAAAATATAGTATTGGAAACCAATGAATCCACTCTTGCTCTCAAATGAAGATGAATATTTATTAAAAAGATTGACTATCACTACAAAAGGCATCAACAGAAATGTATCAAGAATGAAATAACAATTAAATATACATTGTATGTTGAGAGTATTTTCATTAGCACAGGAGATTAAATGTTTAATGCAGGAGGATAAAGCCTTACAGCTCCGGCACCACCAAGATCTCTGTATAATGGAGTGACGTCAGCTGCCAGTGTCCCACTTTGGGAGGCAACTTGAAGACATCCGCTGAAAATATGTGGATGCTTAGAGCATTTATCATCACCATAGCCTTAGAAAGTGGACACAACCATCCTCATTTTACAGATAAAGAAATGGGTTCAGGGTAGTTAGTGATTAATCACACAGCTTGTAAGTGCCAGTGTGGGTATTGTTACCATAATCTCCTGATTCCACACCCAGTGTTTTTGCATCTGTATCTCATTGGGCTCTAAATGGGGCCAAAAATGTACCTCTCTTAGTGGCTTCTTCAAGTGTCCTTCTGTTTTATATATATATATATATATGTATACATATATATATCTATATATATATATATATATATCTTGTTTCTGTCTGTTCAGTATTCTTCTGATGAGAAACTCCTCTCCTTTCTATGTAATTGTGGTGGGCCTGTGCACCCACAAGCCCACACACTCCTATTATTGTTCTACCTCGTACAGGATTACACTGTCACTACGCTGGGCCACTTGTAATACCTGTTATTGTTGCAGTTGGCATCATTTCCATGACTTTTCCAAACTAAGATAAGACAGATTAGTTCCTCTCCACACACCCCGCCCCCCTCCCCCCTCTCCAAACTGTGAGCAATTAGTCCTTGGAATTCAGCTGTCATCTTCCTACCAGCCTCCACTCCCGACTTTCCACCCCTGCCACTTACGTAGAGCCTCTTTGCAAAGAAAGAATCAGTCCAGCTCACAAAGAGACGCAAAGATGAGAAGGGAATGGAAAAAAATGTCCAGCAGGTTCTGTACGAACCCCAGATTCAGCCATGCTACACCTTCAGTTGGCATGAGTCAATAAATCTCTTCGATTAAATTTGTTCGAATTGCATTTCTACCATTTTCCACTGAAAAGCTCTTGAATACTGCACCTCCTCCCTCCGTGGCCCCGTGGCCCTCAGACTTTGTCTTTATTGCATGATGTGTGTTCATGTGTGCGTTGTTCTTCCCCGTGAAACTGGGAAGTCTTCCAGGATGGAGATTGTGCCTCATTTGTTTCATATTCCCAGCCCCTGGCCTCGTGCCTGGACAAAATGCTTACTCATGATTAGAATCCAGTAAGGTGAATTCTCAGGATATGAATAAGTACCCCATTCCGAATATAGCCAATGACGTCTTCGGGCACAGAGGAGTCCTGAAAAAAATGTTCCACTTCACTACTGTCCAAGAAACGCAACTTAAAACCACAGAAATGTCACAGTTACTAAGATGGGTAAAATCTGTAGTTCAGACACTGACAAGTATTGGTGACGATGTGGGGAAATACACGCATAGGCTCTTTGTGTGGAGTGAAATCTGGTGTAACCATTTGGAGATCGATTGGGCCAAACCTAGTAAAATTCAAAGTATGCCTATGGTTCGATTCCATGTTCCACTTCGCAAGGAACCCTCACGCATGCAAGGAAATGTGTGCAAGGGTCCTCACTGCAGCCTTGTTGGACACATGGGGAACCACCTAATGTTCCACCTTCAGAGGGATAATACGTAAGTTGTAGCCATTCCTAGAATGGGATTTTCCAGGCTGTTAAAATGCATGAAACAGATCTCCAACTATCAACCCGGATCCACCTCAATAACAGGATGAGGCATGGAAACCCAAATTGCAAGAGAATTTGTGGAAGATGATACCATTCGGGACTTCCCTGGCAGTTCAGTGGTTAAGACTTCACCTTCCAAAGCAGGGGATGCAGGTCTGATCCCTGGTCGGCGAGCTAAGATCCTGTGTGACTCGTAGCCAAAAAACCAAAATATAAAACAGAAGCGATATTGTAACAAATTCAACAAAGACTTTAAAAACGGTCCACATCAAAAAAAAAAAGAAAAGAAAAGAAAAAGAAAGAAAAGAAAAAGATACCATTTACTCCGATGTTAAAGCAAAAACTCAAAACAGAGTTCCTATACCATTCCCTCTCATTTTCTTTATGTTAAAAATGTTCCATAATAAAGTTTTAAAAGAGACTTTATATTGCTTACAGTTACACAGAATGTAGTAAAAGGTAAAAAAAGAAAAAGAAAAAAACAAGCAGAAGAATATCTGCTTCATTGCACCTGAAGAAAGAGGGAGAAGAGTGTGAAAGAAACTTCCACTGACTCTGTAATTTTTATTTCTTTGGGAAAAAATTCATCTGAAGCAAATATAGCAAAATCTTAAGAGTTATTATATGGAGGAACTAGGTAGATACTTTCCTGTATGTTAGGGAAAAAAAGTTTTTAAAGAATGAAGATTAGAAAAATCAAATGTTAAAATGCAAAAAAGTTATTTTAATTAGTAATCAGTGTTCGATTAATTTCATTCGTTATTAAGGGACTCCTTACCCCAGCACCCTTTTGCTGCCCCTGGGGAGAACATGTCTTTCCGTCTGCCGGGACAGTGATCACGGGAGAGAAGCAGACTGTATAAAACTCCCCTGATCACTTACGATGCACAGCGACTTTAGTTGTAGTGTAGCGATCTAATATAACAGAAAAGGGCATCTGAATTTCTGCACTGCAGATTGTGTGAAAGCCACAAGAGCTTAATTTGTATTTATTTTTTTAACCTTCACCAGTGCACCTACAAAATCCCATTCACTAGAGCCCGGATTCCATATATACCAGCAGCAGGTTAGCGGGATTTTGCAAAGAAAGGCCTTTGTGAGGGCAGGATACTGCCTACATTTTCCATATTAGAGAAGGTAATTCGGTATTTATAAGGACCATAAGTACCCATCTTTATGGGCAAAACACTTCCCACTTTGCGAGCAGTAGACTGAGTGACAACCAGTTCTATAACCCGGTGGTCTGGACCTGGGCCAGGCAGAGCCACTGTTCCTGACAACATGCATATGCTGCGGGAGGTTGGGACCCAGCCCCGCACTGTGGGAGGTCAGGATGTCAGAACAGGAGCATCAGCACGCAGTCCGGTGTCGGAGGAAGGTGAGCAGAGTGGATGCTCTTGGAGTAATTTGGGGCCGACCATGCCCCTCCCCCATCAGACAGGGGAAGTGAGGGGTACTGCATATGCGGTGCTTGTCTGTGCCTCGCACCCACCCCTATAGCAGGGCAAGGTATGGCGCCTCCAGCCTACAGAGGTTGCTCAGGAGAGTGTTACTGGGTGCTCTGGGGTAGTTTTCTTTTCCTTTCTGCCAAGGGAGGAGCAGAGAAAGGGAATCCAATGTCCACAAAAGGAGCAGTAGTAAATCTGTGCGATGGCGTGGCCACAGCGGTCCAGGGGAAGTGGCAGCAGAAAATCCCCGTGCAGGCTCCTGGGTTGACCATGACAATAGTCCAGCAGGAGGGGCCTTGAGTTCCTTGGAGTTAGATGATCGGAGGCCTGGCGAGAAAAGCGAAGAACCCAGTGCAGAGAACATGAGTTTGAGGACTGGAAGGGTGGTGATGCCAACCAGAGTTCATGGAAGGAGATGCTCTGAACGCAGCTTCAGAGTAAGAATGCGGAAGACGACCTGACCCTCCGTCTACACTAATTAACTGACCTTGATCACCAAGAACCCCAGCTTCCTGTGTCTGGTTCACCATTAAGTTAACAGAAGGAAGGGAGCAGGGGACCTCGATTTGGAATTACCTGGACATCTTCCTTGCTGCTTTAATTTCTGCTTCGCGTATGTTTGTACTGCTCTGTATTTCCCCCTTAGTTTTATCTGTAACATCGGAGGAAGGATGTAGGTTCTGCCACTGCACAGTAGCCAGGGTAATCTTTTTAAAAACGTGTCATTGTGTCACCCTCTGTTCCGCACCCTCCTGACATCTCATCTCATTTGGAGCAAAATCCGAAGTACCCGTAATGACCTTCAGGGCTCCGTACAATGTGAATCCCGCCCCCACCCGCTACCATGCACCTCTGGCCTCAGTTTCCTCTGCTCTCCCCTCCTACCCGCCTCCCAATCACCCAGGCCTCCTTGAGTTTCTTGAGCACATCAGGCATTTATCTGCCTGGAATGTTCTTCCCCAGAGGTCTGCATGACCTCACGTCCACATTTTCTTTAAACCTTAGGTCCACTGTTACTTTTCCTTCCCCGAGCACTCTCTGTAAAATTGCACCTCTCATCTGCAGCCCCTGCACAGCACATACCTGTCCCCTCCCCTACTTCATTTTTCTCCACGGTCTATACCACCATCTGACATTCTGTATGCTTTAGTCACTTGTTTAATAACTGTCTGTCCTCCACCCTCTTAAACTGTTTCACAAGTGCAGGGACTTTGCCTGTCTTGGTCATTGCTGTCTTCCCAGGGAAAAGAACCTGGCACATAGAAAATACTCAGTAAGTATTTATTGAATCCTCAAAGTACCAGAAAGAAAGGTTTTCAGTGAACCTAGAAGATAGAGCAAAATATCATTTTATCGGGTAAATCACCTTCTAATGGACTCTGGGAGTTCCTCCTTTCTTTGGGGTCCCTCTTTCTTCTCACTAGTACCATCTGGCATCCAACTGTCTTTTTCTAAGCCCTGCCTCCCTCCCAGGGTCCCTGCTCCATCTTGGCTAACCAGGATGTGGTCTTTCAGGTTCAATTCTTCAGAGCAAAGCCTCCTCCGAACAAGCGAACTTTTATCTTGCTAACATTGACCGCCTCTTGAGGTTTAGTATCAACTTCTTGCGTCTTTATTCTGTGCAGTCAAAAATCGCTCTCCAAGAAAAGATGTTGGGGAGAAGAAAAGGAGGAGAGGGAAGAAAGCACATCCGGCCACATCTTTAGAGCACACAAACAGAGGCAGCTATAGCAGACAGCAAAGTGGTGACTGCCTGTGGCTCTCGAGAGCAGTGTCACTAGACTGGGGACTTTCACATGTCTCTCATAGCGACCACAGTAAGAAAAACATTCAACATTGAGCTCAGTATACACGCTCGTGCGCACGTACACACCTCTATCTGTGAAACAATAATTATCATTATTACTATAACTCTGATGTTTTCCGTTCTATTCTATTTAATTTTAAAAATGCCAATCTTGATCTCTAACTTCATAACCCAATGGATCACAGACCACGGTTTAAAAACCTGGGGTCTAGACCCAAGTCTTTGAACTAGAAGGCGCACTTTTGCAGCCTATCAGATGAGAGTGAAATAGTCACTGTCCGTCGACACTTTCCTGCTTCATAAATACAAGTGTGGTTTGAGTAAAGCATATGATACACTCATATTTATATCATTTTTTTTGTATTTTTAAGACCTTTCGTTTCCAGGAGAGAGATGTTACACTGAACATTATGAGATATTTTAGTAGAATAAGTAAAGATAATTATGCTGCCAGGTTGAATGTTAAATGTGTGGCACACCCCTTCATCATATGAGCAGTTTCTAAAGCCTGCTCTCTTGTAATGATGTTACTGCATGACTTTCACTTCATACTAAATGAATTTACTGAGTGCATGTTTCTTCTCTCTCTCTCTCACATGCATGCGCGCGCACACATACACACTCTCACTCACTCACATTCACACACCTTATCTACCCCAGCTCTCAGAACGCAGGCTCTACATTGCAGTAGTACTTGCTGTGGCACTTCGTAAACTAAATGCCAATCCCTGTAACACTGAATTATCTACTGAAAAAGTGGCGATGTCTACTGAAAAGAATGCCCACAACGTGGGGAACCTATGACACGTTTACAAATTTCATATCATGTCATGCAGACAAAAACAGGTGCCTTGGAAAGGCTTGAAAGGCTTGGCTAGAGGGGGCTTTTTCTCGAGGGCCCTCCCGATTCTAGAACCACCACATCATCTGCACATGCCGGCTCAGCCCATCCTTATACGGGTGTCTGAAGGAAGGAGGACAGACATTGTGATTCTCAACGTGCCATTGTGGAAACTGGGTCACAGAGGAGTTAGTCAGTCTGGGTGAAGCATCCTGTTTCCCATTTCCAGTTGCAGGGAAGAATCTAGCCTTGGTGCTGTATGTTCAGTGACATTGATTGCATCATGGTTTTGACTGAAAATAAAGTGGGGTCTCTCCAGTCCAATCCATGGTTTGGACTGGAAATAAAGTGGGGTCAATCTGGACTGGAAATAAAGTGAGAAATGGTTGCGCAAATATTCATGCCTATACTATCTATACTATAAAATAGTATGCAACAATTTTAAATCTAAACAATGGCTTAGGTCTAAAGTTACTCAGAAAAGCAAGTTGAAGAAAAATTGTTTACTGCAATCCCATTTTTTAATTTAAAAAGAAAGGAATCAACTGTGTTTGGATAAACCTGTAGGTGTTCACAGGAGGTTGGTATATAGACAGATATATACGAAATGATGAATAATAGTTATTTGAAGAGAGATGGGCTGTGGGGGTGGTCAAGGAGATGGAGGGCTAAATAATTGTTTTGTTGTATAATTTCATTTCTTTCAGAGAGCAGTACTTTTAGAATTTGAAAAATCTGACAAGGAATATTTAAAACAATGAAAGAAAATTATCTTTCTTCTAGTTTTGTTTTAAGTAAAGTGACCTTACCGAGGTCACCGAGGTTGAAAGGGGCAGCCTTAGGACTAAAGCATGTGTTTTTGAACCCAGTGCTGTGCCCTGTATGCTACAGCTGTCTCTCGTAAGTCAAGTGTGTATAAAACTTTATCCCCTTAAAACTAGTGTTGGGTGAATACACAGAGTAAAGAACAGAATAACGCCATGTACGAAAACACGGCCCAAATCACTGTTGTTACCATACAGTGTTTAATGCAAATTTAAGCATGCGAGTCAGCTATCACAGTAGCTGTTGAAGAAATGTAATGCTGACAGTATTTGGCAATAAAATAATAATCACTGTGTGTATCTCTGATGAAATGAGATTTAATCCATTTGAGCTCCTAATTGTCTGCCACACTACATTAAAGATGGATACGACCATTGTCTCCACTGCTAAGAAATATGAAATTCAAAGCAATATGCGCAATGTCTTGAAATAAGCTAGCTTAATGAAGCAGCAAATTAGACCTCTCTATCTCTTTATTTAACATCCAGTTCCATGAATTTATCAGAGTTCATTACAAAGGTGCAAAATTTAAAGAAATGCTGCTAAATTCATTTATGATTAGAACTAATGACTTTGAAAAAGACTTATATTTTTAGAGAGCCATTATTTATTATTGAATTTATATGGCTCTGGGTAATAAACGTTCAATCTTCTCACTTACTTCTGTTATTTATAGTTTGGATCTTATAATATAGACACACACACACACACACACACACACACACACATACACGTCTCATGTAAAGACATCAACCTTTTCCCCCAAACACAGCAATGACATTCAGAAGAACAATGGCAAAGTCTTCTTGTGGACCTGTGGGCATCTTCATTTTGTGTGGGAGGGATTGCCTCGAGGGTGCACTTGGCAATGTCTGGAGACATTTTGGGTTGCCACAGCTGGGGGAAGGTGCTTACTTGCATCTAGTGGATAGAGACCACGGATGCTGCTAAACATCCCATAATGCACAGACGGTCCCCACAACAAAGGCTTACCTAGCCCCAAATATCAGTAGTGCCACGACTGAGAAATTCTGACCTATGTCACTGTGTTTCATTAAAGAATGCCCCACTTAATTCAACGTTTTCTTAAAAGAGATCGCTTTCCATCCTGTCACGTAGATTGAGAGTAGGACCAACGGAAAGCATGAGTCTGGCTCACATGATTTGTTCCCTAATAGTTATAGTAATAATGACTTTAGCATCTGTAATAAAGATGATAGAGTTGAG
Source organism: Hippopotamus amphibius kiboko (assembly GCF_030028045.1). Taxonomy (NCBI): domain Eukaryota; kingdom Metazoa; phylum Chordata; class Mammalia; order Artiodactyla; family Hippopotamidae; genus Hippopotamus; species Hippopotamus amphibius. Next base: position 18,268,824 of record NC_080198.1, read on the forward strand.
GGCTAAAATGGGACCCTTAAATATAGATTAAGGAAATGACTTTAATTTGCACAAGCATTTATATTTTTTCAAGCAGATATCTTTTCCATTTTAAACCAGAATCATCTGATTATCTAATAGGTTTCAAGATGTTAGCAGTTTGGTTCAAAGTGTTTAGAAGAAATCTGCTTGGGATTCTGATTTAGATAAGAGGAGCGTATTTCCGGAGTAAAAAATGGTAGCAAACAGCAGGAAGATCAAAGGGTCTGATTCACTGTAACATGCATTTGCCTGTGACATTATTTATGGTCAGCTTCAAGATAGAAACTCCACACTTTTGATAGAGATGGGTTTGATCTCAATATTGCTGTATTTCTTTAATATTAGACTTAGCTCTTGTTTTAATCTGTCTCTTGTATGCGTGCATGGGGAAATCTGGTGAATTTAACTTGGTACTTTTATAATCCCTATGATAACAGGGATCAAAGTTCTTATGGGTCTTGTTTATTTAAAGGAAAATGTAGTCACTATAAAGTGACCCAAAGAAGAAGAATGAAAGAAATTGAAATTCTTCTCATCCAAAAGAAAAAGACACTCAAGTACCAAAAAATAAAATGATTAGAATCTCAATTCGCTAAACTTCTTGAGAACTAGGGTGTTCTGAGGGTAACCTGTGTTTAGTATCTAACATATGTTCGTTTGTTCTTCAGTCTCATTAAGTAGAGTGAATATTACTGAAGCATTCATAATTTAAGGATTGTATGATGCACTATTTCTTATGGTGAGAGGAATGGTTTGATGGTTATGCGCTCATTGTCATGTATTTTTAGGAAAACAAGTATTACTAGCACAGCAAATTCATGATTTCACTAATATTGCTGCTCTCAAAAATAATCAAGTAGTTCTAGGTTTTTGCCCCAACTATATTTAAAGACAAATATTAAGTAAATAATAATACAGGTGGTGGTCAGATGTGGCAACAATTGTGATAGGTACGCAGATGAATGTAACTGGGGCACTATTTCAAAGTTATCATTCTGAACATTTATTGTATCACATTTTTAAAAAATGTTATTTATTGGCTGCGTTGGGTCTTCATTGCTGCGCCCGGGCTTTCTCTAGTTGAGGCGAGCGGAGGCTATTCTTCATTGCCGTGCGCAGGCTTCTTATTGCGGTGGCTTCTCTTGTTGTGGAGCAGGGGCTCTAGGTGCACAGGCTTCAGTAGTTGTAGTGCATGGGCTCAATAGTTGTGGCTCACAGGCTCTAGAGCGCAGGCTCAGTAGTTGTGGTGCATGGGCTTAGTTTCTCCAAGGCATGTGGGATCTTCCCGGACCAGGGATCAAACCTGTGTCCCTTGCATTGGCGGGCGGATTCTTAACCACTGCGCCACCAGGGAAGTGCATATGGTATCACATTTTCAGTGAACAAAGTAATAGGGGTGGAGGCATAAAGAGCTCAGCCATTATATTGGCTTTTACAATGAACACAACGTTTATTGGGCCGTTGTGATAAAGGCCAGTAACATTTATATAGTGCTTACTACATGCCACGATGTTACTTGTTTGTTATTTTTTTAATTCATTTAATCCACATAACAATTCCACCAATTCAGTCACAGCTAGCACATGGCAGAACTGAGATCGGCACCCAAGGGCCTGCCTCTAGAGTCTGTACTCATAAAATCTATGCAATATTGCGTCTCTCGTGACAAGAGCAAGTGCCACGTGCTGTGTCAAGGGCTTTCACATAGTATCTCATTTAATCCTCGCTGCTCTTTTCTGCTGATCCCTGTTATCGTATTAGATACATGAGGTTTGTGGGGAGAGCCAACTCATTTCTTACTAAGTTGCATAGATGGATAAATTTCCAATTACCCGAGATTCTTAAGTCAGTGAAAACCAAAGTGGGAGGATACAAGACAAACCATTGAGATATGAGAAGAAAAAATAATCTAGAATTTCATTAATGTTTATTTTTTTTAATTAATTTATTATTTATTTATTGGCTGTGTTGGGTCTTTGTTGCTGCACCCGGGCCTTCTCTAGTTGCATCGAGTGGGGGCTACTCTTCATTGTGATGTGTGGGCTTCTTATTGCCATGGCCACTCTTGTTGCAGAGCACGGGCTCTAGGCACGTGGGCTTCAATAGTTGCAGCACATGGGCTTAGTTGCTCTGTGGCATATGGGATCTTCCTGGAGCAGGGATCGAACCTGTGTGCCCTGCATTGGCAGGTGGATTCTTAACCACTGCACCACCTAAACCCAACATTTATTTCTTACATCATTCTTTTAAAGTTCATTCTTTGTTTTGGTTATAATATCTTTATCCATCAATGCAATAGCATGTGATGTAATTTTTAAATAAATATACATAAATTGGGAGTGCTTGAACAAAAATTTTATACTGATGGGTAAATCTTTTACAGTAATTTCAGATTTTTTTCCTCCCTGGGCCATTCCCTTGGCATACATAAGTCAGCTTGGAAACTTACACGGTCTCCTTGAAGCCTATATGTATGTTATGAGTTCACTTACTATGCACATTAAATTCATTTACTCAGCGCGTTGTCAGTAGTTCCTGGGAATTATCTCAGACATGAAAGAATATATCATTTTGAGGTTTCATCCACAAGACAAAACCAAGCAAAATAGCTAATCAATTCATAGAAAATCTCCCATTGCCTAAAGGAATCCAAGAGGTTAGATGAGTGAGCCATTTGGGTATCTGTTGAACAGACATTCATATAGCCTTGTGGTAGGTATGGCAGGTGCCACACCTATGTGACTCTATTCTCATGTTGCTGATAGTCTGGCATGGCCATCAAGAGCTCGAATTCCTGGCTCTTGGATCTTGGGCAGGTTACACAGCCTTTCTGTGTTCAAGCATTCTCATTTGTACAATGGACATAATAATGGTACCTACCTCAAAGGATTGTGGTGAAGGAGTAACTAAATTAATATACTTAAAGTACTTACCAAAGTGGCATCCACAAGACATCACAGTCTCATTACTGTGTGTAGTGGCTCATTTTTTTTTTTTGGCTGTGTTAGGTCTTCGTTCCTGTCTGCGGGCTTTTCTCTAGTTGTGGCAAGTGGGGGCTACTTTGTTGCGGTGTGGTGGCTTCTCTTGTTGTGGAGCATGGGGTCTAGGCACAAGGGCTTCAGTCGTTGTGGCATGTGGCTCAGTAGTTGTGGCACACGGGCTTAGTTGCTCCACAGCATGTGGGATCTTCCTAGACCAGGGCTCGAACCCATGTACCCTATATTGGCAGGCAGATTCTTAACCACTGCGCCACCAGGGAAGCCCCGTAGTGACTTATTTTAGGTGGCCACCTGGCTAAGCCCTGGTGCCCAGATTATTTTGTCAAACATTACTCTAGATGTGAAGGTATTTTTAGATGAGATTAACATTTAAATCAATAGACCTTGAGTAAAGCAGATGATTCACAATGTGGACAAGTGTCAGCCAATCATTTAAAGGCCTCAATAGAGAAAGACTGACCTCCCCTTAGGAGGAGGACGTCTGCCAGCAGACGCCTTTGGACTCAACTGCAGCTCTTCCCTGCATCTCCAGCCTGCTAGTCTACCCTACAGATCTTGGACTTGCCAACTTCACAATCACATAAGCCAATTCCTTAAAATCAATCTCATGATCAACATACATATAAAATATATACATACATATACATACATTCTATTGGCTCTGTTTCTCTGGACACCCTAACACACCATGGGATAATGGTAACTACCATTTATTAAGCCCTTCCTACTTATTATTCAACATGTCAAATATGATCTCACTTATTCTTCATAAAAGCCACATGACCCCCCCATTTTACAAACAAGAAAACTGAGCCTAAGACAGGGAAGCGTCTTGCCCAAAGTCATCCCAGCGAATCTGTGGCAGAGGCAGAGTTCAATGCCCTCCCCAATTCCCTCTCCTCAAGTAAATGCCATCAGAGTTTAATTTAGGGTTAAGAGGTTAGGACAGCTGGTTCTGGGTGGAATGATTTGTTTTCAGCCTACCCACAAGGCTGGGTGACATAGAAATAATTACATGGCTGTTTTACAGTCCTTTTCAAGCTATTGAGAGCTACTAAATGCCAAATAATAAATGCAAAACGAATTTTGCCCGCCACTAATTGTAATTCTTGCCTGAATTGAACTGTGGAACTACTTTAGTGAAGGCATTCACAGTATCGTAGACAGAAGCCAACTAGACCTCAAAGAGCATGGAGACCATCAAGTCCCCTTATTACGAGGGCTGCCTGGCAGAAGGGAGGAAGGTTAGCATCTTACGTGAAATTAGACAAGGTTTGAAGAAGACCAACTGTGGTTTTCAAGGGGAAGAAATACCTTTCGTGAGTTAGATGAGGGGATTGGGTATTTGATAATGAACTCTCAACACCTCTCCCCCACTGTCAGTGGAGCACATTATGGCTTTAGCAAGTCCAATCAGGCCTCTCCAGTAAATAACTCTGATTATTGAATGAAACTTATCAGAGAGTCCACCAAGGGCATTTAAAACAGCTCTAGAACGCTCAGGCGAAACCAAATTAGCTAGCATTCACAAACAATTTCCTTCTATGTGCAAAACTGTTTCTAAAAAGAAACTTCAGAGTTCAAAAGAGCTGTGAGGGAATATTTTTACAATCTGTTCCACTGGGTAACAGATTGAATTTAGCCTCAGCTGGTGATTTTGGTCTCCTTAGTCGCTGGCAATAGCAGCACTTTAAATGGATACGGTGCTTTTAACTTTGCAAATGATGGTCAGGTTCATTTATCAACTGACCTACTTTGCTGTCCTGTGCTATAATTTTCAACTGATAGTCCAAGATAGTAGGCTAACATATTATATATATTAAAAAAAAAGGACATGCTAAGAAGCATTGTCAGTGTCTTTTTTTCTAAGCAGAATTTAGTTGATAACGACATGATCTGAAGAAAATATTGGTGGACTTCCCCGCTGGTCCAGCTGTTAAGAGTCTGCGTTCCCAATGCAGAGAACCCGGGTTTGATCCCTGGTCAGGGAACTAGATCCTGCATGCTGCAACTAAAAGATGCCACGGGCAGCAACTGAGATCCAGCACAGCTAAATAAATAAATAAATAAATTTTTTTTTAAAAAAGAAAATGTTGGTATCTAACCCAACTTATCTAGTCCCCAGTGACATAAAATATGAAAATAAATGAATATAGTACACTTGATAATGTAAAAGACTTTTTTTTAATTTCATAGCACTTTCTAAGTATAAAAATGAAAACCTAAGCCAACTAGGAATGATTGGGGTACTTTCTTTGCTGTATACTTCTTTCTGGGAGTCTAAAGAATTGAGAATTTACTGTGCTCTAATGATTCCCCAAAATTCTAGAACAGGATTAAGAGCAAGGGGCTTAAAATTGGCTGTTGAAAGGTTCATGCTGTGCCTTACTATAGTAGCATCTTTGGTTTATAAAGAATATTCATATACACACCATAAGAAAGTGATAGTTGCGTCTGCAAACCCTTCAGCTATAAAACTTGCTAAATGCTGTTTAAAACAGCAGGAGAGCCTTTGTCTATACATCTTGTATTACTGTTTTGAATTGTGTGAGATAAGATTATACGGCATAGTTCTAAATTATGTGACAAAAGAAGGCAAAAATTCTTAAAATATATGAGGCTCTGAACTTATATTTAGATATTTCACTATATAAAAAGACAGGTTTGCAAAATGAAATTAATAGAGATATGCTTATGCAATTTTTAAAGGTAAATCAAGGAACTAAGACTATGTGATAAAGAATTACCTACCAGGAATAAGACATGAAGATAAATTAGTCAATGAAAGGTACCTATATATATAAAATATGTACTGGATTATATTCTTTCATGTTTGAAAAGAAAAAGGCATTATCAAATAACTATAAATGACATATGGCTGTGTCAGAATCAATTCTTATAGTGCAACATTTTGTACCAAAATTGCAAAAACTTCTCTCTGTCTATAGTGGTTTTGTGTTGTCCACTTAGCAAGAGAAAGAATCTCTGAGAAAGGGGTACAGATCAGGCAGAAAGTTGGCCACTGAGCTATCTGTGGTCACATAGATAATGTTGGATTTGTCAGGAGAGTTTATATTCTCTAAGAACATTCCCATTATGTAGGAGTCATTGACCCTAAGATACTTACTCTTCCATAATAGTAAACATGTCATCATGAGTAGATTTTATTATTTATTTTAAAATATTGGCTTCCCTCTTTGTAAGTGAATTATAGTTTCCTGCCGCACTGAAGCCAAGCTTGGTCCTGTAGCCTGCCTTAGCCAATAAAATGCTAGTGAAAATGATGGTTGTTATTTCTGAGCAGAATCTCTGAGTCATCATGTACTTTCCCCATTGCTCTTTTCCTTCTGTCATCATAGAAGCTACATTTTAGAAAGGTTTTCCTGTAGCTTAGAGCCAGAACCAGATGGGATCATCTCTGCCATCTGAAGGGATTGTTTACCCATTAATATTTAATGTAGTTATCCGCATGATTTCATTTAGTTACAGCATTTTACCATTTTTTTTCTGTTATTCCCTCTGCCTTCTGATCCTCTTTTTCTTTTTCCTGCCTTCTTTCTGGTTATGTTGTAGAAGCTCTTGACTCTCTTATATTCTTACAAAGAGTGTTGATGATTTTGTTTTCCAAGCAGGGAACTTGGACAGACTCAGACTCTGAACTCTGTGTTGCCTGTGAAGGACAGCAGCTCAGATTTCTACTTTCTTCTCTGAGCCTCCTCCAATCTAGTTTGAGTCTGCCCCATGCATGCATCGTTCAGAGCTCAGAGACTTGGGCAAACTTCACGTGCAGAATTCGAGGCTCCTCTGCTCTGGCTCTCTCTTTTCTGGGATTCCTTCCTCACTTTCCAGCACCAGAACCTTTGTTTCTTCAGGCCAGAAAGACAGCAGATATTCTAGTGAAGTTTTAGGCCACCCATGCCGTGATTGCAGCCTGATGTCAGATGAAGCCATAAAAAGGGGAGACTCGTGACCTGATGATCCCTCTTCCAAATTTTGACCCCTTTTCGAAATCTGCCTGCTTTTGCTTACTCTCCAGGTGGTTTCTTTTTTATGTATCTTGTTGAGACTTCAGGCTTGTTATCTGTGGGAAGACGGTCAATTATGAACCTACTCTGCCATCCTGGAGGTAGAACTCTCTAAAGCCTGTTCTGAGATAGATGTATAATGAGAGTTAGAAATAAGCTTTTCTAAATGAAAGCCTTTGAGATTTGAGGGTATATTTGTTTCTGCAACCTAAGTTACCCTAAACAGACTAATTAGCCAGCTAGGGCAATCTGGAATATTACCAACCATTTCACACTTATACTTGGAAAATCTATTCAAGAACAAATGAATTTCCCAAATCATTTTGCTTTTCACTTACACTGTTAAGATATTTTAAGTGGAACTCCTTCCTTCTTAATTTCCACTGCAATCATGAATAATAATGTCCATAATATTTGAAAGACATTCTTTATTCCACGTATACGCGCTCCATCCTTATCGCTGTAATCACAGGGTTTGGAGACCAGGATTCAATATCTAAATTGAATGCATATCTACCATACTGAGTCACTAACAGAACTGGGCTTGGTAAAATTATGAAATATTTCATTTAAAACCATTGTATAATTAATTGATTTCTGCTGAAACATCTAACTTAAAGAAAGCTGTAGAAAGTAGAGATAAATGCAAATTAGGCAAAGAAAAGTGTTTTTCTTGGGATTGCCTTTTCAGTGCTTATCTCCCATAAAAATGATTCAGTAGAAAGTAGGTCTTTCTTCCTACAATGAAGCCAAACATGTCTTTGGCATAGATGTTGCATATTATATATGATAGTGCCTTCAATAAAAATGCAAGATTCTGAAATGCAAGCTTCAAAATTAAACATACTTCTTTCCCTTACTTGATTAAAATCATAAAAAAGCATATGCACACAGACATACACACAAACACAGATTAATTTATTTTTTCCCCTAAGCTGATTACTTTGCAGTCTAGGATCTAATTGGTAATAAAATTTCTTCATAAGAGTCTATAGGAGAGTTGTAGATTAGAAAAGTCTTTTTGAAGTGCATCACAGTCTCTGAGCACTGTTGATTTCCATTTAAATTACAAGTCTGGGAGGTGGACCACAGGAGATGTCTTCGAGTCATCCTCACAGCTTGCTTCTTATTTGAACCCTCATCTATAATTATTTTGTAAATAGTCTGGACGCATGTCCCTATAGCTCCACTTGCTGTTTCTATTTTATTATTTTTCCTTCACATATTTTCAGCAAATTCTTTCAACCCTTTAGTCAACCCATATTTTTTGAATGGCAACTTTGTGCCAAGGTCTGAAGATGTAGGAATGAACACGACAAAGTTTCAGCCTTCTTGGTGCATTCCTTCCGGAGGGGAGACAGATGACAAATAAGTACACGAATCTGCAGTCATTTCAAGTTGCAAAAGATCCTGCAAAGAAACTTAAAGCAGAGTAAGGGGCTAAAACCCACTGGAACTCTTTCTTGCCCTGTAATTGCTTTATCTTTGCATCATCACTAATCACAGCGACTTTCTGAATTGTAAGTAACCCTTGCCCAAGAGATTGACGATTTATCCACAGGTTGCTTCCTGCTTCACTGACACTGCTCTCAACAAGGACACCAAAAACCTCCTTTTTTAAAATTTATTCATTTATTTATATTTGTTTTTATTGCCGCGTTGTGTCTTCGTTGCTGCGTGTGGGCTTTCTGTAGTTGCAGAGAGCGGGGGGCTATTCTTCATTGCGCTGTATGGGCTTCTTATTGTGGTGGCTTCTCTTGTTGCGTGCGGAGCACAGGCTCTACGTGCGTGGGCTTCAGCAGTTGCAGCGCATGGGCTCAGTATTGTGGCTCGCAGGTTCTAGAGTGCAGGCTCAGTAGTTGTGGCTCACGGGTTTAGTTGCTCTGCAGGATGTGGGATCTTCCCAGACCAGGGATCAAACCCATGTCCCCTGCATTGGCAGGCAGATTCTTAATCACTGCACCACCTGGGAAGGCCTCCTTGTTTTTAAATGTATTGAATACTTTTCACTCATTTTCTGAGTTGACTGCTCTGTAGCCTCTGACATTGTTCCTCCTTTCCTTAGAAAGCTCTCCTCCCTGGGGACATCTCTGATCATTCTTCTCCGCTTCCTTTGGAGTCTCCTCTTCATCTGGCCGTCCAGTCATTATACATTGGCACCACATTTAGATGCTCCCATGGGGCGGGCACTGTGTTTTCCCCTATGAAAGTGCTCGTCACGCAGCATGGTGATTGCTGATCGTTCGTCTATCTTTCCCACTAGACAGGAAGTTTCTCACTATTGTACCTCCAGCACCTGGCACAGTGGCTGACACATAAGAGCCCAATAAATATTTGATGAATGGTTGAATAAATGAATGAATGTGTGCTTTCAAAAGGGGATGAGTTTATGAAATGGTACCCCGGCAATAACATTGTGCTAGTGTTCAATTATTTCCTAAGAAAGATTTAGTATATTCTTTTTTCAAAAACTGAAGCATGTTCCATTCTTTCTCCTTTTCCTCCCCCTTCCCCTCCCCCTTCTGCTCTTCCTCCTTCTTTCCTTCTTCTTTTTCTTTGCCTTCTCCTTCCTATTCCTCCCCTCCCTTCTCCTCCTCCTCCTCCTCCTCCTCCTTCTCCTTCTTCTTGTTCTCATTGTGAACCTTCATAGTAGTAAGTACTGTATAGTTTTATGGTTAGATTTTAGGTATAATTTTAGGTATAATTTTGGCTCCAGAGCCAGACTGCCTTTGTTTAAATGCCAGCTCTCCCATTGATCTGTTTTGGAGTGTTGTGTGTGTGTATGTGTGTGTGTGTGTGTGTGTGTTTGTGCAGCCTTGACATGTGCCTGGACATAGGTTTCCTCATCTGAAAACTGAGGTTAATAATAGTCTACCTCATAAGCTTGTTAGGAAAAGTAAATGTGTAAAACAGTTAAAGGTATTGGTACAAGGTTTGACACAGTGGTGAGTAATTGTTGGCTATCATTACTATTAATATTTGAAGAAGGCACTTTTAGCATCGCCTCCTAAATAATTTTGTAGTCCATTAGGTAGGATGTTTCTGGCTCCAGGGTAGCAAGAAGCCTATCCTAAATGACTTAAACAGTAAGGAAATATATTATCTGACATAACAGGAAGGAATGGAACCATCAGCAGTTCAAAGATACTCTCAAATACCTGGCTCTCTGCATCTCTCTGCTCCATCTTTCTCATGATGATTTAACCTTAATTCTGGAGCACCTCCTGACTGCAGGATGGCTGTCAGTGGCAATGAGAGCTGCCCAGCTGCTTTGTTGTCAGCCACCTGAGGGGAGGGAAAAGCCACACCTCCAAGCGTGAAATGTTAATCTTTCCTTCATTCTGATTGGATCAACCTTCGCTGTGTGACCAATTAGAATCACAGGGGCAGGGTGAGGGGGACGGGTGGCCTGTGATTGGCTCAGGCAGTTCAGGATTCACTCCCAGTGCCTAGTCTTGGGTGACGTTCCCCTAAGTCAGGGGACATGTAGGATGGTGAATACTTGATCAGAATGTGGCTTCTCTTAGGAAGATACATAACGGAGAATAGAGGCTAATGGGACAACCAGCTGTGTTTATCACATGTACTGTTGCTGTCAGAAAATATGGAGATGCCCTATTAAGAGGATGAATTCTGACACATTACATGTGCCTAGAAACTATGTTTCCACATGTTAAAAAGAAGTAAAAGTATACACTTATATATATATATATTATAATTGTAACTAATATTTTATTGAGAGATTATTTTGTGCCGGACACTATATTAAGTTCTTTACATTCACGGTTTCCTTCTCCCTTCACAAAAAACTCTCACTCATTAGTTTAATCAAGCAAATGTTCTTGAGCATCACCCATATTTCGGGTACGGTGTAGTCACTGGGAACATAGTGATGGTCAAAAAAGACCAAGACCTGGCCCTCAGATGCCCCGCATTCTATAAGTAGGAAACTGTAGCCAACAAGGATGGAGCGCACTGCCCTGGGTCACAGAGCTTGAATGTGGCAGAGTCGGGATCTGAATGTGGGGAGTTCAACTCTAAAGCCAAGAGTGGCTTGTGGCTGGAAAATGTTTACTTGGCCCTAAGGGGAAATGATATGAATGTGAAGTAAGAGATTCACTGAATTTAGACACAGTCCTTAGCCAACACTGGCTCTATTCATTTTGCCTGTGCTTTTGAAGGAGGGCATTCTCTGGCTTCAAGGAGATATTGTTCCAGGAGTCAGGCACCATGACCCGTAGCAGGATCACCACTGGCAAGTACCCAGGACGGTGAAGGGCAGACCACAGGGCAGGGGAGTGTCCCCCGCATCCAGGGGTGATGTACGTGGGCAGACTCCACGAGCCCTGAGGCCCTGAGAGTTCTGCACAGGACATGGAGGCACCCAGTAGGGACGCATCCTTCTTCCCTGACCTCCAGCTCTCATGTGTAGCAACTTCAGTGAACACTCCCTGGAGCTTTGCTTCTGTCGGTGCGGCCAGCCTGCTTACCAAAAAGAGAGCTTTGTGGCATCTTCGCAGGATGAGATTTCTGGACCTCTGAGAGGAAACTTAAGCTAATTGAAGAATGATACACATTTTAAAAACTTGGTCTTTTAGCATGTTGATCTGTGACCTCAAATTTAAGCAAGGATTATGATAACCAACTTTGATCGTTATTTTAAATCTGTTTCATTGCACAGAATCAAACCTCTATAAAGATGAGTTACTAATTGTTACTGACTCACATGAACTTGACTGAATTCAAATGTGTCTTTTCGCTACGACTGGTGGCTTGATCAAGTTTAATGTTGTATTTTTTAACCAGTTGTACAGAGGTTGTCAAGTACCCACTATATGTCAGGCACTGTTCTAGGTGCCGGGTGAATAAAAACAACAGGGTTTGTTCCCCAGAAAGGGACTCTGAGACCAAGAGCCTTGTAGAAATGACTTCATAAGGCAGTGTTCCCAGCAGAGGGGGATAGGAAGTAAGGGGTGTTGGGGACCAGGGCCAGCAAAGGAATGACGAAAGCCAGGTGGTGCTCTCAGGCAGCGCCCCAGCCTCAACCTGCACTTGCGGGGTGCTCTGGAGTATAAAAGGCACCTCGGAGTTTTTCCTGACTCAAGGTAAGGGAGCCGGGCTTTCATAGTCCTGTGTTAGCAGCTCATGGGCCTCAGGTCACCCCACTGGGATGGAAACACTCCGGCACTGCCGGCTCCCTGCACAGGTAGCAGAAATCCTTTCCAGGAGCCTGAGAGCTGCCCCGCCACAGGTTCCACTGTTCGCAGCAAAGGTCTAAGGCAGCAAAGGGAGGAAAGCACAGAAACGGCAAAAGGTATGCCAGGGCAGGTGGGCAGAGCCTTGGCAGGGCGGCTACCTTCTCCTTACAAAGTGTATCATCTAGTGGGGGGTGGGGGTGGAAAGAGACCAAGAGCAAGAAACCAGATAAAAAGTGTTGTTATCAAATACAGTAAGTGCTGCATAGGACATGTGGTGTTAGAGACGAACAGGTGAGTACGTAGTTGGGCTGGTCACCAGCGGCAGATGTTCTCACCCTGTAGGCACTCTTTACCAGTGGCTCTCCCCCTTCCCCCAGGCTGTTCGTGGAGCAGCCATCCTGCCACCCTGCAGGGACCTGCAGGAGGACCACAGTGCTAAGGGTAACTGGGTGGAAAGGTGGAGGAAGCCCCGTCTCCGATGGCATCGTGGATCCGGCCCCCCAGCCCCGGACAGCCACCTCCACACTTCTTTTAAATGAGGAAAACAAAACCCCCATTGGTGAAGCCAGAGGAAGTTGGGTTGTTCTGTTATATGCAGCTGAATTTAGTCCTAAGCAGCTTTCAAGCCTTGGAAGAGAGTTGACCTTAAAAAGGAGAAGTTCAGTTTCATAGGAAGGAAGAAACAGAGGATAAGTACTACAGCGGGTCAGAAGCCTTCTCAAATACATTCGGCGTTCCTGTGAGACTTGAACACAGCACCAGCAAAATAAGCAAAAGGACAGGGTTTATTATCTCTGTGGGAGTCTTTACCTGCAGTAATGGGCTCCTTTAAACCAGGGTTTCTCAACCTCAACATTGTGGACATTGGGGCTGGATCACTCTCTGCTGCGGGGGCTGTCTGTCTTGTGCGTTGGAGGACGTTTACCAACATCCCTGGCCTCTACCAACGGGCGGCCCGGTGCCCTCCCTCCCCCAAGTTGTGACAACACAAATGTCTCCAGACATTGCCAAATATCTCCTGGTGGACAGAATTGCCCCTGGTTGCAAAGCACTGGTGTAAGCTGTGACCTTTTTCACTCAAAAAGCCATTTAAAAATCCGTACTTTTTATCTTAATTATCTACCAGCTTTATAATTAATGATAAATTATATCCAAACTACAAGAGAGCTGTGAAGAAAATAATCCTCTTTTGGTCCTGTAGACTGACCTTCTTTTAAGTAAATATTGAAAACAAAATCTGCAATTATATACATACACACACACATATATATATACACATACAACATATATATCAATATATACATACATATATATGTAATATATACATATACACACACACACATATACACATTCATGTACATGTGTACATATATATGTACAAATCACAGAAGAAACTCACTCTAATTGTACATTAGACGAGTCATTTCTCACTATATATCTCACTTTCCACACCTACAAATGGAGAAAGTTACGTAAGATAAGACATGTAAGATATCTTATGTAAGCTTGTATAAGATAGCTCAGAAGTATTTTTCTATTTTGAAATTAGAATTATTCCACGATTCACTGAAAAATGTTTTGAGTTACCCTGGACCTTAACCGATGATTCAGTTTACAAAAGTGGGATTTGCATGCAAACTTTGGGAAAATAGGTCTATAGAATGAAATATACTGTTTTTCTTTCCAAAATTCTTGTTGAGGAATATAATTATTTTAAGGTAAAAGAATCATCATTGATGTGTGTATTTTAAAATTCTGCAAAGTGATTGCGCCATCATTGACTCAAGGTCAGGTTTGACATCGTTATCTTCTGAAAGCATTCACGATCAGGTTCTTTGCGTTCTTTTACAACTGACACGGGCACAGTCAAAGAGAATATGCCAAGAAAAGGTCAGTAAATGCTGAGGTGAATCCATTTGCATAGAGGGAAAAAAAAGAAGGGGCTGTTTCCATGGCTTCTAAGAGAAGCAAAGAGGGAGATGGGAAAAATGAAAACTAGTTTGCAGTGGCAAACAAAATGAACTAGTCTATAAATATTTCATAATTTTAGCCCCGCAAAGTCTCATTGTTTGGTGGTTATCTTTATTATGAGTAATCATGGGTTGCTTTATGTTTGTTTCTAGCTTTTTCTGCTGATCTCTGTACCATCCGTCTCTGAAATAGCACCAATTTCTTTTTCATTTACCTCATTCTGGTATAGAGAAAATATATGTAGTCATCAAGTAGCAAGTTAGAAACATACTATCCAATTTAAACGTATAAAGTACATTTTTAGAGTCAAAGAGTATGGTCTATAAAAATGAAAAGCCAAAGATAAAGATTTTGGTAATGTTTTCCTTTAGAAATAGAATAATTTTGGAGATAGCTTCTGTTTTCCCGAGAGGTTGAGAAGGTTCTCATAGGAGCAGTCATATTGCTTCCTGTGTCTTGGAAATGTGTGTGCAGCTCATCAGTAGCTGAGATGTGTCCAAAGTAACCCTCTTGTCTCGAAAGCGAAATAACTCTCTGGGCTCAGAAGTGGGGCCCCTGTCTCTTGCCTTTACCTGTGCACATCCATCCTCTCTTCTTTTGTTACCATCACCTTTATCTTCCTTGGGAGAACCACCTGCTTCTCACCTCAAGTTCAAGTGCTCTGGTGGGACTACCTTCACATGTGCATCATCCTCACACCCGCATGTCAGAAGCCTGTCCAACAGCACGGTCCATCCCTGTGGCTATAGTGATGGGTTCAGAGATGAACACCTAACCGCAAATGGTCCACTGAGCCTCCATCCTGAGATCTCTGTTGGAATTCTAGGAAAGGAAGGTTTATCCCCTGCTTTCGGTAAATGAGAAACAGAGATGATGTCAGCCTGGAGCAGCAAGGGCCACCTCATTCAAGAGAGCCCGACAGAGGAGACCAACTCAACCCAAAACATGACTGAAGACCAGCCTGGACCCGCCCCTGGTCCTTCCAGTTTCTAGAGTACATAAATTCTTTCTTTTTGCTTAAGCCAGCATGACCAGGGTTTCATTAGTACTGGCGTGATGGGGTTTCATTAATAATACTGGCAACTGAAAGATTTCTCAGGACTTCAGAAGTCAAGTTCTGTAGAACCTGGAACAGAGTCAAGGGCTCAGAGATGCTCATGGAATGAAGCAGAAGAAGAACCCATGTTTGTTTAGAGATCTGTACATCACTGGCAAAACTACAAAACACAAGCTAGGAAGTGGTTAACAAAAAAAAATCAAGGTATGTATTTGGGGAGGGACACACAAGGGCTTCAGGAGCACATGCGGTGTTCAAAAGCTGAAGCTGGGTGATGGCCACACAGGCCCTTGTTTCGTTAGTATTTTTTAATATACATATATATTTCATACTTTTATGTTTAGATTATATGTTTTAATTTTTCTGAGGTTAAGAAACTTGCACAAAGCCACAAGGCTTATAAGTGGGGCATTATTAGTCCTTAGCTCACAGGGTTGGGAGAATTAAATGAGACAAAGCAGTAATTCTTTAGAATCCTACGTGACACATGGGAAGTGCCCGAGAGATGTTAGGTGTTGGTCTACTAATAACTGTTTGGGGATGTTGGGAGGATTATAGAAGGTAGTGCATATTAAACACTTAGCACAATTTCTGGCATCTAGTAAGTGCCCATTTTAATATTTGCTGTTGTCGTATTTATGACAACTGGTTCATATCTTTTCCTGAAAGACATGTTTTCCATAGAAGCAGGTCATCCATGGTATTTGTGGGCTGAGTGTTTTTCTCCTACCGTTCAGGATCTCGTAGCTTAAGACATTTTTCTCAAAAGGATATGGGTAGAGATATTTGTACATCGTCTTTGTTCTGGGGGGACTTTTTTTGTTCGTTTTGTTTGTTTGGCCATGCTGCATGGCTTGTGGGATCTTAGTTCCCCAACCAGGGATCAAACCTGGGCCCACGGCAGTGAAAGCACAGAGTCTTAGCCACTGGACCCTCAGAGAATTCCCAATATCTTTTGAATTCTTTTCCAGGCTTACATTTCAAAAATCTTCACAGCAGTGTAGAAAGTTTTCAGTTTGTGTCTCTACCTTATCATAGAGGAATTGCTAGCCACGTGTGGCTATGTAAATGTACGTTACCCTGAAAATGTCACTCCTCACTTGCACCCACCACATTTCAAGTGTTCTGTAAGCATACGTGACTAGTCATACTCTCCTGGACTGCACAGATATGGAATACTTCCATCATTGTGGAAAGTTCCGTTGGATTGCACTGCGCTGTACGGGGAGTGATTAAAACCATAACTGGGGCTTCCTAGGTGGCGCAGTAGTTAAGAATCCGCCTGCCAATGCAGAGGTCATGGGTTCGATCCCAGCTCCAGGAAGATCCCACATGCCGCGGAGCAACTAAGCCAGTGTGCCAAAAAAAAAAAAAGAAAACCATAACTGGAAAAGCCTGAAACCCTCCATTTGCAGAACTGGGAGGGGATGCACTTTGCAGGGAAGGCTTCCTGGCTGTGTCCCAAAAGAGGTCACAAGTTGATCTCACCTTGGTTCAGTGATGATCGTCCAAGATTTCCCTGAGCCTTGCAGACTCAGGGCAGACTCAGGGCCTGACCTGTCCGCACCTCCAGAGAGGGAGCAGGGCACTTATGAGAATCAGGCCTCCCTGATGTGGGTCATGAAGTCAGAATGCCAGTCTGTTGATGTAAGATGTAAACCCTCACTGCCCGAAGACCAGCGCTCAGGCCCTCTGGCTCCCACAGCCTCTCCTCCCCTGTTTAAGCTGAGGGCTGCAGGGATCCACAGTGAGAGCAGGGCAGTGGCTTGTGTGGCCTGAATGTGCTATTCACCAAGTTCAAGGGAGACCTGCCTGTCACTGGAGACCGACAGGTACAGTCTCAGTCCGGGTACCCTCAGGCCTGACGATGGTTAGCATTGCTGAATTGTACACTAGGGCTGTTCCTTTTCTTTCTTTCTTTGTTTCTTTCTTTTTTTTCTTTCTGTCTTTCTCTTTCTCTCTCTCTCTCTCTTTCTCTCTCTCCCTCCCTTCCTCCCTCTTTCTCTCTCCCTTTCTTCCTTCCTTTCTTTCTTTCACTCTCTCTCTCTCTTTCTTCCTGCCTTCCTGCCTTTCTTTCTTTTTCTTTTAACACCTTATTTTGAAATAATTTTAGACTCACAAGACATTGCAAAAATAATACAAAGAGTTCCCAGCTACCCTTCACCCACTTCCCCCAACAATAGCATCTTACATAATCAGAGTCCATTGTCAAGACCAGGACACTGACGCTGGCGTATTACCCTTTTCCTTTGATAACAGCAAATGTTTTATTGGGTCCTTACAGTGCATCAGGCACATTGTTTATTTTTTGTAACAACCCTCTACTGCAAGTATTATTATTATTATTAGCTCTATTTTATTGATAAGAGGGCTGAAGCTCTGGGACCGTCAGTGTCTTTCCCACGGCTGGTCAGATTGTAAACAGCAGGTCTGGAACTGGACTCCACCAAGCTGACTCCAGAGCAACACTCTTTAAATACAAATCAATGTTAAAAAAATTTAGCAAGCAGGCCTCAAAGGCCAGACCAGAAAGACTTTTTACCTTTCACAGCCTACATCTCTGAGTTGATTCAGTATCTGTTAAATCTGCACTGCCCCAGTAGCAGAAAAGGGAAGCTTGTTAACTGGAGCCCCCGAATTTTGACAACACATTACTAAACCCCAAATTTGCTCAAACTTTTAATAAATGTATAATAATATTTCATGAAAATAAATAATAGCATTCAAAATATAAAGTGTACTGCAGGGTAGTTGTACATTTCAGATTGTTTGACTTTGAGAGCTCATCAGTTGATATATCATGACTCATTATAATTGGGGCAAACATTCAAAATTTAAAAAAAACCACTAGAGGCCTAATATTGGGGAAAACAGAGAAGTTATAAACACACATTTAGGAAATAGGTATATAATAATACAAAATAATATGCAATGGTAATAGCTGACATTTTCAAAGTCTCATATATGCCAGGCACTGTGCTAGACACATAGATATTTAGATATGTCACTTCCTTTTTTCTTTATGATATTAGCATCATTTGTCATCTTTGTAATATAATAGCTAATAAACAAAGATTGGGGGCATACTGTATGCCATGCAGTCTGCTACACTTTACATGGTCTCACTTTAAATGTTCAGTTCTTCTTGTTATTACCTACCAGTCATTCCTACCTATTAGATAAGCATAAGGATGCTCATAGCTTACATTTATTGAGCTCTTACAATGATACAGTCAGTGGATCACATGTATTCCTTATTTCATTTAGTTCTCATAGCAACCCTCTGAGGAAGGAGCCATCATTATCCCCATTTTACAAATGAGGAAGCTGAGACTCAGAACCATGAAGTAACAGAGAGCAGGTGAAGGAGCCCTGATTCAGATGCAGACGTGTCTCTCAAGTGTTCGGGGGATACCCTCCACATGCTCTCAGATTTTAGAAGAGAAAGTTGAATGTGGACTGTAGTCCTTTGGAAGGGTGACCATGCAAAGCTTTGACCTTGTAGAGTGAATAAGTAGTGAGACAGAAGAGGGACAACCTTGTGGGAGTGAAGGTGGAAGCAGGGATGCTGGTGGATGCTCCTGGCTTGTGTGACTTCAGGAAAGAAACCTGCCTGGTTAGAATTCAAAGGTGAGACTGCTGAACAGGATGGCTGGGTTCATATCACAGGGAATCCTCCATGCTTTTCAGATGAGTGTGGATTTAATGAGATGAGCTCTTCATTTAGGGAACAGTTTAGGGCTTTGAAATGGTAATGGTGAAACCATGGCTCCACAAAGAACCATCTGGTAGCAACATGCAGTGGTCACTAGTTCTCACTGTACTTTTCTCCCTACAGGCATTTATCAGGGTCTCTGGTGACTCAAATTCCCTCTGCTTACCCTTCACGGCTCCCACTGCCCTCTCTGCATGTAAAAGAAAGGAAATCAGGAAGAATTTTATCTGACAGGATATCAATCGATACTTGGCTGTGTTCTACCAAGTATTGGTAGAACAGAAAAAAAAAGTTTGAAATCTACTCTTTTACACAAACAGTCTATCGGAGATCAATGTACAAATCAGGCTGGCAATTAATTAATTTAAAAATAACAGCTGGAAGCACTTAGTACTGGGATAAGATTTGAGATTTTTCATCAGCTTTAAGGACTGTGGGTCCCTCAGGCAAGGCGGGGTTCTGAAGCCCCACACACTCTGCAAGGAAAACACTATGAAGCACCCATAACTCATCCGACCCCATCCCTCTCTGCTCCTCCATCTCCACCTCTTATGATGGAGGTCTATTAAACAGCCTAACCCAAGAGAATATGGAGGGGAGATTGCTCTGATAAGATCATAAAAGTGCAATCACTGTGGATTATTGGCTAGGGCTTGGAAATACTTTCGTTATGGTGAATTGCATCTATTAGTTCACAAATATTTTAGAAGTAAACAAATGAGTTACCAATTTACCACCTAGGGTTCTTCGAGTGAGAGTTTATCCCACCAAAAGTAATTTTCCAAGAACCCCCTCGCCCACCAGCCTATGCTATCCTTTTTGCTAACTCATGGACCAAATATCTATGATACTTACATAGACATTTAGCAAACCCAAACTTTGCCAAACTGTGTGAAGGGCAGATGACACCAGTGGATAGAGACCCAGGGTGCTTTAACATGAACACACAATTTGCTGTCATCTCTCTTACTGTGGGAAGGATAGAACCAGTGACTGCGATGACTCAACGTACAGGGCAGGAATATTCATAACATGGTCTCCTGTTTTTGGAAAATGTGTTTATAACTGTTTTGTAGATGGGTACCAATACCTCAAAGACATGCATTTGTAGTCAGATCAAACAAGCAAAACCCTGAACTAGGAAGCAGGTGAAGCATGACCTACTCCCAGCTCTGTCTCCCTTTTCCAATGAGATGAAATCTTTTGAATTCTCAGTTTCCTCATCTGTAAAGCAAGTTAGATGAATCAGAGTATCTGAACATTCCTTGTATTTGATTGATGAGCTCATCTAAGACTGGCTACGTATTCAAAACACTTATTCTAAAGTTGTCGGTTTTTCGTAAAGGCTGGCATGTGGTCAGGATAGGGGATTTAGATTTGCCTAAATTTTTATCTCTGATATGTGCAAAAAGTGCTCTATCTCCAAATGTTTTAGAAATGTTCTGTTGCACCATCTTGGGCTCACGTCTTCTTGCAGGACTTCTCAGGACTTTTAATGTGTTGATACCAATTGTGAGTCCTTACGAAGTCTCCAAAATCTTTTGATCATGAAACTCAATATTTTTGTAAGAAGGAACGCTCACAGGGAAATGCTGTGTTAGAACCCTCAGCCTCCAACCTTAAGCTCACTCTGCTGACCTTTCTGCCTAAAAATGCAAGCAGGATGCCTTTGATAGGCTATTTGTGAGACCAAGTCTTGTCTTAGAACTCTGACAAATGAAACTGCAGAGCAGAAATGTTGATTGCCTCTTTCCTTTACAAAGAAATAATAGCTCTTTTGAATCTGTTCTTTAGGTAACTCTCTGGAAAAACTCCCCCCAGACACAAATTGTACCTGTTTTCTACCATTTTGTTTTTAAGTCTTGATCTCTCAGTTGAGAGAGAGAGAAGTAATTTTAAGATGAGTTTGAGGAAAATTCAATGATTGTTTCTTCTAGTTATTGGTACCTAAAGTTTTTTATGGCAATATTTAAGTAAAGCATGTAAATGGGAAGAGGAGCTATAATATTGAAGTTTTGCACATCAAACCAACTTGGGTTGAAACCCGGCTCTACTACTTAGAAGTTATTGAGATTCCATGTAACATAGTTAACCTCTCCAAATCTCACTTTCCTTATCTGTAAAATGGGGATTGTGATAGCTGCCCCACAGGGTAACTGGGGCTATTATAGAAGATGTATTGAGATTTACTGAGCACCAACCATGTGCAAAGCATAGAGAGAGCTGGCTTTACATTTAGGAATGAAGACTCTGTTAAACTGGTTTGTGGCTAAAATTCCTCTACCCAGATGCTTTATTATTTCATATCCTTTCCCTCAGTAGAAAAATAAATATGATTCACATTTAGGGGAGAAAAACAAATTGCTTAATGAAATTTAGTGTGGGATTGTGAATAAGTGTTGATCTAGAATAATAAAGAAGTAATTACCTAGCCCTGTTTTTTTCTTTCAAAAAAACTCTTTACTATATGAGACTTTCTCTTTCACTCTGAAAAGTTACCAAATATGCTGCAGATTTGCATAACAATCCCTCCCTTTTAATGAGATACATGATATATAAGCTTTAGCTCCAAGGTCCCTCTTCAATGCTAAAAATGCATATTAAAGACATTCAGCATTATAATGAGTAAAAACCCAAATCTTTTAGAACCAAATGTTCATCCTGACCCCTCATATTATTTCAAATGTATTTTATACTAATTGTTTTTAAGAAGACTCTTTCTCCTGGATTAATAATTCAACTATTTAAAAATAGGTAAACTTTATTGTACATTATCACTTGAATAGACTAAATAATTTCAGTGCCTCCGTAGACAATTGGCTTTCAAATTGAAGCGTGTGGATTTATTTTTAAAAATGAAGAAAATCATCATTGAAATAGATTAAAATAGATGTCTTACTTAGAATTATAAAAGCAATTCCATTTTTCATATGTCACATTTAAAGCATGGTTATTATTTTTAAAAGATATTTCAGACTGATATTATGGGTTTATTAACAAGAAAAGCCATTGTATAATAGTACAGTGATAAAGGGTGAAGGGTGAAAAAACAAACAGAATATCTATTTTACTTTTTTTGAATCCATCTCAATGAAAATCATTTACACAAAGACAAATGGGACCCAGCTATGAAATTACCAGGCCCACCTATTATGCTGTAATGATTAGAAGTCATATGAAGATGATACACAAAAAAAGTAAGTCGTCAAGCAAGTTGGAATCAAAAGTAGAACTTCATATAGAAGAGTAATGAAAGTGCTCTTCATTTATATATGTGAGAAAAGGTTTCAGGCTCCCAGTTCAAGATGGCAGACCTAACACCCATTTATTGCCTTTCCGCCTCAGATTCTACCCACAGATACTTATTGAGCACCTACCATGTAACAAGCAATTGAAATGAAACTGCATCTAACAGGGTGAACATGGTAGGGGTCCATTAGGAAGCTAGCACTTGGGGCAAATTCCGAAACTCAGGGCACAGATGAATTAAACTGAAAAACCAGAGAGATCAGCGAAAGTACAGCCCATAACAAGCCTAGGAAAATTTGGTGGCAATGAATTTGCCCTAAAATAAAAGAAACAAAGAAAAAGAAAGAGAAATAAATTTGCTCTGAGGAGCAGTAGAAAAACTCCAGACTCCCCTTCTTTATCACCTAAAGCAGGAGTCAGCAGAATCTATAAAGAGCGGGATAATAAATGTTTGTAGCTTTGCGGGCTATACAATCTTTCTCTCATAAGCACTCCACTCTTCTCTTGTACAGTAAAAGCAGTCACAGACAACACATAAACGTGTTGTATAGCTGTGTTCTCATAACACCTTATTTATGAAAACAGGTAGTAGATCACTAACCCTTGATCTAAATTTTTACCATTGTGACTATAGTATATGAAATGGACAAATAAAAAAATAATTTAAAGGGAATATATCTGGTCAGAATTTTATCTCCAGCCCAGCCTCTTCTCTGTCTGGCTGCCCTTCCCCACATCCAGGTAGTTTCCTGCATCCCAGCATACTCATGGTTGATCAGTTATACAAGGTGAATCTTGGTGAATCTTGATCTTTCCTTTTCCACTCTTTATCTCAGTCAATAGTGGGCTCTGCCTGTTTCACTGCTTGAGTGAATCAGTTCACTTCTCTCCCTTTTTACTGCTAGCAACAGTAGCGGAAACCCCCTGGACCATCACAGTAGCCTCCCATCAGATCCATCCTCATCCATCCATCCATCCATCCATCCATCCATCCATCCATCCATCCACCCATTCATCCACCCATTCATCCAACCATCTATCCATCCATCCACCCACCCACCCATCCATCCACCCACCCATCTATCCTCCCATCCATTCATCCGCCCGCCCACCCACCCACCTATCCATCCACCCACCCACCCACCCATTCATCCATCCATCCATCCACCCACCCATCCATCCATCCACGCACCCATCTCCATCCACCCACCCATCCATCCATCCAGTCTCTTCTCCATGTTTTCAGTACTTTGTTCACCAAATGTTTATCGAGTGCCTGCCATGTGCCAGCCACTCTTCCAGGCACTGGACTTAAATTGGTGAACAAAAAAGATTTTTTAAAAATCCCCAATTTTGTGGAGCTTCTCTTCTGGTCAGTGTGTGAGGGGGTGCAAGACAATAAATATATTAAGTAAATAATGGAGCACTAGAAGGTGTTACATGCTAGAGGAGAAAGCAAAATATGAAAAGGAGTAGAGTGAGGGGCACCTGGAGTGCTGGGGCAGGTGCACGTTTACGTTTATTGGGGTGTATGGGAGAAGCCTCTTTGAGGTCAGGATTGAGCACCCGAGAAGAAGGGAAGGAGTCAGTCACGTTCCTGTCTATTGGGAGTAAGAGCAGTCCTGACAAAGAGAAGTTTCAGAATGAAGTTTTCAATGTGGGAGCCTGCCTGTGTGATCTAGGAGCCTCCAGGAGGCCAGTGTGGCCAGAGCAGAGCTGGCAGGAAGACACATGGTCTTCATAGTAGATGAAGCAAAGACCTAAAATCTCTGTGAGGGAGACAAGAAACACTACATGGTTTTGAGCAAAGGGTCTGACTTACAATGTAAAAGAAAAGCTGAGGCAGCTGGGAGGATGATAAGATGCAGAGGGCAAGGGTGAGCCTAGGGGGCCAGTCAGGAGGCAATGGCAATAATCCAGGCTGGAGACGACGATGGCTCCGAACAAGAAGGGAGGCCCTGACAGAGGGCAAAGTGGTCAGATTCCAGATGGACTGGACATGGGGTATGGGTGAAGGTCAAGGGCGGCTCCAAGGTCATCCTCGGAAGGATGGAGTTCAACCAGAGAGGTTCGGGGTGGGGGTCACGACAAGTTTGGTACTGGACAGGGGTCTTCTTTTCAAAAGCTACTTGCATCACGCCTAGTCCATCCTTATGGTTTTCCTCTTCCCCAGCCATATGCAGACAGAGATCCTCAGCATGGCCTACACAAGGCTCTGTATTGGGTCCCTGCCACTGCTCGGATTTCTCATTTGTACCAGACTTCCCTTTAGGCTCATTCTTTGAGCCACACTGGCCTCTCATCAGCAACTTGAACGTGAGTGCTCTTTTTCTTTTTCTTTTTTTCCTAAATTTATTTATTTATTGGCTGCATTGGGTCTTCATTGCTGCACACAGGTTTTCTCTAGTTGTGGCAAGGGGCGGGTGGGATGGGGTGGGTACTCTTCATTGTGGTGCATGGGCTCCTCATTGTGGTGGGTTCTCTTGTGGTGGAGCACGGGCTCTAGGCGTGTGGGCTTCCGTAGTTGCGGCACATGGGCTCAACAGTTGTGGCTCACGGGCTCTAGAGCACAGGCTCAGTAGTTGTGGTGCACGGGCTTACTTGCTCCACGGCATGTGGGATCTTCCTGGAGCAGGGATCGAACCCGTGGATGCGCTTTTCAATCTCTAGCATAAGCAATTCCCCTGCCTGGAATGCCCAGCCACCCCCCACCCTCACGCCTGCTGCCCTCATTTATCTCAATTAGATTCTCTTCAAGCTTCAGATCTCAGCTTTGATGCCATCACTTTAGGGAAACCTCCAGGTCTCCCCATATGCTCGCTCCTAGTGCTCTACATCTGTTTCCTGTAACTGTCTAATTGGATGATTATTTGATTCATGTCCTCCTTCCCACTAGCCTATAAAATCCCAGGGGGCTGGATTCACCTGTTGTGCTCACCAGGGTACCTGCAGTGCCTTGAGCAGTACCTGCATTTAGTAAGTACTTAGTGGATGTCTGTTGAATAAATGAATTATGGTTTACCACTCACCTAAAAGAAATTATCAGCTTATACATTTACTTTTTTTCAGAGTCTTTGTATAATTCTAGTATAGGGAATACTGAACCAGAAAAAAACACAAAGGAAATAAGACATTATCATTTATAATGATTACTAATATCATTCAAAGTTCATTATGCTTGTTCCCAAGTCCAAGATGGTACTGCTCACCACACGGCAGGTCGATAAATCAAGAGATGCATTGTTAGGGCAAGGAATAGCAACTTTATTCAGAAAGCCAGTAAACCAAGAAGATGGTGGACTCATGTCTCAAAGAACCCTCTTGCCTGAGTTGGAATGTAGGCTTCTTTTATACTGAAAGAGGAAGGAGTAAAATCAAACACTTCCTGCTTCTGGTCAGCCTCCGGAGGGGATGTGTTAATTTCCTCCTTTCTCTAGTCATTCATGGGTGGGTGGGCCTGGTCGGGATGTTTCCTGTGAACTAAACAAAGGTATTTTAGCTTAATGCTCATTACCTGGGAGGCAAGGTTCCCAGAGATGAGCCATTATGTATAACTTAAGCTTATAGGCAAATCCCTTTAGTGATTAACTTGTAGTAGAATACAAAGGTTCTTCCCTAGTATGTGCTCATTAAGGACTCCAAGCCATGAATGCTTCTTTTCCTGTAAAATATGGTGCTGCTAACCAGATTTCTGGTCCACCTCAGACACCAGAGTGCATTACAGACTTGCATGGTCTGTCACCTTGAAGACAAAGTCCTTTGACTTCTTTTTGGCCATTAAAATGTGAGCAGGAGTGATATGCATCAATTCCAGGCAGAGGCATTTGAGACCTGGTGCGCAACCCTCCAGCTCCACTCACCTGGATTAGTTTCCTGGGGCTGCCATGGGAAATTACCACCACTGGGCGGGGGCACTTAACAGAAACTTAATCTCTCACACTTCTGGAGGCTAAAAGTCCAAAATCAAGGTGTCACCACGGCCATGCTTCTTCTGCTTCTTCTGCAGGCTCTAAGGGAGAATCTTTCCTTGACTCTTCCAGGTTCTGGTGGTGGCTGGCAACCCTTGGGTTTCCTCAGCTTGTGGTGCATCACTCCAATCTCTGCCTCCATCTTCACTTGGCCTTCTCTTTGTGTGTCTTTGTGTCCAAGTATCCCTCCTTCTCTTATAAGGACACCAGTCACTGGATTTAGGCTCACCCTAATTTGGTAGGACTGCATCTTAAATTGATTACATCTGCAAAGACCCTAATTCCGAATAAGGTCACATTTACAGGTACTGGGGGTTAGAACTTGAAAACAGCTTTTGGGAGGACATAATTTAACCTATTACATCACACGACACAGGCAGTCCTGAAGCACGTGTTGAGATGGAGGCTTCATCAGCCCGAGTCCCAGAGCGACAGTAATGAGAGGTTTGCATCTCCCAGTTCACTCCATCTCAGTCACATGTCCCCTGAGTAGAGTGGCAGGCTGAATCAGCTGCCCCAGGTAAAGTATGTATCCCGCTAGCTTTTTGATGACTGATCGATTCATGTCAAGTAAACGTGTCCACACTGTATACCTCTTTCTTATAACCCATCTCCAGAGTATATTCCATAGGATGTATTCTTGTGGATCATCAATTCCTGAGGGCCTGCCATTTGCCCATCATTGTGCTTTGTGCCAAGAGGACTGTGTGCGAACTTAGACACAAGGATCCTCATCCCAAGGAGTGTATAACCTGATGGGCAGGACAGAAAAAATTATCAGTGTTGGTTGACATTGTCAGAAGACACCAAAGGATAAGACTTAATAGAGGCACTGCTTACCTGGGCTTCCAGTATGTTCTAAGGACGGTGCTAAGCATTTTATAGGTATTATACCCTTTAAGCCCCATGGAGCTTGTATACCATGAGGGTGGTATTTTATATCCATTTTCCAAGTGAGAAAACAGAGGCTTAAAAAGGTTTAAGCAGCCTGTCTGCTGGTCACTTGAGAATTCCAATCCAAGTCAGCCTGATTCACAAATCGGGGGTCTGTGGACTTTCCTGTACTGCCCCTTCCATTCAGCAGAGTCATGATGCTCTACTAGAATACGGAAGTCCGCACTCTGAACTATACAAGATTTGGTTCTCCTTCTATAGTTTTCCCAAGGCTGCATTGATGATGTGGCAAAATTAATGTGGTAAGAAAGAGAATAGGATAGTTAAGCTAATCTTCAATTTCTACTTCAGGAATGGCCTTCCTACCTGATTTTTATGAACTAATTAAACTCTATCTTCCATTTTTCCTTTTATAACATGGAACTAACTTTCAGACAGCAATTTTCTAACTTGGCCATGGATGCAAAGATGTCATATCGGAGGCCTTCATTTCTCCTCTAAAACATTAAAACAATGAAAAGAAACAGCAGGATCAAAAGAATCAACATGAAACCAAACCAATCCTATTTTTAAATGTTTCCAACCTTGGTTCAAAACAGCCTCATGAGGACTGTTTTCCAAACAGCAGTGTATGAAGCCATCTACTTTTTTTTTTTAATCTTTATTGGAGTATAGTTGCTTTACAGTATTGTGTTAGTTTCTGCTGTACAAGAAAGTGAATCAGCTATATGTATACATATATCCCCATATTCCTTCCCTCTTGAGTCTCCCTCCCAGCCTCCCTATCCCACCCCTTTAGGTCTACACAAAGCATCAAGCTGACCTCCTTGTGCTCTGTAGCAGTGAAGCCATTTACTTTTGAAAACTGCTTTTCCTATAGAGACGTATCCTGTTTTCTATGCTTGGAGAAGCAGGGAATATGCATGCTGGCATTCAGTAGTAACGAATATGAAATAGACCATTTTTTAAAAAGTCATAGGAATGTTAAAGTCCATGTTGACTGGTTTTTACATTTACCCAGCAGCATTCCCATGCTAGCGTTGGCATGGAGACTGGAAAAGGAAACTTTCCACCAATCTGTCACTTGCTACTGTTTCCACTTATTTTACCATGAATGAATCTGATTTTAACAATTTTTTTAACCGTTAAAAAAAAGTTTGATGCTTTTCTGTTTTCTCTTTCAAGACATTTCTCAAACACAAAAACACATATGAAAAAGGTTTTTTATAATCAGTCAAAGATTTACTTTTCCAAATACTCAGCTGTTTAACATTCGGATAATTGCCTGTTTTTTTTCCCCCACATTTAGTCTGAATGCTTTGGCATGGGGGAGCCCTACAGTCTGAAAGTAACTTTGTCCGGACTCTCCTCACTGCATTTATTATAGAAGCTGGAAGAAGCATCTGCTTTTCAACACTTTGTGGTCCTAATGGGACTAGGGAAAGCTGAGGTTTCAGTAGGAAAGCTGGGCTTCCCAAAACTTACGTGGAAGCAAGTTTGGTTTGGTCACATCTAGATATTCTTGAAATTAATTTCGTTGAGGAAGAACAGGTTGAGATTCTTGGAGCTAGGCTCGAGGTCACAGGTGGAAGGCAAATCTGTCACTGGTAGCCTGTCACAGGTGGCCTAGAACCAAGTAGGCACTCAAGTCATGTTTACAGGAACGAACAAAACCCAGTTACGCTGTATTGCATCTTATAAAGACCGAAGGGTGATTATTTGGGGCTGGAAAGTAAAAGACAGAGCTGCCTACCTAGAGCTTCAGGGGCCTCAGGCTGGCATCCGAAGCCTGGCGATCTCATTTCGCTTTGGCATCATTCTGAACTGCTCTGTCTGAAGCTGGCGCGATGTTAAAGGGAGGAAATGCATGCGAAGAAAATCAGAGAGCAGAGGGTCGGGAACAGATGTGAGCAGAAAGGGACAGCATTTGAAATGAAAGAAATAAATTGGACTCTCACAGCTGGAAGCACAAACCCCTCAGTGTCGTCAGGGATGTGGGATGAGGGGTAATTTTGCCCTCCCTTGGGTCCCGTCCCGCCCCCCACCCCCCCGGCCCTCTTCCGCCACGTTTTCCACGTTTCCAGAGTGTGTGTTTGATGTCTGTCTTTTCTCTTCGGTTATTGGCCCCTAAGGATGGACCCAGTGGCAGTAGGTGGCATACAGAAATGAAACAACCTGAGCGGTTCTTATCACCTCCCTTGCTTCCCCGGTGCGTGCACAGCGCCTAGCACGTAGTAGGCGCTCCCGACACATCTGGCGAGCAACTGGGCTGCAAGTGTGCGGCGCTGAGCACGTGGAGCTGAGGAAACCGGGACAGCAGAGCCGGGTGTCTCTGACCCCAAAAGCCGTGCGGGCGCGTGCGGAAGGCGGCGGCGGGCGCGAGGCGCGGGGCCGCCCGGGAGCGGGGCGCCGCGTGGGGGGCGCTGCCTGCGTGGCGCCCGGGGGCGGGGGCACGGGGGGCCGCGGGGGCACGGGGGGCCGCGGCGGCACGTGCGCGGCGGGAACGCGGGCCGGGCCGGGCCGGGCCGGGTGGGCGCGGGGGGTGTGCCCGCGCCGTGGCCCCGCGCGTGCAGCGGGCCGGGCGGCGGCGTGAGTCACGGCGGGGCTCGCCTTTATAACCGCCGGCAGGCTCGCGCGAGCCGCCCGCCCGCCGCCGCTCTGCGCTCCAGCCCGCGCGCCCCCAACGGCCCCCCAACCGCCCGCCCAGGCCCGAGGGCGCCATGAGGAGCCCGCGCTGCGCCCCGCTGCTGCTCCTGCTGCTCCTGCCTCCGCGGCTGCTCACGCCCCCCGCCGGGGACGCCGCCGTCATCACCGGGGTAAGCGGCCCCCGGCGCACCTGTCTGCCCGGGATGCGCGCCCGCCGCGCACCCGGGGGGTCGCCGGGTGGGGGGGAAGGGTTATCGCGGCGGGGAGGCGGGGGGCACCGGGAGGGTCTTCCCGGGCGGGCACACCTGCCCCGGTCGCCCCTCGGCGCACTTGGTGCAGTGTCCTGCTTGCAAAGCAGCGGACGGCCGGGACGTCGGGCGCTCCCTGGAAGAAAAAGTGACCACCGTCTCACCCCACCACCTTCATCACCACCTTCTCCCGCTTACTTCCCTCTCTCCTCGTGTTTGGTCTGTTTCTCTCTTAAGCTAACTTTCCTTTCGCGGCTTTCTCAAGCACTTTCCCCAGACGTTCCAGCCTTTATCCTTAAAACTTAAGTGCCCTGAAGTTGCAAAGGAGCAAGACCAATAGCCCCAAATGTCAGCAGTCTTAATTCTGTAGTTAAGCAGTTGGCTCCCCCAAGCATCCTCCGCAAAAACCCTTTGAAATGACTTGGTCCGAGGACATGTATACACTTTGAAAAGCAATGTGGACGCTCCTTCTGGGTTCCAAGTTTGTATGTATGTATGTGTTTATTTTTCTTCCAATGACCTGAGGGTCTCGCTGTAAAAAAGTGTTCCATTTCCAGTTCCTGATATATCAAGCACCTCCAGTGCCCTGGCTTCATTATGGAGTAGGTTGCCCTGTAGATGTTTCAGTTTAGAGAGATGTCTTCATCATGTGTAGAAGTAGGAACTAGTTCAGTTCTCTCCTCGGTTCACCAACAGTTTTCTTTGTGTGGATCTGAAAAATAAGTTTACAGCCCAAGATAAAAATGTCTGGTCTACGTCAATAATGCAGAATCGCTACCATTTCCTGACTGTTAACTGTTTTACTCTTTTTTAAGTCTGAAATTATTTTACACCTCCATTAAATTCTTTCAGATATCTAAGTGCACAGAATAGGGTTTAAATAAAACTGTGTTTGAAATGATGATACACAGATAGTGAAATCACACTTAAATTTAAGGGAAGTGTCATTGTCTTGAGAAAATTAAGCTCTATTGTCTCCATGTTAGTTAGTAGACTTATAGCACATTCAGAGTCCTTGCACTGTAACAGTATTTGGTTACAGCCAATAGATATTTGGGTTACAGCCAAGAGATAATTATAAGCATTGTGATATTTATTAGAATAGCGTGTAGAGATTTTTACAAATGTCTTTGAATAGCTTTGTCTGTCGGTGTGGTTGAAAAAAAGTTTTTGCAGGTCTAATACGTGAGAATTGAAACCTGATTAGTTTTCCCCCGCTCTTTCCCTGCTGGCTCATTTTAAATTTCTCCTAATCCTCTGAGTCCCAAATTCCTTTGTGGTATAAGTATCTTTTTGTTCTATTCACAACATAACACTATTTGAATAGATCAGCATGGGTTAAATATGAAGGGCATTAGGAAACAGCTGTCTAATTAGAAATATATAAACCTGTGCAGTTCTTTGCATTTCCAAGAACTGAAGCTTTTTTGTTGTTGTTACAAAATGAAATTTTATCACATTGAATGTTTATCTGCTAAGGTTTAGATTGGGTTTATTATATAATTATGTGTGCTGTTTTTCTTGTTTTAAATCAGTGCAACACAAAGAATTTTAAAAAATTTGCCTAAAATAACATGGCAGTAAAGAAATGCAGTTA
This sequence comes from Hippopotamus amphibius kiboko, assembly GCF_030028045.1. Taxonomy (NCBI): domain Eukaryota; kingdom Metazoa; phylum Chordata; class Mammalia; order Artiodactyla; family Hippopotamidae; genus Hippopotamus; species Hippopotamus amphibius. The sequence continues at coordinate 18,300,412 of NC_080198.1, forward strand.
TGTTTGCATGACAGGAACCATCTGGAGTCAAATGAAAAAGTCAGTAACTTATCTAGATATGTCATTTCTGGGATGTTAAACATCCAAGTGATTGATTGAATTTTAAGGGATTTTTGTTTGTCTTATTAGAAGAGCTGGTGGGGCTTCAGAATTCCTGGTCTTGAGCATCTGTTGAAATAAAATATTGCCTGAAACCTCCACGTTAAATATCTACTTTTGGGGGGATAGTATATGTAGTTATTTTTAAATTGATTTATATGTCCACATAGATTTGTTAACACTGTATTGGAAGAGATTGTGTATTGAACATCTCATTTATGGCATGTAATGGCTACACATGCTTGATTTCTGGCATTCAAATAAAAATTGGAAAAATGGAAATGCTTATATATTTTCCTATAAATGTCCAAACACCCCAAGATGAAAATTGTAGTTTTTAATCCAGATATTTGTTTTAAATAGCCTGAGAAAAATTCTAATGCAAGGACAAAAAAAACTATTCTAAAGCAAGATAGTTGATCACTTTTAATGAAAAAATAATGAAGTGTGTGCCCATATATTTACATTTTGAGAAATTATAGTTGTCCCCCAAACTGAGAACTCTGAAGAAGTGTTTTAGTTGTTTCCATTAAATCTGCATTTAAATTGGTGTCTAAATTATAGACTTTTTAGCTTCTTACATATATAGCACAAGATGCTTTTACCTTATCGCTGCACACCATTCAAACAAAGCATCCTATTTATGGTTGGTTCTAGGAGAGAACGGTAGTTCTTCAGATGTATTTTCATGCAAATAAGTTTAGACTTCATTATTTACTTCTATTTAGTCAAGTATGGAAATTCTTCCATAGTTGATTCTTTGATTATATGTATTTGCAATTTTTTTATTAAAATTAGGAACAAATGTCTTAAGTAATCGATGTTGATAATTCATCTGTCGCTTGCATTTCTAAATCCAGTGGATCTTATAGAATAGCTCAGCTAATTTTGTAAAGTATACATACGTATATCCTAAGCCAATAATTTCCTTTTTGCAGGTTACTCACCCAGAAAAAAAGTCACATGAGGCAGGAAGTCTTGGTCTGTCCATTCTCAACCTATGAGATTTCTTTCTTTCAGAAGGAAATGGTGAAAATCAATCCAGTGGTGTGTGAAACATCAAATCTCATGAACCAAAATGCAAATATTTGAAAGAGAAAGCGACTCATGCTTTTAAAATTTACGTCAGTGCCTTCACAGGTCTGGAGCATTTCATGCCAGGTTTAGAGACCATTTAAATCCCTTTCTAAAATTGGGCCCAATGTATTCTGCAGTTAATAGTCATAAAATCTTGCAATTCGATTTATGTAGCTCCTAATGGCCACATATGCTAAAAGACGAGCACAGATTCTTTCTTCAGGTTCAAAGCCGATTCAGCCATAAAGTACGAGAAAAAGAGAGCTGATTTTGTTTTTTTAAAAAATCTTGTGATTTAGGATTTTCATAATGGGTGGGCCATTATTTAGGCTTTTTTTTTTTTTTTTAACCCACGTGGGAAAATCACTTCTGATCAGATTTTATTGTGAATGTGTTCAAGCACATGAAGATAACAGTTCTTTTTTTCTATGTAAGATTATTAAAATCATAGCGTTTGGATATCAAAAAGGCATTTTTCTTTTTTTTTTTTTTTTAAACTGCTAATTCTAGATCCCCTTAGCCTGAGTCCTTCCTGTTATCTATATTTATCTGTTTGCTTATTACATTTCAGGCCTGCGACAAGGACCCCCAGTGTGGTGGAGGCATGTGCTGTGCTGTTAGTATCTGGGTTAAGAGCATACGGATTTGCACACCGATGGGCAAAGTGGGAGACAGCTGCCATCCGCTGACGCGTAAAGTTAGTATATACATTTGTGTTCTTGGTAGGTCTCTTACGATGCAGTAACTCAACTCTAGACGAGACCTATATGACATGAAACCCAGGGCAATGTGCTAGAGATTGGAAATCAGAGAAGATGGAGTGGAAATCCACCTCCTCTCTCCTTTCCCTTTCCATTTGAGAGACATGTATCCTTTACCATCCTTATTCTACTGATCATTTACATATCATTGTTCTCGTGGCATTAGAAACATTTCATGAAAATAATTTCAAACACTTAAATTTGCTCAAAAAATTTTGGAATGTGTATATATGTACACACACACATATATATATGCTATGTGTGTCTATGCATATATATATGTTTAAAGCAAATTACATATTTGTGTATGTGTATACACACACATGCATACACACACATACACAATATCTGCTTCTTTGCAGAAATGAGAGTATGAAAGCTCTTGAAAATACTTTTCATGTCAGACCTGCTGAAAAGGCAGAAGTACATAAGTTTGTGTCTTGGTTTTTGCAGAAAATCATCCACGATGCAGTCACTCTTGTATCTGAACTTGAAGTCCTATATTTTGACTCTCTTCACAGGATGCATTGTTCACAGCCTTGGAGGTTCATGATATTTCTTGTATCTGAACTTGAAGTCCTGTGTTTTGACTCTCTTCACAGGATGCATTGTTCACAGCTCTAGAGGTTCATGATATTTAACTTTCCAATTTATTTTATCGTCTAACAGCTCAGTATCACAATACCCTAAACATCACTTTTGAAAAGTTATTGACAAGAAGTAGCAGGACCGATGGCAGGACTTGGACAGGGCTTTAGAGGCTTTGTCCCCAGGGGTTGCAGATCTCCTGTCTGCAGGGGCCGGGCAGCTGTACGTGACTTCTGGAGGCGGGTAGGTTGCAGGCAGGAGGGAGCAGAGAAGTTTGTGGAGCCTGGAGAATCCAAATGCTTGAAATACAGTATGATTCCGGCCAAATTCCAGAGGGATGCCAGGTTGTGGTGCCTTGCTCTCCTCGTGCTACATCCTCACTTACCCAGCAGTTACATGGGGTCTGGGGCGCGGGGAGGGGTGTGTGCTGAAGAACACGTCCCAGGCCTGGTGGTTTGCTGGAGGCGAGTTCAGTCCTCTGCAGTGTTTGCTCTGCACGTCGTATCCTCTCGTCTCAAAATAGGTTGAATGTTTTCAAAGCAAAATGAATTCCGCCTTCTGCCTTTTTTTTAGCCCCCACATGTGGCTCAGGGTTTAAAACTGTAGGAGAGCCAAACGTCTTTCCCGTACTCCACAATCACAGATCACAGCTCATATTTTGACTCTCTTGGAATGAAATAAGGAAATTAATGGGCTTGGGTTTCGCTCTGTGCGCTGTAGTAGATCCTGGCTGATTGGACCCATCTGAAGACGGCACTGGGCTCTGCTGTGGTTTCCTTGAGAAACACTTCCTGTTGCCTTTAGACTTTTCCTCTCTGTGGTTTGACTGCTGGAGCTGGTACTGTCGTTTGTAAGCATGATATGCACCTTTTATTCTTGGCCATTTTGAGACAGGAAAGGTTTTAGACCGTTAGTTGTCTGGCTCAGTGCCAAACGTTGTCCGGCTCTGCCGCCTTTGGCATTGATCTCAGTTTTTTTCATCAGGCTTATCCAGCACAAGTCATCTTTTGTCCATTGGTGTCTCTGTTGCTGAAAAGTTGACTCTTCGTCAGCCTTCTTTAAGAATTACGTTGTCTTTGTACAGTGTTAATCTAACCTCACATGCCCCAGGTAGTAGAATCTTGCAGCCGGTTTGCTAAAACGAGCCAAGAGTGACACACTCTGGGGACCTGTTTTGGTATAGGCAGCACTACTAGTTGCCATTTGTTGAATGCCGTGGTGTAGCAGACACTCGATACTAAATGTGGATGTGTTTCTGATTTCATCACTGACAGCAAGCCTGTAAAGTAAGGTTTGGTTTTGTCCCATTCTCCATACAACGTTCAGACTCAGACGGCTCAGTAAGTCCCAAGGTGATAGGTCAGAGGGCAGGCTCTGGATTTCACTTCTGTCTGACGCTCCGTTGTCTGTGTGGTCCTACTACCCACTGTATTCTTCTACTTCCGTAAAAGCTGTCGTCGTGTTTAATTTGAATTTTTTTTCTTTTTCAGTGCAGTTTTTAGCACAGTTAACCCAGACTGGTTTGTGTGGGGAAGATGCTCACTGAGATGAGGGATAACACTGCAGAGGTGCAGTCTGTCTCATCCTGTAGTTGCGATGAGTTTTCCAAATCTGAGATATTTTGACAAGAGAACTGGATTCTGTTTCCCCGGTTCCTCTAATTTCTAGTTGAGGTTTAGTAGTAAGGTCAGTTCTGAAAGGAAACAAAGTCATTCTCCTCTCATAAACCCAGGTACATCTCTGTGCTGTGTTTTTATCACACTTTTAATAACGAAGTCTACAATAACAGATGAGGGTTTTCATAGTAGAATTAAGTGATAAAAGAACCAAAGTACTGAAAAAATAGGATTTTAACATCAGATCTGAATTTACCCCCATTCAGATGCCCACTTGAAATGTGTTTCTACACCTGACTGTTACAGCTTTTCATATTGGTTATTTTTCTGTCTTGAAAATACATTTTCATAGGTCATTTCAATGACCTAGTTCTAGTCCCAGAGTTGTTACTTGTTCTGGGCGAAATGAAGTTATCCTGGTGAAAATCTAGTTCTTCCAGAGTATCTTTCAGCTATAGTCTATTTAAAACAACTCAAGAGAAAACATTTTTTATAAATATATCCTGATAAAACTCCACTCTGAAGTTTTACAGCTCATTAGTAGATGGTAAAAATGTAAATGGACACTGTATAGAAAATTCTTTTTAATGTGATGTGTTCATTACTTTTACCCCCTATTTTCTTTTTGTTTTGTTAAAAAAAATGGATTAACTCTGGTTGTGGTCACAGGTATTGATGTTTGAAAAACAAAGCTTTGAATAGGCGAGGACTACACCTGCTCAGATTTTAAGCTTTCCACTCTGGTTTGGCTTAGACATTAGCCACAGATGTTTATTTTGATAAAGTGAACAATATTTGGTGAATGAAACTGAGACCTGTAGGTAGAAACTGGTGGGCCCTGAATTTATTTTACTGTTTTGTTTCAGATGTATCAAATGACTTGTAGAGTTTACAGTCACTGCTCAGCTATGATTTTTCAATTGTAAAGTTTTTAACTTCACATTTGGTAATCAAAAATAGAATAAAATATGTTTACTTAAAAAGAATAGGATGCATGTTTTCTGAACACATTTTTAGGCGAATAATAATTTTAACATGTATTGCTTTTTAACAATTAGTTTTTTAATAATTAAGAATGCACTACTAAATCATGTCTGCTGGGAATACTTTGCCGTTTAAGAAACACTAGTTTCTATTGATACCCACACTTTTAGAGTTTACAGAGATTAGCCATGTCCATTCCATTCTGATTACTCATTCACTAGGAAGTTTAGAATTATGTGACTAGTACTTTTATTCTCATTGCTTATTATTTTATAAAAAATTTTAAAATTTAAACAGTTTCCTTCAAAAAATTAATCTTGTTTTTAAATTTTGTTCCATTTTTTATGTTAACATTTTTAGCACTCGTTTTTGTTTTTTGTTTTTATTTTTGACCTGTACTTTAAAACTTGAATAATACATTTTTCTTTTCTGAAACAAAATTCTGATTAAAATCTGGGTCTTGTTTGTGTAAAAAAAGAAAAAAGGAAGATTTAAAAAGTTATTAGCTGTTTCTATTTTAGAGCCAACCTATGGTGAAACATTATAGACATAATATCAGAATACAGTATAAAATGTTTTAAAATACTAACTAAAATGTAATATAACTCCAAAATTTAGAGAAAGATGGGTGGAAGAAAACAGAGTACGCTCATTTCCTATCACAGATGTCGCTGACTGCATTTGATCTCTGAGGGCAGCTTCGTGGCTGTGATTACAGGTTCAAATTGGCAGAGAGACTCACAAGACGTAAATATGCTTTAGTCTAATACAGGGTTTCTCAACCTGGGCTGTTGTGACATTTTAAACTGGATGACTCTCTGTTGTGGGCACTGCCCTGGGCATTGTGGGATGTTTAGCAGTATCCCTGGGCTCTACCCACTGGATGCCAGTAGCACTCCTCTCCCAGTTGTGACCACCAAAAAATATCTCCATATGTTGCCACACGTCCCCTGGTCAGGGAGGAGGGGAGTGTTGGAGGGGTCTGGAATCACCCCAGCTGAGCGTCTCTGTCTAATACTTCATTTACTTAGCCTTACAGAACCCAGCACAGGAGATACAGCATCTTCATGTCTTGGGGAACTCATCAGGTACCCAAGCACGCAGCTTCTTTTGCCCTCTCATCCACGAAGGTGCTTGTGGCTGCTACACGTGATTGCCAGTGTGGGTGTGTGTGTGGGGGGGGCATTCCCTTGACCCACAGAAACTACCACTCTTATTTCTTGCAAATCTTTTATGCCCCCCTAGTCCCAGAGGCTCAAGGCTCCCCCAGCTCAAGAGCAGTTCCCCACAACCAGTGAGACCGACCCACCATTCCCCATTTTTCTTTACTTTTCCTGGGGACACAGGGCAGTGGGAGGCCCGGGTCCACGTCAGGTCTGCCTCCATCAGCCTAGGCCCCAGGTTAACCCTGTGCACACAGGAGGGGAACAGATAAATAACTGCATGATTTAGGGTTATGTGAATATATACCTATTCCGCAAAAATTAGAACAGTTTAAAACTTGACCGAATTAAGGTACGGTGGCACTCTTCATAGCTATCAAAACCAGAAACTGGGGGAGTGTGGGACTTGTCATTTTTATTTTAGGCACTGTTACCCCATTTGAATTTTCTTGAACGCTGTACTTCTATTGAAAACGTTGTAGCCAAACCTGGTTTTATTAAGAATAAAATTATAATAGGGCCAGTGTTTTTTATGTCACATGACTAGGCTTTTCCTCATGTATCCCATTATGTTTCCTTCTTTAATCAACTGACTCTGTCTTGAGAGATTGCACAAACAATATTTCTGTTTTGTATCAGCACTGTTTTCTCTTTAAAAGTGCTGCAGATGCGTTGGGAAGCACGTCTTCTCAAGAGTGCTGAAGGTTCTACTTTGGTAACTTCCAGAATTTGCTGGTTGGAAGCCTAGACTATGAGAAACATGGGCCTTAGTGTATATAGTTGATTCTAAAGTAAACCACGTCGGTACTGAATGATTAGCTCCTTGGCTCTGTATGTACACCTGAAGATGCATCTTCTGTGAACACTTTGTCATGCGTGTGTGACTGTCAGACACCTCCTAGGTTTGTCATACAGTGAATGTAGAACTAGCAGTGAATGGGCTGCTCAAGAAATTGGCAAGTATCTACAGGGTGCATCATGTTGAAAATTGTAGTCTGTGCGGTTCAGAGCTCATAAATGGAGGAGAAAACTGCTACAGGCTGGTCCAGCGAAGAAAGGCTTGGAGGAGGGAGGGAGAAACACAAAGTGGATCTTAAAAAAGGTTAAAAATAAGAAAAGGGCATTCAGGTGTAAAAGGACCTGCAGGAAAATCTAATCATTATGTTAAATTCAGTTGGGGCAGGTCTAGGTTGACGCTTCCACAGCCTTGGTGCTCTCAGTAAGAAAAAAGAATAACATAAAGGCATTTTTGAAGGCTTCACAAAAACACGTGACCTTGTGAACACATTGTCAGGGCCCCTCCTAGACCTTGGAGGGACCATACGTGAGCGAGAGCCTTTGGCTTCCAAGTTTGGTGGCACTGATCATTCCTGGGCAGGGGGACTTGGGATGAAGGGGGAGCCCGAGGACCTGAGACAGTCACCCCTTTATCTTCAGGGAGGTCACAGCTTATGGTGGGGGTGAGGGCAGGAGATAGGCATTTAATAGATACTTTCTTGAGTGTGTCTTGTGTGCCAGGCTGGGTGCTGTGTCCTCATCAACAAGAGTCCCCTTCTTCCCAGAGCCCAGAGTCTGGGCCTGGTGGTATTTGGACGAAGATGGAGCTGGGTTTGACTGTGACACATTCCTTTTCTGGCTGGGTGACCTCAAGCAGGTGCATTACTTCACCTCAAGAGGGAGCCACGTAGCTTGTGTCAAAACGAGGCAGAAATCTGGCCCCTGGCTTTGGTGTGGCATTCATACACGATGCCTTTGTGCGGCCCGGCCCATGTCAGGCCACCAGCGTTATGTCTCTTTTCTGCTCCTTTTGCTGCGGACGACCCACGTGACAGGCCAGAGAGTGACCACAGAGCACCAGACGAAAGCCATGAGGGCACTTCTTAGTAGTCGAAACTCTCTTACTGGGTGTCTGTCATTAAAATTTAAGTTCCGTGATGGGCAGCGGCTTTGCCTGTTTGGTTCATCGCTGTATCCTCAGCACCTAAAATAGGGCCTGATGTGTTGGTGAAACTCAGTGAATGCCTGTTGGATGAATGAAAAAAAGACACATGCTTATTGTTCTCCGTGTATAGCAATTTGACATCCTTATTAGAGTTAGAGCTCACTTATTCCAGGCTGCTGTTCCTTGGATATCACTGCCTGTGTTTGTTTCTCTCAACCTCAGCACTATTGACATTTTAGACCAGATAATTCTTTGCTGTGAAGACTGTGCCCCAAGTTGTAGGCTGTTCAGCAACGTCCGTGGCCTCTACCCACCAGATGCCGGTAGTACTCCCCCTCCCCCAACTTGTGACACGCAAAACATGTCTCTGGATGTTTCCAGATGTCCCCTTTGAGGCTGGGGGCAGAATCACCCCACGTTGAGAACCACCGGTTCGTGCAGTAATTTGGGGCTCAGCGAAGGGCATCTCTCAGAATCTCAGGGTCAAGAATGGACCATAAAGGTCACGAGTTATAAAACGTCTCATACCATCCACGTGTAATTGTCCCCACCTCCTCTGACATATTCTCGGTGGCAACAGATGAGCCAGCCGTGCCTGGATCTTTTGCCACACGCAGTGACAGAACCATTCTAGCACGCGTCTGCATGGAGCCGACAGCTGAGGTGCGCCCGTGTAGACGCTGTCGTTAGAGCCTTGAAAGTATTGCTCTTGCAAAAAGACGAAGGAGCTGAGATGGCTCTGCCTGTTCGCCACCTACCTCCCCTGCCCGCCTACTGCCTCCCTCTTCCCTTTGTATTTATTGATCTCAACCATCTCCCTGGCCCTTCCAGAACCATTTTGGAAATGGAAGGCAGGAAAGAAGAAAGAGGAAGAGAAGAAAAAGGAAAAAGGAGGTAAGAGGAACGTGAGCTTGGGAGCACCCAAAGATAATGCCCAGAATAATTAGCCCTGACTAGAATTGGGTCCATCCGATCAGTTCAACCTAAACGTAAGGTTCGAATGGTTCTGCCACTGTCTGCAGACAGCCTCTTGTTTGATGTATGAAGAAATCATTTAGAAGGCGTCTGGAAGGTGCATCTCAGAGTTTCTCGTAAGGACAGGTCGTTGGTGTGGGGCGGCCTCTTTTGGTGAAATAGAATAGGAAATACACTAGAATGATAGCAAAGGAAGCATTTGAGCTGGGAGGCAGGAAGGATGTATTTCTGTGCCATGTGTAAATGGTAGAAGGATCCCAGAGACGTGAGTCTGTAACAGCTGGCTCCTCTCACATTACTCTGAGTTGGGTAACTTGTCATCCCATTTCATGGACTAGCAACCACCTCCAGGCCCCGGGTTAAAGTTTCTCCCTCTCACTTGCAAAGCAGGCAGATTCTCAAGACACTCCTCTTGGAGGGAGAATGGTTTCTGCTCTTTGCCTCTAGAAAGCGTGTGTGTTTGGAGGGCCCTCCACTTGCCCCTGCCACAGGCACCTACCACACCAGTTGCTGGTCGACCCTCAATGCAGCTTTGCCCAAGGCACGGGCAGGGCTCTTAGAAATAGCAGTTGAACGGCTCTTGGAATGAAGCTGACCTTTCACTGCTGGCTCTCTCTAGGCGGGGGTTTGCCTTGTTGCATTTCTGCAAATCGAGCTTGCCTCCTTCCCTAATTTTCCTCTTATTACACCCCTTGCCCCACCCAGAATTTTGACTTCTCACATCTTTTTTTTTTTTCCTTGAAATGGTTTTATTTTTAATTTTTAATTTTTTATAGATTTTTTTTTTTATTTTTTAGGGCCATGCCACACAGCTTGTGGGATCCTAGTTCCCTGACCAGGGATTGAACCCAGGCCACAGCAGTGAAAGCCCGGAATCCTAACCACTAGGCCACCAGGGACCTCCCTCACATCTTTGCGTGAACGAACATATGAGTTTATATATCTGTCATTTATCAGGGAACTTTTACTTGCTCAATTGTATACATGTGATCATGGCCATAATATTGTATTCTCCTCAAGGAGCTTCAGTAGCAGGGCGCTCTAAAAAGAATTAAAATGAGAAAACCTGAAAGGCAGTATAGCTTGCTGCTTAAAAGCTTGGTCCCTCAGGGCTACCTGCCAGCCAAGCTTCAAGTTTTAGGTTATGTGACCTTGGGCAAGTTCCTAATCTCTCTGCGCCTCGGTCTCTCATTTGTAAAATGGGTATAATTAAAGTGTTTGCCATCTTCACAGAGTGGTCTTAAGGGTGGAAAATGGTAATACATTAAAAAAAAAAGCTAACCCTGTTTTTTGATGCATAGTTAAAACTCACTAAACACTAGCTGCTGTTATTCAAAGAGATTTCTCAAGAATAGTTTTTTTGTTTTGTTTTGTTTTTTTCCCTAACATGTCCTGCTCTGACTCAGTTTTCTTTTTTTATTTTAGGTTCCATTTTTTGGGCGGAGAATGCATCACACGTGTCCATGCATGGCTGGCTTAGCCTGCTCACGGACTTCGTTTAACCGATATACGTGTTTAGCCCGGAAGTAATCACCTGAGAGGAGAAACTTTAAATGTGAACGGCCACACGATGTCTGTAAAGTCTGTTTAGCTGTGATTGTACCAAACAAAGTAATATGCCAGAAAGAAATGCTATTGCTTCCTCAACTTTCCAAGTCACAGTTCCCTCTTTGATTTTTAAATGATGTTTTACTGTTTTCTTTTTTCTTTTTGTTTTAATTGAAAGAGGATTTGTGTTTTGGCCAGAAGCGTAAAGTGCATGGCATTATGGAACCCGTTCTCATTTTCCTGTTTGTGTTTTGGTGTGGCTTTTTTTTTTTTAACACGAATAGCTCACCCATGTTTTCGCAGAAGTGCAGAGGGTAGGAATTTGATATTTGTTACAGAAACTTTCTTTTTTTTCTTAAAACTCCCCCAGTCAGCCCCACCCTGCCTGTGCCTGCACCCCCCCCCCCCAACCTTGGTCTCTTTCCCTCACTCCTGAGTTTTAAGACTCTCATTTTATTATTTGGCATTGCCTCCTGACCCTCTAGCATTATAAAGTGGGGGTCCACATCCTTGAGCTTGCTGGCAGAATCGCTGATGAGAATCAAGCTTTTTGCCTGATACTTAAACAGTGAAAAGAATATGTGGTTGAACCAGACACCCCAAACTTCTCTTACACGGAGTGGAGGCTGGGTGCTGAACGCTGACTGAACCTGCTTATGCAAGTGGGTTTCAGGTCTGCGATTGGACTAGTGCGGACAGAAAGCATGGGAAGTCCAATTAATTGAGTCCAGATTTCTAGATTTGGGAATTTTTAAAAGACGTTTCCGATACAATATCACATTTATTTCTTTTCCTTTTTATAAAGTTTTTTTTTTTATTTTAACGAAATTCTCCTAGTTAGAGATGTTCTGGAAAATGTCACTGGAAGAGGAAGTATTGATTTTCGCCTGGCATAACACTAGTTACCATTTTTAAATCGGTGTTAAGGCGTCACTTAACCTTTCTCTGTAACCCAAAGGTCTGTTGTAATGGCTTGCCTGGCACCCCGTCACTTGTACCTGTATCAGTATTGCTGTGTAAAAATTCTGTATCAGAATAATGACAGTACTGTATATCATTTGATTTATTTTTAATATTATATCCTTCTTTTTGTCACAGTTGTCAGTTTTTATTACAAGCCGATTTCTATATAGCCCACGTTCTAAAATGAGTAAAGACTCCAAAGTTGGTACTATAGCACTAACCGTGTGTAAGTTTTCATTTTACATACAGGAAAGTTCTGTTTGCCTGAGTTTGAAGGTCGTATAAAAAATAACGCATTCCATTGGTGAGGTTTGGGAACATGAAAGGAAATCATGACATGCACACCTGACTGTAATCAGGAACAGACTCATGGGATTTCACTGTCTTGTTTCAGCAAATAGTCACGGGGTGCTGATCCTGGGTGGTCAGGCAGGGTGCTAGGTGGCGGCCATGTCAATGTAGCCTGGCCTTGAAAAACCCGCTAAGTCTTGTAAATGGACTTGACGTTGCAAATAAACAACTTCTGGAATGTGTTTAACTGAATAAAGTGGCCATGCCAACCCACTAACTGTTGCAAAAAGAAAAATTGTCCGTTTTGTAGTTATTTATTCAGCCAGGGCTTACAATTGCGCATTATGTGTAACCTTACCCCTCCGGTGACGTGTCCCGTAAGTGTATGGGATTTTGCTGTACTAACTACCTTACTTGGTCATAGAAGGATTATTTTTGGTTCAGTTTAGTTTGCGTTCAAGAAACATTCCTTGGTGAGTTTATTGGAAAAAAAAAATAGACTTCAAGTGGAACTATGGGTAATTTTGCTCAATGCTGTTTTCATATAATGTTCAACACATCCTTTTTCATGAGTGGTGAAAACTTGATTGGGTCAATCATCCGTTTCCCCCCAGGTTAAAAGACATATGACTTTTATAAAAGTTTCCTTTTACGTACACCAACTTAATATTTTAAATCACTGCCTAAAAACTTAGACTACACATACACAGCCAAGAGAACAAATGTGAAGCTTGTGTAGAAAACGTAGAACTGTACTTACTGACTCACCACCATCCAAAGAAAAACAGAACTTTGTCATTTGTTACCTCTGTCCTTGGTTATTATTTTTACTGAGGAGTATATTTGGTTATTATTTTTTAACTTGTTACCTATGTTAGCACCTATCAGACAGTGGTTTTAAACAACTTGTGATCATGCCTCTTGGAGAGTCTTTAAAATAATTCTGTGCAAAGCACACAAAGTCTTGCACTATAAAGGTGGTGGTGCCGTTTCTTCCAGTCCCTAGGACGAGCTCTCACTGAAGTTGGAACTTCATAGGCCAGAATTTCTAAAAGTAAGGCAAAGTGAGAATTTATGCAAGAAAAGCTAAGTCAACAATCTAGTCTGATATAAATATTATGAATGGATTCCATCCTTTCTAAGGTAGAAATAGATCTTATGCCAGAAGCCGCTGACCAAACTCAAACGTACCTTTGGATTTCTTGGCAAACATTATCTTCCATGAAAACTGTCACTTCCATGAAAACTGACTTCAGCCTTTTTTTTAAGAGCGGCCTTTTTTTTAACTGTTGAAAAGTGTGTGCCAGAACTCTTCCCTTACAAACCCTCTTCCCTAACTAAAGACCTTCATCCTTCCCAGCGTATCAATGGAGTCTTTTGTTGGAGCTGTACCAAACCAGACCAGTGATAGATGAAATACAGAAATGAACTTTCCTCTTCGTTGGTGCTAACAGAAATCTTACCCCACTCTCTTCTCACTTCATTTTTTAGAAGATTATAAAGTTGGGGACCACTTTATCGTTAAAAACAGGACCTTTTCTCTATTCAATGAAGGTCACTGTCTAAAATTCACTAACAACCTTTTATGACCTTTCTGTTTCAACCTGTTGCTGTGTGTTTCAGGTAATATCCTCAGAATTAATATTTCTCTCCTTCTCTGATATCTTCCTTCTAATTTGCTAGTCCTTGGTGCTCGCTTCCGCGTTAAAGAGAGCTGCTTTTCTCCTAGTATTTTTTAATGTAGCCCCCAGATGATAATCTTTAACAACACACTCCTTAAAGTGCATCACCCCCCCCCCCACATTTCCCCCTGCCCCCCAAGTATCAGGACCCTTTCAGAGTGTACATTTCCCAAAATTAGAGCTGCTAGTTGATGTGCTGTTCTTAAAGCGCCATTCTCATTTTCCCATCATCTGCCATCCTCAGAGATCCTGGTTTTATGTGTCTGGCCTGAGGTCTAGGTATTAGGATTATTCTTTTAAAGTTACTCATTTCCTTCTAAGATGCACCCATGGTTGAGGACCGCTGATAGAGAATAAAGGAATGCGCTTCTGTAGAAAGGCTACAGTTTTACCCTGATGCCACTTTATGAGATGCCTTTCTAATCTGCTTAGAAGTTGAGCGTGTAGCTACGTGTCTTTTGTCTTTTCTCGCCACCCTCAAAAGTTGCGGTGATCTTCACGTATAAATGAATCCATTTTCTTTCTTCTGCCTGCCCTGCCCCCAACACTGCTTCTAGAGGGAAGCTCGCAGAAGGGTCCCCCTGGAGCATTTTAGTGTCCGTTTCATAGCTCTTGGAGGCGTCGATTCAAAGCTCCTTGGAATGAGATGAGGGAAGCAGGCCTGGGTCCAGCCTAGCTGGTCCCTTGGCTTCTTGTGGTCCCCGTGGTGGGGTGTGGCACCCCAGCTCCTCTCTCTTCCTCTACGTGCATCCTCCCAGGGGACTCAGCTTCCGAAACCCCAAGCAGATGCTCCCCTCTGCAGCCGCACTTTCCCACATATCCCAGAATTCTGTGTTACTCGGCCCATAAATCATCAAAATGCTTTCGAAAGTCCAATATTGCAGCAAATTGTAACTAAAGAACTCAGTCTGGTAAGCATGTCAATCAAATGTAGTATGCCACAAAAGATTAAAAGCAAGTAAGTGGAAAATCATGGTAGGAGCATGATTTCTGATGACAGAATGCACGGGCTGACCTGTAGTATGTACGTAAAGCATGTGTATCCTTGTGTCCACAGGGCATTTTCATCCTTATGAAGCCTTGAACACACACCCACGCGTTGTGCCAGCCAGGCGAAACCGTAGCCTGATCCTTGGAGTGGCGACTGCAATGAATATTTCCAGGCATTTTCTCACTTTGATCCAGAGTTTCTCAGCCTTGACACTTCTGACTTTGTGGGCCAGATAGTCTTTTGTTGTGGGGCTGTCCTGTGCGTTGTGGAATAAGTAGCAGCACCCCGGGGTCCTACTCACTAGATGACAGTAGTTTCCCTGAGTCGTGGCACCCAGAAATGTCTCCAGACACCAGCAAATGTCCCCAGGGGGTGGGGTGGGGGGGTGGGGGGAAAACTGTCTCCCTATGAGGACCATCCGTTTATCCTGAAAACATTTTGTATCTGCTTGTACAAGTTTTTGTTTAAGTATAATAGAAAATTTGAAATAACACTATTAGAAAACGTTAAGCCTCCCAGTGGGGCTTTACAAAATTGGTGTTCTAAAAGTTAAAAAGCCTATCATTTTGCATTCAACGTAGTGGAAAGGTAAACATTTGATACACTTAAACAGTCATTCAAAGACATATCAGTTTTAGGTCAGCTGTGTGGTTTACTGTGTTTCAAGGAAGAAATTTTTGTTTTAATCACTGTTTAAAGCTTAAGGGGAAGGGCTCAGAGAAGATAACTTGAATTATAGATGAAAGATTTCACATTTTTAGAGTACACAAATTTCCACATTGTTTAAATCCAAATTTCCCTCATCTTAAGGTAGGGTGTAATTTATGAAAAATATTTTTGTAGCAGAAACTTAAAAGCTTTACCAAGAAGATTGGAGAAAATTGTGTTTTATTAAAAGGTAGGTTGGAATAACTGTTAAGAAGTTTCACAAGTGGTGTTTTCTCATGTGACTGAGAACAGGCTTGTCCCCTGTAGACAATCCTGAGGCTGAGATGAGTGTATGTGGTCCATTCTTCAAAGCAAACAAGCAAAATAATAACTTTATTATGGACATTTTTTAAATTTTATTTTTAATTTAATTTTTTTATTATGGACATTTTTAGCCATCAACAAAAATAAACAAAATTGTGTAAGGAAGACTGGTCTCTCCATCATCCAGTATCTTATCCACAGCTATCATCTCAATGTCAGTCTTGTTCCAGCTGTACCCACCGCCCACCCCACCCTCAAACCTTTACCGCCTCTCTTGTCTTGAGGCAAATCAGTTTGGCTCCTTCTCCATAGGGTCCACTGGGAGATGGACAGCCACAGCCTTGTGTGCCAGTAGTAGTATCAGTCCCTTTTTTCTCTTGATCGCTCTTTGCTTAGATGTTGCCAAGGTCCTTTCACTCATCAGCCTGTCCTCCTAAACATTTCCTCTTCAGATATGTTTTTGAAATCCCAAGTTGGAGTTCGAAATGGAGGAGCAAAACATTTTCAGACCCAGGACATGCGTGTATGAATGGATGTTTACTCTTGTACAAAATTTTAAAAGAAAATATTTGCTGCTCCAAGTAAGAAATTTTCAGAAAAATATTCCTAACCGTGTATTGTGATTGGGCTCTGGAGAGTTAAATGTTGTCTGCAGTCATTAGTCCTTTGGACATCTGATGTTAATAGTCTCCATTACTTTTCTTGGATTGGGTTAGGGAGACTCCAGTTGTCCTCTTTTTTAAAAAAAACAATTAATTACTTTTTGGCTGCATTGGGTCTTTGCTGCTGCACGTGTGCGGGCTTTCTCCAGTTGTGGTGAGCGGGGGCTTCTCTTCATTGCGGTGCATAGGCTCCTCATTGCGAGGTGGGGCAGAGGGGTGGCTTCTCTTGTTGCAGAGCACGGGCTCTAGGCGCACAGGCTTCAGTAGTTGCAGTATGCGGGCTCAGTAGTTGTGGCACAGGGGCTTCGTTGTTCCGTGGCATGTGGGATCTTTCCGGACCAGGTATCAAACCCATGTCCCCTGCACTGGCAGGCGGATTCTCAACTGCTGTGCCACCAGGGAAGTCCCACTCCAATTGTCGTCTACAATTCATTCATTCATTCTAAAATTCTCTCCCTCTTTGCTCTCTTTCCTCCCTCCTCCCTCCCCCCCTCCCTCTTTTCTCCCATCTTTCTCTCATTACCCCTGCCCCTCCCCCGAGAGGTTTTAGCTGGGCACCTGGCCACTCATGCAGACGTCTAGAGACTGCATTTACCAGCAGCTCTTAGACAGATGGGACCATATGACTGAGTTCTTAGCAGTGGAACGTGGGCAGAAGTGATGCACCTCCCTGGCTTAAAAGTAAATTGCACTCCAACAGGGAGATGCAGCGATGAATCTGGCTACTTGGGCCCCAGAGAGTGAAGGCACTTGGCGACGACCAGAGGGCCACCCCACCAGTGGGTTGCTGAAGACCTCCTGAAGCAGTAACCCAGCAGCCAGAGACACAGTTCAGCCACTCCGATTCAAGGACTCGATTATAATACTTCCACTTCTACCCTAATCAATACAAATGGGATCATTCTTTTCAAAAGTACATCATTTGGTTATATGTAATACTTTGTTCTGTGATCTTCACAACTTTGTGTGTTCTTGTGCAGTGGATTCCCTGCAGAAGGTGGACTCATCCCTCATGCCCCAAAAGTGGTTTAGACGTTGGGACTCTTGCTGCCACACACACTGGGAGGACATGACAAGACTGATGACTTGTGTTGTGGGATTTTCTGCTGAGAACAGAGCAGGTACAAGTCAGGCCAAAGTGGCAGGGAGAAAAGATGGCGGCGAAGTAGAGGGACGTAGAACGCATCCCTCTCCACAGATGCATTGGGAATGCACCGAAGGACGCAATAATTCCCACAGAGAACCAGCTGAACACCAGCAGACGGCCTCGGACACCAGAAAGGACCGCAAGGAGCGCGACATAACCGGTAGGGAGGCATCTACAACAGCTCAAAGAGGGTGAAGCGGCGGAGCTGTGGCAGACGGGAGGGAGTGAGAAACACACGGAGGGTCCGCAGCGCAGCACAGCGTTCCCGGACGTCGATCCACAGCTGAACAGAGGGTCCGGGAGCGGGAGCGTGGGAACCGGAGAGCTGGTTCAGGGTGAGAAACATTGTTGCCAGAAAGGTGGCAGACCGAGAGGACAGGAGGGAAGCGGTCCCCGGCGAGGAGGGCCCGTCCCTGAGAGCTGCCCGGCCATGATGGCGGCTGGAGGCTGCAGGCTCACGGGCGGGGGGGAGGAGCCGCGCGCGTAGCCTCTCCCTCTCTTTCGGTGCCTGCAACGGGCAGTGGAGGGACCCCTGTGGGCCACCTAAGGCGCTCAGGAACAACAAGGACCCCGGCAGGCAGCCGAGAACAGGCTTGGAGAGCCAGCAGCAGGGAGGCTGCCGAGAACAAAAAAACCCAGAGAGAGGCCCAACTCTGAGACTTTCTGTTTACACCTGAGCCACCGGCGTCCCTCTGCAACATGCACCTCCAAGCCCGACTGAAACAACAGTGCGCCACTGCTCACTCACTCCCAGGGGAAGGAGCCGCTATTGTACCCTCTCCCTCCCCACACACCTACGCTTACAGATGAACAATAAAGGAAGCTCTGCTGGTCACAGAATAATACAAAAAACCCAAGGCGAGGAGAAGGACACTTACAGCTGAGACTCCAAGGAAACAGAAATATTAGTATCAATTATATTGACCTGGTCCATTCTGGGATCAGTTCTAGTGTTTTGTTTGTTTGTTTGTTTGTTTCTTTATTAATTATGATCTTAGTCCTAAGGGATCTACAAGTTTTATAACAAATTTTTTATTCTATTTTTATTTTTAGCCTTTTTATATACTTCTATTTCTAGCTAAGTTTTTTGTAGTATGGACTATATATCTCTCCTACCTTCTTTTCATTTCTATCTTTTATACATTTCTATTTCTTTTTATTTGCATATTTCCAGTCACACTATGCTCTTCTGTTCCCCTGTCTTCCATCCATTTTTAGTTTATTTTATCTTAACATACTTATAAGCAACACTATTGATCTGCTCAGACTCCTTGCTCTATTCTCCAGATGAGACACCGCCTTGGCATTTAATATTAGGTTTTTGTCTTTATCTTAGTTCATAGTACAATGGTCTAATTTCATTCTGAGAATCTCCATTCTGTCTGGTGGTACGCTAGCTCTTTTCTTTATATGATCCTAGCTTACAATATCTCCCTGGATTTGTGTTTGTATGTGTAAGGTGTTATTTGTTTGTTTGTTTTTGCTTTTGTTTCTGTCTTGTTCTGTTTTGGTTTTGAATTTCTGTTGGTTTTCTCTTTGAATATCTGATAGCATACTGGGGTTCTTCTGTCAGGTCTTTCTAGTGCCTTATGTCCTATTGGATTCAGTAATTGTGTGTCTTATACATGTATGTGTTTCCTAGACTTAGTATTTTTTTTGACCCAACACTCAGCTATTAGTCTGGGGCTTGGACAGTCTTCTATAAACCCCTTTATCGCTGGGACAAGAAACCCCAGAAGTTTGGACTACCATGAGGAAACAAAGAAACACCATGCAGGCAAAGGAGCAGGAAAAAAACCCACAAGACCAAATAAATGAAGAGGAAATAGGAAAAATGCCTGAAAAAGAATTCAGAGTAATGATAGTAAAAATGATACAAAATCTCGATAACAAAATAGAGAAAGTACAAGAAACACTTCATAAGAACTCAGAAGAACTAAAGAGCAAACAAACAGCAATGGATAACAAAATAACTGAAATTAAAAATACTATAGATAGTATAACCAGCAGAATGACTGAGGCAGAAGAACGAATAAGTGAGTTGGAAGATAGAATGGGGGAAATAACTGCCACAGAGCAGGAAAAAGAAAAAAGAATAAAAAGAATAGAAAACAGTCTCAGAGACCTCAGTGATAACATTAAGCGTACCAACATTCGAATCATAGGCATCCCAGAAGAAGAAAAAAAAAAGAAAGGGTCTGAGAAAATATTTGAAGAGGTTATAGTGGAAAACTTCCCCAACATGGGAAAGGAAATAATTAACCAAGTCCAAGAAGCACAGAGAGTTCCATACAGAATAAACCCAAGGAGAAATACACCAAGGCACATATTAATCAAACTAATGACAATTAAACACAAAGAAAAAATATTAAAAGCAGCAAGAGAAAAGCAACAAATAACATATAAGGGAAAACCCATAAGGATAACAGCTGACCTTTCTACAGAAACTCTGCAGGCCAGAAGGGAATGGCAGGATATACTGAAAGTCCTGAAAGAGAGAAACCTACAGCCAAGAATACTCTACCCAGCAAGAATCTCATTCAGATTTGATGGAGAAATCAAAAGCTTTCCAGACAAGCAAAGTTAAAAGAACTCAGCACCACCAAACCAGCCTTACAACAAGTGCTAAAGGAACTTCTCTAAGTAGGACACACAAGAAAAGGAAAACACCTACAAATACAAACCCAAAACAATTAAGAAAATGGTAATCAGAACACACATGTCAATAATCACCTTAAATGTAAATGGATTAAATGCTCCAACCAGAAGACACAGACTGGCTGAATGGATACAAAAACAAGACCCTTCTATATGCTGCCTACAAGAAACCCACTTCAGACCAAGGGATACATATAGACTGAAAGTAAAGGGATGGAAAAAGATATTCCATGCAAATGGAAGTCAAAAGAAAGCTGGAGTAGCAACACTCATATCAGACACATTAGACTTGAAAGTAAAGACTATTACAAGAGACAAGGAAGGACACTACCTAATGACCAAGGGATCCATTCAAGAAGAACATATCACAATGGTAAATATCTATGCCCCCAACATAGGAGCACCTCAATACATAAGGCAAATGCTAACAGCCATAAAAGGGGACATCGATAGTAACACAATAATAGTGGGAGACGTGAACAGCCCACCTACATCAATGGACCGATCATCCAAACAGAAAATAAATAAAGACACACAAGCTTTAAATGACACATTAGACCATCTCGACTTAATGGATATTTATAGGACATTCCATCCAAAAACGACAGACTACACTTTCTTCTCAAGTGCACACGGAACATTCTCCAGGATAGATCACATCTTGGGTCACAAATCAAACCTTGGCAAATTCAAGAAAATTGAAATCATATCAAGCATCTTCTCAGACCACAACGCCATGAGACTAGATATCAATTACAGGAAAAAAACTGCAAAAAATACAAACACATGGAGGCTAAACAATTCACTATTAAACAACCAAGAAATCATTAAAGTAATCAAAGAGGAAATCAGAAAATATCTAGAAACAAATGACAATGAAAACACAACAACCCAAAACCTATGGGACACAGCAAAAGCAATTCTAAGAGGGAAGTTTATAGCAATACAGTCCTACCTCAAGAAACAAGAAAAATATCGAATAAACAACCCAGCCTTACACCTAAAACAATTAGAAAAAGAAGAGCAAAGAAACCCCAAAGTGAGCAGAAGGAAAGAAATCATAAAGATCAGAGCAGAAATAAATGAAAAAGAAAGGAAGGAAGGCATAGCAAAAATTAATAAAACTAAAAGCTGGTTCTTTGAGAAGATAAACAAAATTGATAAACCATTAGCCAGACTCATCAAGAAAAAAAGGGAGAAGATGCAAATCAACAGAATTAGAAATGAAAAAGGAGAAGTAACAACGGACAACACAGAAATAGAAAAGATCATGAGAGACTACTACAAGCAACTAGATGCCAATACATTGGATAACCTGGAAGAAATGGATACATTCTTAGAAAAATACAATCTTCCAAGACTGAACCAGGAAGAAATAGAAACTATGAACAGACCAATCACAAGTACAGAAATTGAGGCAGTGATTAAAAATCTCCCAACACACAAAAGCCCAGGGCCAGATGGATTCACAGGCGAATTCTATCAAACATTGAGAGAAGAGCTAACACCTATCCTTCTCAAAGTGTTCCAAAATATAGCAGAAGGAGGAACACTCCCAAACTCATTCTACGAGGCCACCATCACCCTGATACCAAAACCAGGCAAAGATGTCACAAAAAAAGAAAATTACAGACCAATATCACTGATGAATATAGATGCAAAAATCCTCAACAAAATACTAGCTAACAGACTCCAACAGCACATTAAAAAAATCATACACCATGATCAAGTGGGGTTTATCCCTGGGATGCAAGGATTCTTCAATATATGCAAATCAATCAACATGATATATCATATCAACAAATTGAAGGATAAAAACCATGTGATCATCTCAATAGATATAGAAAAAGCTTTTGACAAAGTTCAACATCCATTTATGATAAAAGCTCTCCAGAAAATGGGCATAGAAGGAAATTACCTCAACATAATCAAAGCCATATATGAGAAGGCAAAAGCCAACATTGTTCTAAATGGTGAAAAACTGAAAGCATTCCCTCTTAGAACAGGAACAAGACAAGGGTGTCTACTTTCACCATTATTATTCAACATAGTTTTGGAAGTTGTAGCCACAGCATTCAGAGAAGAAAAAGAAATCAAAGGAATCCAAATTGGAAAAGAAGAAGTAAAATTGTCACTCTTTGCAGATGACATGATATTATATATAGAAAACCCTAAAGACTCTACCAGAAAACTGCTAGCACTAATTGATGAATTTAGTAAAGTAGCAGGATACAAAATTAATGTGCAGAAATCTCTTGCATTCCTATACACTAACAACGGAAGAGCAGAAAGAGAAATTAAGAAAACTCTCCCATTTACCATTGCAACGAAAAGAATAAAATACCTAGGAATAAACCTGCCTAAGGAGGCAAAAGATCTGTATGCAGAAAACTTTAAGACACTGATGAAAGAAATCAAAGATGATACAAACAGATGGAGGGACATACCATGTTCCTGGATTGGAAGAATCAACATCGTGAAAATGACTGTACTACCCAGAGCAATTTACAGATTCAATGCAATCCCTATGAAATTACCAATGGCATTTTTCACAGAACTAGAGCAAGAAATCTTATGATTTTTATGGAAACACAAAAGACCCCGAATAGCCAAAGCAATCTTGAGAAGGAAGAATGGAGTTGGTGGAATCAGGCTTCCTGACTTCAAACTATACTACAAGGCCATAGTGATCAAGACAGTATGGTACTGGCACAAAAATAGAAAGGACGATCAATGGAATAGAATAGAGAACTCAGAGGTAAGCCCAAACACATATGGGCACCTTATGTTTGACAAAGGAGGCAAGAATATACAATGGAAAAGACATCCTCTTCAATAAGTGGTGCTGGGAGAATTGGACAGCTATATGTAAAAGAATGAAATTAGAACACTTCCTAATACCATACACAAAAATAAACTCCAAATGGATTAAAGACCTACATGTAAGGCCAGACACTATAAAACTCCTAGAGGAAAACATAGGCAGAACACTCTATGACATCCATCAAAGCAAGATCCTTTTTGACCCACCTCCTAGAATCATGGAAATAAAATCAAGAATAAAGAAATGGGACCTCATGAAACTTAAAAGCTTTTGCACAGCGAAAGAAACCATAAACAAGACAAGAAGACAACTCTCAGAATGGTAGAAAATACTTGCCAATGAAGCAATGGGCAAAGGATTAATCTCCAAAATATACAAGCAGCTCATGCAGCTTAATGCCAAAAAAGCAAATAACCCAATCCACAAATGGGTGGAAGACCTAAAGAGACATTTCTCCAAAGAAGATATACAGATGGCCAACAAACACATGAAAAGATGTTCAACATCACTAATCATCAGAGAAATGCAAGTCAAAGCCACAATGAGGTATCACCTCACACCAGTCAGCATGGCCATCATCACAAAATCTAGAAACAACAAATGTTGGAGAGGATGTGGAGGAAAGGGAACTCTCCTGCACTGTTGGTGGGAATGTTAAGTTGGTACAGCCACTATGGAAAACAGTTTGGAGGTTCCTTAAAAAACTACAACTAGAACTACCATATGATCCAGCAATCCCACTCCTGGGCATATACCCAAAGAAAACCATAATCCCAAAAGAAACATGTACCATAATGTTTATTGCAGCACTGTTTACAATAGCCAGGACATGGAAGCAACCTAAATGCCCATCAACAAATGAATGGATACAGAAGATGTGGCATATATATACAATGGAATATTACTCCGCTGTGAAAAGGAATGAGATGGAGCTATATGTAATGAGGTGGATAGTCCTAGAGTCTGTCATACAGAGTGAAGTAAGTCAGAAAGAGAAAGACAAATATTGTATGCTAACTCATATATACAGAATCTAAAAATGGTACGGATGAACTCAGTGACAAGACAGGAATAAGAACGCAGATGCAGAGAATGGACTGGAGAACTCGAGGTTTGGGGGGGCCGGGGGTGAAGGGGAAGCTGAGACAAAGTGAGAGTAGCATAGACGTATGTATACTACCAACTGTAAAATAGCCAGTGGAGAGTTGCTGTATAACAAAGGGAGTTCAACTTGAGGATGGATGATGCCTTAGAGGACTGGGACAGGGAGGGTGGGGGGGAGTCGAGGGAGGGAGGGACTACGGGGATATGTGTATAAATACAGATGATTGAACTTGGTGTACCTCAAAAACTGGTACGAGAGTGTAAAGCAATTATATTCCAATAAAAAAAAAAAAGAAAGAAAACAAAGTGGCAACAGTGAGGCAGTTTGGTTGGTTTTCATTTTTACTGTGGCCAGAAGGCCGGGCTGGGTGAGAATTCCTCTCTGCTGGGGCTGGCTAGCCCAGGTGTGGGGAAAACAGAAAGGAGAGTGTGAGGCTGAAGAGTGGTGAGTGTTCAAACATCCAAAATGGAGTTTTCATCTTTATCACAGTCCTGAAAAGATATCATCATGAGAAACTGATAACCAAAGGGAAGAAGAATCTTCAAATCAGAAGTGGTTAAAGTCACGTTCTTTGGTCACAAGAGCATCCATATTCCATACGCTAAAAAAATGTGTAAATGTATTTCCTGCTGCCACTATGTCAAGCTCAAATATGTAATCTACCCACTAATGAAGAAATTTGGGAGACTCAGAGAGTCACTGAGGCTCATTACAACCGGGCATTATCTTATGACGTTTAAATGAATTTTAATCTTGCCAAGAGGTGCTAGAAAAATAAAAAAGAATAAATTTCAAATGACAAACTTTCAGTGAACAAAGCTGTTTTTCCAGCTATCAAAAAGTAAAGTAATATGCCATTAGCAGAAGACTAATCATGCCTTTGTATAATTGTGTTTCTTTGAATAGAGGCAGGTATTAAATATATATCTAAAGGTGTTTAATTCTAATATCTTTATAAAACTTACAACGTAACTTACAAATTACAAAAAAATCTTTTGTCAGACCACATGCTACCCTACTCATAAAGGATTAGAACGATTATGCAAATCTAATTCTAGAAATAGCTCAGGGTATCCCATAATTCCTCAAGACAGATATGCAAATGAAACAGATCATGGCTGTGGGTTAAAAGAATTACACACTATACAGTTAAACTCTTTCGTATATCACTCTCCAGAATGAATACCTGTGACAGGGGTTCTTTCCTATTTGTTCTTCCTTTTTTTCTTCTACTTCCTTTTTTTCTTCAAGCACATTGCAGTGCAAATTGATCAGGACTCAGGAACTATAGGGGGAAAACATATGGGGGGATTAAAGGACAAAAATAACTCCGTTAAATGAAAAAGGCAAGGAAAAGTTTCATCTCCTTAAGCATTTTAAATTTTATGATCTCTAGAGAATATTTTAATAAGGCACGTATTAAGTCAGTGTTGCAACTTAATAATTTTTCAAAGCCTTTCAGGATTACAGCACATCTGTGTATCTTCAAAAAGATGAAACCATTTCTTGTACCCTCCAGGTTCCAACACAGGTTCTTACTGAAAAACAGTGTGTGGTTCTCAGATATCACATCCTGACAGAAAGTAAGATTTCCATCCTAGAAAGCTACACAGGCTGGCATAACTCAGGTAATAGAAAGGTATCAAGTGATGTTTTTAAATATATACTTTCCTACCCGTTGACATCTTCTCTACCCTAGAGTAGGCTGGCCACTTAAAACTTAATTTATACATGACTAAATTATTCCTCGTAGAAGCCAAGTGGTAATAGCTTTAATTTACCTGTCTCCTTAATGTTACGGAGAAATGAGAGTTGCATTTATGCTTTGACATTGCAACTTCAAACATTTGTGCATGTTTTCTCTGTATAATTTGAAGTGACTTTGAGTCTTCAGGCTTTCAGATATAAATTTCAAGCTGTTTATTAATCTTTAATGCCCGCAACCAGTATATGGGGTGAATCAAATACCTACTAAGACTTTTCTTCTCCTTTTCTGTAGTGTGAACTGGCTACTGCCCCTTTCTTTGGGAGGGGAAAGGAGTGGTCTTCTTGAGAGCTACATGTTTAATTTCTATTCGGTTCTGAGATTTCTAACGTAATCTGTTGGCTCTCCCGGCAAAAAAAAAAAAAAAAAAAATTATGTAACAAACTTTCTCCATTAAAATGGCCACATCCATTCCTGGCACTTGAGCATGTGCATAGAATTGGAACAAAAACTTTGAAGAGAGAATTTTGTAGTTCTATTTCCTTAGAAACATTTATTTTGAAAATGGACCCCAGAGGGAGGAGAATGTGGGAATCAGAAAGATGGGGAAGATGGGAACTGGACAGTTTTCGTTCCGCCTTCCATGTTTTTTTCCTGCTTCCCTCAGTTGGGCAACAGGCCCTTTCTGGGCAATCGGCTAGGCGTTCTGAGCTCCTCGGAGCGCCTCGTCATCCTGAGCTCTTTATCTAGGTCTCTCTTCTGGGAGATATCATGTTCTGCCTTGACTTATGGTTTGGGGCACATTTGCCAGGCTTCTCGAATTAGCTTGCTACCTCATCAGCAAGAGAACTGGACCTTTTCTTATCCCCTGTAATCCTCCGCACTTCCCAGCATAGAAACTGGCTTCTTATTTGCTTAAATATCTATGGATTAGAAAGATTCATTCAGGTGGTTTTCCAGATTCCTGTAACTAAACATCATATCAAAAGCTTAAAAATACATTGATCATGATATCAGTTTTTAGAAAGTGTGATTCAATAGAAACAGCCTTGTAATAGATAAGAAATCAAGTCAAATCTAGTTTATTATTATTTTTTCCAGAGCCAGGTTAATCTAACAGTTAACACCAGGTGGAATGATCTGATAATTGGAAATATGAATTAAGTAAGCCTAATTTTAAAAAATTTGTGACTATGGTTCCAGGATATCAGGCATATCCGTCAAGGGAGTGGAGAGGATGGAGTTATTTTAAGTATTGTTGTAATTAATTGTTGCTTCATATAACAGGCTTTCTGAATATTAGTGCCTGAAGCAATAGCAGTTTTTATTTCAAGACCAGAAATCTAAAATCTAGAGATACGAGGTTGCTTGTTTCGGTAAGTAGTGCAACAATGTTAAAATAGATGTCTGCTCTTTTTATCTTTCTGGTCTGCTATTTTAACCATGTTGACAATATTTCTTCTCATGGTTGCAAGATGGCTGCTATGGCTCCAAGCATTACATCCTCATCAAAAACATCCCAAAAGGAAGAAAAAAGGAGGGCAAGATGGCTCTGTCCATGGGCTGAGTTAGACCCCAAAAGTCTTGTCCAAGTTGGAGAAAAAGCATAAAGAACCCCTTGAACTCAGATTAAGTTTGTCTTTAATTCTGTTTACTGCAGCAACAGCTAATAAACAAAGCAAAGGATATTGATATGGGTCTAGAAGATGAATGGGTGGAGACAGTTTCCCATTACCTCTTTTGCCCCTCACAGAGGGTCTCTTGAAGTTCAGTAGCAGGATCACACAGAGTGATACGTCTACCAGGCAAATGGAGAACAGTATTTGGTCCACTGCATTTTACAACCCCAGACATCTCAATTCACAGACAACCTGAAACACCAGTAAGCCAGTAAGCCTGCTACCTAGCCCACCATGACACTCAGATCTAATGACTGTGTTTGGAGACTTGGAAATTTTTCAGGACCTGCACAGGGACAATCTCCCCATCTCTGTAGAGGTTAGTTCACCTTTTCTGTCTAAGAGCTCACCCTGTATGTTTGAAAGCTTAACAGCAGTTGAGCTGGGCAAAGAGGGAGTAATAAGGACTTTGGATGCAAGAAACAATGCTTGCAAAGGCATGTTGGTGTGACCCGGTACCATCTGTTCAGGGCACTGCCAGTGACTTGGAGTGGCTGGAGCACAGGGCCTGAGCAGGGAGTGGGAGGAGGTGAGACCAGCTGAGGGAGCCAGGAG
The DNA here is from genome assembly GCF_030028045.1 of Hippopotamus amphibius kiboko. Classification (NCBI taxonomy): domain Eukaryota; kingdom Metazoa; phylum Chordata; class Mammalia; order Artiodactyla; family Hippopotamidae; genus Hippopotamus; species Hippopotamus amphibius. The sequence goes on from NC_080198.1 coordinate 18,328,399, forward strand.
CCCACACATGCACCAGGATTCATGGAGGGAAGCACAACGCACCGTGAGAGCCCAGCAGAGGGGTGACTGGGCCAAGAAGGCCTTCCAGAAGTCTTGGATCTGAGTCCAGCACAAACCTGATGTTGAGCCAGGACCCAGGGATACGGCTGTACAGGTGAGTTATACCCGTGCCATCCCCGTGATCACATATTGCCTCTGCGCTGGAGGAGTCGGTGAGGGATTCCCCAGGCAGAGGAGGGGGCTGGGCTTTCCAGGGAGAGCTTATACAAAGGTAACCAGAGAAAGGAGAGATGGAAATACAAGGGGAAGATGAGGCCAGGGCAGTGGAGGGCCGGACCACAAACGGCCTTCTGTGACAGACCAGACATTTTGCACTTGAGCCTATGGGTCTTAGCAAGACAGTGAAGGGTAGGACCAATCCTGCCAACTCAGTTATCCATCCTGACTCAGCGCCAGGACCCGGGAGCCTGTTAGCTCGTAGGGGCAGGGGATTTGAGAATGCAGATGGCTGATGATGAGACCAAAGACTTGGCTGAAAGGATTGTGTCGTGTTTTCTTTCTTTCAAAAAGAGGGAGAAAGAAAGGAAGAAAGAAAAAGGGAAGGGAAGAAAATAGAGAGAGCGAAGGAGCAATAGAAGGAATAAGAGAGGGAGAAGGAAAGAAAGAAGATGAAAAAGGGAAGAAAAGAAGAGAAAGGGAAAGGTAGAAACCATTATGGCAAGACTGACAAGATTTGGCAAGGCTGAATAGTGGATACGAAGATTATCATCTATCACTATGGTTATTGATTTATTCCCTTCCCCACTTGAGATTAATTTAAAAAAAAATGAACATGGTCAGGTAGGCATCTAAGTAGATATGTCTTTCTGCAAAGCAATTTGACACATGGTATCAAAAGTCCTAAAAATGCTCATTTTAGACCCAATAATTCTATGCCAGGACACACGCAGAGAAAGATTTATAGACAAGCAATCTATTTTCTTTGGCTTCAAATATAGACATAACTCATTTATTTCACCCAGGGAGGAGCGGGGGAGGTTATGATGAATTAATTTTTCAGTGAAAGAAAATGAGCTATTTTAATGGACGTCTTCCCCAAATACATTGTACCTGTCCTGGTACAAGGAGTAGAGTATTTTGAAACACAACTAACCTTTTCTTGATGGTTCTTTATTAATATAATGAACAGTCAAAGTACAGACTCGCACACTCAGTGATGAAAAGAGCTCTTGAGGTGCAAGGGGAGTTTTGCTCCTGCACAATATGCCCCTGGACGGCTAGTTTCTCTGCCTCTCTTGGTTCTTCTTGCTTTTTTCCTTTACAGTTGGCTGTCATTCCTTATTACTTGTCACCTGAATTCTCATTAGAAATCTCCCATCCCACCAGAAGAAAGCAAAGCAAAACCAGATCAAGCCTGTACACGTGGTGTCTAAGTAAATCACGTCTGAGCAAAGGCCTGGAGACAGGCCTCCAACTTCTGGGAATCTTGTTAAAAACGCTCTTTCCTGGGCCCCACCTCAACTCCTTCTAATAATCATCTCTGGACCCTGCAAGTACTTAAGGTAGTTATTATTATGAATGTTACAATTTGAGAATCACTGGTTTATGGGTTCTTCTATGAAAATATATCCGTGAACTGAAGGCCACATAAAGCCCACAGGATGTCTCTGTGCCCCAGAGCTACTGCCTAAGGCTGGGGTCGTATAGGAGTTAGCCCTGTTGGCCTGGTTCCTGTGCCATGGCAGGCGCTAAAAATTCTGGGCGTCACATGGGCTTAGTTACTTCTATGTTTTGAACTTGGATCACTTGGGTGGGTGGGGGGTTGGATGAGGAGAGATTTACTTCCTGGGCCTGTCTTTAGGTAAGGTAAGATTTCTGATGAGTGGCCGTTGGATAATTAACGTCTACCTGGCCTTATGATCTGGAGAGAAATAGGCTAATAGTTGCTCATAGTTTCCAAATATAAGACTGTCTGCATAGACTGATTGACATTTACAGACAAAATAAAATAATGCTGACCATTCACCTGAGATAAATTGGCCACACCCTCTTCTTATGACTTATCCATCTTGGACTGAATATTTAATAGTTTATATTATGCCCAACTCAAATTTCAATATATCTACTGTACCCATTTTTAATTATTTTATCAAAATGATTACATGCTTACTCATGATTACTCATGTTTTATCTGTTCATTAAAAAGTTTTATAGCAACATATATATATACACATATACATATACATTGCTTCTTCCCTTTAAGAGAAGATTTGCAGATTTTTTATCTTGCATTTTAAGAAGCCTCCAAATGCCTTAGAAATTATGGTCAACTAAACAGCATGCACTAAAAGGATAGTAAGAACATGCGTACCTTACTTAGACGTATATTACCACCTGTCACAGCCTCAAACAACAGCAACAAAGACCCACTCCAGAATGAAAATACTGGTGTATTTATATAATGCAAAGAGAAATACAGATATAAATCCTCAAAACGGAAGCTACATTAATAAAAATGTAGCATTATAAGCGAAAAAATATTATACAGTACTTGCAGAATTTAGTCTTTCAACTTAAGGGTACAATGTGTCTAACAAAGAAATAGTATTTAAAATTACAGTTGTTATTAATTTAAAATAACCATCAGGAGAACAGCACAGCTTAACCTAGCAAACATTTTAAGGAAAGGCTTTGTCTCACAGAAGTAGAGTATCATTGTATTCCATCCATTTATACCATGAACAAAAGAATAACAATTTTCAAAGTGGAAATTAGTTTCCTAAGACGGAATAAAACTGGGCTCCTCAAAGCATAAACTGTTTCCATAAAATCAATTTTTATTGGCACAAAATACCTAAACAGTTTTGATTTAGTACTCTGCTTGTCTCAGAGCCCTCCCAATCCGTGAACCACAATCAGTACATACAAAAACATGCAATACTGTATTTTCTCCACACCATTACTAACCAAAACACTTTTTACTCTTTTGAAAGGTACAATTTTACAGAAATGTTTCCACTCAAGATTGGTATGATACAAAGAGCAGTTGTCGCTGACGGGCATTTCCTAGTAGTATAAAGCAAGGTAGGAAACAAATCTTACTTGTGTTACTTGTTACTGATTAAAAATGACTGCCTTGCTCCTCGCTCCCATTTCTGCTCTTTAAATTCAATATCAACACTGAACAAAGTTCCCCACGCCTTCAAAGAACCAGAGCAGTCCAACTGACCCCACCGCCGGCAATCCAGAGAGAACTTGAGAGAACTTTCCCTCTTTCTCCTGCTTCCAACAGAAGACCCTCAAGAAATCGAACCTGTGAAGTCCCCCTGGGTTCCACTGCAAAATGTAATGCCACTTGAGGTTGTCAAAAATAGCTTCTGTAGAAAACGGGCCATGGTCTTTAGGAAAGGTCGCATGAAGAAAATTAGTTTCACCTTTATTTAAAAAAAAAAAAAAAGAAAAAGGAAAAAAAAAGAGTAATACGTGAAATAAAAGACATCAGTGCCAGTACAAAGACTCCGGGGCCTCCTGTCAGGATGAAAATATATTTAGAAGGACAATGGCAAGGAGCTGGGACTTCGAAACCCCCCTCCCCCCCAAAGGAGTCTGTACAATCCAAGTGATGATGCACTTCGAGAGTCGTCTTGAAGGCAGCTTAGAAAATTAAAAAGGGGGCAGAAGGGGGAGAAAAGACGTCACCGTCCAAGCCAAAGGGAGAGGCCGGGTTGGGGTGCAGGTGGCGGGAGAGCCACTTACAAACCGATGCCTTTCAAGTCGCAGGGGAGGGTGGCCTGGGTGGCCTGGGGGCTCTGGCAGCAGGGGAACTGGGCCCGGAAGCAGTCCCTGAGCTCCCTGTTGAAGAGGAAGCACACGACGGGGTTGATGCCGGCCTGCGCGAAGGTCAGCCACACGGAGGCCGTCAGGTAGGCCTGGGGGACGGCGCCGGGCCGCACCAGGACCCGCAGGTAACTGGCCACGACGTAGGGCCCCCAGAGGAGCAGGAAGAGCAGCGTGACGGCGTAGAACATCTTGCACAGCCTCTTCTCCGTCTTGAACTCCTCGAGCACGAGGAGGCGGCGCGCGCCGCGGCCGGGCCCGGCCGGCCGGATGCCCACGAGCGCGGGCGGCGTGGGCCCGCGGCCGAAGCCCGCCGTCCAGTTGGCGGCCGCCTGGCCGGTGGCGCCGGGGCCGTGGAAGGTCCAGTCGTGGCTGACGGCGGGCACGAGGCGCGCGGGCCGCATCTTGCGGCGGTCGTGGATGAAGAAGAGCAGGCGGAGGTAGACGAGGTGCGTGGCGCCCACCACCACGGCCAGCAGCAGCAGGAAGCCCAGCGCGCCGGGGGCGCCGTCGGGCCGCTGCTCCAGGGCGCACGGCGCGTCCTCGTCGTCGCCGCCGCCGCCGCCGCCGTCCAGCACGGGCGGGAAGGCCGCGGCCAGCGCCAGCGCCCAGGCGGCGCACACCAGCATGGCGGCGCACGGCCAGCCGGCCAGGCGCTCGGCGTAGAAGCGGTGGTGCGCGATGGCCAGGTAGCGGGTGACGCCCACGCCGAGCAGCAGGAAGGCCGCGTGGAAGCAGAAGAGCGCGGCCAGGAAGGCGAGCAGCTTGCAGCCCAGCGCGCCCGGCGGCGCCCCGGCGGCGGCCGCGGCCCGCCGCGCCGCCAGCATGACGGCCGGGAGGCAGGCGAGCGCGCGCAGCCCGTCGGCCAGGCACAGGTCGAGCAGCAGGTAGTACGGGGCGCGGTGCAGGCTGCGCTCCCGCACGATCAGCAGCGCGAACAGCACGTTGCCCGCCAGGCTCACGCACAGCAGCAGGCTGAGCGTGGCCAGCTTGAGGCCCAGGGCGGCCGCCTCCCCGCCGCCGCCGCCGCCCGGCTCGCTCGCGTTCGCCATCGCGGCCTCCCCGGGCCGGGCGCCGCGCTCCGCTCCGGGGCCGCCCCCGGCCTCGCCGCTCCGCAGGCCGGCCGGCCGGCCGGGACTCCGCCAACCGCGCGGGTCCCCGGCGAGCTCCCGGGCCTGCGGGGCCTCAGCCCGCGGCCGGCTGACCCCTCCTCGGCTCCCCGAGCTGCCGCCGCGCCGCCGCCATCTCAGGAATGGTGCGCGCAGGAGGCGACGGCCACTCCCTGCGCCTCGGGCGCCGCGGGCTTCACTGCGGGCCGGGCCGCGCCGCCGCCCGCAGCCCCCTGCATCCTCCTCCACCTCCTCCTCTTCCTCCGCCGCCGCCGCCGCCGCCGCGCCTCTGGGCTCTGCCCCCCGCCGGGCCCGCCGCCGCCGCCGCGGAGCCCCCTCCCCTCCGCCGGAGCGCGCCGCGTGGCCGCCGCCGCCAGCCCCGCCGAGGCATCCCGCGCCGCCCGGGCCGGGCTGGGCTGGGCTGGGCTGGGGGCGCCGCCGCCGCCTCAGCTGCGGGCCCGGAGGCGGCCGGGAGGGAGGCAGGGCCCAGGACGCGAGGCGACGACAGGTCGCGTTTGGCCCCAGGTAACGGGGGTCCGGCGGCGGCGCCCGGCGCCCGCCCTGGGGTCACGGTAGCCGTGCGCGGCGGGGAGGTTGCCTGGGATGGCAGGGTCGGGAGGCCTCGGGCAGTGGGGGGCGGGGGGTGGACAGGAGGATCCGGGGTGAGCCCTCTGCCCGCAGGGTAATAGTGATCAAGTCATCGTCATCATCACAGCCTTGGAACCTCTGATGGTCAGGTCAGCGCTGATGTGGGTGGCAGTGTTCTGGGGACCTTTACCAGCATTATCGCCCTCAGCGTGCACAGTAACGACAAAGTTGGTTCTGTTCTTAAGCCCACTTTATATCTGAGGAGGCAGAGGCTTGGAGGTCAAGGGAGTTGAGAGCCGGTAAGTGGTAGAGCTCTCCCAGATTCAGATTTGACTCTTATTTCCAGGGCTGGACTCACAGCGACTCTGAAGCATATACCCTGCTCTCTGCCCCATTCGTGGTCCCAGTGAAGACATCTTTCAGAGAAAGGAAATTCAGCGTTTTCCCTTAAGTGATTTAGAAGGTGAATCCCATGTCACCTTCCTTACACATGTCAGTTTTCTGGGTGAGCCTGAAAGGGCAGCCCCTCTTCTGAGCCTCAGGCGCACCCTGTTCTCTCTAGGCTTTGCATGGGCTGTTGCTTCTGCCTGGAGCAGCCCCTCCACAGGCTCCCCCTCCTCTGGGCCATTCTTCTGACCAGTCTAGCTTACTCTGTACCATTGCCCATTCATTTCCTTCTTATCACTTAATATTTATCATTACATATTTTTTATTTCTTTTGAAGATCCTGTCCTTTGAACTAATTTCTAAGTTCCAAGAAGGCGAGGGACTGTGTCTGATTTTTTGATAATATTATATCCCCAATGCCTGGGTTGGAGAAGCCAGAATTAAGACATATGTTCTTTCTCAGGTACACTCGTTTTTGCTTTGTTTTATGCAGAATGTTATTTATTAGCATGGCAGGCACTTTGATGGGCGTTTTTAGAATGACACAAGATCATAGAAAGCCTTGTCAGGCTAAAGAGTCTAAACTTTAGTCTGTAGGCAGTCAGGAGCCCTTGGAGGATTTTGAGGAAAGAGACATGATTAGAAAATTACTGAAGTATGTCAGGAAGATTATTTTGGCAGCAGTGTTTAAGAGGAATGACAGAGCAGAGTCTGGAAGTCTAGTCCAGAGCCTTAGACTTTAATGTGTGCACAAATCACTGGGGATCCCGATTCAGCATGTCTGGATGGAGCTGAAGATGCTGCCTTTCTAACAGTTTCCTAGGCAACACTAATGCCATTGGTCTACAGACCACACTTGGAATAGCAAGGACCTGGAGGGCATTTGGACGTTTTGTAAAAATCTAAGTGATGGCCAGTGAGGGCCTGACTTAGGCCCCTCGGTGGCCAGCAACAAGTGGCTGACCAGGCATGTGTGCAAATATTTGGTGACAGAAAATAGAAGTAGATTTTGGAGGCATTTTGGTTAGGAATTGCATTTTGGTAAGAGTAGCCCAGAAATGTACATGCGTTTATTTTTCTCATGAAACAAGAAGTCTGTAGGTCAGGGGTTGCTGGCGTTGAATTATTGGCTGAAGGACTGAGTCTCTGAACATCTTTTAGCCCTTCCCTCGTGATCAATAGGCTGCTGCCCCCCCAGCCATTCCCTCAGCATTACAAGCAGAAAGAATGAAAAGAAACGAAGAGCAAAAGTGTTCCTCTCATCTAAGTGGGCCCCCTCTGAAGAGTCTCCTAGAAGGCCTACACGATAACATACATATCATTGGGTACCACGATCAGCAAAGGATATTGGGGAATGCTTTCTTACTTCAGCTTTTTAGGGCCAGACACAGAGCCACAGACAATGAGTTCCAGCCTTGATGTGGACCTTAGCATTGGGCTGCATCTGCCCAGAGGAAGGGATGCCTTCTTTTAATGCACACAAAGACACCAATTCTGGTTCCTTTATGACACTATTAATGGCAGCCTGTGTTTACTGAGCACTTGCTTTGTGCCATGCCGTGTGCTGAATACTTGATGTGTGTTATCTCGTGGGATCATTCTGAGGCCCATATGTGGTGGGTACTGTTACAATCTCCATTTTGCAGATGAGGCAGAGATGTTAAGTAATTTGTTCAGGCTTTCACCACAAGTAAGTGTGAGAGCTGGGACTGCAAGGGAGAAAGTCTGAGTCCAGGCTCTTAACCACCATAGGTATTGCCCATTCATCATAACTGCAAAAAAAAAGTTACTACGCTTCTAAAAACAAACACCCGAAAACTGCTGATAATTCATGTTCACAGAATTAAAGCCCCTTCAAAGAGGGGAAGAGATTAGATGGAACCATCTAGTCCAGTGCTTTCATTTTGTAAACTCATACATGGCTTGGTGGACGGGAGAATCCAGGTCTCCTCGCTCCTACGACAGTACCCTTCTCGCTTAGATGAAATCTGCATGTTATTTGTTCTGATGAACACTTGACACTTCCCTTAATCTCGTAGAATCTCAAATGTTCCCATTTGCAAAAGGAGAAATTGAACCAAATGACTTCTGAGGGTCCTCACCTCTGAGGTTCAGTTTGCAAGTGAGAAAAATGAAAGTTAAATGGTTATGTCTCTCCAAATGTGGAGAGATTTGTTCTTCATAAAAGGACCCAAAAGAAGAGACATTAGTTCCTTATAATTTAGATTTCTCTGTGTTTTCTGCTTCTCTCTATGGCTCGGTATGCTTCTCTTTGGGATTTGAGATTTGGTCAAGTCATCTGCCCAGATTCAAATAGCAGAAGCAGCAATAGAAAATATATAAATCACGGCTCTCACCACATTCATATGCCTGCTTCTTTCACCGTCACCATTTGTTCAGAAGATTAATACTTAAGGAAAAACTATTAACATTTCATTGCCGGAATCAACTTACTTTCCTTTATTGTTTCTAGGAAGCTTCACACAAGAATTTAAAATAGTTTCTTAGGCAGCAAGTTGAGTGCCAACCTCTCAAAGTGAAACAGCTCTGTGGGATTTTTCCCTCTAAGAACAATTTCCCTTTTGCTTATAACCACTTTCTTCCTTTTGCACATAGAAAAGTTGGGATTTCCACTCCAGATTAGGTCTGTTGCTTCTTTGCTGCATGTATGGATGATGTGAATGGTAATGGAAGTCTGCTGGTTGGAAGACTGGTTGACAGACCTTGATGGATTCAGTCAAGGCCACAGTTCCCATAATCATGGCAGCCAGTTTGGCTGATGTCTCCTGTCCAGCCTCAGGCTTCTGGCTGGTCATCTGCCAGTGGGCACATTGAGCATCAAGTTAGAGGAGGCTGGTTTGACTTAGTTTCATCCCAACTCTTAGAAAACATTAGCCAAAGTCTATGTCCAGTGGATGTTGAGTTAGCAAAGGATAGTACTCAGATCGGCCCCTCGGTGGGAGGGAGTCATAACTTCAGGCCTGAAAATGGACTTGGAGTTAAATATACCTTAGTTCATATCCAAGTCCCACCAATTACTAGCGTGTATCCTTAACCAAGTCCCTTACTTCCTCTGAACCTCAAAGGCCTTTTGCGAGGAAGATTCCATTGAATTCGACCCATTTACAAAAAGAGTGTAACACAAGGTGTGCATCCAGGTGGCGCGTAATAAATGGTAAAAACATTTTTTGCTCTTACCAGCCTATAAATGCCTTGGCTAACCATGGCTTGATGGACTTTTATATTCTCCACCTCAACCAAGCCTAGGAGGATGCCCTATATACATATACACATATATAGGCAATATCTCAGTATTTGTGTGGCAGGTGTGAACATCACTCCTTAAAATCAAGGGTGCCAGAAATCTAACTGCTTCGTACAAACTTAATTTCTGACTGAGTGGCCATTTTGCGTTAATGATGAAGAAAAAAATGTAACCTTTGTGCTTCTGGGGTTTCGTCATGGACCTTTGCTTCTTCCAGATGTGCTGTAATTCCAGGCTGGTGCCCAGACTGCCCAGCACACAGTCGTTCTGGGTAACATGGGCATGTGTATGAGAGGTCGGTGATGTTTGGGCGGTTGTTGCCATGTTGTTTCTGTCCTTATAAGCCATTGTGGTTTGGTGATTCTTAGCTCCTCACGCCAGACCTGGGGAGTGGGAATCTGGATGTGTATTGTATTAGATGCCTCTCAGCACTGTGTCTGGGAAACCTGGTACAGATCCCCTCTCTCTCAGTACCTTCTCTCTTCTGCCTTCCTCTCTGGGGACTGCCTGTGTACTCCGACACTGGGGAATACTGTTCTTTCTTATTCTTCTGGATAACGTGATTGGTCAGTTCTCATGGACCCAGTCAGTGGTCCCAGAATTTAGGTGTTTGGGAAAACAAAAGCCAGGAAGCTACCTGCTGTAAACCTCTCCTTGGCAAAGAAGCCTAGACCCTGCTATCTGCTTCAGTGTGGGAAAGGAAAAGGAAAAACGGAGGAAGAAAATACATCAGGTCATATCTCAAAATATTGTCCTTGCTGCATGTATTTGTTGAATCAATGACTGAATATGTCATTTATGGGTACACGCATGGCATATTGTCACATGTCTAATAAGTAAAATGTGGTTTAATGAAAACTTTGAACAGTTTTCTCCACATGAAAAAAAATGAAGCTGGAGACTTACCTCACACTATATACAAAAGTTAAACTCAAAATGGATTATAGACGTAAATGTCAGGGCTAAAACTGTAAAACTTAGAAGAAAACATAGGAGTAAATTTTCATAACTTTAGATTAGGCAATGATTTCTTAGATACGACACCGAAAGGGTGAGCCAAAAAAAAAAGATACGTTGGATTTTATTAAATTTTTAAAGTTTGCCCTTTGAAGAACACCTTCAAGAAAGTGAAAAGACAGCCTGCAGAATGGAAGACATTTTCCAGTTATATATCTGATGAGGAAATTGTATCTAAAATATATAAAGAATGCCTAAAAATCAACAATAGAAAGCCACACAGTCCAATTTAAAATTGGGCAAAGGATTTGGATATGCACTTCCTCAAAAAGATATACAAATGGCCAGTAAATACATGGAAGGTTGCTTACCATCATTAATCATTAGAAAAATGCAAATCAAAACCATAGTGAGATACCACTTCACACCTAGTGGGATGGCCGTTATGAAAAAAAATAGACAATAACGAGTGTTGCCAATGATGTGGAGAGATTAGAACCCTCCTACAATGCTGGTGTGTAAATATGAAATGATGCAGCTGTTTTGGAAAATAGTTTGGAAGTTTCTCATAAGTTAAACAGAATTACTTGTGACCCAGCAATTCCAGCAGCTCCTAGGTATATACCCAAGAGAAATAAAAATGTGTCCACACAAAGTTTGTACACAGATGTTTATAGCAGCATTTTTCATACTAGCCAGGGGAGCAAACAATACAGTTGTCCATCGTTGGATGAATGGGTGAACAAAATGTGAATTCTCCCTGTGGTGGAATATCATACACTCATAAAAGGGATGAAGTACTGACATACGCTGCAACATGGACGAACCTTGAAAACACCATGGGAAGTGGAAGGAGTCACACACAAAAGACCACGTAATGCAAGATTCCATTTGTGTAAAATGGCAAGAGTAGGCAAATCTGTGGAGACAGAGAGCAGATTAGTAGTTGTCAAGGACTTAGGGTAGAGTGGATTGGAGAGTAACTGCTAATGAGTATTGGAGCATTTGTTTCGGGGGTGATAAAATTCTTCTAAAATTAGGTAGTGGTGATAGTTACGCAACTCTGAATGTCCTAAGAAAATACATAACTGTGAACAAAACCCCACATTTCATATTAAAGTCATGTCACCTCTGTAACTGTAGGAAGTATCCTTTTTAAAAGGGTGCTGCGGGCCTGGAAAGTGACACGGACTCCTCATTGCTTTCTGAGTGAACATAAGCCTTTAGGGTGTGAACTCCTGGGCCCTTCCCTGGAGTTGGCCGAAGAATTCAGCATGTCTGGCCATATGGTTACGTGTGCAAGGGTTGTGTCTTTGGTTTGCTTCAGGATTTGCATGCTTTGCTGCTGAAATGAACTTGGGGGGAGCGATTAAGAAATTCTTATTCAGCCAGTAGCTTTATAGTACAGTATCTACCCGTTGGAAAAGCTGTTAGCACATTTTTTTTTTTTTAGATCCAGTAGTGCACCAAGGGGTTTTGCATACAGTGTCTAATTTACTTCTTCAAAACCTTATACTGACATTTTATAGATGAGGAGCCTTGAGTCTTATGTTAATTACGGCAGTTAATTACATAGTCTCTAATGGTGAAGCAAGGTTAAAACCTGGTCTGTCTGGCCTGAAAGCCTGAATTCTTCATAAATACACATCCAGGGCTGTGTTGACGAATACGTAATTGAGGGGAAAAAACTATCAATGTCTTATATAAATTTGTTCATGTATTTATTTATTGGCTGTGTTGGGTCTTTGTTGCTGCGCATAGGCTTTCTCTAGTTGCAGCAAGCAAGGGCTACTCTTTGTTGTGAAGCGTGGGCTTCTCATTGTGGTGGCTTCTCCTGTTGCGGTGCACAGGCTCTAGGTGCATGGGCTTCAGTAGTTGTGGCATGTGGGCTCAATAGTTATGGCTTGCAGGCTGTGGAGCGCAGGCCTAGTAGTTGTGGTGCATGGGCTTAGTTGCTCCATGGCATGTGGGATCTTCCTGGACCAGGGATTGAACCCATGTCCCCTGCATTGGCAGGCAGATTGTTAACCACTGTGCCACCAGGGAAGTCCCAATATCTTATAAATAAATACTAAACTGAAGGTTGTATCACTTGGTACAGAATTGAGAAAAACCATTATGCTATAGGCAGTATTTTAATTACTTGAAAACAAACACTTCCAGTATTTAGAAGAAACAAAAATCTACACTTGTCACCACTTAAAATCTCATTTTTGGTATTTCTGTAATACATTTCTTTCAAAGAGTTATAGCTCTGGCTCCAAGTGAGAAAAAGCCTTCTTGGATATGGCCCCTCTCTTTTCCATTCTATAGTATTTAATAACCACTTCAAACTCCTTCTAGTGGTTAAATCATGTTGTGATGGTAAATTTTGCTTTCGAAAGGTGGAATACAACTTTCAGGAGAAGGGTGCTCCTGTGAGTGCCAAAGATGATAGGATCAAACCTGTTCCTTAAATGTCCTCCTCCTGTGTATGAAATCATGATATGAATAGTATATATTACAGCTACTACTTCTATAATCCTCTCCCCTCTCCTCTCTTATTTACTCAAAAATCAAATAGTGCATTGATTATTGTTATTTTCTGTTCTAGAGAACTATAGAGACTGTAATTTTTAAGATACAGATTTTTGGAATATTGTACATCCTTATGAAATGCTCTAAGCTAGGGAACTGAGGTCCACAAGATACACCTTTAGGGATGTACCTACTCTTTCTTGATTTTTGATTTTACCAGTTATCCAATAACTTTCTTGTAATGAAAAATGGAAGTTTAACTTACTTTAAAATACCCACCGTCTATACATATATGCGACCACACATATATAAATTCTACCTCCCCGCCCAGCCCAAGCTTTGCACTGGGTTTTCATTTAGATGAAGTATAGAATCTTTCACTGGCCAGAGTTATTACCACTGTTAGGGAGAGTATCTGCCAAAATAAAAGGTGAGCTTACTTTAGAGACAAGGCAGACAGATTTTGATGGTGAAACAAGTCACTTAGAAGATATGACTGGTGTATTTCTCCTTAGACTTCCATATGATTTTAAGAAGGTCTGATTTCAGCATCACAGACTTTATGATTAAACAGCTACGTTTCTCAGACACCCCCCCCCCGCCCCCGCTGCCACCCTTCTGACACTCTCCTCACAGGCATGGAACTGTAATGAATACAAGTTAGAGTCAGCTTGGCAGCAGTGAGGTGTAAAATTGTAAAATCCCACACTGTGTCATATAGTTCACAGCTGAATCATACATGATAACTACAGTTTGTGAATTGTACAACATTGTTTTGTTTTCCTTAGAGCTAATGATTGTGAGTTTTTTTTTTTATTTCCTTCTTAAAGTGATATGTGCCTGTAACCCACTTGATCTAAAACTTTTTGACAGAACTCTACAGTTTCACTCACTATAGCCAAACTCATTATCCAATCAGGTGGTTGTGTTTTTGTCCTTGGAGACCTCTCTCCCAGCACCTTCATTCTCTTCAATCTGATCTGAACAGCTGTCTGCAAAGCTGTTGCCCTGGCATTTCCCTTAAATATCATGGTTGCCTCTTCCCTACCTTCCTCTGTCAGAGCTCCTGTTTCCTGTAGCCCACGTCTTCTTCTTGTTCTTTCCTTCTCTTTCTTTCTTTTTCTCATTTCTTTTTAGGGGTTGTATATATCTCAGTAAGATTTTACATATTTGAAAGTGCACTTCTTTTACCTTCATACTTGAGTGATAGTTTGGCTGGGAATAGAATTCTCCTATGTTGGAAATAACGGCTAATGTTGTCGAGCATCTTCTTGTGTGCTTATCTGCCATCTCTGTATCTTCTTTGCTGATAAATGCTTATATTCAATTTTCTTGCCCTTTCTTCATGATATCATTTATATATTTTTTATTATTGATTTTTGAAAGTTTTAAAAATATATTCCAGAGTCAAGTTCTTTTTCAGATATATGATTCACAAACATTTTCTCTTGGTCTGTGGCTTGTCTTTTTATTCTTTTAATAGTGTCTGTTGACAAGCACAAGATTTTAATTTTCACCAAGTCCAGTTTATCATTTTGAATTATTTTAAAAACTTGATTTTGCTGTCATATCTAAGAAATCCTTGCCTAAACTAGGGTCACAATGATTTTCTTCTGTATTTTTTTCCAGAAGTTTGATTTCTTAAAATTTTATGTTTAGTTTTATGTTTCATATTAGGCTAATTCTTGTAAATGGTATGAGGTATGGGAGGTATGGATTGAAGTTCTTTTTTTTTTTTTTTTTTTTGCATATGGATAACCAATTGTTGCATCACTCTTTGTTGAAAAACTACTATTGTTACTCAGTTGCCTTTGCATTTTTGTCAGAAATCAATTGTTCATGAATATGTGTGTCTATTTCTGGACTCCCTGTTCTGTTCAGTTTCTCTGCATCTATCTTGATGCTAGTACCACACTGTATTCATTATTGTGGCTTTTAAATAAGCTTTTTAAAGCAGTGAGTGTTATTTCTCAAAACTTGTTCTTCTTTTTCAGAATGTTTTGGCTATTCTCAGTGATTAGTGTTTATATATAGGTCTTAGAATCAGTTTGTCAAATTCTACATAAAAGCATGCTGGGATTTTAGTTGGGATTGTGTATAGATCAATTTGGGGAGAATTGAAATCTTAACAATACTCCATCTTCCTACATATGATCAAGTATATTTCTCCATTTATTTAGGTCTTTAATTTCTTTCAGCACTCTTTTGTAGTTATCAGTGTACAGTTCTTATACATCTTTCATCAGATTTATCCGTATTTCATATTTTTGACATTATTATAAATGGTGTTTTTAAAAACTTCCATTTCTAATTGTTCAATTCTAGTATATAAATATATAATTGATTTTTGTATTGATCTTGTATCCTGAGATTTTGCTAAACTCACTTATTAATTCTAATAGCTTTTGGGGGTAAATTCCATCAGGTTTTGTACATAGATGATTGTGTTGTCTGTGAATATGAACAGTGTTACTTTTTCTTTTCCAGTGCTTTTTATTTATTTATTTATTTATTTTGCCTTATTGGACTGGCTAGAACCTCTGTCCAATGTTAAATAGAAGTGATGGAAAAAAAAAAAAAAGAGATGAGAATGGGCCTCATTAGTCTCTTCCCCCATATTAAAGGAAAAGCATTCAGTTTTTCAGCATTGAGTGTGATATTAGCTGTAGGTTTTTGTAGATGCCTGTAGATGAGGAAGTTCCCTACTATCCCTGCTTCGCTGAGAGGTTTTTTTGTTTGTTTTTTGTTTTTTAATCAGGAATGAATGTTGGATTGGCAACTGCTTTTGCTGCATCTATTGAGATGATTTACTATTTTAGTTTGTTAAATGATGGATTATATTAATTGACTTCCAAATGTTAAACCTCTGCATTCCTGTGAGAAACCCTAGTCATGATGTATTATCTGTTTTATGTATTCTTATATTCTACTTGCTAAAATTTATTTTGAGATTTTTGTATCTGTGTTCATAAAGGTTATTGGTCTCTGATTTTCTCCTCTTGTGCTAGTTTGTCTGTTTTTTGTTTCAGAGTGGGGCTGGCCTAATAGAATGAGTTGGAAAGTATTCTCTCCTTTCCAACTTTTTTAATGTAGTTTGTGTAGAAGAAGGATTTGTATAGTTGGTATTATTTTTTCCTTAATTGTTGGATAGGATTCACCAGTAAAGCCATTTGAGCCTTGACTTTTCTTTTTGGGAAGGTATTACCTGCATACTACTTTTCTTTTATAGATATTATGGCTATATGGCTATGGTTATTATTTGCTTCGTAGGTAAGCTTTGGTAGTTTGTGTCTTTCAAGGAATTTTCCCATCTCATCAATGTTATTAATTCATTTTCAGAGATTTATTCATCAGTCCTTTGTTTTCTTTACAATTCCCTTGCTATCTATAGAGTCTTTCTTGATATCATCTATCTCATTCCTGATGTTGGTAATTTGTTTTTTCTCAGTTTTTTCCTGAACAGTCTGCCTAGAGGTTTGTCATTTTTTTTTTTTAAATTTCAAAGAATTATGTTTTTGTTTCATTAATTTTCTCTGTTGTTTTTCTGTTTCCTACTTTGTTGGTTTCTATTCTGATCTTTATTATTTCCTTTCTTTTACTTAATTTAAGTCCAGTTTTCTCTTTCCAGTTTCTTAACACGAAGCTGAGTTCATTGATATGAGACCACTATTCAAGGATTGTTATTAAAAAATTTCCCCTCAGTACTGCTTTAGCAGTCTCCCACAAATTTGATGTGTTTTCATATTCATTCATTTCAAAATACTTTCTAATTTCCCTTTTGATTGCTTTTTTGAACCATAGGTTGTATAGAAGTATATGATTTAGCTTATATATATTGGGAGATTCCCGAGGATATTGCTGTTATTAATTTTTAATTTAATTCCATTGTATCAGAGAACATACTCATATGACTTGAATTCTATTAAATTTATTGCAAGTTGTTTTATGGCCCAGAATATGGTGTCTTGCTTAAATGCTCCATGTGTACTTGTTAAGAATGTGTATTGTGTGGTTGTTAAACAGAATGTTCTATAAATGTCAATCAGGTCAAGTCAGTCGATAATGTTGTTGAAATATTTTATACTCTTGCTGATTTTCTGTCTACTTGTTCTATCAATTATTGAGAGAGGGGTGTTGCAATCTCAGACTGTAATTATGGATGTGGCTATTCCTCTTTGCACTTCTCACAGTTTTTTCTCTGTGTATTTTGGAGTTCTGTTATTACCAGGAGCAGCGTGTTTAGAATTGCTGTGTCCTGTTGATGAAGTAACTCCTTTATATTATTAATTGACCTTTGTCATTCCTGGTAATATTCTTTATTCTGAAATTTAATTAGTGTGATAATAGTATAGCCACTCCAGTTTTCTTTTGATTAGAAGTAGCCTGGTATGTCTCTAATCTACTCTTATGTTTTTTATTTAAAAAATTATTTTATGGCAGGATATGCTCATAAAATCAAGCTAAGAATCAATGTAATGTCTAATTTTGCTTATGGTCTGTGCCTGGGATTTCAGGGTGTCTGCTTGCATGTGTGTGTTTACATGTGTACGTGGGCGTGTGGTTTTGAATGAATTCTTAAAATTCTTTTGTTTTCTTAACAGATTTTCTCATATATTCCTGGCTCATAGGAGGTACTCAGTAAATATTTGTCAAATGAATGTTTTCGTGTATTACCTGCAGAAAGAAAAATAGACTTTCTATCCTTCTACTTTTAACTTCTGTCTCTATATTTAAAGAGTATTTCTTGTCGGCAGCATTTTTGTTGGGTCTTGCTGTTTTATCCAGTCTGACAATCTGTAACTTCCAGTGAGGGTATTTATACTGTCCACATTTAATGTGAATATGAACATGATGAGATTTAAGGCTATCGTCTTGCTATTTGTTTTTTACTTGTCCCATCTGTTCTTTGTTCCCCTTTCCCTATTTTTATGCCTTCTTTTGGATTAATTAAATGTTTTTTATGATTTCTCTCTTTGGTTAGATTGTTTGCTGTAATTTTTTACTTTGTTACGTCAGTGCTTTATTTAGGGTGTATAGCATCATCTTTAACTTACCACACAGTCTACCTTCAAGTGACATTATGCCTCTTCACATAAAAATTTGCAATAGCATACTTTCATTCCTTCCTCCTAGCCTTTGTGCTATTCTTGTGACATTTTTCTTTTATGTTATTAACCCCACACTACATGGTTATTATTTGACTAGATCATATTTAAATTACAATATAATATTCTAATATATTTACCCACGTGGTTGCCATTTCTAGTACTCTTCACTCCGTTCTGTAGATCTAAATTCCCTTCTGATATAATTTTCCTTCTTCTCAAAGGACTTCATGTGACATTTCTTACAACATGAGTCTGATGGTGGTAACTACGTTCAGCTTTTGCATGTGGAAAGTGTATATTTCTCCTACTTCTTGTTTTATTAATTTCCACTATTTTTTCTATTTCCAATTTTATTGATTTCTACTCTTATCTTTGCTTTTTCTACTTCCTTCTCATTGCTTTAGGTACTATGTTCTCTTCCCAGTTTATGAATGTAGGAATTTATATCATTAATTTGAGACGTTTCTCCTTTTCTAATGTAAGTGTTTAGTGCTATAAATTTCCCTCTCAGCAGTGCATTAGCTGCATCTGACATATTTTAATGTGCTGTATTTTCCTTTTTATTCAGTTTTATGTATATTTAAATTTTCTTTGAGACCCCACTTAGCCTGTAGATTATTATATGTGTACTGTGTAAGTGTTTGGGAATTTTCATGTTGACTTTCTGTTATTATTATTATTTTTTAATTTGTTAAGGTTTCTTTTATGTCCAGAATGTAATCTATATTAGTGAACATTCTAGAGCATTTGAAAAAAATGTGTATTCTGCTGAAGTGTAGTATATCTCAGTTAGATATTGTTGACTGATTTTGTTGTTCATTTCTTCTTTACCCTTGCTGATTTTCTGTCTTATAGTTCTATCAATTGCTGAGAGTGGAGTGTTGAAGTCTTCAGCTGTAATTGTGGATTGCTTTTCTTGTTTCTGCTCTTTCAGGGTCTGCTTTGTGCATTTTGAGGCTCTTCTGTTTGGTGCACATGGATTTGGAGTTGTTATGTCTTCCTGGTGGGTTGATTCTTTCATCATTATGTAATGTCATTTGTCTCTAGCAAACTTTGCTGTGAACTCCATTGTATCCAATATTAATAGAGCCGTTTTTACTTTTTTTTTTAGATTAGTATTTACATGGAATATCTTTTTCAATCCTTATCCAATTTAACCATGTTGTATTTGAAGTGAGTATTTTGTAGGTAGAATACTCTAGGATCATGGGGTTTTTGCTCTGTCAGTGTTTGTTTGTCTGTTTAATCCACTCTGCCTGCTCAAGGTAGAAGCCTAAGCTCCTGTCTTGGCCTTGCTGGCTTGGGTAGAGGTGGGGTCACACACAGTCTTCCCCATGGTGTTTGGCTGGTGTAGAGTAGTTACTGTCGAAAAATTTTTATCTTGCTAGGCTACTCCTTTTCGTGTCCTTTGGTTATGGAGAAGGGCTTTTGTTGGGGCTTTTCTTGTCTGTAGCCATTGTCATTTCCAGGTTGCCAGATTTTCCAGCTCCAAATCTGAGATATATGTGGCAAAAAAAAATCCCAGGGAACTCACCATCATGTCGCTTTTGGAGTCCCAAGGTCCCTAGCTGGTGTGCTACCTTCTTGATGCCTTCTGTTTGTTTCATACATAATGTTCAGGATTTTTCACTGTACTTAGTGAGAAAAATTGAGAAAAGCATTTCTACTCCATCTTTCTGGAAGCACATTGTCTCCATGGTCTCTGAAAAGATGTGTCACTGGATATAAAATTCTAGGATGACATTTTTTTAATTTCAGCACTAAAGAGATTACTCCACTATCCTCTTGCTTGTACTATTTCCCATGAAAAATCTTCTCTAATCCTTATATTTGTTTCTCTGTTCATAACATATCTTTTTCCTGGTATTGAGCAATTTGATTATGCTTTCCTTTGGTGTGATTTTCTTTATGTTTTTGGTGTTTGGAGTTCACTGAGATTCTTGGATCTACTGGTTTATATCTCTTAAACAGTCCCTCTCTAAAAGCAGATGGTTCAACCAAATTTATGGCAAATGCTAAACAACTGTTTAATTTGTAATTGAAATCTGATGTTTACCAGTCTGTGCTGTTTATTTAATAAGCGTATATATTCTTTGTACACTCTTCCCACAGTGTTCTGCTTTTAGCATTTTGGGGCGTAATTCAAATCCTTCCCTAAGTCAAAGGCCGAGCTAATTTTTCATATGACATAGAGATGTCTTCAGGGAAGTGAAACTTGTCCTCAAGAGAAGAGTCTGCAGATGTTAGGAGTGCAGGCTTACAACAAGGCTGACTTGGGTTTCAACTCTGTATGTCTTGCTGTGTAATTGTGGGAATTTATTTAAGCATTTTGAGCCTCCAGCGTATAAAATGGGGATGATAATTGTATCCACCTCATAGGGTTGATATGTGGAATAGCTGAGATGAGTAAATGTGGATCATAGTTAAGCAGTCATGACATGGTAGCTATTACTGCTGTTGGTATTTTTTTTAAAGTAGTCTGTATTTTTTAGTGTGGCTTTAGGTTCACAGTAAAATTGAGCAGAATATACAGAGACTTCCCTCATTCCTATCACCCCTACATATGCACTGCCTCCTCCACTGTCAAAATCCCACCCAGAGTGGTACGTTTGTTCTAATCAATGAACCTACGTCGACACATCATTATCACCAAAGTCTGTAGTTTACAGTAGGATACAGTCTTGATGTTGTACATTCTGTGGGTTTCGACAAATATCCAATGACATATATCCACCATTATAGTATCATACAAAATAGTTTCACTGCCCTAAAAATCCTCTTTTGTCTATTCATCCCTTCCTCCCTGCTAACTTCTGGGAAATACTGATCCTTTTACTGAGTCCATACTTTTCCCTTTTCAGAGTGTCGTGTAGTTGGAATCATATGGTACGCAGACTTTTCAGACTGACTTGTTTCACTTAGTAATATGCACTTAAGCTTCCTCATGTCTTTTCATGACTTGATAGTTCATTTCTTTGTATCCCTGAATAATATTCCAGTTAATGGATGTACCACAGTTTATTTATCCATTCACCCACTGAAGGACATCTTGGGTGCTTCCAAGTTTTAGCAGTTGTGAATCAAGTTGCTATAAACATTTATGTGCAGATTTTTGTGTGAACATGTTTTCAACTACAATACTTTGGCTAAATATTAAGTAGTGTGATTTCTGGATCGTATGGTAAGGGTATGTTTAGTTTTGTAAGAAATTGCCACTGTCTTCCAAAATGCCTGTGCCACTCTCATTCCCACCAGCAGTGAATGAGAGTTCCTGTTGCTCCACATCTTCATTAGCATTTGGCGTTGTCAGTGTTTTGGATTTTGGCCATATTCATCACTGTGTGTTAGTATCTGGTTGTTGTTTTGATTTGCAATTCCCTAATAACGTGTGATGTTGAGCATATTTTCATATGCTTGTCTGCCATCTGTATATTTTCTTTGGTGAGGTGTCTGTTCAGGTCTTTGCCCATTTTTCAATCAGGTTATTCATTTTCTTATTGTTGAGTTTTAAGAGTGCTTTGTATATTTTGGAACTGTTGGCATTTTAATTTGAATGATCGTTGTCTTAAGTGCTTGGACAAAGATTTTGTTGAGACCGCAGCATTCTAGGCTGCAAAACACGAAACATCTTTTTTCTCATCTTTTGGAAGGAGGTAGAGAAATTATCTTTACCTGAAAAAAATTACAAGATGTTCCCATAGGAACATCAAGATCCAAAAAGATTTTCTGGTTACCTCTTAGATACACTGTGACTTCATGGGCCTTACATGCTATAAATCTTTCCCCACAAAATTAGCTTGAACCATGTGTTTCTTAATGATTGCCTTACTAAGTAGTGAGAAATGCCTGCTCATCACAGCCTTGCCTTTCTTCTGTGTCTTTCTTACATGTGTGTCAGTTAACAAGGGCCTGTGCCGTAATCAGCAGTGGTGACAGTACACCTGTTAACAGATCACCTCAACTTTCAGAGAACTGGCCGAGATCATTCTGTAAAAAATAGTCACTAACGCTATAGAAGAAAAATGTTCTATTGTAAGTGAAGGTGGTATTATATTGTCTGATTTCCATCCTTCACCCCTTCACTGTGCATCAATAGATTTATGTCATGGGATTCATTTTCATTTTATGCCTTTTATTTACGCACCAGTTCTTTTGCAAGTAATTTTAATTCTCCCATTTATGAGAGTGAGGCTCTGTGTCTGTGTAGTTCTGTATAAAATAAAGGAAATGATTGTTTTTAATGCAGATTTGAAAGAAATATAATGGATTTCAGCTACAATAATTTCTCCCCATTTAGAGGAGATGAACACCTAGTTAGATGAAGAACGTCATTCCTAGTATAATTTGAATACATCCTGTTTCCATGACAACTTGTACTTACCAGCTTGTATGCCAAAAGAAGCGTTTGAATTCTTTCTTTGATAAAAGATTTGACCAAGCACTGGGGTTCCAGTTTTTAAAATTCCAATAATTTCATTCCAGTTTGGGGCTGTTTTTCTTTTTCACATGGGCTGCTTTTGAGGGCAAGAAACCTAAATACCATTTTGGAGGTGACTTCACCTTCAAAGTGAAAGGAGGGGATTCGCAGGGCAAATGCTAATGAGCATGAGAAATGATATTTTTGCAGGTCAGAACCATTTTCTTATATCTTCCAGTTAAATTAAATCAACAGAGATGACGCAGCAACTTATTAAGATGCTATTTGATTTGACAGAGGATGGTTCAGTTATTTGTTTCCATCTGGACATTGTAATCATTAGGTTTGTTTCCTCACTGCTAATGCACATTTTGCCTTCAAGGGTGCTTTGTGGCCTCTTACTGCTAAATTTCGATTCTTGCGAGGAATATGGTCTTAATGGTTTTCCCTCAGAATGAAAGACAGGAAATTATTGGCATCATGAACTATGCTTTTGCAAAATATGAAAAAAAGATACTGTATTTTATGGACAAGATTATGTTTCATCCAATATGAAAGATGACCCTTGGGCGTTTTAGGAATGCTAGAGGATCAGCTCAAAGGTGGGATCATTCAGAGTTTAGTTCTGAGGGATCTAGAAGGTTTTGAAAGGACAAAAATGATTCTTAATTCTCTCCAAGGTCATTGTCAGTGATAGTATGTACTGATGACACAAGGCACACGTGCAAGGTGACCTGTGGGTACCATGTTGTTCATGACTCCCACTAGGGACCACATGTTGTAACTGACTTTATGTAAAGAATATGTGCATATCCTTCACTTCCCAGACGCCATCTTACCATAAAAACTAAGAAACTTTTAAAGAAATACCATAATGTGCAAATTAACATTATATATGTAATATGTAACAAATGAAAATCAACAGGAAGGAAGTAAAAACTGACAATATCTTTCTGTACAGGGAGCGTGCAATTCCTGCTGATGGTAAAAGATTAACTGCAAGGTTTCGTGGGCCTAAAATGCTTTTTGAAAGCATCTTCATGATTCCTAATGTAGCGCTTTGCACGGTAGTTATTGTTCTAAAATTTTTATGCAATTACAGGGTTTTTTTTTTTGAAGAAAACAAATAATGTGGTTTCATTTCAAAAATTGCTTTATTTTCCTTTGCTAATTGCCCGTCAGTTGATAATAGCTTCTCCAGTTTTAGACTGCGCAGCTCTTAAGAAGTAAATGACTTATAAAACATTTCATAAATGTTGTAATCATACAGGGATACATCATCCCAATAGTTATTGAGTATCCGCTACATGAGGCATCTGTTCTGTGAAGACCGCAAAGGTCTTCTCCCCCCCAAGGAACTTAGGCTCATATAGAAAATAAGGTAGAGATGGTCATTGTGTAACATGGGTCATCACCTCCTAATAGTTTGCTGAGGAAGTTGATATTTTTTATATCAAGATTTCTTAAGCCGTAAAATGATGTGATTATTTAAGCTTAAAATATAAAACTTTGGAAAACACAATGCCCTCCCTCAGAATACCAGCTTGCAAATGTTCCCCTTAGTGATATCTGAGCCATAACTGATAGCTCAAAATGAAATCTTATTTGTAAAGCAGTGAGCTTCTTAGCTGTGAAGAAGTGACCAGTTTGTTGCTGGTCACTATACCAGTAATACACTCCCAGTGTACCAGCAGCTGTCAGCTGCCGTGGGGACTGGAGGCCTCCATGATGGGTGTGGAAAGCCAAGTGTATCAGGCCGTGGATATGCCCCTAGCACCATCAACAGCTCCGGTTTGCCCAGGACTGAGCAGGGATTTTCCAGGACTTCCCGTGCCCCAATCCTGACAGTCTCAGAAAAACCAGGACAGTCGTTTGCCGTACACACTCTTCTCTAAGTCTCCAGAGTGCAAAGGAGAACACTCATGTTCAATCAAGCACAGAAGATGTGGGGCTCTCCCTGCCACGAATGGTCATAAGGAAGTAGCGCGCTGAACGCATGGGGCATTTTAAAGGCGCGTGCAGAGCCTCACCTCTAGACAGCACTGTGAAGCTGGTACAAGCGGGTGCTCATTTTTCAAATGAGAAAGAAAGGAGACACAAAGAGCTTGATTGATGTTTCCCAAATCACATGGCTGTTCAGTGTGGCTCAGACACAGAGTTTTGGATTTTCCCCAGCTCACATCGCCTCTCTACTGTCCATCTTTTCTTCTCCTTTAAACACTTCCAAAGACCAAGTGGAGGCCTGCTGGCCTTCCTCTTCAGGTCCAGTTTCTGATGTGAGTCATCCTCACCTCTCTGGTTGATTGATTGGCCTGGGGGATTGTTAATAACTACTCATCGATAAGGAGCCAGTGGTTTGCTGCGTATATTTATTGCCGGGGGGGGGAGGGCACCGGGTGGAGACAAACCTTGGTAACAACTTAAACGCCCAACAGTAGGAGGTGCGTATACGAACCATTGTTCCTGCAATCAGTGAAATACTGTGCGGCCACAGCAGAAGTCCTTCATTTCAGTTCTCAGAGTGGCCACACAACCAGTGCTTCTCAAGTCCTTGGGACTCTTTTCCTAACCAAGGAAAAGCATGGTTACGTCCCAGCTTTCCTGCTGCCAGGGCAAGAGGGTTCCTGAGAAAAGGAGTTTGGGCACCTGCTCAGCCGTGTTTCCGGAAGTCTGGATTTCCTGCCCCTTTCTGGAGTGTGTGTGGTGACTCATCCCTTGCAGTGGAATCTTGCTCTGGCCCTTGAAGGATGGTTAGAGAGTTTGGATGGTCAGGGAAGAGAGGAAAGATCTCAGGTGAGAGTGTGGAAATGTGAGTGCACACAGTGTGTTGACCGGGTGGGGAGTAGACAGGTCACTGATGCAGTACGCTTGAGTCTCCCATGTGCTGGATGCTGTACTAGGACCTGGCAGAGGAGGAGGTCACAGGCCTGCTCTCAGGAGCACGTCATGGCAGAAATGAGGACTCGCCAAGGGAAGGAGGGTGTGTCCAAGTATGTACGTTTCCAAACACATTTCATATATATTCCTCTATTTCCATGTATATGTAAATATAGGTATATATACATATATGACCGAATGTATTTGGAAATAAACTTGCAGGTACATTTGGAAAGGTGGGTTGGGTGGAAAGGATTTCAAATGCTAGACTGGAGATCTCAGACCTCAGTTTGAGGAGACAGACAGCCATTTAGCCATTTGTTCGGGCTTTTGAGCATACAGGTAACAGGACAACGGTGCTTTTTAGGAAGACTGATATGCCATCTACACAAAGGCTACATTGACCGGGGAGAAAGTCTAGAAACTGGGAGATGAATTCACAGGCTGTTCCTTTCGATCAACAGCTGTTGTATACCCGGTTCGTTTACTTAACAGACCTTGGTGATGTGTCATCCACGTGGCCAGCCCTGGGCTGGGCACCAGGGCACAGCGGTGAAGAAGAGGGGCCTGGCCGTCCTGGACCAGATATTCTGATGTAGGAGGCAGGGTGGCTGTGACATGGGCTGGGAAGGAAATGATCAGGGATGGAGAGGACTTGCTCTAGAGCGGGAGGCCTGAGGGAGAAGCGGGCAGCCATGCAGAGCAGAGGGGCTGCAGGCTCAGGACAGAATTTAGCAGGTGACGATGCCTCGAGGCTGCAGAGACACTCGCAGCAGTGGGAGCGCACAGCCACGGAGCTGGAAAGGCGGGAAGGAGCCAGAAGATACTGAGCCCTGGTGGCCACCGGAAAGAGTCTGAACTTTCTCCCAAGAGCTGTAAGAAGACAGTGGAGCACTTTAGACATGACCAAATGGGTGTTTGGGGGTAGTGGCTCAGGCTGCTGTGCCACAGTGGGTTGGAGGGGCCCGTGCTGGAAGCAGGGAGACTAGTGTGCTTCACGGGACCTCAGCAGGTGAGGACCGGGAGCGGGTGCTCCCCCTGAGAATATAGAGGGAAGACCGGCGCGAGGGCAGGAAGAACAGAACAAGGACTCGGGGGCTGACGGGTGGATAGGGAGGTGGAGGGTGGGACAGCCGAACCTCGGTGCCACAGTTTCCAAGCCCAGTGACTGGGAGGACCTCCGTCTTCTCATTGCAAAGGCTTTAATACGTGCTCTTTCCCTTACCCCTCTCTCTTCCACTTGCAACCCTGAACCAGACCTTCAGGGGTCTTTTAGATTCCATAACATTACTTGAGCTTTTTCGTTGCGCAGCTTGCAAGGTGCCTTAGACGTGTTTTCTTATGCATGCCTCAAAGCAGCAGCAAGAGGGAGCTCTTGTTAGTATCTCTTTGTTCCGCAGGAGGAATCTGGAGCTCGGCAGGGTGAATAAAACTTCCCTGGGTCACACAGCTTACGGGGCAGCTCTTGGTTAAGGCAGGATTCAGTCTCACTGACCACAAGAATGAGACTGTAAGAGTCTTACACCACACTGCGGCCTCCCCTGACACCCGCAGTGTCCCAGAGGCGTTTCTGGTCTCTCCCACCCCTCCTAGCCTTGCCCTGGGATGGACCAGCTGCAGCCCTTGCCTTTGCTGGACGTGTATGTCAGGGTCTGTGCCCCGGCCTGTGCCTCCAGGCCCTGTATCTGGGGAGACTGAGGTCTGCCATCTAGTGGCCACTGCCTTCCTTTTTCCTCTGAGATTTTAAAAGAAAGGAAAACGGGAGTTTCCACATACAAGACAGGCCTGCATATTTATAGCATCACACCCTGTAAACAGGAAACTTCTCAGTCTTAGAGAAGGAGCCCGGTAACATAAACATAGCATACTGCCAATGAGTTTCTCCACCCATTCAACAAACACTGAAATAGATATATGTATGTGTGTATATATGTATGTGTATGTGTGTGTGTGTATATATATATAATATTTATTCCGTTGGAAAGTGTGCTTCCTGAAATAGGGGTTTCTTTTGTCTGTATTGCTCGCAAATGAATCTCAGGAGCCTAGAACAGTGGCATTTACATGGCAGACATGCCACAAATATTTACTGAAAGTGGAATCAGTGAATACTTAACATTTACTACATCTTTACTGTATACCCGGCACTTGATGTGCACGCTTTCTCATTTAATCCTAATGACATCTTGAGAGGTAGAGACTCTCAGGATGCCCATTTCTCAGATGTGGAGACAGAGGTGTAGAGGGATAAGACACTTTCCATGTTTGGGGAGAACTGGTTTTGGACTCAGGTGTTCTGACTGTAGAGACCCTGTGTTTCGTGCTGTGCAGAGTGCCCCTTGTGTGCCAGGCTTCGTGTGTGGAATCGCCAGTATTCAGACAAGCAGTAGAAATACCTCCCGAGGACCACTTGCCATTCCCTGGCCATGTTTTGACTTTATTGAGTGAAGCTTCCCTTTCCACAGTGCTGTGACAGCAATAAATGGAGTGAATTCAAGAAAGGCTGGCTGACCCACAGTGAATCCCTGTCACTAGCTAGCTCTGTGGCTCTGTCACCTTGTACAGTGACTGTGAACCTCAGGTTCCACGTTGGTCAAAGGAGGAGACTGAATTCAGATCCCTGCTTTCCCTTCTATTCTACTGTTCCTGTGACTCCCAGGGAGCCAGATGTGAGTGGAAGACAGAGGACCACTTGTTACTAGGCAACTGGTACCCACCTCACCCATGTTGCCATGGTGATGATGAAAGTTGGGCTGATGGGATTACCAGCTCCTGTTAATTGCATTTGAGAGCGCAAGGTCTCTGTCTCTTTCTTGCTTGCTCTCTCCATCTTACTCTCTTACTCGTCTGCAAACTGTGGAGAAATCTCCTCTTCTCCATCTGCAGTGTCCCTGAGGCAGCCATAGTGCAATGGAAAGCAACTGGAAGTGGAGCCTGGCTGTGCCTCTGAGTAGCTGTGTGACCTTGGGCAGCTTCCTCGGCTTCTCTGGGCCTCCATTTCCCCATTTGGAAAATGAAGGTGTTGGAATAGTGGTCCCTATCTAAGGCTCTTCCCAGCTCTCATATCTTTTGATGCCTAGGGAGCATGTCAGGGGAGCAGACCACACTGTTACTAGGCAACCAGCAGGCACCCTGCCCAAGTTGCCTTGGTGACTGGATGTTGGAAGGGAGGGGAGTAGCTGCTGCAGCTAATTGCTTAATTATTTATGAGTGCCTCAAGTTTTTTTTTGTTGTTTTTGTTGCTAGGGGCTGTGGGGTCACCTCTTCCTCCCTCCTGCCACCCCAAGCCGTCTGAGTTGTGTGTTATGCAGTGGGAGAACACGTTGGCCTGGATCTCAAGCTACCCACGTCCTAGTCCTGCCTCTGTTATTTCGTAGAGCTGTGGCCTCGGGTAAGTCACCTCACCTCTCTGGGCCTCAGTTTCCTCATTTGTAATATGATGGGTGTGTGTAGATAATCCCCAAGTTCCTTTTCTACACTGAAACTGGAATTCCTGCTGCCCAGTTGCAAAGTGGGAAGGATGAGGGGAATTTGCCTCATTTATTATCTTCTAAGGATGATTCTGAAGAGCGATAACGATAGTGAAGTCTCTTACACGTTTCAAACGGGAAGGGAATGAAAGTAATGCCTGTGGTACTCTCCTTGCTTCTCACCTTAGTCATGTCACCTGACCTCTTTTCTTAATCTGAAGGTGATTTAAATTTTACATTTTTTATAGATCACCTACTTCCAGAATAGATTTGAGGGATTCACAGTGTGAGGTGCACGTGTGCAACTGAATCATTAAAATAAAAATAGGAATATAGTGATATAAAAATAGTGATGCCTTTTCATGGGTCAATACTGATGTTGTGATTGAACATCAGATGTAATTTCGAGCATCCTGGAAGCCAAAGCAAAAAGAGAGGGAGGTGCATACTTGATCTTCCATGAGGACAAATTGCCAGACTGCTCCTAGTTCTAAATTCTGAAAGTAATTTATCATGTGGTGCATACTCTCTTTTAGAAACTGCAGATCAAACTTTTAAAATATGCCTTTCTTGCTGAGAGTATTGTTACAGGGCGTAAGGAAGAAGCTAAACTTGACGGTTTGACTAGTTCTAATCATTAGAAAGCAAAAACTCCCTTTCTACCAATGCCTTAGAATTTTATATCAAGATTAAAGATGTCACTAAGTAAATAAAAAATTTCGGAATCAGCCATTATTTATAAGTCAATTATATATAAATGTATGTAACCATTTTGCATTGTAATTTAGCAACGTGGATCAAAAGTTTAGACTCAGGCAAAAATTCTTCTCCAAACTTACTCTGAAATAAGCTTGTGCAGCTGAGGAAAGACATTAAGTATAAAAATGCTTATGGTAGCATTATTTATCAGCAAAAATGACTGCAAACCAAATAAACCTTGAGGGCTAGTGAATTAAATTACAGTACTTCTTTAGAGTGGTACTTTGCAGTCCTTAAAATGAAGTAGATTTATATGTTTTGATATGAAAGTCTTCAGATATGTCATGTTAATTAAGATAAGGAGGTGAAGCAATGGTATAAAATGCTTCTATTTCTTTATAAAAGATACAGGTAGGAATACAGTTTATGTATCTAGATATATGCTCTTATGTTCATACTTGCATTTTTCCAAAAGGAAACTGTTCACAGTGGTTTCCTCTGGGCAAGAAGATTGATAGCCTTGGGAGGGAGGGAGACTTACTAGTCATTTCCTTCTTTTTACTCTGTGGACCTGTTCGTTTTCCAGTTAAAGAGGTAGTAGAGACTGGCAGTTAGAAGCCTAGACTCCGGAGTCTGAATACGTATGTTCGAATCCTGGCTCTGTCACTTCTTAGCTGGGTGACCTTGGGGTTAATTTAACTTCTCCACTTCTCATCTATTAAATGTGCTAATAGTAGTATCTTCCCCATTGGATTTTGTGGGGATTAAATGAGTTAATAATGATAAAGTGCTCAGAATAGCTTAAACACTACCATATATGCATTTTCTTGAAAAAATAAAAGGAGAAATTAATCAAAAAAATGCATTTAACCAAAAGGGCCCCTTGTGTCTCAGCATTGGAAGGACTTTTAAATATGTCACTGCTTCTAGCATCACATGTTGTATAAAAATTATGTTCGAAGCAGGGATAGCAGTCTTGTTTTTATTGCTGTCATTCTGTCTGAACTTGGATACCTTTTAGGGAAGACACCTACCCTGGGATTCATAACAGGTGTTTACAGTGCCTGTGAAAGCGCCGAACCCATCCTGTTTTAGCCCATCCCAGAGATGCTCAGGCTAAGAGCCGAAAGTATGTCAGGCCAGATAGAAAATCTTTGAGGAGATATCTACATCCACAGCTGGTAAAGGACAGAGGGGTACTATCCAGAAATTCAAGTTTAAGGAGGGTGTCCATGTCCATGCCAGTTATGACATGTGTGTTCACATACCCTCATGCCTCTCCTTTTCTTTTGAAAGAGAGAATGACAGACACTTGCCAAGAGGCGGTGCTAGGAGGCTCAGGAATTTTATGGCCATAGGGGCTTCCTCTGTATTCAAAGGTGCAGAAAGCAGAGGGCTGGGTTCCTGATGCCCAGTTTCCTCCTCCTTCCTTGTGGGTGCTTTTGGGCAAATGTGGAGAACTTGGGCTGACTTTGGGCACCCTCGTTTAAAGTTGGTCACACTCTGGGCACCTGGTGGTCCGTTCAAATCAGCTGAGTTAGGAAACGTGCAAAACTGACCTGTAACAACTTCGTGCCCTGGTCAGTGGTCCTGGTTCTGTCTGTCTCACCCTTTCTTCCTGCACTCTTGGGCACTCCAGCCTCTATTCACTTGGCCAGCGGTTCCCCGGGCATCTGTCTCTCATATCCAACTGTGCTTCCATCTGCCCTTCCATCCCTCCACCCCTCCTCCAACCATCTGCCAGCTTTCCCACCCATCCTTCAGACTGCTGGTATGTCGACCCACCCCTCCTCCTCTCCCACCATGTGGGTCTGGGACTCCATCCACTGGACCATTCATCCATCCCTCCATCTTTCTGTAGCCCACCCATCATCCACTTTGCTCACCCCCTGTCTGGCTGCAGAACCCACCGCTTGACCCTTGCTCTGTCCCCCCCGCCCCCGTAGCCTGGAATCCGCCTCCGCCGCCGCTCTGCCCTCCCTCCGGCCCGCGCGTCCGTGGGTCCCAGCCCGCGGGGTCGGTGCCTGCGCCGCATCGGCCCCCGACTCGCCTGGGCCGTGCTTTTGTTCGGCGGCCCGACAGGCCCGGCTGCGCGGCCCAACTGGCCCGGCTGCGCGGCTCTCAGGCCGGGCGGGCGAAGGGCAGGGCCGGGCCGGGGCGGGGCGCGCGCGGGGCGGGGCGGGGCGGCCGCGGCGGGGGGCGGGCGGGGGCCGGGGTGACTCAGCCGCCGCTCGCCCCGCGGTCCGCGCGTCCGCCGGCCTGGCAGGCGGGGCGGAGAAAATGGCGATGCCCCCGGCCGCCGCGCCCCCCGCCGGGGCCGGGGAGCCGCCGGGGCCCCGCGCCGCCGCCGCCGCCGCCGCCGCCAGCACCGCGCCGCCTCTGGGCCTGCAGCAGCTGTCGGCGCTGCGGCCGGAGCCGGGCGAGGTCCCGCTGCACTCGCCCTGGACCTTCTGGCTCGACAGGTGAGGGGCGCGCGGGGCCCGCCGCCGCCGCCGCTTTGTCTCGGCGCCCGCCTCCCCGCCGCGGGCCGGGGGCGCTCCGGCGGCCCGGCCCCCGCGCCCGCCCGCCCGCCCCGGTCCCCCCTCGCTCCCGCCCCCGCCCCGCCCCGGGCCTCGGCCGCGCCGCGCGAGCTCGCGCAGAGCCGGCTCGGACGCCGAGGTGGGGGCCGGCGCGAGCGGCTGTCGGGCGGCCTCGCCTCCCGGCCGGGCGAGAAAGCGCGCGGTCCCCCAAAGTTTCGGTAGCGCTTTCCCCCTTTATTTCCCTCCGAAGAAGAAACGCCGGCGGGCGGGCATCCTGGCTGGGCGGTGGGAGGTGCCGGGCCTGGCGGGGGTGAGGGGTCCTCGCTGTAAAGTGGGGAGAGGGATGCTGTCCCGGCCACCCCCACGGGGCTCTTGGGGAACTCGGGACACCGCCCTCGCTGTGACAGCGCTCGGGAAAGTGGACCGGCCCCCTGGGAAGTGTGCGGCGGTGGTATTACTAGGGCAGAGCGGGCGGCTACCCACCCTGACCCCCGAGGCTGCCTTGGACGCCTCGTCGAGTGCTTTCTCATCCGCTGGGCAACTATTTCTTGAGCACTTGCTGTGGACCCACACGCCTGCTAGGCGCTGGGGATTCGGTGGTGAGCCTTGTTAGTAAAGTGGGGACAGTTATAGCTTTCTCAGGGGACAGCTCTGGTACCTTCTCAGAAATGCCTTACATGTCTGCCGCATCTAAATTAGCAACCCCGTCCCTCCCCTCACGCCTGTCCTCCCTGTTTTTCTTCTTAATGTTTATAGTGCTACAGAGTTGGGTTGTGTAGGAAACTGTGTATTTTCAGTGTCTCAATCCCTCAACACGTCTCCCTCTGTTACTGGCCAGAGAGCAGGAACTTTGTGCCTGGCACCTAGTTAGGAGCACAAGAAATTTTTGACAAATGAATAAATGGGTGAATTGCAAAGCCCCTACTTAGTATCTGTCGTGCAGCTGGTGCCCAAGATGACACTTCAAGGTTGTCCCAAGAGCTTATGGAAGTTTTGATGACACTGTATCTACTGAATCGTTAAGTGTTAGGAAAACACTGATGTGACAGTTTTCTGTGAGATTTACTCAATAGATGCAAATCTGGTTTTCACAAGCCTTGCATAAAATGCCTGCAAGATTTTTAAAAAGTGATATTCATTTCTTCTTAGGAAGACAAGCTCATTCCTTTCTTCCTATTGGAATTAGCACACATCTATAGGAGCTGACAGAGTCATTGTCCTTTCCAGGGACACAGAGAAGTTAGGGGGTGGGGGAGATACAGTGAGTCCCGTTTTTTCAAAACGTTTTCACTTTCGTTATGAGATGCTAAGAGAGCGTTTTACTGTCATAACAAGAATGGTTTTCGCAAACGGTAGCGAAATGAAATCATGTGTGTCTTTGTTTTCAGAGGTGTGTTGTAATTGCTGTTACCTGGTATCTGTTTTCAAGGTGTTAAACCTGGACCTCTGGACCATTGGATACTGTGGGCTGCTGAAAACAGTATCAAGAGAGTTTGTTTATAAACAGGCCAAAAGTTAGCCTATTTACAGGCGCATGACTTTTTAAGAATGGCCTAAGACTATCTGGTATCCTTTTTTTTTTTTTTTTTTTGGAAGTATAGTTGATGTACAATATTATGTAAGTTACACAGTGTATACAGTATAGTGATTCATAATTTTTAAAGGTGATACTCCATTTATAGTAAGTATAAAATTTTGACTCTATTCCCTGTGTTGTAAATATATCTTCGTAGCTTAACACAACTTTTCAAGAATGTCTAGTATCTTTTAAGATACGACTATGGTAACTTCAATGAAGACAGACTGTAGCTTTTCTCCTGTGTATTTGCACATTTTCGTTCTCTGAAAGCCAGTAATCAAATGAAATGTTACTGCCACCGTGTCCAGATCTTCAGCACTAATGACTATGTTAATTTAAAAATAATATTTAGTTCCAGCATTGCACATGTGCATTTAGTTTGCCTGATCAGCCATCCCATAGCTTTTACTGAACTTGCTCTACTTTTCTGGAAATGTAGGGTGCCCCCTTCCCCTTGGGGTTGTGAACACATTGTGTTCGGGAGGTTGCCCTGTATCTTTTCTCCCCCAGAGAAACGTGATTGTGGAGAGGGTGGTAAGGCTCTCAGGAGAGCCCTCCAAGGCATCCTTCACCCCGGGTAGCTAATGTCTGCCGCCATTTACGTCAGTCTTGAGAACCGCACCATCCAAAGGTCTCCTGCTACTTGAAAGTCTTTGGCACCTACCTCCTGGCCTGTCCCACCTTCCAGCCTGCTGTGAGATGATGAACAGATCATCTAGCCTCCCTAGGCCTCACTTGCAGGGTTCGTGAAATGTGGATAAATAATCATAGGATATATTTGGTAGGGCTGTTCTGAGGGTTACATGAGTGCCATGAATGTAAAACACCAGCAAGTGTCCTCGCATAGAATGAGTGTTCAGTAAATGCTAACTACTAACATTATCATCCAGTGCTCCCTAATTACCACCCGTCCCCCATCAACGGTCCCCACAGCAGCTTGTCTGAATTCAGTGTTAGGAAGCCGGCATCCATCAGGGATGCATTTGAGAGTCCCCCCCCCCCCCGCCCAATAGAGTTATTTGCAGTGTCAGTAGTAAACTCCAGTTAAGTCCTTATTTGTTTTTTTGTTTTTTAATTAGACTGTATGGCTAAGGATTTAAGCATGTGGGGGGTAAGATGAAGAGCTTTCTTCCCCTTTTCCGGATATTTAAAACTCTGCCCTGTCTTGATTGTTGGAGGCCACTCTTGGTTGTGTGCCTCTGACTGCTTTGTTTTCATCTCATGGTGACCTCCCTCTCCTCTGAGTTCTATCTAAGGGACTCAGTGCTCGGTCCTTTTCTTGCTCCCATCCACACCAGTGATGTCATCCAGTGACAAGGCTTTCGGCTCCATCTCTGTGATGGTGATTCCCAAAACCTCACACTCCTCCTCTCCGTCTCCATGTGGATGCCTAATACACATCCCACCTCAGCACACACCAGACCACTTCCTCAGCAGCCCTCCCCATCTTGCCTCCTCCATCTGTCCCATCTCAGACCAGAGCAGTTACTAGCAGCTTCATCCTGCCAGTTGTTCACCACCCCCTCCCAATCTCGGAGTCATCTGTGGCTCTCCTCTTCCTCCTTCCCTCCCCCCTTTCTTTATCCCCTTCCCCATCCTTCTCCCTCCCACCACATCCATTATCAACAAATGCTATTGATTCTACCCTCAAAAATGTACCTAAAATCCAATTTATTCTCACCGCCTCCACCCCAGACCTTGGACCACACCACATCTGTCACCTGGATGAAGGTAGAGCATCCTACCTGCTCTCCCTGCTTCTGCTCTTGCCCCGTACAGTTCATTCCCATCACAGCAGTCAAAGCGGACCCTTTAAATACCGCAGTTAAAGCATGTCACTTCTCTGCTCCCCGGTTCTCACCGAGCAAAAGCCAGAGTGCTTATCATAGCCCATGAAACCCTGCAGCATTTCCTGCCCCTGCGTGGTACACCTTTCTCCTGCTGTCTCTCTGTCACTCTCCTTCCTGCACGTGCCCTTCTAGCTTGCTGGCCCCCTGGCTCTTTCTCCATCATCCCAAGCCTGGGCCTTTGTGACTGAGAGTCCTTCCTCCTGGGATGCTCTTCCCTCAGTCATCTGCTAGGTCTGTGCTTCTCCTCCTTCCAGTCTCTGCTTGAATGTCATCTTCTCAGCAAAGCCTTCCCTGACCGCTGATGCAAAATGACCCGCATCTCCCGACACAGTCCCTGAGCCCCTGCCCCTGTTTTATTGTTTCCATAAGATTAGCATCTTTTGTCTATCTTCTCTCACTAGAGTGTATGCTTCCCACGGTTCTTTTCCCTGCTGCTCTGCCCTCAGCTCCTAGATCAGAGCCTAGGACAGCTCAGCCCACACTAAATATTTAGGGGACTGTTGAATCCTACCCCCAGTGACTTTCCCGTCTCCTGTGGTGGCTCATGTTACTCTAATTATCATTTGCAAATCTGCATCCTAGCCCTGACCTCTCTCCTGAATTCTGGGCACAC
This sequence comes from Hippopotamus amphibius kiboko, assembly GCF_030028045.1. Taxonomy (NCBI): domain Eukaryota; kingdom Metazoa; phylum Chordata; class Mammalia; order Artiodactyla; family Hippopotamidae; genus Hippopotamus; species Hippopotamus amphibius. Next base: position 18,364,191 of record NC_080198.1, read on the forward strand.
ACGCCCTACCATGTCATGGTCAACAACACCACCATTCTACCTGGGATCTCCTTCTCTCTCAAACACCCTTCCCTGCCAGTTCTGTACTTCACGTTGCTCCAAGCCTAAGTTGTCCCCTCCTCCCCGTGTCCCTTCCTCTGCACATCCTGGTCCACTCCAGTCCCAGTCACATGCTAGCCTGCCTGCTCTCAAGCCTGTCCCTTCTCCAGGCATCCCCTACCTAGGTGGACTGCAGGGCTGGCCTTCTAAACAACACCTGATCTGGTCCCTCCAGAACTCCCCTGCGCCTCTCCTCTGCTACAGCAGTGGATTTTTACTCTGTGTCTCTCACCATCTAAGGGGCCAGTCTCGCCAGGCTGTGTGCTCCACACAGGTGGAATTGAGGATCTCCACCTCTGCTTCTACCAGAGCAGCTCTGATTGGTTTGGTTGTTGTTTGTTTTCAGAAATGGGCCATGTTCATTTGAAAAAAGCATTCCCCGGCTTTGAAAAAAAAGAAAAGAGAAAACCATAGGCTTGCAGCTTATGGTACAAACTTCTATATTGCTCTTTTTAATGAGAAACCCACCTCCTTTTTAGCCTCATCACCTACATCTCCCCAACTCCCTTATACCACTCAGTCTGTCCATTCTCTCTGGTAACAGCAGACACCTGGCCCTTCTCCTGGATAAACCGTGGACTTGCCAACCTCTGACATCTGTCTCGTGATGTTCCTGCTTGGGATGCCCTTCCCTGCTTTGTCTCCCTAAAAAGCTGCCACGCATCCTTTGAGGCCTTCCTGAGATGCGAACTCTGTAATTGCTTAAATAGCCCTGGGCCCAGGCAGGATTAAGTCCACCTCCCTTGTGTTCCTATAGCATTTTTATAGCCTGTATTTGTATTAAGGATGATTGATTCCTCCTTTGTCCCTCCCTTTTGACCATGAGACATAATTGTCCAGAAGTGGACCTTACGGTGTGTGCGTAGTAGGTGCTTAGTATTCGTATTCTTGTGTTTTTCATCACAAAGGTGAGCCCTCACTACATCACCCAGCAACAGCACCTCATCAGGGTTTAGCTCCACCCAGTTGGTGTTAAAAAATACAGGCTCCCAACCCTGCCCCAGACCTCTCCATCAGACCTCCGGGGTAGAGTGTACATTTGTAACAAATGCCTTAGATGCTAAAACTTCACAGTTATTGCTCTGTTTTTTGATCAGATTAATTGGGCCTGTTAGTTGCCAGTCAGTATTGTAGGTGCTGAGAATGCACAGATGACAACATGGGCCTGGGCCTCCCAGGAGGTCATAGACCGTCTGCTTCAGTAGCACCAGTGAAGCGTTCAGCGAGGGACTGAGTTCTCGAGGGACTCACCTTCCAAGGTGGAATGAGTTCCAGTGCGTTCCAGCGGTGGCTCCGTAATAACACACACGGTGGGGGCGGCGTGGGACCAGGCTTGACAAAGAGGATCCGCAAATCATCCTTGATCATCCCAGAGTGGCCTGCTGGGTCTAGGTGAGGGCAGAGAAGGCTGTAGGTGACAAGAAGAGAGTGGCTGGCATCTCGACTTTTCCTGTTCTTTTTCCCCATTCTTGATTTTCTGAACCCACAAGCTCTCTTAATGGCCAGGATTTTATTTTCTGTAAGAGGCGATGGGTTTCTGGGTACTTTAGGCAGGGAAAGGCCCTGACCTTGGGGTTCACAGCCCTGGCCAACTGTGGGTCAGTAGCTGCTTCCTACAGACAGGCCTAAAGGCCCTAAGCATCCTCACTCAGAAAGCTTACTAGTCCTTACCTGGTACATACTAGCTTCTCAAAAATATATTTTTCTGCTTTCGGGATTACAGATGCTATTTCCTTATTTCCAAACCTAAGACAGCTGGCAAGACTTCAGTGACCTGGCATGATGACAGTTGAGAATCTAGCCTTTCCAAGTTCCAGTGTCAGCTCTCACTATTATACTTTTCTTTCACCCAACCTCTATGCGGTAAAGGATTAATTAGGTATCGAGATGAAAAGAGTCCCAGTTGCTACCATCAAGGAGCTCCTAGGCCAGGAGTGACAATAGATGGAAGCAAGGAAAAAATCAAAATCAAATAAACCTGCAAAAATCAAGCATTTAGATTATGTAGATAGTTTCAGTCGATGCACTGTGAAATGTTATTAATAGGCCCTGGCCCATTTTTGCAGGTGACTCTTTCTCGAACAGGAAGCTGGTGTCTCCACAAGCCACAGATCTATCTGAAAGTGATTAAAAGGAAATCATCTTTAATGGACTGCATGATATACAAGGGACACCCTTCGTCATGTATCTGGGCTTGTGTAGATTTCCTCTCTGACAGCTGAGCCTGGTGTTAGTAGATTCAACAAGAAGATTGGCTCTTAGTAGACGTGTCCCTGGCTTTAAAATTTTCCCCATTTAGGTTATTCTCTTGACTAAAATGAACTGATCTCTCTTATAAGATGAAGGTATCATTCATGTTTTCACCAAGCATTTATTGTGTGCGTGTGCACTGGGCGTGCGTATCCCTCACTTGGCTCTCCTGGACCATATGTAAAGTTTTAAACTTTTTTTTTCACTTTAACCTATTACTCATCACAGCTGTTTATTTCAGGGCACTGGGCACTAGACAGGAGCTGTACATAAATATCCACAGAATCCTCCCAATACTGAAGTAGGGTGTACCAGCAGCGTTTTACATGTGAGACAGGGAAGGCCCAGAGAAGTAAGTTGCCTGAGGTCACACAGCTAACAGGATTTGGAGCAAGGACTGTGTGGCCCCAGGCATGGCATCCCTCACCCTGCTGTACCCTGCTTCCCTGTGCATATGAGCCGTGAACGGGACACTGTTCTCCCATGTTGCATATCCGCAGATATGGGAGCTGGACCGGACTTGAGAGGTCATCTGGGGCTGCCACTGAGTTTCTCAAATAAGGAAACTGGGGGCCCATGTCACAGGAGATAATCAACCCAAGGACTCCCTGCTTCAGAACTGGCAGAGAAAGAGAGCCCAACCGAAAGCCCATGTTTAAGTGCCTGTATAGGATTTGTTATTCGCATGTAATGACAACCCATCTTAATCATCTCTTTGGGTGGTGGAAAAAATACATCTGTGAAAATAATGATTTTTTTACATTTTTCTGATGATGCTGTCTATAGTTCGTTAGCTTTTATTTCCCATTTCTTACGGTGATTTGCTTTAGATGATAGAAGTCAACAGACCTCAGACTTTAATATATGGACAGATCACCTGGGATTCAGCAGGTGCCTGGAGACTCTGCAGCTCTAACAGGCTCCCAGGTGATGCTGCTGGTTAATGGACTACACTTTAAGTGGCATGGATGTGGGCAGGGTTTGGGGAAACCTCTTCAGCTTCTTTCCTTTGTAGGAAGCATCTCCAGGAATCGAGGTCCCTGGTAAGTGGTGCTGAGGTCTGCTAAGAGCTAGCCAAGTAATGGTTAAGGTAATTTCCTTAGGTACTTACAAAGGCATCTGTCCCCGTGAATGTTATTCCTGAGCTTAGCCTGCAGAAACCATCTCTGTAAGGGTGGGATTCAGTGGAGAAGGCACATTTGGACTGCTGGAAAGTCAGGGACAAGGGTTGCAAGATGCAGGAGAGTTGAGAATGTGTTTGGTGCAGTGTTGTGTGCACAGCACCAAGCAGAGTGGGGGTCACACCGGAAGTGATCAGTTTAGGCTCCTGGCAAAGAGCAAGGTTGCCAGGCAACCCTTGGTTCAAGTATCAGCTCTCCCACTAGCCAACTGTGAGTCTTTGGGCAAGTCACTGCCCTCAGAATTAGTTTGCTAATCTGCAGAGTGGGATTGCAACTGCTATTTACCTCATGGTGTTTAATTAATAATGCATTCACGTAGCACGTCGTATGTGGTCTGTTCACTTACTGGGAGCACAATAAGTATCTCTTGAATAAGAGAGGATAAAAATGCTTTGAAGTGTCTCAGACTTAAAATGAGCCAAATGAGTTCTGTCTTGTGCAGATTCTTAGGAACCTGCTTTAATGAGTAGATAAAGATGATTTGTAAATAGCACATTAAATTTTTGCATGTAAATGGTGGTTATGTGCCTGGAAACCATTTACGTTGAATAGTTGGTCCAACTTATTGAACTTCCTGCCTTCTAACTCCCAAATGAAAGGGATTTTAAACAGTTTTACATAGAGAATCTTAAGATGCATTTGCTGTTATTCTGCTATTAAGTTGAAGACACACAGGGGTAATATAAAGCTCGATTTGGGAATTTTGTAACATTAAGAGTTCCCCTGACATCTTACACTAATCATCTACTTGGCAGACCTGGAAGGATCTCTTCCCACTTCTGCTTTAACCATCAAAGCTTCTGGATTCGCCACATCCAAGTGGAAGCGGCTCACGGAAGCTGTGGCCTTAAGCCCAGAGAGACTGGCACGGGATGGGCTTTCTTGTCTGAGGATGGATCCAGGAGCTTCTCAGCTCTGAGGCACTCTCACAGACTTCTTGGGATTTTTGCTCTCTGTCCCACAGATTAGAAAATGCGCTCAGTGTCTCTTAGTTCTAATGGCTTCCGCCTCTGGTCCTCTTCTGCTGTTGCTGCTGTTGGTGGTGACGACGGCAGCGGTTGCTTACTGAATGCCAGGTGCTGTGTGAAAGCTTTCCGTGCATTAGCTCTTGCAGTCTAAGTAGCAAAGCAATGAGGGGTAGAGGCCGTTCTCAGAAAGGGGAAGCAAGGGTCGGAAGAGTCAGGCTTGTCACACAGCTGGTGGGTGGCAGAGCTGGAACTCGGTTCTGTCAGTTTCAAAGACCGTCCTCTTAACCCCTCTGCTTTCCTGCCTCCCTGCTACAGCCCAGCTTGGCTTTTGTTTGGTAAATTGATTTCCTCTCCTGTCCAGCCTCAGAAAACGATGAATTGTAGATGCGTTCTTCCCGAGTTGTGTTCCTTGTATCATGTTTTGGGGTATCATTATTGCCAGGGATTCTGGTGGCATCTAACCCTGTCCTGCGTCTCTGCTTCTCCCTGCCTCAACCTCCCAGCAGTGTGGCTAGATGGGTGGTGATGGAGGAGAGAGTGATGGGTAAGAGCAGTGGTTGGGCCCAAGGAGGGAGTAGATAATCTAGAAAGGGCTGAGCGGGGGATTTGCCGGAAGATGTGCTGTCTGTGACCACCCATGCTGACAGTGACTGCTTGGTGTTTTACTGAGAAGCCTCCTCATCCAAGAGGAAGATTGTGGGCATCGGAGCCAGGGAGACCAGGAAAAGATCTGCTACTTAAAAACAGGCTCACAGTTTGTTTCCTAATCTGTAGATGGAGATAGTGATACCAACCTCGCAGGACTCCTCTAAGGGTTAGAGATCTGTATGCAAACCCCTCTCATATAGTACGTGCTCAATAAAAGGCAGCCATTATTACATTACTGTCATTAAATCAGAGGGGAAACTCCTAGTGGAGCAATTCAAACCCCTTGACCTGATCCATCCAGGAGGCATTTATTTTCCATTGCTGGGTTCTCACCTCCAGCTGTATACTGTGAGAGGGTGACATAGTATTCAAAGAATGTGAAAATGGGTCCTGGCTCCGCGATTCTGTGATTTTCCACAGCTTCAGCTGTATAGCCTTCCAGGAATGGACACATACAACGTGTGTAGGATCTAAACATCGTTTCTTTGCCTTCGGGAGTCTGGGGACTTTAGAGAGGCAGGGGTGCCAGTTCTAGAACATACACTCCATGAGGACAATGGCTTTGTCTAGAATGAGCACTGCTGTATCCCTATCAGTTAAAAGAGATGTGCAGTGAATCTTTGTGGGTTAAATAAATCATAAGTCTTCTCGGGTTGTTTGTTTCATGTATACCGCAGGGTTTCTCAGCGTTGACTCTTACCATTTTGGACCTGATCGTGAGTTGTTGTGGGGACTGTCCTGTCCAGCCCTGGCTTCTACCCACTTGATGCAATCAACACCCCCTCAGCTGTAATAGCCAGAAATGTCTCTGGGTATTGCCAAATGTCCTCTCCCCAGAGGCCACGTCCACTCCTAACTATATGAGCAGCCTTGGTCTCCAGAGAGAGGGTGTGGTAAGGGTTCTGTTGAAAGGTTTGGGTTTGTAACATGAGGAAGTAAAAAGATTTTTTTTTAAGATGTGAGAATGTACTATATGTGTGATACCAGTAAAAAAAAAAAAAAAAAAAGTTTCCTTCATCGAAATTCACTACAAACACTTCCCTTCCAGTTGCTACAACTATCTGTTAGAGGAACAGGGAAGAGAAGGTGCCGGCTGCAGCTTTGCTGGGAGCCGCCCACAATGCTACTTTAAGAAACAGTAACTGTAGATGCTACAGCTTCCAGTTCAACTTTGAATTAGCAAGTCCGGTACAGACGGATCTGTTTACAAGGCAGATCACTTATAAATCTCGGCTTGTTTGTCCTTTTAGAATTGAATTTGTGGATATAGCACAGTTTTGTTGGTTAAAGATGGCTGAGGTTCAGACATGAGGTATAGGCTTTTTAGTGTTTTCTAGTGTCTGTCCGGATCAGATTTGGCTTGCAGGAGAATGGCTTTCCTTGCACTGGCAAGCCAGCCAACCATTCACTATCAGAAGTTCTGACAGCATTGTTTTCTTACTTTGAAACCTGGATATTCATAAAACCGTCCAGCAGCTGGAAGGAATGTTGAAGGTCAGAGAATCTAGCCTCCTTCATTAAGAAATTAGGCAACTCAGTTTCCATAGAAGCTGACACATTTCCTTTCAAACACCGATACATTAGCATCCTAAGATGTTAAGCAGAATAGAGCTCTCCTTGCGCGTGATCATGTTGGTTTTAGTGAGGACCTTCTCTACCTTGATCTGATATAAAGACTATTCCAAGAATGTAACATGGATAGAATCTTGTATTAAAAAGTAGGATTCAGCAAAAACCACAGCCTTGATGAGAACACGCCAAGAGTCAATTACAAAAGTCCATTAAAAAATGTGTGTTGGTACAGCCACTATGGAAGGCAGTTTGGAGGTTCCTTAAAAAACTAAAAATGGAACTACCATATGACCCAGCAATCCCCCTACTGGGCATATACCCAGAGAAAACCATAATCCAAAAAGAAACATGTACCGTAATGTTCATTGCAGCACTATTTACAATAGCCAGGACATGGAAGCAACCTAAATGCCTATCAACAGATGAATGGATAAAGAAGATGTGGCACATATATACAATGGAATATTACTTGGCCATAAAAAGGAATGAAATTGAGTTATTTGTAATGAGGTGGATAGACCTAGAGTCTGTCACACAGAGCGAAGTAAGCCAGAAAGAGAAAAACAAATACCATATGCTAACTCATATATATGGAATCTAAAAAAATGGTACTGATGAACCCAGTGACAGGGCAAGAATAAAGATGCAGATATGGAGGACAGACTTGAAGACACGGGGTGGGGGGGCAAAGGGGAAGCTGGGACGAAGTGAGAGAGTAGCGTTGACATATACACACTACCAACTGTAAAATAGATAGCTAGTGGGAAGTTGCTGCATAACACAGGGAGATCAACTCAATGATGGATGATGACTGAGAGGGGTGGTATAGGGAGGGTGGGAGGGAGGCTCAAGAGGGAGAGGGGTATGGGGATATACGTACAAATACAGCTGATTCACTTTGTTGTACAGCAGACACTGGCACAACAGTGTAAAGCAATTATATGCCAATAAAGAGCTTTAAATATATATATGTAAGTGTGTATATAGCTTGACTGGACCGTTTAGCAGTGAGGAGTAAAGAGCAGGAAGTCTCAGGTCACCTGTATCAAATCACGTTTTTGTGGCCTGAGGCACCTTATCAAACCTCCGTAGGCACTGGGCTGCTCACTTGTAGAATGACGAGAAGTCATCATGACATCTGCATATGTAGGCTGGCGAGGATTCAGTGTTGTGATGAAGGCGACATGCTTAGCACACAAGCAAGAATTCAGTCCACACTTATCAGCCCCTGACATTGTTGTACTCTGAGAAGCACTGCCTCGTTGTTTCATGCTAGAGCCTTTCTTGGACTCTGGAGACCAGAGACTTCTTCAAAAAACTTGAATAGTGAAACTGAACAGACCTAAATGACTTTCTATAATTGTCTTCTGCCGTAGAATATGAGTAAAAGACCAGAGCATGGAGATGGAGGCATTTAAAAAGAGGCAGATAAAGCAAAGTTTTATCAATGATTTTTTTTTTCCTGGGTGAAAGGAGGTTATTGTCACGTTGTGTTTGCTTAAATTGACATTATGCTGTATGAGGTGAACATGCAAATTATACTCATTCTAAACCATCATAAATCAAATGGTAACTTTAAAAATTAGTAAAAATTCGAAATGCACAGTTTTAAAAATGAAAAAAAATGCAGAAAGTACATTTCTTACTTTTGGACCCTCACTCCACTTCCGCCCCCAACCCCTTTCATATATGCTCTGCTGTGTGCTTTGGGCAGCCAGGGGTATATCTGCTGGGAATATACTCCACTTGGTGGAGAAGTCAGCTAAACTTTTCAAAGGAACAAAAGTCAGTATTAGAATAAGTGCCAGTAGGTTTTCATATAAAAGCAATAGATTGTTCATGTGAAGATCTATTCAGAGAAGGTTAAGGTTTTGGGTGGTTTTCTTTTTTTAGTTTTTTACCCCAATCCTTTTGTAATTTAAGCCCCAAACAGCATGAAACCTGTATTGAATAGCAAATTAGTATTTATCAGAGTCAATACTTCAGTGCCGCGGGCAGCCCAGATAGAGCAGCAGGTGCGTCGTGGGCCAGACGCCACCACCGCAGGTGCTGACCCAGTGCCTGGCTCGTCACCACACTCTGCAGCGTCGTTATGTTAGGCTCCGGGTCCGGCAGCAAAATGCAGCCATGGTGGTTATTGTGGATTTCCTTTTGTCGAACACAGTGTCCAGCACACTCATAATAACTGGTGGTAAACCTGGTGCTTTCGGGAAGATTCATTTATCAGACTCCACCTGCTCAGCAGTGTCCCTTGTTTGCCTCCACACTAGTCTGTAATTGTGCTTATGGCCTCCAGGCTAGGGAGCTGTGTTCAGAAATGCGGTTTTTATATCAGATCTGCTGCCCAGGTCCAGATGATTGGTCCACAGTTCCACGACCGTAGCCTGCAGAGCTCTGCCCCTGGTGCCTGATGCTCTCGCCACCACTGGGCACGGCCCTCTGCTCTGCCATCCCCGCCACCTCTGAGCTGAGTCAGTTTTGTGCACATCTCTTGCCTGGAAGTTCACCCTCTTGAGGTCCCTCGGGGACTGTTTCTCCGAGGGTCAGTGGCTGATAAAGAGCATTCCTTTTATGGATCCCAGATCCTTGTGGTCCAGCTGTGAACCAGTGCCTTCTGCTCACCGCAAGCCACTTAATTCTTACTGACAACCAGACATGGGGCTGTCGAGTGTTATTTGAGTTTTTTAATCTCAGGCCTGATGTAGCTGGACCCCAACATTCCTGAGCAAGACCTGCTAATTCAGTATAGGGAGAAAGGAGAGGTGACAGGGATGGAGAGGCTTCGCTTCTGCAGATTGATGAGAGCAGGTGCTGTTACCCCAAACCCAGGACGTGGTGCTGAGTAAAGCTGGTCCTAGTGGATGGCTCTTCTGCTGAATAAGCCTGTAGTATGTTGCCATCTAGTGGAACGTATGGCAAACTAAAGATTAATGTATTCTGACAGCAGAGTTCAACAGAGCTAATTAAATCAGCTGGGGAAAATAACTGAAAGTAGTTTCTAAAGGCACGTGTTTTGGAAACATGAAAATTCAGGTGAAACAAAGGGTGACTTTTAATAATCATGTTTTCTTCAAGTTGGCAAAAGGTCACCCTGTTTCTCAAGAGTTCATGAATAGTTACCACCAAGGAGCTAACAAGTTTTTCAAACATGTGACCAGGTCAGGACCCAGCATGGTCACTGTCACCTGTACAGCAGGCCCAGTTTCCTATCCAGAGTCCTAGGCCAATAAGTCTTGGTTATTACATGATTATTTTAGTATCTTTTTAAACATGATTTTTAAGGTTTCCAGTACCTTTCTTACTTCCATTTCCATTTTTCCTATTAAATTTCCACAGGGCAAATATGCTTGTTGTCAGGAGAAGCAAACGCCTGACTTGACCAAATAGGAGTTTCACATCCTAAGTTATACCCGGCATCCCAGAAGTATCCACTTCTGTGGTTTCTAGCCAGATTTGTGTGAACACCTGCAGACTCACAGTGTGGAATGTTCCGTGAACACTGATTCCTTGTTTCTCTTGTTTGTTTGCTCTCTTGCTCCTGTGTGCTTAGATCCCTCCCTGGAGCCACAGCCGCTGAGTGTGCCTCAAATCTGAAGAAAATCTACACAGTACAGACAGTGCAGGTAAGATGAAGACACCTGCTGCACGTGAGCCACTTAACCCCCCGACCCGAGACCTGTGCTGTGCGTGCAGCACCTGCCTGGGGCCCTGGCCTGGCCTCGGCTCTCATGTCCATTCTGGCAGAACAGCCCTTAGCCACGTCCACCCCGAAGGCCTGCTAAGCACACACCCGAGTGGCCTGCTCATCCCCTGGTGACCTTGGAGTCTTTTTTTTTTTTTTTTTTTTTTTATTTATTTATTTATTGGCTGAGTTGGGTATTCGTTGCTGCACAGGGGCTTTGTCTAGTTGCGGGGAAAAGGGGCTGCTCTTCGTTGCAGTGCGTGGGCTCCTCATCACGGTGGCTACTCTTGTTGCAGAGCACAGGCTCTAGGCGCGTAGGCTTCAGTAGTGGTGGCTCGTGGGCTCAGTAGTTGTGGCTCATGGGCTCTCGAGCGCAGGCGTAGTCGTGGCGCACGGGCTTAGTTGCTCCACGGAATGTGGGATCTTCCCGGCCCAGGGATCAAACCTGTGTCCCCTGCATTGGCAGGCGGATTCTTAACCGCTGTGCCACCAGGGAAGTCCCTGACCTTGGAATCTTGTCTACTACCTCCATGTTTCCCAGACCCTCATGAGCAGCGGTCTGTGATGTGGTTTTGAAGATATCAGTCTGTGTCCCCATTCAAACACCAGCTCAGCCGCTGCCTCTCTGGGTTCTGTTTGCCATCGGTGAGAGGCCCTGGCAGCCACCTGCAGGGTTATTGAAGGTCACAGGCCACACAGGGAGAGCCGAACGGTGTTGAGCAAGAAAGTGGAAGCTTTCAGACCCATTTCCCGCGCCGTGTTCAGATTCCTTTGTTCTAAATTGGACCAGTATCAAGTCTTAAATGTCTGTAAAGCTGGTGTAATGGCAGCACCTGCTTCCATGGGTGGTTGTGAGGACTCACCAAGATGATGTTTTGACCAGGCTTGGTAGGAAGCTTGATGCATAATAGGTTCTCAGCACGTACACGCCTAGTTCTCTTAGTTCTTTCTCTGTCCAGTTCTTAGGATGAACATTTCTTAAAACAAAACAAACAAAAAAACTGGTTTATTTAGTGGATCACATTACTGTTTTCTTCAAAAGCAAATTCTATCAAGTTTCTTCCCCTTTTTTACTTTAATACACTGTTGTAGACAAAGGAAGACTTTTAAGGTTGCTTCACACTTATATTGACTATATGTCCTGAGTTTTCTAGAAAGGCCAGATTTAAATCGTTTACATGTTCTACCCCTAAATCTTTTATTTTTTGCGGGGCGGGGAGCTCTGTTGGGTCTTCATTGATGCACGTGGGCTTTCTCTAGTTGCAGCGAGTGGGGGCTGCTCTAAGTTGTGGTGTGTCGGCTTCTCACTGAGGCGGCTTCTCTTGTTGCAGAGCACAGGCTGTAGGTGCGTAGGCTTCAGTAGTTGTGGCATGCGGGCTCAATACTCGTGGCTTGTGGGCTCCAGAGCGCAGACTCAGTAGTTGTGGTGCACGGGCTTAGTAGCTCCATGGCATGTGGGATCTTCCTGGACCAGGGCTCAAACCCGTGTCCCCTGCACTGGCAGGCGGATCCTTAACCACTGTGCCACCAGGGAAGTCCCCCCTAAATCTAGCGGTGTCTCTTCAGCAGCCTCTCAGTTGCACAGAAGTAGCCCAGAGATCCTTTTCTGGGACACTTCTCCCAATATCCGGCTCAGAAAATTTAGTACTGATGGTTCTGCATCCCCAGGAATCTGATTGTAAGGTGCCTCGTGTGGCCACAGAGGGTCCTAAGCCAGGTATAAAGACACAGTCCCGACACGTGAACTGTTTCTGATTGAGTTGAGAAAAAGGACATAAGCATGTGGAAAGCAGAATAACAGTGCTGCTGTAAGTAACCATTCAGTGCCAAGTACAAGCCGTGTCACAGGGCAGCACGTGGGCCACTGTCCAGGGGGACAAGTGCTCTCAGAGTCCAGGAAAGGCCCCCCTCTCTTCTCCCCCTGGTGACATTGTGAACCTTGTTGCCTCTTCCCAGAGTCTCTGTGTAAACCTCAGAGCCCTTGATTCTAAAGCGTGTCCTCGTGTAGAAGTTCTTAAAGCCCGCTGATTTTTCTTTTTGGAGGTCCTCATTAGACTTTTTCCATGCCGTTTTGACATTGGATCATCAGAGCTGCACCTGGGATTCCAGGAAGATGTTGGTAACATGACACTGGCGGGTCACTTTGTTTCCCTGACCCTGCGTGAGGACAGCAGAGCATTGGTTGAGACTTGGTGTCTGGCAGCAACTGATACAGGGTCTTCAGGGACTGATTTAGCATCCAGGCCGGCACATACTAGGAAATACCTTCATAAAAACTTTCTTGGGATATAATTTATTTGTTCGGTAAATGCAGATTTCTTAAGTGTACAGTTTGATAAATTTTGACAAAGATACACAAACTTGTAACTATTACCCAGGTCAAGATAAAAATATTCCCATCCTGCTGGAAAGTTCCTTTATACCCTTTACCTTCCAGTCCTTCTCTTCGGGAAGCAACCACTGTTCACATTGCTGTCACTATGCATTTGATTTGTCTCTTATTGAACCTCATATAAATGGAATCACACAGTACTATATTGTATCTGGGTCCTTTCACTCCTTAAATACTGAAGGATTGAATGAATGAATGAATGAATGAGAAATTAATAAATGAACCACTTTCCTGAGTCACAGCAAACTGCTCGCATAAGGACCCATTAAGCTGTGGCCACACATTCCCAATAGGGGCAGAAATTGGTTCTTGGAGGGGCAAAAAAAAAAAATACTCTTTTCTATGTATAAAGTACAAATATGCACATAGTACATACACAGACACGTAGTCTCTCGGTGGTATTAAAGTTTCACAAGAAAGTGGTCAGGAACAGGGCTCCTTCAGCATAGGGGGGTGATAATGAAACCCTGCCCTCAGGGTCAGGAAGTTCTGTCCCATCTCCTGTGTGTCTGTCCCCCTCCGTTTCCTCATCTGTGAAAGTGAGATAGTAGCAGTTCCCGTTCCCTAGGGTTGAGTGAGGGTTAAGTGAGATTGCATAGCTCCTAGTAGTGATTGACTCTTAGTAAGCCCTGCGCTGTTGGCAGCTTTTACAGAGGTGCTGGATTCTACCCTCTGGCTTCATCAGTTGACCCGGGAGGATGTGGGCTGGGGTGTGGGGTAGTCACACTGCCTGGGTTGGTATCTCATGTCTGCCACTTAGTAGCTTGGGCAAGTTGGGTTAGGATTAGGGTTCTCTGTATCTGTGTACTCATCTCTAGGATGGGAATAAGCATGACACCAACTGTATCATGAGGTTGTAAGAATGAAATGGCACAAGGACGTAAAATGCACATAGTAAGTGTCCAATGATAATAATGCATTCATCTGCCATTATTTGCCTACATCTTCTTTATTATTTCTTATTTATTTATTATTATTGTTTTTTGGCTGCATCAAGTCTTAGTTGTGGCGTGTGGGTTTCTCTCTACTTGTGGCGTGCGGGTTTTCTCTTCTGTAGTTGTGGCATGCAGGCTCTGTAGTTGTGGCACACAGCCTTAGTTGCCCTACAGCATGTGGGATCTTAGTTCCCTGACCGGGGATCAAACCTGCGTCCCCCGCATTGGAAGGAGGATTCTTTACCACTGGACCACCAGGGAAGTCCCTATTTGCCTGTTTTTGTTGGAACATCTTCTTGTACTTTCCTCAATCATGTTTTAAATCACAAAACTGTGTACCACTACTTCTAGATGGTTTATTTCAAGCAATTATTCCTCAGATTATACCACTGCGAATACCTCTACTTATGAAAATATATTTAACTTATCAGTAACTGGGGATTTCAGCCTGTACCTTTAAACTCTGAATAGCTTTTCAGTGTTTGAGAATTGGCCTGGGTGCTGATTTTAAAGTCATTTGAGGATATGCTTTTGTCCTCCTCTCTTTTTATTTTGTGATTCTTTGTTGATTCTTGAACTCTCACTCTGTCAGCATGAAAAAATTACATCCCTAGTCATCTCTGTTTTTCCCTCGTCTATGTTTAGATGCAGTGTAAGTATCATGTGCTATTAATGATTGATTTCCATAAGGACCTATTGGATAATACATCTTTTTGTACTTTGAGGCCCTCAGCAAATCACAGATGCTGATGGGGGTGGGAGAGGAATTGTCATCCCCATTTATTAGCTGGAGGGACTGAGGCTGGGAGGTATGTGGCCCAGAACATGTGGTGGAAACAGTCAATCACGCCATGTCTCTGGGACCGGAACTCTCTCCTCTTCCAGGTCCATCCTTTTGTTTTTGCTCCACACTGACTGTGGAGTGGAGGAGGCCTGTGCCTCCAGTCGGCCCAGTGACCCCTGCTGAGGACACTCTCATCACAGCCAACAATAATGCCCTCTGCTTGGAGTTAAATTGATTTCCTACTTTCCTGCCTTTCTTGGAAAATTCCATATTTCATCTATATGCGTTTTCCAGACACTTATTGATTCCTTTTACTCTTTTGTAAACATTTCCACATTTTCCACATTTCTCCTGTGTTTTTATGTCCTAAATGGTTGCAGCACAGGATAGAACACGGCTTCTGAACAAGCCTGATTTTACCAGTGGGAGAAGGGAGCTGCCGGCCAGATACGATTTGCAGGGGAAGGCTCCCTTGTTACCACAAGGCCAAAATTCCAGCCCTGGAAACTCATTCCTGTAGAGCAGTCTAAGCCACCTCAGGTATCACCTTCAAGGTGTTGCCACACTGTGTCCCATTGTTCTATGTCCTACTCAGTGGTCCCATAAATTGACCGACTTTTTACTTAAATTTACAGAAAACAGAAACTTCATATTCCTTCTTTAAATGGGTATCCAGCATCATTTATCATAAAGAGAAGGTCTTCATAGAAATACATATACAGTCTCTTAAAATGAAGAGGGTGTTCCTTTTGTTCCTGTGTGTGGCCGGTGATATCAAGGCATTATCCCTTATCAGAAGGTGTGCAGTTGTTGTGCTGTTATAGGTCGTTAAGTTAGGACAGCAGATTGCTTTGTAAATCATTGGGAAAGGAGGGCTGTCCCTTTC
Organism: Hippopotamus amphibius kiboko; assembly: GCF_030028045.1. Lineage (NCBI taxonomy): Eukaryota > Metazoa > Chordata > Mammalia > Artiodactyla > Hippopotamidae > Hippopotamus > Hippopotamus amphibius. The sequence goes on from NC_080198.1 coordinate 18,379,588, forward strand.
GGGAGGAGAGGTTTATAGGACAGGATCGATGAGGGAGAATGATGGAAAGATTGATTCCAAGTCCTCACTGCCCTGGAACACAGCAGGGCAGCCCACAGTAGGTGGCATCCTGCAATAGAATGACCTACAGCAAACCATTTGGGTGAAGAGACAGGGTCGAGGGAAGAAAGAGAGGAGCTCCCTTCTGGAAAGAGAGAGGGGAGGCCCTGCAGGCAGGTCTACTTCGTAGTTCTATTTAGCGAAGACTTAGTATTGAGAATAACAGGATGATGTACCTATCACTTAATTTATTCATGGGGTATATGATGGGATCAACATTTATAGTCACAACCCAGTTGTGCAGAAACAGAACTGAAGTCAAATTACCCGGAATCCTCTCTGTCTGCTGGCGTGTTGGTGGAGGCCATTGTGCAGGTGGGGGTTAAGGTGGGGTGGGGAGGAGATTAAACCTTGCAAAAGAAAAGTAATCTAGTCATTTCAAATGTAAAACTTGGTGTCTCAAAGGGGATCAGAATATGCCACCCCAAGAATGTCACTTAAGGTAAAGAAGTATTTTGACCTGAAGGCAGTTGAAAAACAGCAGTTGACGCAAGAGGAGCTTTCTGCCGTACTTCTATCTTCCTGAAATCAGGGCATAAATTTCCCTTTTAAAGGTGACATAAAGTTACATTCATAAAGGTATCCCTTTTTCTTACCACTTGAGTCTGCATAAAAACCTACTAAGCAATCTTAGGTGCCGTGTATTTCCTCAGCACCGTCCTACCATATACCACCTCTAGGGGCTCCCAACCCCCCCTTTCCTTTGTCTGGTCACTCTCCACAATTTATCATCCTTTGTTAAAATGGTATATAAGCCTCTGAGTCCAATCACTTCTTTGGGTTTTCACCAAAGTGAAAGCCCTGTGCACTGAAAAATATTAACCTCAATAAACATATACCTATGGGCTTTACCCAGGAAGGTGAATACACACTGCTCTGCTGTTTGCCCCAAACGTTTCTCCTGTTCTCTCAAAGGGTGAACCCCACCTAGCTCCCTAACGCAGGCTGTATTTTTCATTCATTGACTTACTGCTTGGTGGGAAATTGCCCTAACATCCTAGCCTTCCTCTTACCTACTCCCCATCAGTCCTCCAGAATTTGCTTCTCACTTTAAGTCAAGTCCTTTGGAATTCAAAGCAAACCCATTTCTCTCTCAAGTACCTAGCTTTCCCAAGTCAGAAGCACTTTGCTTTCAGCCTGTTGTGTCTGCTGTAAATTAAAAACATCCATTTAGCTCTTTTTTTTTTATTTTAATTTTTATTTTACTTTATTTTTTATTTATTGGCTGCATTGGGTCTTCATTGCTGCGCACGGGGCTTTCTCTACTTGTGGAGAGAGGGGGCTGCTCTTCATTGTGGTGTACAAGCTTCTCATTGTGGTGGCTTCTCCTGTTGCAGAGCACAGGCTTTAGGCACACGGGCTTCAGTATTTGTGGTACGTCGGCTCAGTAGTTGTGGCACATGGGCTTAGTTGCTCCACGGCATGGGGGATCTTCTCAGACCAGGGATTGAACCTGTGTCCCCTGCACTGGCAGGTGGATTCTTAACCACTGTGCCAACCAGGGAAGTCCCTATTTAACTCTTTAGTTACTGCCTGTCTTCTGGGCTCTGCCTGCCCTTCCCATAAACACTATTGATTCAGTTGGTGGGATGCAAGCCCCAGCCAATTAGAAATTCCCAAGGAAAAAAATGTTTGCTTAAAATTTCAAAAATACTTTCAAAGATATATATGCTATGACCCTTGGAAGAAATTCTGTATTTGCGGGGTTTTTTTTGGAGGTGTATTTGCTGGATGTTTTTCTTTCTTTTTTTTTAACACCATGTTGTCTGCCACCACACGGCATCTTTTCTTCTTAAATATGTCCAAGTATATTGTCTTCTTTTTTTTTATTTTTTTTATTTTTTATTTTTTGGGGGGTACACCAGGTTCAATCATCTGTTTTTATACACATATCCCCGTATTCCCTCCCTTCCTTGACTCCCCCCGCCTCGAGTCCCCCCCACCCTCCCTGCCCCAGTCCTCTAAGGCATCTTCCATCCTCGAGTTGGACTCCCTTTGTTATACAACAGCTTCCCACTGACTGTTCTACAGTTGGTAGTATATATATGTCTGTGCTACTCTCTCGCTTCGTCTCAGTTTCCCCTTCACCCTCCGCCCCCTCCCATACCTTGAGTTCTCCAGTCCATTCTCTGTATCTGCATCCTTATTCTTGTCACTGAGTTCATCAGTATCATTTTTAGATTCCATATATGTGAGTTAGCATACAATATTTGTCCTTCTCTTTCTGACTTACTTCACTCTGTATGACAGACTGTAGTTCTGTCCACCTCATTACATATAGCTTCATCTCATCCCTTTTTATAGCTGAGTAATATTCCATTGTATATATATGCCACATCTTCTGTATCCATTCATTTGTTGATGGGCATTTAGGTTGCTTCCATGTCCTGGCTATTGTAAATAGTGCTGCAATACACATGATGGTACATGTTTCTTTTGGGATTATGGTTTTCTTTGGGTATATGCCCAGTAGTGGGATTACTGGGTCATATGGTAGTTCTATTTGTAGTTTTTTAAGGAACCTCCAAATTGTTTTCCATAGTGGCTGTACCAACTTACAGTCCCACCAACAGTGCAGGAGAGTTCCCTTTTCTCCACACCCTCTCCAACATTTGTGGTTTCCAGACTTTGTGATGATGGCCATGCTGATTGGTGTGAGGTGATACCTCATTGTGGCTTTGACTTGCATTTCTCTGATGATGAGTGATGTTGAGCATGTTTTCATGTGTTTGTTGGCCATCTGTATGTCTTCTTTGGAGAAATGTCTATTTAGGTCTTCTGCCCATTTGTGGATTGGGTTATTTGCTTTTTTGGTATGAAGCTGCATGAGCTGCTTGTATATTTTGGAGGTTAATCCTTTGTCCGTTGTTTCATAGGCAATTATTTTTTCCCATTCTGAGGGTTGCCTTTTAGTCTTGTTTATGGTTTCTTTTGCTGTGCAAAAGCTTTTAGGTTTCTTGAGGTCCCATTTGTTTATTCTTGATTTTATTTCCATGATTCTAGGAGGTGGGTCCAAAAGGATCTTGCTTTGATGGATGTCATAGAGTGTTCTGCCTATGTTTTCCTGTAGGAGTTTTAATAGTGTCTGGCCTTACATGTAGGTCTTTAATCCATTTGGAGTTTATTTTTGTGTATGGTGTTAGGAAGTGTTCTAATTTCATTCTTTTACATGTTACTGTCCAATTTTCCCAGCACCACTTATTGAAGAGGCTGTCTTTTTTCCATTGTATATTCTTGCCTCCTTTGTCAAAGATAAGATGCCCATATGTGTTTGGGCTTACTTCTGAGTTCTCTATTCTATTCCATTGATTGTCCTTTCTATTTTTGTGCCAGTACCATACTGTCTTGATCACTATGGCCTTGTAGTATAGTTTGAAGTCAGGAAGCCTGATTCCACCAACTCCATTTTTCCTTCTCAAGATTGCTTTGGCTATTCAGGGTCTTTTCGTTTCCATATAAATCGTAAGATTTCTTGCTCTAGTTCTGTGAAAAATGCCATTGGTAATTTGATCGGGATTGCATTGAATCTGTAAATTGCTTTGGGTAGTACAGACATTTTCACGATGTTGATTCTTCCAATCCAGGAACACTGTATGTCCCTCCATATGTTTGTGTCATCTTTGATTTCTTTCATCAGTGTCTTAAAGTTTTCTGCATACAGATCTTTTGCCTCCTTAGGCAGGTTTATTCCTAGGTATTTTATTCTTTTTGTTGCAATGGTGAATGGGAGAGTTTCCTTCATTTCTCTTTCTGCTCTTCCGTTGTTAGTGTATAGGAGTGCAAGAGATTTCTGTGCATTAATTTTGTATCCTGCTACTTTACTAAACTCATCAATTAGTGCTAGCAGTTTTCTGGTAGAGTCTTTAGGGTTTTCTATATATAATATCATGTCATCTGCAAAGAGTGACAATTTTACTTCTTCTTTTCCAATTTGGATTCCTTTTATTTCTTTTTCTTCTCTGATTGCTGTGGCTAACACTTCCAAAACTATGTTGAATAATAGTGGTGAGAGTGGACACCCTTGTCTTGTTCCTGTTCTTAGAGGGAATTCTTCCAGTTTTTCCCCATTGAGAATGATGTTGGCTTTTGGTTTGTCATATATGGCTTTTATGATGTTGAGGTAATTTCCTTCTATGCCCATTTTCTGGAGAGCTTTTATCATAAATGAATGTTGAACTTTGTCAAAAGCTTTTTCTGCATCTATTGAGACGATCATATGGTTTTTATCCTTCAATTTGTTGATATGATGTATCACGTTGATTGATTTGCGTATATTGAAGAATCCTTGCATCCCAGGGATAAACCCCACTTGATCATGGTGTATGATTTTTTTAATGTGCTGTTGGAGTCTGTTAGCTAGTATTTGGTTGAGGATTTTTGCATCTATATTCATCAGTGATATTGGTCTGTAGTTTTCTTTTTTTGTGACATCTTTGCCTGGTTTTGGTATCAGGGTGATGGTGGCCTCGTAGAATGAGTTTGGGAGTGCTCCACCTTCTGCAATATTTTGGAAGAGTTTGAGAAGGATAGGTGTTAACTGTTCTCAAAATGTTTGATAGAATTCGCCCGTGAACCCATGTGGTCCTGGGCTTTTGTGTGTTGGGAGATTTTTAATCACTGCCTCAATTTCTGTACTTGTGATTGGTCTGTTCATGGTTTCTATTTCTTCCTGGTTCAGTCTTGGAAGATTGTATTTTTCTAAGAATGTATCCATTTCTTCCAGGTTATCCAATGTATTGGCATCTAGTTGCTTGTAGTAGTCTCTCATGATGTTTTGTATTTCTGAGGTGTCCGTTGTTACTTCTCCTTTTTCATTTCTAATTCTGTTGATTTGCATCTTCTCCCTTTTTTTCCTGATGAGTCTGGCTAATGGTTTATCAATTTTGTTAATCTTCTCAAAGAACCAGCTTTTAGTTTTATTTATTTTTCTTATGGTTTCTTTCCTTTCTTTTTCATTTATTTCTGCTCTGATCTTTATGATTTCTTTCCTTCTGCTCCCTTTGGGGTTTCTTTGTTCTTCTTTCTCTAGTTGTTTTAGGTGTAAGGTTAGGTTGTTTATTCGATCATTTTCTTGTTTCTTAAGGTAGGACTGTATTGCTATAAACTTCCCTCTTAGAACTGCTTTTGCTGCATCCCATAGGTTTTGGGTTGTTGTGTTTTCGTTGTCATTTGTTTCTAGATATTTTTTGATTTCCTCTTTGATTTCTTTAGTGATTCCTTGGTTGTTTAAGAGTGAATTGTTTAGCCTCCATGTGTTTGTATGTTTTGCAATTTTTTTCCTGTAATTGATATCTAGTCTCATGGCGTTGTGGTCTGAGAAGATGCTTGATATGATTTCAATTTTCTTGAATTTGCCAAGGTTTGATTTGTGACCCAAGATGTGATCTATCCTGGAAAATGTTCCGTGTGCACTTGAGAAGAAAGTCGTTTTTGGATGGAATGTCCTATAAATATCCATTAAGTCGAGATGGTCTAATGTGTCATTTAAAGCTTGTGTGTCTTTATTTATTTTCTGTTTGGATGATCTGTCCATTGATGTAAGTGGGGTGTTCAAGTCTCCCACTGTTATTGTGTTCCTGTCGATGTCCCCTTTTATAGCTGTTAGCATTTGCCTTATGTATTGAGGTGCTCCTATATTGGGGGCATAGATATTTACCATTGCGATATGTTCTTCTTGAATGGATCCCTTGGTCATTAGGTAGTGTCCTTCCTTGTCTCTTTTAATAGTCTTTACTTTCAAGTCTAATTTGTCTGATATGAGTATTGCTACTCCAGCTTTCTTTTGACTTCCATTTGCATGGAATATCTTTTTCCATCCCTTTCCTTTCAGTCTATATGTATCCCTTGGTCTGAAGTGGGTTTCTTGTAGGCAGCATATAGAAGGGTCTTGTTTTTGTATCCATTCAGCCAGTCTGTGTCTTTTGGTTGGAGCATTTAATCCATTTACATTTAAAGTGATTATTGACATGTGTGTTCCAATTACCATTTTCTGAATTGTTTTGGGTTTGTATTTGTAGGTGTTTTCCTTTTCTTGTGTTTCCTCCTTAGAGAAGTTCCTTTAGCACTTGTTGTAAGGCTGGTTTGGTGGTGCTGAATTCTCTTAACTTTTGCTTGTCTGGAAAGCTTTTGATTTCTCCCTCAAATCTGAATGAGATTCTTGCTGGGTAGAGTATTCTTGGCTGTAGGTTTCTCTCTTTCAGGACTTTCAGTATATCCTGCCATTCCCTTCTGGCCTGCAGAGTTTCTGTAGAAAGGTCAGCTGTTATCCTTATGGGTTTTCCCTTATATGTTATTTGTTGCTTTTCTCTTGCTGCTTTTAATATTTGTTCTTTGTGTTTAATTGTCGTTAGTTTGATTAATATGTGTCTTGGTGTATTTCTCCTTGGGTTTATTCTGTATGGGACTCTCTGTGCTTCTTGGACTTGGTTCATTATTTCCTTTCCCATGTTGGGGAAGTTTTCCACTATAACCTCTTCAAATATTTTCTCAGACCCTTTCTTGTTTTCTTCTTCTTCTGGGATGCCTGTAATTCGAATGTTGGTACGCTTAATGTTATCACTGAGGTCTCTGAGACTGTCTTCTAATCTTTTTATTCTTTTTTCTTTTTCCTGCTCTGTGGCAGTTATTTCCCCCATTCTGTCTTCCAACTCACTTATTCGTTCTTCTGCCTCAGTCATTCTGCTGGTTATAGCATCTAGAGTATTTTTAATTTCAGTTATTTTGTTATCCATTGCTGTTTGTTTTTCTGAGTTCTTATGAAGTGTTTCTTGTACTTTCTCTATTTTGTTATCAAGATTTTGTATCACTTTTACTATCATTCCTCTGAATTCTTTTTCAGGCATTTTTCCTATTTCCTCTTCATTTATTTGGTCTTGTGGGTTTTTTTCCTGCTCCTTTGCCTGCATGGTGTTTCTTTGTTTCCTCATGGTTGTCCAAACTTTTGGGGTTTCTTGTCCCAGCGATAGAGGTGTTTATAGAAGACTGTCCAAGCCTCAGACTAATGTCCAAGTATTGGATTAAACGAATATTAAGTCTCACGTTTCCCCACGGTGATCCTGCTTCACCACCTCCTGGAAGTCGCCAGCTCACTGAGTCTGTTCCAGCCTCGGACTGTGGCTTCTTACGCACAAACCCAAATCCTTTCCCCTGCAGCCCTCCCCACCTGCATCCTCCGGACAACAAGCAAAGCCCTCTGTCTTCTTTTTTTCCTTCAGAATATTTAGTAAAAAAATTGAGGAGGAAGTTTACCAGTTTTCCTGGCAGTGATTGATTATCTGTTTGGCAAAAGACTGTCAGGAGGAGCATAATTGCTTCACTCAGAACTAGCAGGTTGGGGAGTTGTCAGTTGGACACCATTGTCTAGTGAGTCTCACCACACCTGGGACTCATCACAGCACCCTGCCCCTCCCCGGTGTCCACACATGTTGACTGGATAAATGATGCCTGACTTCCCTACCTCTCCTTGGGTTATCATGAAGGCTTTTGAAAAAAAACACTTCATCATTATTAATAAACATTGTGCTTAGTTTTGCTGCAATCTACTGTTTGCAGACCACTTAGTATTAATTATTGTCTAAGGGCTTTTGAAATCTATTTGCAAGGTTCTATCTGTAGTAAAATTTAGATAGTTCAACAAAAGTAACAGTGTGTTACAGAGAATATGACCAGGAATTATCAAGCTTCCAGTGAAACAGTGCTTCCACTTCCTCAGGGGAGGAAGAAGGTCTAAGGAGCTGTGTGATTCTGGGTTCCTTCCTCCAGCTCTTTTGCCATCTTACATGCTTGACCAGTATTCCACACACTGGGTGAGGTTTGCAGTAAGGAAACAGACCGACTTAGTGCCACGGACTTTAATGGGGCTCTTTTCAATGAGGTCACCACATAGTTCACTCTCATTTTGTGTTTTTGCACAAACATGCAAATATGGACTTTAATAAGTACATTAGATTAGGCTGAAGTCTCTCACCATATCTTCTTGGGCTGTAATCTCCTCCTATCAGATTTCTCAAGACCAGCAAAATCAGTTGTCTGTTTGTGTTTTTAAGAGAAGCTTCTAAAGCTACATACTGTAGCATGGCCCTTATGTGATTTTCTTACCTTTGGAATGGGAGCAGTATTTTGTTGTATTTTCCAAGGTGTTTCAAACACTGGGTGAAAAGTTAGGATCTGAGAACTTTGGCAGGGGTGTGAGGGCATCCCATCTGGCCTGGGATGCCCTTTAGAAGACTTGAAGTTTGCCGACACCAAAGTCCTCTTGGTGGAAGCTGGAATTTATAAACATTCTGGCATAAGTTTGTCTATAAATTCTGCACAGGTCATTGCCACGTCATTGCAGAAGTCCTAGGTTGGAGCTAAGGCAGTGACATAGTCACTGTGATTAAGGGCACCTGTTGGTGGGAAAACATCTTCAATGGGTGCCCCTTACTCTGTGACCTTGTGACCTGGTCCATGGCTTCTAGGACTGGAGAAAGATGTGCCTAATACGTGTAGTAATATCTGCAGAGGAAATAGCTTAGTGGTTAAGGACACCTGGCCTCAAATTCCAGCCCTGCCTATTCACACCCATACGACAGGCTAAAACTGAAATATTGGAGTAATTGTGTTATTTGCATTGATAGCAAAACATTTATAAGGTAGGTATCACCACAAAGACCGATGCCTGTTTGAGGACCTACTGTTACTATAGAGCTATTTTTAGCTACTCCCTACATTAGCACTGTTTTAGTATAAGGAACTCAAGATATTCTTTTTGTTTGTTTGTTTTTTGTTTCTTTTTTGGTTTTCCCTGACATTTTAATTTTTTAATTAAAAAAATTTTTTTTCTCATCATATTTTTTTTATAACTCTTATTGGAGTATAGTTGATTTACGAGGGTGAGTCAAAAATTATCTGCACTCTGGCTGTAGAATTTATTTTAATTAACTTTTAGAGAAGACAAATACATCATTTTTCAACATGATCTCCTTGCTTTTCAATACGCTTTGTCCATCTGTCAACAAGCTTTCGTATTCCCTCATTAGAAAATGTTTTAGGCTGAGCTGCGAGCCACGAGTGCACCGCTGTCTTCACTTCTTCATCAGAAGTGAATCTTAGTCCTTATAGGGCTGCTTTCAGGAGACCAAACAGATGAAAGTCCAGTGGAGCAAGATAGGACTATAGGGAGGATGCTTTAACACCTAAAAATGAAGTCTTTGCAGAGTGTCGAGAGTGTGGGCAGAAGTGTGTGGACGTGCACACCCTCAGACCACAAAACACGAATCACTGCACGCTGCTCTTCTTTTGTGCAAATCACAAGTGGGGCATCCATTTTTTGCTTGCATGGCAGTTACAAATAAACTGATGTAACACGTTCACACCTGCACAGCAGTGACTGGGGAGACAGTAGCCTTGAATGGAAAGCACCGATAAGACAGTGCAGCCAGCAGGAGTTTTAATATAACTGGAGTGCGGATAATTTTTGACCCACCCTCGTGCAATGTTGTGTTAGTTTCAGGTGTACAGTACAGTGAATCAGTTATACATATACACCTATCCACTCTTTTTTTAAGATTCTTTTCCCATATAGGCCATTACAGAGTATTGAGTAGGGTTCCTTGTGCTATACGGCAGGTTCTTATAAGGTATTCTTAATAAATCGATTGTCAGGTTTTTTGTTTTTTTGTTTTTTCCTTCAGTTTTATCTTACCATTCACTGTTGCTGGCCTTGCAATTAACTCAGCTTCCATTTTTATACGACATGGGCTCAGACAACCCCTAAGGATTATCATTCAACACAGATAAAATCTCATTCCGCCTAAGGCGCTCCTCATGGTACCCTTGGATTCATTTTTCTAACTGTTCTGTTGTTTCTTCTGTCCTCCTCAGATCCACTAGGAGACCCAGACAGTCACCCCGACATACTTTACCACACAGAATGGTATCTCTCACTTGTGTGGTAATTCTATGTATAGAGTTTGTAGCATAGTAATTCTCAGGCCCATTCCAAACAAACTGGGAAGGGTTTTCTTCTTTGTAAACTAACTTCCCTGTCCTGATCCTGATGGTCGTACCAGACAGTGATGCTGGTATGACAGGATTCGTCTGTGTGCCTCGGTTTCCTTATCTATAAAACAGGACTGATAATTGTACTTCCTCATAGGGTTGTCCTTAGGATAAATTACATACACCTGTAACAGTTCCCAGACCAAATCCTGGCCCCACTGCTGTTACTGCTGTTACTCTCTTTGTTGCTATTCTTCTGTTATTTTTATGTAATCTCTGTTTCTGACTACCAGCCACCCTGTGTCTTAGTTGCAGCTGCTATAACAGGATACCATAGACCGGGGGGCTTCCACAGCAAACACTGATTTCTCGCAGTTCTGGAGGCCGGAAGTCCCAGATCAGGGTGCCAGAATGGTGGAGTCCTGGTGAAGGCACTCTTCCTGGGTTTACAGGCAGACAGGCATCTTCTCATTGTATCCGCACATGGTGGAGAGAGAGGGCTAGGTCTCTTGCTTTTCTTATCGGGACACTAATCCCATCATGGAGAGGGGGGAGGTCCCATCCTTACGGCCTAATGATGCTCAAAGACCCCGCTCCCTAACCTCATCCCACTGGGGGCTTGGGTCTCACCCTGTGAGTTCAGGGAGCACACACACATGGAATCCACAACACCTTGTACCTTGGGCAACTCGTTGCTTCGGCCACTGAGTTATTCCCTTTTCCTTGCAGGAGAGGAAAGGAAGGCGGACAGAGCGTGTCAGGGGATTCCTCTTTGCCTCCTCTGCACCCCATCCCCCAATCCAAAGCATAGCAGACTCTTTCTAGGCTTACAAAGAAGAGAGAGTCTGTGTTATGAGGAAATACAGTTCAGTACATATACGTAGCACTACAGGCTTTATTAGATGCCATCTACCTGTCAGAAAAATCATTAGCAAGATCCTTAACCAGTTTTATGTGAAGACACGTTGCATAGGAATGTTTGCTTAATAACCATAGCTTCCTGAAGCATACAACTTGGCCCGACTTCAGAAAAGAACATTCTTTAATGTTATGTTACATGTTCTAGCAGAAAATTAGAAAGAATGCTGAGAAAAATCTAGTTTGAATGGGTAGGACTTAATGAGAATCTCATTTTTTTTCTCTAATGCATTAATTTTATAATCTAGAGGCATAGTAAGTCAATACTGGGTGCATTAAACAAGGTGTTTTTCTTTTAAAGATATTCTGGAGTGTGTACAATAATATTCCTCCCGTGACTAGCCTGCCTTTGAGATGTAGTTATCATTTAATGAGAGGAGAGAGGCGACCACTTTGGTAAGTGTCTTCTGTATAATTTGAGGTTAACATGGGAGGGAAATGGTTGTGAACTTAATACAGTACTTAACTTCATGCCAGATTGGGATGCCAAAGTAATTTTCTCCTGGTGGTGTTGCAAAGTCATTTTAGTGATGATTTATTTTTGAAATAGGCCCCTTCCCTCTGCCGCTTTCCCCTCGTGCTCCAGGACGATGAGCCGGTGTCTCAGCGTCGCCCACGGAGGACTTTACATTGAAATGTAAAGGCCTTCGCACACGTGAAGCACTTGTACTAAGTTGTCCATCCCCAGGTAGTCTAGGGAGCCTCTCATCACCACCTCCTTGAGGATGAGAACCTGGTGTCCCATCAGCTTCCCTGCTCTTTTGGCCACTGAATCCCACTTTCTTCCCTCCCCGTCTCCACCCCCTTCCTTTTTCTTTCATCTGCTACTGTTTCCAGTAAAGCAAAGAGGGGAGAGTTTATTGCAGAATGCTCCATTGTTTTTTGTTTTTAGTGTCATCCATCGTTAAACTAGATGGATGTAAAACTACTTAATCCATGAGTCTAACCTTGAATGTTGGTCTTTGATCCAGGGAAGAAGAGAGTAATGCAAAGGGTGGCGTATGGAAGATGAAAGTTCCCAAGGACAGCACGGTAGGTTTGTTCTGATGCTTTTCTAGAAGCTAAGTTTGGGGTTGTTGTTGACTGCCTGTGCTGAACCTTTGGTGCATTTTAGACAGTCTGCCTGGGAGACTCAGAATGGGACTGGGAGTGAGAAATTCTCTTCTGACTTTGGTTGTTTTCTGCCTTACACTGTCACCTTGAAAATATTATGTGAGTCTCTGTAGCAATGGTGTAATGGTGTGACTGCATCATATAGTCTGAACAGCTACAAGCCTGTAAATTTTACAGAAAAGCTGATTATGGCCGTCATGTCCTTGACAGCCATAGCTAACAAGTGGAAGTGGGTTTACATAGTGAGAAGCAGGACCGTTCCCAGCAAAGGCTTGTCCCTTCCCCACTAAGGGGGACCAGCACTTCTGAGGACGACCCTGGCATGGAGAGTGGGGATGCGTGGGAGGTCTTGCATCTCACAATTCTTTGGGGTTTCTTGGGAGTTTGCGCCCAGTCTCCCTCTGGGCTTGATGAGAACCTGGTTGATGGCTCGGCCTGCTGGGTGCTGTTGGCAGCGGTCAAGCCTCAGAAACCTGTGTTTCCCAGGAGTGGGCTCTGATTCATTGTACTGACTGAAAAGAACATTCACATCTATTCTTAAGCCTTGGGAAACCAAACACTTCTTTGGAAATGGATGAGAGGACAGATGCTACCCACTCTCACCTTTTCGTGGTTTCTTTCATGTGGATAAGCTCAAAGAATTGAAGCATCTCCAGGGACCCGTAGGCTTGACCTGGCATTGTTTCCCGATAAGCACAAACCTAAAGATACGACCCAACTTGCTTGTTAAAAATGCAAAAACTATCATTAAGACGCTTAGCTGCAAGATTTGCCTATTATTCGGCATATATAATTTTAAAAATGTCAGGGGAGCAAACAGCAAACGAAGCAAGGCCTGTGAAGCTCTTCTGCCCCCCTAAGAGGAGAGAAAGTTGTGTTGAATTTCAGTAAGAGCACAATTTCCTTGTCGTGTTCTTTACTTACTTGCAGGAGACATTGACTTCTAGTAGAAAGTCATGGTGTCAGCGCTGGGTGAAAGGTAGCTGAAAGACACGTTTGTCCTCCCTCCTTGTCAGCTCACCTGACCACTTTCAGTCACAAATAATAAGGCTTTCATGTCTGCATAAGCGTTCTCATCCCAAGCAGCTCAGCCCTCTCTTCATTGCTGACCGGTGGGAATCCAGTAGGTCACCCTCATCTGAATTCACAGCAGGAGAGGGAGCATCCCCTTCCCCTGACTTCCTCTCGACACTCTCATCTTCATCCCTAACAGTGTAGGAGGCTGCAGACGGGGCACATAGAAAACGGAAGGGATGGTTTCCAGATGGGAGACAGGTAGACCAGAACAGAGGATGTAGGAAAGAGAAAGGAAAACCGTCCTTGAGAGTGAAAAGTCATGACGGTTAACTGCTATGGCCTTGGTTAAAAATTGAGCGAGGCTGCTTTCAGCTCATTAGAACATGATAATACACACACTTATTATAGTTAATATATACTGGACACCTGGTCCAGAGCAAACACACAGCTATTTATGGAATGGATCTTAAATCTCCAGTGCCGTTGTTGCAGTCACAGTACTGAGCCCGTCAAATGCATTTGTTAACTAATTTCATGGTCACAACAACCCTGGGAGGTTGGTCCTATTATTATTCCCTGTTCACCGAAGGAAACTGGTGCTCAGAGAGGCTGATAGCCTGCCTGGGACACAGCTCTAAACTGGCTGTAAGGATTCAAATCCAGTTCTGGCAGAGTTCAGAGCTTGTGAACCATGGCAAGGAAGAGATATGGGACCAAGAATTTTTCGAGGAGGAGGAACTGGAAGAACTTGGAGGCCTCGTTACCTGTGCGTGGATGCTGGCTGCTGTTTGGATGGTGTTAGTAGATCTTGAGTAGAAGAAGCTCAGTTTTTCTCATTGGAAAGAGGTGGACTAGAGCATGCAGTAATTCTTCCAGAGAAACGCACACGTGCACGCGCGCGCGCGCACACACACACACACACACACACACACACACACACTTCAGTCACTTAGCAGAAACAAAATGCCTTCAAGTGAATGGAAATCGGCAAGTCTCTGGTAGTAAATAAACCAGAAATTTCCTTAAGTGTTCTTCACTTGTGTAACCTTGGAAGTACTTTATAAACTGCAAGAAAAACAGGAAAGGGTTTTGAAGAGAAGGATTTTCCTAGTAACATCCACTTATAACCAGGTGATACATTTTGAATCAGTGAAAGGCAAGGAAATCAGAAAAGTATAGGTCGTTTGAATGCATTTTTCCTGCATTCTTCTCAGCTTCATCAGAGGTGGCACTAAAGATTAGTGTTGGGACTTTGGACCCACAGTTTTGTGGACACAGAGTCTGTGACTTGAGTTCCCTTGTCTCCATCTGTGCAAAGCAATCTGTAAAACAGTATAATATGCACCCCCACCTGAGCATTTACGCCTGTGATTCGGTGGTGTCTGCGGGCTCCCGATACGGGCGTGGAAAGGGCAGGAGAGGTTAAAGAAAATGTGACTTGTGTAGCTCCTGAAGATAATTGTTTAAAAATGTGTATGTGTTTCTCTTCTCTGGTTCTGTTTTGTTTTCTATTCTTTTCCCACACCAGTCCACAGTTTGGAAAGAGTTGTTGTTAGCGACTATCGGGGAACAGTTCACAGATTGTGCCGCCGCAGGTAAAGCAGTCCTCAACTCTGGTCATCCCGCCCCTGCGCGCTTCGCTTGTGCTCGGTCCCGGCCCGTGTGTTTCTGTGTGTTTGGCTTTGTACCTGTTTTGGAGTTGTTTATTTTGTAACGATGACGTTACTTAGCTTTTTTCCATGTGATCATGGCATTCAGTGTTATATGTGTATGTACATGTGTATGTACATATGTATATTTACATATGTGCATGTTATTCAGGGGTCCCCAACCCCCCTGTCAGTGGCCTGTTAGGGACCGAGCCCACGGCAAGAGGTGAGCGGTGGGCTAGCGAGCGAAGCTTCACCTGCTGCTCCCCTTCGCTCCCACAACCGCTTGACCTATGCCCCCACCACCACCCCGTATGTGGAAAAATTATCATCCACAAAACTGGTCCCGGGTGCCAAAAAGATTGGGGGCCGCTGTATGATACGGATATGCACATGTGTCTATGCCTATAGCTATTTTTTTGCAGTTGTAGCTCATCTTCACAGTATCCATGACCATCTGTCTAAAATAAAAAGGCAGAAAAAAAGGAAAACTTTTTTTTTTAATTGACGTATAATCGGCATACAACCTCGTATTTGTCCCAGAAGAAAATGAAGTTTGACATCAGGCTCCTAACACAATTGGTGGTAGGTTTCCTTGATCAGTTCCAGCTCTTGCAGAAGAGCCAGGTGCCTTTGCTGTGGACTGAAGTTTGCAGTTAAGTCGGCATAGTCCTTTGCGCCCCTCTCATGTCCTCGCCCCTTCCTCCTGTCCCTCTCTTGGTCCCTTCTACTCAAAGGGAGCGGTAAAGGGGAGATGGGGAGGAGTCACCATCAATGCCTGTGATCCCACCACTGAGGCGAACGTGTAAAGTCTTCAGGACTTTACTTTGAACACTGTTTTCAAAGACTGAGTTTCTGAGAGCCCTGTGAGTACGTTTTTATTTTGCTTTTTTTGTTTTAATTGCAGTGTAGTTGCTGTACAAAACTCATAAGGTACAGGTGCACAACATAGCGAGTCAGAGTTTTCAAAGATTATACTCCATCTCTACTCATTACAAAATATTGCCTCTGTTCCCCAAGCCACGCAACACGTCCCCACAGCTTATTTTATACCTAATAGTTGGTACCTCTTAATCCCTTACCCCATTTTTATTTTGTTTTCTTTTTGTCATGGAACTACTCATAAAGGAAAATTGAATTGCTGGTTTAAAGTTTTGTTTTCTCCTTGGGTAGTTCCTTCTGAATGCTTCAATTATTTTTTGTAACTATTTGGTATTGATCGATTTGCCCTCAGAACCTTAAATGGTTCTGTCTTCTGGAACTCTTATAGGCCTAGCCAGTGCCACTCAGGTTTCATATTTACCTCACTAACAGTTTTAATCATTCTACTTTTGTTTTCCTTAATTCTTTTTATTCACTGATGACAGAACCTGGGTTCAGACGAAATTGTCTTAGAAGTACAGATTCCTTCTGTTTTAATTGGGGGTAGTTCGCAGCTTTACAATATGTGGCCAAAAATGCGTCTTCAGTATAATTATAAACACATAAATCCCTGGGAGAGGAAGTTTTCGGTATGAATTATTGCTGTTTCCAGAACCAGGGAAAATAGTCTAAGTAATAATAAATAGCTGGGATTGAGCAAAGAAGACCTATTGTTCTGTGGTTGACTTCGAAACGAGAGCACCGTTAACTATTAACCGCTGGCTCTGCATTAACCCAGAGGGTCTCCTTCCACCACTGCAGCAGGTCAGCTCGTCTCTCGGGTCCTCACTTCCGCCAGCTCGTACGGGGGCCCCTCCTAGCTCCGACATCCTGTGCCGCCAGCACCCTAAAGTCATCAGGGTGTTGCTGGCCGATTCTCCTGACGAACACTGCATGTTTGCTGACGGACCCTTCTTTTGCACATGGGCTGCAGCCTCTTTACCGTGCCCTTTCTGAAAGTGCTGTGCTGGGAGGCTACACCCAGGTACCAAAAGCCAGGCCAGACTGAAGTACTGACAGTTCAGGATTTTCAGCGCCCATCAGTTACAGGATCCTCTGACCAATTGTGTAGAATGGGCAAAACCAAAAGACTGGAAAATGCTGCCCTTTTCCTGAAAGGCTGAGCTAAGTGTCTTCATGGCTGTTCTTGAAAGTGGCAAATGGTGAAGCTTCCCTCTTTACTTGATGATTTTATGTTCCCATAAAATTTAACATTGAGCTCCAGCAAATATACTTTGAAGATAAACGAGAAAATAAGAGACCTGTACATAAGACAGATTTCTTGATGGGATAGTAGATGGGATAGCCATGATCAGGTCCTGTTTCCTTTTTGGGAACTTTTTGTTTAAATGTGACGTATACAGAAAAGGACACGAACTATAGTGTGTATACCTTGATAATATCCTCAAAGTAAACAGATCCCCATAACTGGCATGGATCTAGGAACAGAATGTTACTGGCCTCCAGAATCTCCACACCCTGCCTTCCCCCAAAGGTGGCCACAAGCCTGACTTCTGACACTTTCAACTGATTTTGTCTGCTTTCACACATTTCTGTACGTGGAATTATTTAGTGTCAGGTCACACACGTTTAGCCAGAGTCAAATTTATTTAAAAAGGAAAGAAGGGAGAGAGGGAATGAAGGAGAGGAGGGAAGGACAGAGGAAAGAAAAGAACTGTTTTACTGAAGATGAACTCCTTTAGTCATCTGACAGATGGTCATTTTAAATTGTGCCTAAATGCTGGAACATTTTAACCTCCAGAAGACACACGGAATAACCGATAGCAGAAATATTGAGATGTACAGATTTAGAGTAAAAAGGACAATTAGGCAAAACGTATTAACTGAAGCAGGGTGTCCTAACTTTGATAATGCTCCTCTTTCACATTTCACTCGTTGATGCTGAGAGCACAAGGGCAGAGCGGTGACCCTATTTCAGTAATGTGCCACGAACACGTAAACCAGGAGTCGTCTTGATGCCTGTCATTTCGCTGCAAATTCCTATACACAAAGTGGCTTCATAGGACAGTAAACAACCTTACTTATCCAGCCACCATTCTCAAATATCTACAAAGCAGCCCCAAATCCAGAATTCAGTTAAAAAAAGAAAAAATAAAGACCTACATCAATCAAAGTAGATAAATGCTTTCGTGTCCCTTTGCTGAAGTGCTCTAATAACAGAGCCACACTTAAAAGATACTTACTCTTACTTTATACACAGTGCTAACAGATGGTCATTGATTCTCTAGCCCACAGTTAAAATACCCAAACCAGAAGCGGGGGATGGCCAGGCAGAAGCAGGCGAGAGCAGGGAGGGTTCATAGGAAAGGAGCAGACAAGCAAACCACAGAAAGCAGAAGGAGCCGCTCGGAACACACAGTCTGGGTCCAGTTAGCATTGGGGCCCAGAGCACTAACCACCCCGAGATCGCTGAATGGTTGGCAGGAAGTCAGGAGAAATCCTTGCTGTTCTCAACAAAGACGGCCAAGCATCGAGGAAAAGTTCATGTGAGTTCACTTGGCTTTCAGTGGGCCGAGCATTACGCAACTCGTTTTAGAAGAAGTCTCATCAAAACAGAGTAAGAAATAGTCCAAAGCTTCGGTAACATGTTAAGAAGGGTAAATTACTTATCTGGAAAATGTGTTTGGCCGGGACACTCTGTTTATCTAAGTCCCCGGATGCATGTGATGTGGCTGCTACAGCTTTTGCCCGCTAACTTGCTTTGGTCCAGCGATTCCCCTTAGAAACAGTATTTATCACGGGTTCTCTCCTGCCACCTTCTTTTGATCATCTTCTATGTAACTTTCAGATAAAATGATTAGTGCTAAAAAACCGGTTCCAGCAGACTCGAAATGATCACTCATTTCTTTTCTCCCGCTTCCTTCCCCTCAGATGACGAAGTAATAGGAGTTAGTGTCAGCGTCCGGGACCGGGAAGACGTCGTCCAAGTCTGGAATGTAAATGCCGCTTTAGTGGGTGAAGCCACCGTGTTAGAAAAGATCTATAAACTCCTGCCCCACATATCTTTTAAAGCAGTATTTTATAAACGTAAGTGCTTCATTTCCAGTTCCTACTTTCTGGCTTATTCTATCATCCTTTTAAAGACAGAAACCGTGTTGCCAATGAGGTGAAGGGAGGATCACTTGAAATTCTATAATCCAGCAAGTAATTCAATAAAATACATTTAAGGGTCTTAAGAAAAAAAGTTTAGCCTCAGAAATTAAAACGAGATTTCAGTTGTCGCCTAAACTCATGTATCAGAATAGGAGATACGTACTGTTTCTATTATTTCAAAAATTCAAACCTGATCTCACACTTGTCGTTCTCAGAAAAAATTACCTTCTATTTGAAGCAACAATAACAAAAAAGTTCTTATACGAGCTGGCAGGTAGATTTTCAATCATCCCTTCATAAACAGGGATTTATAATGTATAACATCTGTATTTGTGGAGGATCTGAGCACAGGCATGATTGAATGTTCTACTGAAATGCTAATACGTCCTCATTACGGATGACTGTGACACAGAAGCGAATGCACGCATAGTGGTGAAATGTTAACAGTATGAATAGGTGTGTGGACCCATTGTTTCCATCATGATTCATGTTCATTGCTTTTGTGTGCTCTTTTGAAAAAGTCATCTTTTTCATAATGAAAACAGCTTAGTGCCATTAAACCAATGTTTGGTGGATCACACTGCAAGTTACAGTTTTAACAGTGAGTTAGAGAAAAGGATTGACAGCCCTACACGTATATGATGAATTTCCTCTTTCCCAAACTATTCCCAGAGTCAGCAACCCAGTTTTTTTAAGCACAGTATTTCACCGAATCTAAGATGCCCTTGATGATAAGTATTCTTTCAGTATTACTAAGAAAGAAAAGTGAAAGGCTCCTAATTCAACCATGACACATTCTTGATTTCAGGGGTCTTCAAATGTGCAGTGAGGAGGTGGGTGGGGGGCATGCATCTTAGAATTGGTGAAATACACTCCATGACCATTTCACTTTTCCCAACCCCTTGTCAAAAAGAAGAAAAAGTCAAGTTTTGTTTTGTGATTGTCTCACTATGGTATGGAAACAAAGGCCTCCCTCTAAGGAATCATATAATCGCAGGCCCAGTGCTTTAGATTTTAAGCAGTAGGACAGATCTGTTGCTGCAGATACTCAGGAGGTGCTTAGCATCTGAATTTTAAATGAAAGTTTAAATAAAAGAGACAGAAGATCGCACTGCGGAAGTCGCTTATTGATTGTGCAGTGTGGAAATCGCACATTTGTCGATGCCATTTTGATTCCTTAGGGAACATTAATTGTATTTTCAGCCCAGATATTCATTGAAAGGTCACCAAGGGTCTTTTTTTTTTCTACTCCACGAGACTAACTCCAGTGGAAACTCTCCGCCCCCAAAGGAAGTATGCTTTGCAGCCGTTTGTGAATGGGGCGAACATGTTCTTTATCACCTTAGAACCAGCTCCACATTTGACTCCAAAGAGGAGGAAAGCGATATGGAATCATGAAGTCAGGCACTCAGGGTTTTCCTCCCACGTCAACACTGTGACCTCGAGCAAGTCCCAATTTCTCATTCTTTCACTTCCCTGTCTTAATTTTGAGAAGGTTGGTCCTATATGATCTCCAAGGTCCCTTCTGCTTCAAAATTCTATGATTAAATTTCTAGCTAACACATCCGTTAGCAGCAGGCTCAACGTGATAGGAGCCTTTAGGCAGCAGAGGTAATTAGGCCACTGAGTGGTTAGGCTCTTTTTTTAGAGCAATGGCAGTAATCAGGTAAGACTAAGAGAGGTTGAGTCATCGCTTCATTGTTGCGATGGCTGGAGGCGTGGGGGGTGGGGGTGGGGTGGAGATAAAAGCCAAACAAAGGGGGAAGGTTGCGGCTCCCTGGATTAGATGCCCGAAATGTAGAGACCCTTGTGAAGTTTGCAAGTTAGGCAGAACTGGCCACAGGTCTTAGTAGAAACGCATATTTTAATGGCATAAATTACATTTAAAAATTCAAAGATTATTCAAATAAAAATTGGAATTGGAAAAAAAACAAGCAGTTCTCTTTATTTTATATAAAGCAGGCAGTCCTTTACTCAGTAGGGTTATACATCATGTGCGGTAAAATTGATTTGGAAAAATGAAGTTTGGGCAGACATGTTATTCACAGCTCAGTGAAGAACAGTGTAGGGTGAGCGAGGTCAGAAATGGCCAACTCCATGCTTTTCCTCAGTCTTGTTAATAGGATCCTGGTGTAAGTATTCACAAGTATACAGGAGCCACGGGACACGGCAGAATTTCCCATGTAGAAAGAGCCCTAATGAATCTGGGCAGGGCCTGCAGCCAGGTGGGTGAGGGTCAGGCTGTTGATAAGTTATCTGTGCCGTTGGATACAGATTGGTTTTTTGACTGAGAAACTTCAATGAATGTTGACCCCCTCCTCCCTCCCCCCAAATTCTGTTAGGTTCTTCAGAGCAGCTGAATGACACATCTGCTGCTGATGTGAGAATTGTTTTGAGCAGAGGTTGGCAAACTACACTGTCAAAGCCGAATCTGCCCCCTTCCCACCTGGTTTTGTACGGGTTGCAGCTAAGAATGGCTTTCACATTTTTCAGTGGTTGGGAAAAAAAAGAACTATATTTTGTAACATATGACCATTGCATGAAATCCAAATTTCAGTATTTATATATATAAAAGTGTATTGGTACCTAGCAATGCCTGTTTGTGTGCATATCATCTGTGGCTGCTTTAATGTTACAAGGGTAGAGTTAATAGTTGAGACAGAGACCCTGTGACCCACAGAGCCTAAGATGTATATTCTCTGCCCCTTTCCAGAGAAAAGTTCGCTGACTCCCGGCTTTGAGATTTTCTATATTCTCTTTCAGCCGAGGCTGACCTAAGGCCCACAGAACTTTCTCTGTTCCCCAGAACTCTCCCAATTCTGAATATTCTTTTCCATCTCCATCACCCGTCAGGATTGCACGGTCTCAGCGGTGGCTGCCCCAAGGTGTCCCTCACACTTAGAAGTAATAAAAATCTGGGGACAGTTCCTATCTCTTGATGTATCACCTGGGGTCCAGCAACGTTTTGCCCACCCGCCCCAACCCCCACTTGACCCAGCAGCAACCATATACTTTATTGCAGAGCAGGCCACATTTTCTTTAATGTCTATCCTAAAAATCTTTCTTAAAAAGAAAAAAAAACCATAAAATGAAATATTTATTAAGTTGTACACATGAGACGTGTTCAGTTAAGTCAGCTCGGATTCCTGGCCACCCTTGGGAACTGGGCCAACCCGAGGTAACCCAGGGAGCTGTGAAGTGTGCTTCTCTCAACGTTTTATCCAAGTGAAGAGCAGGTTTGGGTGAACAGCCAGGATGATCCTGAAGGGAAAATGGTCCTGTTCCCCGCCTCACCCCTACCCAACACTAGTCTGGAGAATTTAGTCCATCTTAAAAATACACATTTGGGAGGGGCCAGCCCATGTCTGCCTTCCTAGGACATCCTTCCTAGGGGGAAGGGGGAGGGGGACAAAGCACGGGGGATCCTGAGTGGCCTTTGGCTGGATCAGACCCAAGACAGTGACTTTTCCACTTGAGAGAAGAGGATCTGCCCTCACTTCATGATGGTCTGACCAAGTCCGGGAAGTGGATTTTCAAATGTGGCCTTTTGCCTTGGAGAGAGTATTTTCTATTTCACAGGTCTCCCAATTCCCACCTCCACTTTATAAAAATTTAAGTCTTTGGAAAATCTTTTTGGTAGCATCATATTTTATTCTGGAGTTCCTAATTTTAAGTAGTCATTTTGCAAGCCCAACAGTAGGGCTGGAAAAAAAAAAAAAAAAAGGAAAAAAAACATGATTGGGAAAAATCAAAGACCCATCCGTTACATGAAACTTCATTTCCCACAGAGGGTATTTAGAAGTGGGGGAGGACCTGAGAGCATTGCCACCTCCCTTATGTTGTTTCTCCGTTTTGTTTTACTTTTGTTTTCTTTTATTTCTAAAGACAGGCTTGTGAAGGGCCCCTGTCTCGGTTCTACGAGGCCCCTCCCCAGCCCTGCGTCCTGCAGGGCACGTTTTCCCTGCAGAATTTGCTCACAGCCTGTCCTGTCCTCTCCATCAGCTAGGGGATTACTCATCCTCTCCTCCAGCACAGCAAGAAGAAACAGGCAGCATGCCCATTGCTTGTTTATTCCTTGTTTTAATTTTCATTATGACGTTTCTCAGGAAATGCATGCCTTAGCTAACAGTTACTGGCACACAAAGGTATTTGAGTTCTTGCCAACATTTGGGGAAACTGAATGAGATGCCTTAGAGGAGGGTTGCCCCATCCTTTGCTTAAAGTTTTCTTTCCTTTTTTTCTTTTTTGTTTTTTTCTGTCCTTTAGCCCATGAAGAGCATCATGCTTTTGAAGGTGGACGTGGAAAACACTAATTGCACTCTGTAAAGAATTCTTTGTCCTTTGCTGATTGGTTTTGGAAACGGTCTTAACAGGAGGGAGAGTGAAGAGAAGACTTGCCGAAGCCCGATGCTGGTCCATTTAGAGTGGGTTTCTGCCCTTGCAGATTGAGCAATTAGCACTCACAGTGGCAGGTGGGGTGCGGAGATTGTGTGGGGTTTTGCCGTCACATTACTCGCTTTTCTTTTTTTTTTTTTTTTTTCTTTTTTGGCTTTCTGAATTTTCTGTTCTTTTCACTCCCCCCCCCCCTTTTTTTTTTTTGCCCTTTTAAATTCCTCATTCGGTCTGATTATTGTCTTCTATTCCCCCCTTTCATTGAGGCACAAGAAATCGGTTTCCCTTTAAGTAGCTCTGCTGTACCTAGTTAATGAGAACATGCATAGTCGTGACAGTATTGCCTTTGAGAACCACACTGTCCTGGAGGAATACTGGCTTGGTGAAACCTGTCTTTTGATTATCTGTTGTGACACATTCCTGCACACTGTGCACTGGGCATTGCTTTTTTTCTGTCCCAGGGCAAAGAAAAACCTTACTTAATCTGATTTTGCACTGACATCACAGGCATCTTTTGTTTTTTTCCCTTTTTAAGATTTTTTTTTTTTTTTTTAGAGATGAAAGGAAGTTAATAGTTGGGTTGCCAAACATGAAAACTATAATCACAGTTGAGTATCAGGATATAAATCAAACTATAGATCTTTGGACCCTCTGTGGAAATATTTTCCAACCAGAATTTCAATTTGGCCTTTTCAAAGGGAGGCTTAGAATGGTAGCAAGGGGTTTGTCTCAATAGGAAACCTGATAATTTCTGATTTAAAAGAAGGTGATATTTTAATTGTTTGAATTAAGCTTCTTCCGAATATGGGGTGTGTGTACCCACTTAGGGCTTTCCAGATCAACTCAGACACATTTTGTTAAATGATCGCCTTTTCCTGCTCACATTGTGTGTCGTCTGCAATAATGTCATCCCCCAGCCTGGATGGCGTTCCCCTGCCTTTTCCATGTAGGAGCAGAAGTTAAATCTCATTTCCAGGATGAATGTGAACATTCACAAAGTCGAACTCCAAATGCATTCTGTTCACATTAATTTTTGGAATTGTTGAGATACATCGTATGATGTTACCAAATAAACACCGATTGTAGGAGAAGGCAATGACCACCCTCCGGAACACTCGAAATGTTCCGATTTCCCTCCCTTGACTCTGCCAAGCCTCCTACTGCCTCTGCCTGAAAAAGGCAGGGCCACGTGGAGATGTTTCCTCCTGCTGGCTTTTTTCTGGAGTCAGGGGAGCTAGGGCATGCGTATACGTTTCACAGCAGGGCAGTGCACTCCGAACGTCGTCGCGCCCAGGGATTTTAATTCCTCTTGCCGTGTTGACCAGCAGAGAGAGGGAGGGCTGCTTGCAGCCCCCAGCCTGTGTGTGTAAATAAAATTCTCCATTCACACATTTTACAGGATTTCAAACAACGTCGTTTCACAAAAGGCGTGCCCTTCACTTGCATTACTCACCACATCAATCGTAATAACAATGATCATGGCCTTTGTGGGGTGTTTTTTGTTTTGTTTTGTTTTTAATGCTTTGTTTCTGACCTTGAGTTTCCTCAGTGACTTCAAAATGAGGTATCAGGATATCAGACCCATTTTTCAGAAGCCTAGAACTTGCTCTTTTAAACATTGTACTAACATCCAACTTGTTTTTAAATTATTGATCAAGGATTTAAAAAAATATTCTGGGCATGAATTTAAATTCTTTTTTATAAGTATTTTTCCGATAGATTAGAAGAAAGGATATAATTGACTTATCTCCATTGTAATTGTCATATATATTTCCATAAGTAAATGGATTTTGAAGTATTTTTATTTTTGGACTTTATTTAAAGCATGGTGATGACACATTCAAGTGTTGCATGTATGTAGCTTTTGAAGTAGAAAAATAAAATGAAAGGAACAGGAATGTTAGGCTCCCATTAATGTTTTCTAGTTTCTCGTGTTTATGATCACGAAAACATGGCTTAACACACAATGTAGATTTTCCTTGTCCCAGAGAACTTGGGCAACTCTTTCTGACCCTGTGGAAAATACCAACTGTGAGAAGGATTTAATTTGCCTCAGTTAAGAACCTATCATCTAAATTGCTCTAAGAGAGGATTTTGTCAGATTTTGCTTTGGAAATTGTTTTAATTGAATATTTAGTTCATAAGAGACAGTGTATGAACTAAGCTGATTTAATCAGTTTAAAAACCTCTCATTACCTTTTTGGATTAAAGAAGCTAATACTCTTTTGAGATACAAGGAAATGTTCTGCGGGGCATGTGACTTCTGTGTTAGGGTAGCGTCCCCACCTTGGCCATTGCTGGGGAGAGTGGGCACTTGCCTCAGAATCCAGGTGTCTTTCAGCCAGGTCTTTGCAGGTGCAATCTGGACTCTGCCTAGAGCCATCCAGAAGCCCAGAAGCCCAGAAGCCAGAGAGCTCACTCTTTGGTCTTGGTCGTTCCTAGTAAATAAGGACGGAATATACCCATTGAAAGTAACTTGTCTGTATTTCGGTTTTCTTTTGTAGGCGCTTTCTGAATGCTGACTTACTCCATTTTAATATCCCCCCCATCCCACCTTTTCTGCATTTCTGAAGTGAGGGTATAGCTTACAGAGAACACGTCCATTTAATATAACATGCCTATTGAATTCAGGATACAGTTGATGGAGAGAAAACACGGAAAGGGAAACAGAAGTTGAGTTTCACTTGACTCTAGCCTTCTCCGCTCTCTGGAATTTAGCTGACATCTACATCATACATACAGTCACAAGACTATACTTGAAAGAAACTTTGGGTATAATTGCGTCCACTAGACACGTGTAATCTGCCAACAGGGAGATTGTCCTCTGTAAAAGGACAGTGGACTAGCCAGTGTGACAGAGCTGGGCATGGAAGCCTGCAGGCCACATCCCAGTCCAGGCTTCCTTAAACAGGGAACACCCCCAATCCCAAAACAAGTCACCCCAATCATGCAGTGAATATCTGATCCAGTCTGGGCATTGATACACCCACGCATAGTCAGATGCCCTTGTTATAAACAGCTCTCATTCTCTGCCAGTCACACGCAGCGACCAAAGCAGTGTCACAGTGTGCTGTTAGAAAATAACCTTATTATTCCAGGAGGTGGGCCTTTACTCTAAGATGCCCAGCTCTGAGAGGATCCCAACTTCTGTGTTTATACAAAACCGACAGCGTTTGCAGCTATCACATGGTGGCGCTGCCTTCCAGCCAACGGTTCTGGTTCAGCAGCAGAAGGTACCCAGCTCTGTATAATTATTTTAAGATTCCGCTGCCTGTTGCTCTTGTTGTTTTATAAAAATTTGATGAGATCCTACCAGTAGAAGTTTAGCTCTCCTACACCTAATAAAAATGTGTCAAAGATAGAACGCTCCGGATGCGCTTTAAAAAATCTCGAATCTTAGGCTCTCATTGAGCCTATAAGCAGTTAGGAAGAGAAGGGATGAAATATACTAACATATAGGACATACCAGAAATAGCTCATCAAATTGGGCAAATATTGTGCCCAAAGGGAGAAGTAGTATTAGAGTTTGATTCTTTTTTTTTTTTTTTTTGCTTTTTGCTTTCTAAATATGAAACTCCCCTTTCAAAATGTAAGTCTGCTGTTTGCCTTTCCTATATTGATGTTTCTGTCACATTTCACTCATTGCAAATGAAAGTAGAGGACTGCCTGTGGATTGTATATTGCTTAAAAGAGGATATTCAGACCGATGACAAGTTCCTTAAGAGTTTGGCGACTCAGAATTGTAAATGCCTGGAGACCTACCTCAACAGCAGAGCGGAGTCAGAAGGTGAGGAGGAGAAGGACAGGAACGGGAGTGCAGTGAAAAGCCCCTTGGCACCGCTTCTCCTGTGTAGCAGTTAGAGTGGGTTCTTCCTCCACACCTCCCAAGAGGAAGAAAGCCCGGATAGATTCCTCCCACAGCTGATGATACCCTTCTGTTTTTGTTTTCTGCTTTTACATATGTATCGACATCCAACAACACTTCTTATTCAGGTTAACCCATTCAAGCGCAAAGTCACTATCTTGTAGATCTGGCTGATGGGACTCTCTTAAAGCAAAACTCACAGACTCTTAGAATTTTAGAGTGGAAGGGACCTTTGAGATCATCTACCAGGGCTTCTCATCCCTTAGCGTGCAGAAGAATTACTGGGGTGCTTCCTTTCTCGACCCCCAAACCTAGAGTTTCTGATTCAGATACCTGCCTTTTTAGCAAGTGCCCCAGTGGTTCTAATGTGGGTGGTCCGCAAACCCCACTTTGCAAACCCCTGATTATATCCAGCCCCCTGATGTGACAAATGAGGAGACCCCTCCCCCCCCCCCAGCCCCAGGCTCTCTCAGGTGACCTGATTCAAACGTACAATACCAACAACCTTCTGAAGGCTGGAGAAAGCCATTATTACTTAGACTTGAGAAGGTGATGCTCATAAATAACTTTATGGCTGGGACCACAAGCAGTAATAGGTAGCCCATCTCCGGAAGTCCATGATATAAAACCTTTAAGACAGAGTGGTGGTTTTTCTCTTTTCTAAATACCATTTCAGCCTGTTAAGAGAAAAGAAATTAATGTTCGGAAAAAGTAGTTGCCCCATATGTGCAGTAAGTACTTTCCTATAATGTCTTATGGCATCTGGGGTTCAGCATCATTGAACAAGATTAAGTGAACGTTATAGAGCTATAAAATTGCATGTAAAATAACGCAAAACTGTTCAAACGACTATCAAAGTAGCCTGGGAATGAATTTCCACTCCAATTAATTATCATTCCTAGACGTGGCTTAGCAAAGCTGTTTCTAAACTGGAAGGATTCTTTGATACGTAGAAGTATCAAAAAAAAAATCAAATAAGTATTTCCTAAACCATGTGAATGATCAGCAAAAGTCATTGTGAAGTCAATATTATTTTGTTCACCGTTGCTACTAAAATAGAGAGTCCCATTGTATATGTGTGTGTTGAATGTACCGTATTAGAATATCCAATACAATAGCCTTTTGGATATTCTATGCTCTTGTGTCCTTCAGAAATCACGAGGTTGAAGAAATCTGTCTTAAATGTTTTTGTTTTGGTTGCTGCCTGAAAAAAGTGATCAACTCATTTAACGAAATGCACAATTTCCTTATGACAGTTCCAACTTCTCTTGTTGAATCAGAAAAGTTTTCTGAAACTATTATTTTGGAACAAGTGTTTGAGATTGATTAACCTGGCAACTTTGCATGAGAGAAACAAACAAGTAAATATGAGCCTTTCTGAGTTTTCTGTAGTTTTTTTTTTTTTTTTACATATGAAGGAGTGACTTTTAATGAATGTTTAAGGAGGTGAACATTTTAGTTTTAGCAGTTTACGTAAATGATGAATGGGGAATATTCAAGGACTTTGAGCATTTTAATTAAGTTATAGGGTTTCTCTCTTCAAATAGAGCTATTAGTTTTGCGAGGATACAATAAATCCCCCCCTGCAAATTTCTCAGCCCTCAACCAGGTAATATAGGTGACAGCCATTGTATGGTTTTTCAGAAAGTTTTAATCATCTTCTCAGTAATTAGTTAATAACAAGTCACCATCTCTTTGCATGTCCCCTCACTGAGATTTCAGTTTCACTGAGATTGTTACACAGAAGGATTTGTGACCTTAAACTAGTGGGCACACTTCAGCTTGGGATGTCCACCACCATTTGTCCCCAATTTAAAACCTTATCAGTTGCATTCAAAATCATCCATTCTTTTGAACTGTGTTACCTGTGTAAGTTGAAGCAGGTTTATTTGCCTGAAGTTCGGGGTCTGCCTGTGCCGCCTCCTCCCCGTGGTATACCATCTGTGCCCTGTGCGTTTGGGGCCCTTTCACATATGGCTACAAGCTGGTGTAATGCCCTTGCTTTTGATCTGACTTCATCCAGTGATTTGCTCCGTATTTTTAAGGTCAGACTGAAAAGTTTTCTGTTCTAGTTATTTTTGATTTTATATTGTGTGTTGTGTTTGATGTTCAGATACATGTGAAAGTTGCTTCTCTACGTCAGTAATTTTTATTCCAGCCTTTGGCAGCCATCAGGTAAGACTAGATTGTGCTTTTCTTACTTGAAAAAATGTAGTGATTTATGTGTTTAGTGCACATGTTTGGGCTTTTCGTGCAGAAGTTCTTGCTGTTTTCTGCTTGGGGACTGTATTACTGTGAATTGGTGCTCCTTCCTTTTTTTAAGTCAGAGCTTCACGGGGTTTGTTTAAGTGTTCATTAATTTGTAGAACTTTATGTTGAGATCTTTCTTACTCTGTTGCCGTGAATTCTCATGCTGTAATTGGGTTCTATAGTATAGAAATGTCATTCTACTCCCCAGGTTTAGAATTTCATGCGCTATTAGTAACCACATTGCTTCATCTTAATAAGGTGCCACGTACATGTGTGGTGAATTGTCAAACCCTGTTCATTCCGGCACCTACTGAAACTTTCTGTCACCTGTTTGAACGTGTACGAAGCTCCTAGCATGGTGTCTGACAGCTAGTAGGTTGCCGTGGTCCTCTGGCAGGAAGCAGCTATTTCTGTTTCTTCTACTCCCTTCTTGAATATATTTGGTGATAGGACTTATCTTAGTGTCTTAGAAAACACATTTCATTTATTTTCATTCTTTTTCTTTACCCTCTACTAAGAATGGTTTCATTTTAGAATAAGCAAATCATGTTTCTTTGTCTTTTGTGCTCCAATTTGCCCGTAAGAGTCAGTTGTTCCTTACTTAGCCAAGTAGGTTTACTCTTCCTTTCTTGCTAATATGTACCTTTAAAAACAAACAGAAGATGCCATATTCATCTGTAGACTTTCCTGTCTGTCCCTGTGCAGTTCAAGATTAGGTATATGATGCCCAATTAATTTTAACACAGTGAATTTAAGGACAGCTTTGAGGGGCAGGACATAACAGTCTGAAGGCTTTAAGATTTCCAAATATCTCCTCCTCCCATTTGAGTCTGATTTCTGCAGCTCTGTATTCAGTGTGTACTTTATCACCCGAGGGTATCCATGCACTTTTGGAATGTGTTTTTGGTTGTTTTATAAGCATAGGCTCTGCCTTCCCACCTAAAATTCATTGTTTTTCGAGGCCAACACCAGTGACTCTTTTAGTGTAGTAACTGCTGTTAAAAATTTTTTAACTGTTTTCACTAATGTATTTTTTTTTAAACTCTCTGGAATCCTACAGGAAGGTAGGTCTTTTGTTATAAAAAGAAAACAGTAGCATTTACAAGGCTCAGCAAGTTAAAATGTGTATCATTGAAAAATGTATCTATTTCCCATCATCTGGCTCCGCCATGGTGCTGACTAGCATATTTCTTGCCAGAGAAAATAAGTTTAAATCATAAGCATATTTAACTAGCAAGCATAAATCATAAGTCTTTCCAGTCATAAGCATGCTGAACTCTGGTACCATTTGTACAGATGGTATGGTTAAATGTGTATGCTCCTCCCAGCCTCAAAGATGTGGACAAGCTTTTACTCCCCAATTTGCTCTTTCACTCGGGAAACTTAAATCTTTTTTTTTTTTTTTTTTTTTTGCATGCATAGAATTCTAGAAAGCACAGACCTAGAGGAAGGTTTCAGGTCCCAGGAAAGTTTTGGACTTTGTGACTTCCTGGAAAATGATGGAAATGAAGGTTCAACACCAAAGCAATGTGCCCCCTTTTAAGGCAAACATAATTGGTATTTTGTGAAGATAGTCAGGTTCTGAAGGACAAGACTTTGATTATCAGAGTGTATCTTTAAAAAACAATCACGGACTCATAAATAAAATTTTAACAGAAGTCCTTTGGCTTTCAAAGAGTGTTCCCCAGGTGGCTGGTTCTACAGAAATACTTTTAGGTACTGCAAACAAAGCTCCCATTGTAAAATATATTTTTAAAAGTCTAGTAAAACAATAACACATCCATACGGGCATGCATTGCGTGGCAAAATGTTAACATGTTGGAAGCCAGTAAGCGTAATTTATGTGCTCATTGATTTTGTTTTATGAAACATCACTTTTAAGACTTTTTTTATGGTAAAATAAAACAAAGATATAGAAAACCACCCAAAACAAATGTGTAGCTTAGTGAATTGTTATAAGGGGAACATTCTTATAACAGCACCCAGGTTGAGGAATAGAACTCTGCCTGCTACCCCAGGAGCGCTGTTCATGAGTCCCCTCTCAATCACAGCCCCTACATTCCCCATTAAAATAACTATTACCCTGACTTGCAGTAAGCACTTCCTTGCATTTCTTTCTGGTTTTATCACTGGAGTGAGAAACCTCACATTTATCTTTTTATATAGAAGCTCCTCTACTTTTGAACGTTGAGTTCAGAAAAAATATTTGTAAACCCTTTAAATGATAAGTGCAGAATGACACTGTAGACAATTGCTGTCCCCTCAAGTCAGCGAGTGGACAGAGTTTGACACGCTTCTGCTGAGGTACGCTGCTCTGGTCATAGCCATAGTATTACTAACACTCATAGCTAATGTGTATGGAGTTCTGTGCCCTCTAAGCACATGGAATAATTAATGTACTTCTCTCCAAAACTCTAGGAGGTAGATCCTCTCATTGTTGTCCCCATTTTCTATATGTGGAAACTGAGGTTCGGCAAGGTGAATAACGTGTCCACGGTCACACAGTCAATGTCTCAGAGCCAAGTTATATCCAAGGTAATGGCTCCAGCCTGTTCTCCCAGTGCTAGGCTGCCTTGATGGAAGGTGAAGATTCCGATGTACCAGAATTTTGAGATTCGGTTTAAGAGTTTACTTCTAAAGGAAAGGATCTACAGCTTTAAGAAAAAGATGGCAAAATCGCCATCCTGGATCACCTTTTTTTCCTTTTACAAATGAAGACATGACCCAGAGAGTATAAAGAATTTGTTTAAGGTCACACAAACAGTTGGTGGCAGAGTTGCAGGCAGATCCCCAAATCTTGCGACTGTTAAAATCAGTGATCTTTCCTTCATTCCATACCTTCTGTGGAAAAAAGACACATTTTCTAATCTGCTTCTTTGCATCATTTCCACACAAGCAGATTTGCCTTGAAACTACCTTATAACTAGGACGTACCACCCACTTGCTTGTTTTCTCAAGGTTTTAACTGGGAATTAAAAAATTTATCCTTGACGTTTGCTTCCCCACCACACTTGGTGCCCAGCCTGGATGCACATGCCTCACACTCTTCTCCAAAGAATGTACAAGAATAACACATTTGACTGCTGTGGATGGCAGGTGAAAAAGAATTACTGGTGTAGTGCAGGCCCTTCAACATATTCACGGCCAATTCTGGATTCTCCCGGCACAGATGGATCGTGCGAAATCCCTTTTCTACTTCTTACTGGTGACCTTTAACTGTTTGTGTTTGCAAATGCTTCTAACAGAGATTGCAAAGGAGAAGAGCAGAGAATATGGAATCCGATTCCTTGACCAGAAGGTTAGGCATCCTGGTGAAAGGTTTGGAGGTTTTGCTGGCAGACTGTGGGATTCTCTCTGGGTTGAACCTCTCAGGGATGCCCGACTTAGCCTTGGGTGTGAACCTTCAGAAGGGAAGCAAACTGGGCATAACGCACGGAGCCTAGTTTGGAATTTGTGCCACTGGCTTGAAATCCCATTCGCTTGTGCCTTGAGCAAGTCGCTCATCTTCTGTGAGCCCCGGTTTCCTCACCTTTAGAAGGGAAGAAGGTGGAGCTTCTTCAAGGCAAAAAGCATATTTAGGCACCCAGCTCAGTACTTTGCTCATGCAAAGTGTTAGTAAATGATACTTGCACTGGTTGGCTGTATCCATGCAGTACATCCAGCAAAGAGGATGAGCTGATCCACTGAAACTTTGGCACTTTCCTCTTGAGGGACTGGCCCAGCTTCAGCTGTCTGAGGTCCTGTGAGTTGGTGGTGGCAACACTGGCCAACCCCCCTAGACTCCTGTTTGTTTACTGATCTTTCCACCTCATCACACCACATTGGGAACAACACATCTACCTGCTTCACTTGTGCTCTGTGTACCTGGCTTCTGAGTCCATTTGCTATGAACCAGTTTAAAACCTGAATGAACCTTCCGATTAATTATTTTCTAAGGACATAATTGCCATCATTACTCAGGAATAAAGAAGGAGGTTTGGTTGATGAAGATGTGCACAGGCCGGGAAAATTCGTGTTGAAGCACAGGTCCTGTGTTGTCCAGTGTGGACTGTAGGCACGTAAACGTTTCACAGTGGACCAAGGTTGTAGGAGGCACACCACAATCCCGTGATTTACAGCCGTATTCTTTGAATCCTGGATACCCTGAAGGAACGTTGATAGGCATTAATATAGCTGAGATGGGGATTGTATGGGATATTGACTCATTCATTCAGCAAACATGTATTGAACAACTAAAATGTTCCAGGCAGTGGGGATGCAGAAATAAACAAGACATCACCCCTTCTTCTGGAGCTTACCGTTCAGGGGTTTGGTAAATATTAAAACTTCTGAATTACTAGACCATAAGAAAGATAGGAAGAAGTTCTTAACATCTTTGAGTTCCAAATGCCTCCACACCCTGCAGACTCAATGCATGTCTGAATGAAGGGATGTTCGAATGTTACCCTAAGCAGAGGTGGGTTTTATTTTTTAAGGCAAAACATCCTCAGATTTCTAAAGCTGAGTGTTTTCACTGATCTCAGTATTGTCTTAAAATTCTCTAATGATAGTTCCGACGGTGAATTCAGTCACCACAGAGGCCGTTTATAATTGGTTGGCGCTTTTCAAACATCCTTCAGAGCCACGCGAGCCCCTGCCTTCTGCTCAGTAATTCCCTGCGTCTTTATGTCTCTACCTGAGGGTACCCGTCATAAGACGGCCTGTGCACCAACATGTTAAATACAGGGGTTCTTACACTGTGGGATGCCTGAGGACTGCTCACTCTGTCATTTTTAAAAGCCCTGTAATTCCTTATAAAGCATATATAGCATCTGAACAAGAAATATGACCCTAAACCTAGGATTAAATAATATCTTGGGGCCGCTTACCTTATGCATTTTCAGCAGTTTGGGAATTCCACTAAGTGCAGGTTAACAAGACGAGAGCATCATAAATGAGCATCTGTCCCATGACCCAGCTGGAGACCCCTCCGATTATTCATTCCAGAAGCACGTGCTGACACCGAGTTCAGTCTCCTCGGTTCTCCCACTCACAGTGGTCTTTTAAGATTGGCAGGAGGTCAGATCCTTCCCCCCCCCCGTGCTTTGTGGCATGGCTAAATGTTCTCTGGGCCTTGCGTTGTAGCTCTGATAACTCTGTTTTCAAAATTAAAGTAAACAAAAGGAGACCCCGGCCAGGGAGCCGTCCAACCCGGAACGCTTGCGTGGAAAAGGGTTTGTGTTTTGTGTTGTTTTCTTTTTAAGTGTTTTAAACGAGAACAGGCAGCTCTGCGGAGGAGAACGCGTTCGATTTGGCGCCACTGCTGTTTTGCCCGCTGACCTGGGCTTTCGCAAGCCCAAGTTCATCCTTCCACTTCAGAGGCCTGGCTCTGAGGGGATCACACATTTTCCTTGATGACAAATTAATCAAACTTGATTTCTTGGATGAGATGGATACAAAAGAACTACAACTCCCCAAGGCCCGAAAGTCAATACAGCCCTTCTGGCTCTGATTAGAGTAACAAAAGGATATCTGAGAGGCATCTTCCTCCCGCTTGCGGCTGTGGGAAGGAGCTGAAAGCAAGCGGAGCTTGTAAAGGAGAAAGGCCTTATTAAAACACATTTCAGCTGCGACCCAGTGCATGGTGAGCCCTCCTGACAGAGAAAATTACTTCTTGGTAGATGCTCACCTTTATTCAAGAGCAAAGTTTCCGCTTAGAAGGACCGAGGGGAAGTAGTATATTATGAATCTGAAATGTTTATAGATCTCTCCTTTTATGTTTCTGCTGTGAAGATGAGGTTAAAAAAAGAAAGAAAGAAGTCGGTCTGTGATATCTGGCAAACGTTAGAGATAGCCTGGAGTTTGGATAAGGAAATTGACTTCTACCTGGCTAAAAAAGGAAATTCCCCGAGTCCAGGGGATGTATATACCTGTGAAGGCAGGCCTAGGACCAGGTGAAGGAATGGGCTTCAGAATGCAATTGCTGTGGGTCTGCCCCGACAACCCACTCGAGGGAGAGAGCGAGAGAAGCCTTCTGCTAAATCGGGGAGCACAGGATTGCAGCGCAAAACCCTCTTACCAGCTTTGTCATCCGCCTGTTCCATGGGGCATCCAAGGACACCGCTCGCATCTTTCTTGTGATTGCTCCACCTTCTAAATATAGAAGAATTGCTGTTGCACGAAATATGGTCCCTTAACTGTCCTGGGTGAGCTTTACGCTTTTCCCAGAACGCCTTCACAAAAGGAAGGGTTCATACCTTGAGATCGCGGTTTTGGAAAGAAGTCTCGGAAGGTTTTTTTTCCCCCCCTTTAATGATGTAGGCAAAACACGCGTGTACACACTGTGAGGTCCCCTTCTATGAGTCTGTAGGGTCCACTTGCCCCCAGCCCCACCGCAGCCTCCCGTCCGTCGACTGACGGCTGATAAGCGTGGGTGGAGTGATGTGGGGTCACACGGCCCCATCTCTGAGTACTGACACTTGGTTTGAAGATCCTTCCTGCAAGTATCTTTCTGATCCTGACAGATGATTTTCAAAATGTCTGTGGCATTCCAGGACCCTTAATAATGTAGTCGTGTAGATTCCAGCACTGAGCAAGTTGTACTGAGGATTCTGCCTCCCCCTGTGAGCTGGAACCACCCTAACCCCTGCACTCTGACTCCAAGCTGCGGCCAGCCACGCCCTCCTGTCCCCAGCCCTCTGCCCCCATCTCTCCCTGCTCACCCCTTTGCCATGCTCTGAGCAGGCGAAGCCCAGGCTCCCTCCCCCATCAAGCCTGTTCTGAGCTTTGCAGCTTGAGTAGAGACCTCTTCTCTCTCGGA
The DNA here is from genome assembly GCF_030028045.1 of Hippopotamus amphibius kiboko. NCBI lineage: Eukaryota > Metazoa > Chordata > Mammalia > Artiodactyla > Hippopotamidae > Hippopotamus > Hippopotamus amphibius. The sequence continues at coordinate 18,415,706 of NC_080198.1, forward strand.
ATCTAGGAGACACTTGAGCCCATGGCTCGAGGTGGGGTGTGTGTTCATTTGCCAGGCTGGCACTGACTTGAGCGTTCCCGGGCCTTGTCACCCTCCATCTCACCCAGAGCCCTTCACACAGAGGCTCTGCTGTTGGTTGAACGGAGGAGCCACCTTGCTCACAGGTGCTGTCTTAAGACACCCAAGACACCCACGCGCCTTTCCTGGGGGATAGCTTTTGTGGCCGGAAAGAGCACTGTGTTTTAAGTGACAAGACTCGTTCCCACCTCCCTACACCCCAACCTGCTCGTTTTGTGACTTTGAATGAGCTGCCTGACCTCTGAGCCTCCATTTACCCATCTGGGTAACAGGAAGGATGAACGTCCCCTCATTCATGGTGGGAAGAGTAAATGAGAAAATTATGCATGAAGGCCCATCACCAACCGTTAAGTGTTGTTCTTGTGTAGGTTTTGATGTTGATACCTCACGGTACTGCAGTGTTTTGGGCAAGGCAGGCCTGGGGTTTTTTTGTTTCTTTGTTTTTTTGTTTTTGTTTTGTTTTGGTGTTTTACTTTTTTTGGTTTTTAGGTATTTGGCTAGTTATTTTAAAATCACATTCTGAAGTAGAGTCCGGAAATCCTTTATTTTTATGAATTTTTTTTTTAGAATAAAAGTAACATGCTCATTTTAACAAATGTGAACAATAATAATAGTAGCTGGCCGCCCCTCCCCCATCACCTTTTTTATTCCTAAATAATTAGTAGGAAGTAACAGTGTTTATGAATATCTGAAGTTACGCAAGAAAATTGAGCTGCTTTGGGCCAGGGATGGGGTGAATGAAAAGAAATATAAAGAAAGTTAGGGCTACTGAGTAGGAAAAAGGAGGGACCAAAGAAATGCGGTGAGCCTGGCAAAGAGGCCCCTGCCTTACGTCAGGTGGTAGGAGAAAGTAATTTATTAATAACACCTGTCTCCTCCCGGCGTTTGAGAGCATCTTTAAAGGAAGTGTAGCCATTACACTTCCTTTGCGTGGCTCCACCCCTTAACTCAGCTCCTGGAGGGAGGCTTGAAGGCTAGGGTAACCCGCGGGAGCCCCCTTGGACTTTCAAGCGTTTAGAACGCCCCCCAAATAAGAAACTAAGTTGTCACTAACTTTAATATGCATCGTCTTCCCACCACGAGGCAGAAATTGTTGGCCCTGAAGAAACTTCAGTGGAGGTTTGTGATTTTGAATCAAATTCTTTGTCTTGTCCATGTAGTATCTCGTCTTCATGAATGGTTTCTGCCTCTTGTGTTTATGTCGCTGAATTTTAGTCCCCGTGACAAGCGTTGTGCACTGTTAATGGTTTCTGCTGGATGGTTGGCTGGAGTTGGAGAATGTGTCAGATTCTAAGAGGATGAAAATGGGAGTTACTTTGGTTTTCCCCTTGTTTTGTTTTCCTCAATGGTTTGTCACGTCTGTTAGCCCAACGTGGAGCCCCCAGACAGAGCAGCCCTGGAGTCATTCAGATGAGATGGGCAAAGGTGGAAGTGGTGTGAGGACTTGGCCAGGACTGCATGTGAGTGTGTACCTTGGTGCTGTGGGAGCTGAGGATTTGCTTTCTGCCCGTGGAAAGCATCAGTGACTCCTGGTTATAACATACCCCTGTTAGAACAAAGCTCAATAGCCATTTCACATATCCATTTCATTTTGTATATTTCATGTTTTTACAACACTTTAAATCTCATGTTGCAGATGGAAATACCTGAGTTCCTAGATTGAGCTGTTGGAGGACAAAATGTATTTACCTGGGACAGAACACAGGTTTTAAAAGCAATTTGTATTCAAAGTCTATTACTTCTTTATTTCCAGTTCTTAGAGATACTTTCTTCATTGTATGAAGTTCAAAATAGGTCAGAAGTATCTATTTTTAAAAGCTGTAGAAATGCTAAGGTTAATTTTTAGTAGAATAGGTAAATAAAGCACTCAGCTCATCAGATGATTTCAAATTCACTACCCATGTGTAACCTGCCAGTGTCGATCTTGATAAATTAACCAGGGTGGTTTTCATGAGATCCTTTTGGGCCTCCTCCCAGTTAACTAGATTGAGTCATTAAGAGACAACCAAGACCAGCTGTGCCTTGGAAACTCGTGGTCAGAGTTTGCTCTAGAGAGAGTCTATGGTGGTCGTAAGTGAGCCAGGGAAAGTCCTCTCTGTCCATCGGCTAGGTGGTGAGGTATTGTCTCCTGAGCCCAGTAGGACTTGAGGCAGGGTGGAAGCCCTCTCCCGAGGCTGTCATTGGAGATTCCCAAGATCCTGTACAAGTTAGGTCCTCCAGGGGTTGTCAGTTACCTGGTCCCGCTTCTGTGGGCACAAGTGCAATGATGAACTTTTCTCAGCTACACATGCCAGATTTAACAGGTGCGGACTTTCTTGGAAGAGGAACCCCCTTTACCTTTGGATCTGAGTGGACTTCCTAACTTTGTGCTAGTCAACTTTTGATGATTCAAGAGCTGGCTCGAAAGCAGTGACCTAAGTCAGCGTCCTAGCTAGTGATACTCCTTTATTTCAGCTGAGGGTCCTGAAGCTTAGTGGGGAAAGGTCTCTTGGCCAAGGTCACAGAGCTAGTGAGCCTCGGAGCAGGATGTGTACCTTGGTCCCCATACTCCACATCCAGTTTCCTTTTCCCTAGGCAACTGTAATTTTGAAGTTGTTTAAATAACACACCCCTGTCCTCTACTCTGCCTTTATTTTCTGAATTCTGTTTATTCCAAGCCTGAAATTTTCACTGAGGATAAACACTTTTTAAAAGTAAGAATCATGCAAAACACCAAATTAACTTCAGTAGTGTAAAACATTAGAAGTACAAAGAGAGAGGGTCACCATAAGCAACATTGCATTAGGGGTACTCCATTCCAAGTGACAGAAAAACCAACTGAGACTATGTTAAAGAAAAAAAAAAAGAATGACGTAACTGAAAAGTTGTGGAGGGATGGTTTCAGGCAGAGTTTGATCCAGGAGACCTATTATCTTGGTTCTTATTTTTCTGTTGTCTTCATTCTCCAGGTGTAAACGTATATCCTCCCAGTTTTAAGTGCAAAAATACAGACTTTTCCTCTCTTTCTCTCGCTGGAGTCCTAGTAAGTCCCAAGATTGTGTACCATTGACTAACTGGTTCTCATTCTTATTCCTGAGTCAGTTACTGTGGACAGGGCATAGCCATGTGGTGACAGGGCAGGCTTACGTCAGACACCCATCCCTAATGCAGGAGTGAAGTCAATGGCAGTGGTTCCCCAGATACGGGGGTATTGATACTGGGTGACAAAACTCTAAAAGCTCTACCACAGCCTCAGGTCCCAGTAGTGGGATGACCTAAGGCAAGTTTCCTAACTACACAGCCTCCCTTTTTTTTAGCTGAAGAATGGAGATAACAGCACGGTCCACATTTTGTGTGGTATTCGAAGCTATGTCAGGCTCAGTAAATTTTAGCAATTAGCATAAGCTGAGATGCCAGGGGACTGGGACTGGGTGATGCAGTGGCTCTCAGTTGCCATGGGGATAAAGTCCTGACTCCTTGATTGGCCCACAGGGAGCTAGGTCTCCAGCCCTGTGGATCCACTCCCATTATCTGTCCACCCCCACTGCCCTCCCTGGAGGTGAGTGACTGCCCCAGGTGCCCTGGCAGCACTCTCCTCCTCCCTCCCCCCTCCCCTGTTTCCTCTGTAGAGCTGCACACCTCTCCCCGTATAGCTCATAGCTACTCTATGGAGATTGCCTGCTTGTCTGTCTCGCGCGCTAGACTTGGTGAGGATGGAGACCATGATTGTCCTCAGGAGGCTCATAGCAGATGTTCAGAGGATCTTTGGAATGTAAAATAACCAGGGGTGAACACCGGGCCAGCTGATAGGGCCTCTCCCAGGGGAAGGCCTGGTTGGTCCTGTGGGTTTGATATCCCAGTGGGTGAGAGGGCTTCGTCCTGACCCATAGCTGTGGTCGTTGTCCCGCCAGATCGAGGCGGCTTGCCTTGCATAGCCTCCTGCAGATGTCCTGGGAGATTGTGCGGGACATGGAGTGGATGCCCCCACCCCCGTACCATCTCCCACCATTGGAACGAACCCTGGGGCCCTGCCTGGGGGCCGTCACCTTGCTGCCTGCACAGACTCTTACCAGTCCATGTCTAGGTTTATAGGCCGGGTTGTTGTGTAATAAATGCTTGTTTTTAAAAGGATGAGCTGGCTGCTTGATTCAAAGAGCAGATTTTAATCCACAAAAGAACTTCCCTGAAAATCAAGATTTACTTTCTGTGTTCAAGCTTTAGAGCTGCTCCAAGTAAAAATGTCCCTGACTCTATGTTAAGGGAATTTGGCTTTGGGAGGAGAATCAGATATGTCAAAGAAACACAGATTTGGAAATAGCTCGTTGGTGGCTGGACCCACCCTCTGCCGGCCACCCCCTCCCCCTTCTCAAGTAGAAGAGCCCACTGTTCTTATCTTCCCCTGGGGGTGGCGGCATGCAGGGAGGGTCTGGCCAATGGTGAAGTGTGGAATAGAATTCTTTCTCGTCAAGTTGGGTTTTGACTATTCACAGGCTAGAAATAAACGCTAGCTGTAAGTGCTGGAGGTGTGCTGAAGGATTAGACCCCAGCTGCAAATGCACGCCGTATGTCTGAGAGATGAACCTGGGCAACTGCACTCATCAGCTCGGCTTGCTTCCCTCTCTCTCTGCCGCCAAATTTCCTCTCGTGGAACCGGTCTCTCTCTTCTTGGAGTATTTCCCATGTGTTTGCTAAAGGGAAATCACCACCAAGACATCTGCAAAGTCTCCAGGCTTTGAAGTACCCACAGGAAACTCAGCAAAGAGAAATCCAGAGTTACTTTGAGTCTCCCAGGTGGGTGGACATACTGTTTGTTTGGTTTTGGTTTGGTTTGAGAGCAGCTGGGGGTGAAGCCCAAATCCAGAGCGCTGGCACCGCCGGAAATTAAAGTGTCTTCATTCTTCTCCTACCTGCTACAGGAGCTTTAAAGAAACCTTTTTTTTTTTTTTTTAACTCAAAGGAATGAAAAATAAAAGCACACATAGAAAAGTGTTTAGTTTCCCCCATTCAAATGAAAATTCAGACCCACGTGTGCTTTTCAAGTATATGTTTCTGAGTTCATAGCCGTTTAAATGCATGGAGTGTGTAAGAGTTGACAAAGGGCATTTGTGTACATCAGCTCGTCACCTTTGTGGCAGATCACGGTGGTTCGCGTATTACCGTAATTGCGGTGATGAGTTGCCCGAGAGGAAGATGGGGAGACTGGCCTAGCATCACTTAGCCAGTGAGTGGCAGCAGCAGCCCCTCCGATTCCAGAGGGAGCGCTGTCCAGCTGAGAGACTCTTCTTCGGATTACTGGGGAAAGTGGCCTGATGCTGAGCCCTTTTCCCCTTCACGTCGCCCTCAAATTGTGGAGTAATCCCTTTTCTTGGGGGTGGAGGCCAGTATTCATGGCTCCCCAGATGAAGTGGAGGAAAATAAACAAAAATTATAATAGGATTAATGACATGTATCGAGTTCTGTGCCCGAATCTGTTGTAAATCACATCTGTGACCTTTGTGCAGCCTCACAGCAATCTTCCTTACCCGGTGAGTGAGGTGACCTGCCTGCCTGCGGTCGCGTGGCTAGAGGTGGCAAGCCAGGATTCCTCGTCCTCCTAACCCCTCTCTCTGTATAATCCGTACTGATGCCAGGCCCTTTGTCTGCACTATCTCACTGACTCATCACCGTCTCCATTTTATAGATGACGAAACAGAGGTTCAGTGCGGTTAAGTGAGCTGCCCAAGGCCTAAGACTTAGGAAGAATTGGAGTCAAGATCTGAGCCAGGCCGTCCATCTCCAAAGCCCAATCTCGGAGCCTCTGCCCCATTTTATGCCAAAATATGCCATTGACGCTGCAATGCATAAAAGGGCAGAAGAGCCCACGGGGGCGTGGACTCCAGAGGCTGTGCTTCCCAGTGCAGCAAAAGGGTCTCAGCTTAGAACCCTGCCCCAAGCAGACAGCGTGTCCCTGAGGCATCAGACAGACACCCAAGCCAAGGCCCAGGGAGGCTAATGCACTTGCACAAAGACACTTTGGCGTGTCTTACTGAGGGCTGGCACCGGGATCTCAACACAGGCTTTGCGCTGAGGGCTCTGGTCTAGGCAGTGGGGACTTGGACGGTGTTGAACTTAAGAGCGCTGTCTGGGAGAATGGGATTTGGGAGCCCGGTTTCCATTTCCGCGCATCCCCATTACCCCCAGGCCCTTGAGCCTCTCTCCATTTCTTCCGTCTCCTCCAGAAGTGTAGAGAAAGTACCACCCACCTTCTTCCCAGGAATTTTGCAAAGATTAGTTGGATCATTTCAGAATAGTTCTTTGAGCGGCATGTAGGAAAGGTGCCATCCAGAAGAAAGTAAAATAACAATAATAATTACTCTATTTAAATGTATTTAGGAAAATCTCTGTGGGGGCAATTAAGAAGAGACCGGCTTGTACTTGTGGAAAATCCACAAGTTCGTGAGATGCCTGTGTCCCTGCGAGGCCACTGCGTTGCTGGTGGAGTGACAGGGTCTGTGGTACCGGATCTGAAGTCCCGGCATGAAGGGGTGTAAGCTTCTGAGCCAGAACCACCCAGGCTTCTGTACAAAAATAACTTGCCTGCCCATCTCAGGCCCGCAGAGACGGCGCTTTGCCTGACCCCAGACTGCGTAAGGCAAAGTGCTCACCCAGCTTTTTCCAAAAACTACATTCCCTTGTCATCCACAAAAGAGAAGTTACTTTCGGGGGCTTCAGTGTCTGTCCTCTAATTAATTCCTGCCCATTTACCACAGGGACAGCTGGGGGCCTCCACGGACTTCTCTCCATCTGCTAGTAGAACCTGTGTTTGCATTTAGCGGTGGGCCTGGCGGATAATGAGGTTTTGATGCCACAGAGCTGTTGAAGCGAGTTTATTCTGGGCTCTCAGGAGCCCTTGGCTGCTAACATCTGGTCTGTTCAGATGTCCCCCTCTCTCCATTCCGAGGCCCTGGGTTTGGTGGGCAAGATGTTCTCATTTACAATCGACTTGCCTTTGATCTTCAAGACTGGCTTTCCCACTTAAACACCTGGCCGTGCTTAGGCTCCGCACAGGTCCACGCTCCTGCACAGTGTTCGTCTTCTCTTGATACACAGATGGTCACCACGCCATGTGCAGCCGCGGCCAGCTCAGCATCCCAAAGCAGAGGTTTCTCCCCTGCAGTGGATGCAGGCAGGATAACCTCTTAGGCAAACACTTGGGTACTTTGCCATCTCTTAAAACTCCATTTTCTGCTGCACCCCCTCCCCCAACTCCTCTCCACCCAGTGTGAGCAGAGGCCGGACTCCCTAGAGCAGGGCTTCTCTTATTGTTTGAGCATCTGATCAGAATAGTGATTCTGATACATGAAGCGGGTGGGCCTCAGATTCCGATGGGCTCCTGGGTAATGTCGACAACTGTCGGTCCATGAACCGCATGTTGAGTAGCTAAGTCTTAAATGAGTTGTGCAATAATCTCCACTCTGGCCCCCCCCCACCCCCCCACCGTAATGTTCCTTCTCCTTTCGCTTAACAAAACTTTTTGCCTAAAACTGGCACGGCAGTGTAAAGCAATTATATTCCAATAAAGAGCTTTAAAACAAAAAAACAAAAAAACTTTTTGCCTCATGTTCTATTCCTGTAGAAGCATCCTCTTGCCCCAAAGTGACTGTTTCATACTCAAGTGATAATAGCTGATAGATAAGCAGGATGTAGAACCAGAAGCCTGTGCCTTCGAGAGCAGGGTATAGGTTTATGCTGGGATGACTCTGTGCGAGTCACATTTCCAGTTGGTGAACCGTTACTGTTTCTAATGTATCCTGACAGTAGTCTATCTCAATACGACTTTTTAAAGAAATTATTGACTATAAAATTAGATATTTAATCTTTTTAACGTACTTTCTCCCTCATCCTCAAAAACACGGAGAAGCACAGAGGTACAAGTCAGTAGTCACTTAGAGAACCGAGACATAAGAAGAGCATCATGTCGCTTGTGGTTGAAAAGGCTAGCTGTGTGCTTGTCACACTCTGTTCCACAGCTGAGAGCAGTCTGTTCCTTTCAGGCTGGGGAAAAGCAATTTCCATGTAATAAGTCTGATAACAGAATTAAAACATTGTCATTACAACAGAATTCAGGCTGCCCTTTTAACACATCCGTGGGGATGACATTAAAAATGAGCATGGACATTTGAAATCTAGCCGAAGCAATGGCTTTCTCTAGGAGGGAAGCTCTTCTACATCATCGTTAAAGGGGCTCTTAGGATTCTTCCGTTGATACTTCATGGTTGACAGATGTGGAGCGGAGAGTGGAAGCCACCTAGATTCATAGCCTGGTTGCGTGATTTCTCTGTGTTACTGAACCCTGTTCAGCCTAGCTTTCCACATCGGTATACTAAGCACACCTATCATTGTCATTGATGGGTGGCTTCTCATCTGATAGGTTCTCTAGACTCCGCCCCTGTCCCTAGGACAGCCCTGGAAAGCTATCTAATGACTGATGCGCACGGATACCCATCGCTGGGAGCAGATCAGCCTTTATCACTGGAGAGGCCCCAGAGGCTGTGCTGTGCCCACGTGTCTCTTTAGTTCTTGGATTGCAGGGTGGCCCACGATGGATGGGGAGGTTCCCTGGGCGGGGGTGGGGGGCGTGTCTGGTTCAGCCAGGACAGTGGGAGGGTGTGGGCTCTGGGGATTGAAGGCGCTACTCCAGATGGTCTGCTAGGAAAGGATTTCAGTATCTAACTGGTCTGTCCCCACTTTGCCGTTGAGAATCCTGAGAATTAGATGAGGCAAATCGCCCGAGACAGCACAACCAGTGAGTGGTGGCCCAGGGGAGTGTCACTCTGGAGCCCATGGCCTTACCCACTGAGCAGCCATCCTCGACAGGACCTGAAATAAGGCACGTGAAAGTGTGTGCTGCAGTCTCTGGCACGTGGTTGGTGGGGACTCTGTCCGTCTTGGTGTTCCTTGCCCTTTGTCTACACTCGGTTCCTGCCTGGCTGTCCATGGAATCCAGTGCTGTCCTCATATTTGGGGTGGGGACAGGTGGATGTGGCTTCCGCCTTTGACCTCTTTGTTACCCAGCAGGGCCTGGCTGGTGCTGTGACTCACGGTTTCCAGCTTTCCCGACTGCACCGCTGGGCATGGGAGTTTTCTCGCTACAGGTTGGTGAAGTGTTCCAGGCCAGGATGTTTACATCCCCTGGAGGAATGGGCACAGAATCAAGCCAGCCCTTGCTTGGCAACCCCTGGCTGTTCTTTCCAGCCTAAGGCGCCCTGCCAAACCGACTCAGGAGAGGCAAACATAACAAGTGCTGATGTGCTTCCATTTTATACAGAACATAATAAAAGTTTTCAGGATGATTTATTGTCCTAAACAAGAAAATACAATGGACACCATCCATTATTCAACACGCTAATGATAACCTTTGCTCTCTTGTCGAGGATGATCTAAGGTAGTGTGCGGTGAAAGTACAAAGAATACGCGGGGAACACGCACACACTCACAATCCCACGGCATTCCATGCTGTGACAGTTGGAAAATTAATTGTGGAACAAGGGGATTTAAAACCAAGGGGGAAGATAGGTTTCCACATTTGCAACTTTCCGAGCATCATTAAAATAAAATTAAAGGGGTGTCTTTAACTTTAGGTGATTGACTTGGAAATGGCCCCCACACAAAGCGAGTATTGAGAACACATTGAAAGCCTTCTTGGGATGTTGTTTTTTTTTGCTTTCTTGTAATTTTTAGGAAGTGTATTTCTTCCAGCTGACATTATTCAAGCCGCGTGGAGCGGAGGGCCCAGAATTGGATCATTTCTTGAGATCCTCGTCCACGGCCCAGTGAACACTTCTGCGTGGGGCTGGGGGAGGTGACCTGGCGTACTGCTGTTCCCTTTTCAGGGGAGAAACGGAGTGCTTTTTTCCTGAGAATGACAGTTAACTGGAAAATAGAAAAGTTTGTTTTGGTTCCATGTGAGCTTGATAGAGTGGCAGAATCTCTCCTTTCTGATGTTGGAGGACTTTTTCCCAAGTCAAGAGGAAATGGGATCAAAGTTCTCTCCCACATGTTTCATGATGCTCTGTATGCTTCAGTGGATATCAATAACAGTTAAATTAGTACAGATAGGTTATTTATTTAAATTTTTTTTAATATATGTATTTTTTATTTGGCTGCATTGGGTCTTAGTTGCGGCACACGGAATCTTTTGTTGCAGTGTGCGGGCTCTTCATTGCGGCATGCTGGCTTCTCTCTAGTTGTGGCACCTGGGCTCAGTAGTTGCAGCTTAGTTGGCATGTGGGATCTTAGTTCCCCGACCAGGGATCACACCCGCATCCCCTGCATTCAAAGGTGGGTTCTTAACCACTGGACCACCGGGGAAGTCCCCAGATAGCTTATTTAAATGAACACCGTAACTGAAGTACTGATATCAACAGAGATAAGTTCATTTCTAAATGACTTCTTTATGACGCATTTTCACTAGTTTGTGAACCAAAGTAGTCGTCTAATAGAGAGGAGAGCCTGGAGAGAGTTTAGAGCTAAGTGTAGGATGCTTGTTCCTGTCTTTCAAGAGACTATTTATTAAAGACATTAAAAAAAAATAAAAGCAGAAGCTTTTGCTGATTCCCTTAAATGGTTTTTTGGCTATGAATATGGAAGCATCTCTAAAAAATCTTAAGGCCCTCAGCAGTTCTCCAAAAATTTCCTCCATCGTGATTTTTAGATTTATGAGTAATAACAGAAGGCAGGATTTCTCAATTCTGAATCACTGAAAAACAGGCTGTGTTTGGGAGCAGTCAGGACTTGGGCTCCAGAGTAATTTGGCTGGGTGACCTAGACAAGCTGGTTAACCTCGGCCAGGTTATATATAATTCCACTGTAAGACGCGACAGATTGTTAGATATTATAAGGTTGAAATAAAGCAACATAGGTATTTAGTGTGGTACCTAGCACGAAGGAATCCTTCAAGAAATATTGCCTTCCACCACCCTCCCCCAAAAGGAAAAAAAAAAAATGCTTAAATATATGTCGTAGTTAAAAAACGGAGAATTTAAGGAAACTTCCTCCAACTATACATAGTCATATACTTAGTATTAACAAAAGAAAGTCTGCTTTTATTCTTTCATTTAGTAAATGTTGATTGAGCGCCTGTCATGTGTAGGTGCTAGGAACAATTTCCTTCTGCTCAGAAGCTGGTGAAACCCAGCTAGCTATGCAAGCCGCCGAGTGGAGATCTAAAGGCTTTTCCGGGAGGTCACGATGGCCAGGGGCAATGCTGCTAAAGCCAACAGGGTGTAGAGTTGAACCGCTGGGTCTCATTCTAGAGCTGCCCGAAAGATAGCTCTAAAACTCTGTTCTTCTTTATTAAGGGGCTTCTCAAATTCCTCAGGCTTCTCTCCACCACTGCCTGCTTGCAACATCATGTTTAGGATTATTCTGAAGGATTCTGAGACTTTGCACAACTATGTCTATTTCAAGTCTGTTCTCGGGAGATGGAACTCCACAGAAGGCAGTTCACATGATTTTTAGTCCGAATCTATAAATAATTGGTGTATCCATTTTAGCCCCCCAAACTCCCATCTGGTTCTCCGTTCACATGAGACACTAGGCCAAAAGCTTGGAAGGGTAATAATATCTCGCGATGCACGATCATCGTAGGATAATTGCAGTGATAGTAGATGTCCTTGCTTCGGATTTTTTGAGGACTGGCACTTGGGCTTTCCCAAGGTAATTAGCACAAGATCAGCAGGCTGGATGGGATAAAAAATCACTTGAAGGAAGGCCTGTATTTCATCTTCCCTGTTCACTTGTCCTGCATACTTGCAGGCATTGAGGCTCCTGGTTCAGGATGAAGAAGGCCTGACCTCGTCCCTGCTCCTGTGCAGACTTTTTCTAATTCCTGCCTGTGAGAGAGGCAGAAGAACACAGCTTGTTTGGGGGATCCCAGATGGAGTCTGCAGGATGGATATTAGAAAAAGCATCTCTTTTGACTGGTAAACCGAGAAATGTAAATTGGAACAGCAATGAGAAAACCATACATGTTGGGAGGTGGGGTGGGGGTGAGGCAACCCATGATGTCACTCTTGCATCTGTAAAGAGTCATTTTGTAGAGTGAGCTGCACTTTAAGAATTCCTAATGGGTACAGTCAGTTCAGACTCTGAGCTCAATGTGTTGGAGTCTCTGATCACATTCTTCTGATTAAGGGGGCGGGGGAGGGGGAAACAATAAGAGACACACAAACACACCCTCAAGAAAAGAGGGGGGAAATGTGAGCACCAGGCGTGTCCCTGCTGTTTGGGGGATGACAGTTGAAGAGAGAAGAACATTTCACGTGCAGGGACTGAAGGAAGAATAGCCCCCTCGCCAGGAGAGGGGAGAAGGGTCAGCAAAGGTAAGTTTATGAGCCAAACAGAGTTGGGGGGGGGACGGGGGCGGAAAGGAGGGGATGGGGTGAGCGAATAAGGGGCACAGACACCCAGCAAACCCAACCCGCCATGATTTATTGGAGATGTTTAATTTGAAATTGTGATCCCTACAGTTACTGAAAATGGAGCAGTTAAAAAGGAAAGCAGTTCCATTGTGACAGGGCAGGAAGAACCTGAGACACATTTGACATTCGAACGCCGTTTTAAAAAAATTGCCTTTGTTCCAAAGTTCTCCTTTTGGATCTGGTGAAATGCATATTAATTTTGCTTCCTTCCTCGTGAATCACCATGTGCGATGTATCTTCTTTATGAAGAGAAAAGGAGCATCTAGAGGTGGAAAACTGCCTGGCACCAGCAACGCAGACTTTTCCTCTGGATCCTACAGGAGTGATGAGAAAATGAGTGAGGCCGTCTGGGAGGGAGATGGGATGAGAACAAAGAATTCTGGAAAGTGAGAGTTGCAGGTGGACTACTCTGTTAGCTCTTAGACGTTGTCATTGAAGAGGATAGGACATTATTTTAGTAAAACCCTCCCTACCACCGTAGATCCCCCGCCCCCTCGCCGCCAGTCCCATTCCATGAACTCACTTTATTTACCCGTAACCCCACCTCCTCCCCAACCAACCTGGAATTGAAACCATCTCTTCCCTTGTGCCCTCCTGGGAGTGACTGGCAGTGGCAGGCACAAAACTGGCAAGTTCTGATGAAGGCAGTTCAATTCAGGCCCATTCACGATGTACATTAACTTTGTGGGTGGAAAGAAACCTGGAGAAGAGAGAGGAAACACGGCTTAAAGCCTCCAGAAATTGGCAGGCAGACTTCCGGAAGGAGGCTCCTCCAAGGAATCTTCTCGGAATTAAACCTGGGTCTGAAATACATTTGCAAATGATCAGGCTTAAAAGTGGGGTTGGGTTTACTTGTGTCTTGCTGATAGGGGCCCAGGGACTTTGGTGGGGCTTTCTGTCCTGGTTTTTTTGGAGGTGAGGAGGAAGAAATAAGGCACCATGAGAACGCAAAGCTGAAAATTCTGGGCAGCAAATCACTGACTTAGACTAGCCTCTTCATCTGTTAGCCTTCTTAAATACACCAGGGCCTTCACGGAGAATGCTGCTTCTTAAATGTTGGATTATGCGGTGATAGTCGCTGAATGAGAACGTAAATGCCTTAAAAAAAATTCATCAGTTGTCTCCAAGATTAGTGTGGCTGCTCACTTATTCTCTGCAGTGTTCAGCCATGAGCAGACCTCATTGAAACAGCTTTTTATTTACAGACCTCTGCTTTTTGATACATTTTACCTGGTGAGATTAATTAGAGATGATTTTTTAACCCATATCTTTCTTTAAAACGCTGGAGAGGTGGTCCAGAGTTTTTCCATCCATAAATGGTGGTCATAAACTACCATAAGATGGCACTGTAACATAAATGATGGAAAGAGTCAGCTATATGGTATAAGCACTGAAAGAATGAAAAGTCGAGCGCCAGATTTGCAGGTGAGCAGACGGGAATTATTCCCAAAGAGCTGCATTAACTAGGAAACGTGCTAAAAGCATGTTATACTCACCCTGGATTTTAATCAGGGAGGCGCTGTCCAGGAATTCAATGCAGACAAGCCCTTTTATATTTTCAGAGGCAACGAATTCCAATATAACCTGAAAGAAAAGATTTCAAAAATACTAAGAAAGAGAAATCAGGCTGCAACTGCGGGTCCAAAAAAAAAATGACAAGGTGTTTTCCACTCTGGGTTCTGTCTCAGGAATATAATAACTAAGGTCAGAATGAAAAGCTTGTTGCACCATTTGCCTGTTCTTCTAACTTCCCTGTCATCCCGGGAAAGGGAGAAAGGCAAGCTTAGAAAAGTGGGCAACCCCACAGGGCCTGGCTGTGGTGTCTGAATGTCGATGCCAACACATTTATCCTCTCTTTCTTTTTTTTTTTTTTAAACAAAGCAAGCGTTGCCTTTTACAGATGGGCATTGGGGAATAAAAGTATTTTGGGATATTGATGCGGTAGGCGTCATTGGTTCCTTGCTTTTTCTTTTTTCTTTTTTTTTGGCATGCTCTGTTTGAGAGGGGCTCAGTCAGTGCTGCCACTGCCAAAGTGGCCCTGGTTTATGTGGCAATCCCTTAGAGATTATAGAGGAAAGAGGGGCAGAACACCTCATCCGAATTCCTTTGTACAGGCTCCAGAGCTTCAGGTGCAGTTGAAAACAGCAATCTCACCAGTGTGTTCTCTGGCTTCTTAGAAAAACTCTTTGTTTAAGAAAAAAAATCAGTTTCTTGGAGATCTCAAGCTATTGTGATACCAAGTGGGTACTCTCTTTGGCTTGGCATAAAACCAGGTACATGCTCTTCTCTGCTTAGCAAGCAGGTATCCAGGCCCTGTTCAGTACCGTACACTCAGGGGAGAGGTACCGAACACCGCTGGAACTGTGAGATGGTTTTCGGAAGCGCTTAGCATCCCTGCGAATGGCGGACTCCGCTTGGCTAAGAGGATGTCGCTGGGGAGCCTGGCTTTATGTGGAACATCGGGCTCCTTTTCTTAATGATTTTTTTTCACCATCACCCCAGTAGAGAAAATAGGGGAAACATCAGGCAACTGACAGTGCTGGTCAAAGACCAGTCAGAGATGCATCCTGAGGATATTGTAGTCTAGAAAGCCCATGCCTGGTAATGTGGTTTTGGAAGCCTTCAGAGCCTGACTTCTAGCTGATGCAAAAACCGATGGGTTTTCTCTCTGGTGAGTTAAGCCTCCATTTGGGGAAAGACAGGCTTGGCTGGTCTCTCTGGCAAGTAAGCCCCATGCCAGAGAGTCTTTGGCACAGACATGGAAGACTGAGCAATCTCACTTGAGCGAGTAGACTTGAGGACTGCTGCAGCCTCTCACCTCCCCTTGTAAAATCGCTGTGGTATTAAGATGTCTGTTTTTCGGAGACCATGAAGTGGAGGTTTGTCTGGGGATGGAGCAAAGGGAAAACACTTGCTTCTTGATACAGTGGTGTCCTCTGCTTCTGTTGGCAAAAATCTGTTGTGAACTCTTATGACTGCTCTTTTCTTCCGATTACCTGCTTGCTTAAGAATACTGAACTACCCCTCCCAACTCTTGCTAATTGTCTTCATAAATTTATTTTGAAAATACTGTTTTAGACACCTGCCCCCTTTTTTTCCAGCAGGATACATTTTTTTCTCAAATGGACACAGTTATATCTTTGTTCATAGGTGTGTGAATGTTGATATTTAAGGATCCCAATCCCTTTCCTGAAATCCTTGGTGCCAGAATATAGAATCAGGGGGATTTTATAAAGATCTATGGTGCATGGAGCATACATCGTGTACGCTGTCACTGATAGATTAATGTTTCTGCAGTGAAATGTGTGAGTCTTCATGTTAGTGATCTAAGTAACCTCTATAAAAATCCCGTATCAGGTCAGGTCTTGCGAACACTGAGTTAATTAAAAAAATAAACAAAACTTGAAACTTCTGAATTGTGAATAAGGGAATGTGGATCTGTATTTATATTTTATATGTGTCTATATTTTAGAAGAAATATAATGAGGAATTTACATTTAGAATCTATGAATTATATAAAAAGGTAGACTTTGAGGTCTGGCTCCAAAATTGCCTCCGATCATCATTTCTTACATGTCTATTGCTTTCTACTTTTTTCTTCTTACTGATTAATTAGAACCTGCAGACCACGAGGTTGCAAACTCATGTGTTTCAGGAGACCAGGGAGGTATTATGAGCTTGGTGGGTTGGGGCAGACAACAGGGAATGGTGAGGACCAGGGCACAGGAGAGCCCCGCAGTGTCCAGAGGGGGCGCCCACAACCAGGCAGCTCGTGACATCTGCTGTGACGTGGGTATCCCAGCTCATGCCCTTCATCAGGATAAATCAGAAAAGAAAATTATATGAAATACTCGCAATTTTTAAATGTTGGCAACTAATTCAATTTTTTAAATATTCCATGGAAAACATATCCCTGGTGATGTTTTCACTAGCACTCAACATCATTTATATACCAAAAGGAAAGAAAAAAACACACAAAAAACCCATATACATACCTTATCTTTCTCACCCACCCCAAATGATGTCTCCCTGCTTTCTAGTGGTTACTGTCATTTCCACTCTACCTTTGATGGCCTGCCTACTCAACCTTGATACCCATGGCCGTGAATTTAAACTGTGCATTGGATATAATAAAATGACCCCCTTTCGCCTAGACCTTGCATTACTCCTGTTCTCC
This sequence comes from Hippopotamus amphibius kiboko, assembly GCF_030028045.1. Lineage (NCBI taxonomy): Eukaryota > Metazoa > Chordata > Mammalia > Artiodactyla > Hippopotamidae > Hippopotamus > Hippopotamus amphibius. The sequence continues at coordinate 18,432,401 of NC_080198.1, forward strand.
CACTAATTAGCTGTTGGGCACCTTCGTCCTAGGATGCCCTTATGCTCCCCTATCTTCTCCTTTCCTACACCTGCCCATCTCTCCAAAGAGCCCCACAGATGATGCCTCTGCATACTGGCCCATCTCCTCATTCACGTTTTTTAAATTGAAGTATAATTGACATGTAATGTTCTGTTAGTTTCAGCTATACAACACGATTCGATATTTGTGTATATTGCGGAATGATTACCACAGGAAGTCTAGTTAACATCTGTCACTATGCATAGTTACAAAATGTTTTTTTCTTATGATCACGTTTAAGATTCACTCTCTTAATTTCCGAATTTGCAATTCAGTATTATTAACTATACTGGCTATGGTGTACATTACACCCCCAAGAATTATTTATTTTATAACTGGAAATTTATACCTTTTGATTCCCCTTACCCATTTTGCCAAATCTCAGTCCCCTGACACTGGCAACCACCAATCGGTTCTCTGTAACTATGAGCTTGGGTTTTGTTTGTTTTTTTTCCTTTTTCTACTTCCAGATTTGAGTAAGATGATATGGTATTTGTCATCTTCTGTCTGACTTATTTCACTTAGCGTAATGCCCTCAAC